>NC_092347.1:46752500-47952500 GCF_963676685.1 Mytilus edulis
TGTTAATGGCCCCTTTTTCCAAAATTGTCGTATTAATGTGGAACTAACTGTGCACTTTTTTTTTTACTTGCAGATGCTGACCAAAGACAGGAACCAGACCCCCCGGACAGACTCAACAGTTCAAAAGTTAAGTATGCGTCTTTATGTTAATGGCCCCTTTTTCCAAAATTGTCGTATTAATGTGGAACTAATGTGCACTTTTTTTTTACTTGCAGATGCTGACCAAGACAGGAACCAGACCGCCCCGGACAGACTCAACAGTTCAAAAGTTAAGTATGCGCTTTATGTTAATGGCCCCTTTTCCAAAATTGTCGTATTAATGTGGAACTAATGTGCACTTTTTTTTTTACTTGCAGATGCTGACCAAAGACAGGAACCAGACCGCCCCGGACAGACTCAACAGTTCAAAAGTTAAGTATGCGCTTTATGTTAATGGCCCCTTTTTCCAAAATTGTCGTATTAATGTGGAACTAATGTGCACTTTTTTTTTTACTTGCAGATGCTGACCAAGACAGGAACCAGACCGCCCCGGACAGACTCAACAGTTCAAAAGTTAAGTATGCGCTTTATGTTAATGGCCCCTTTTTCCAAAATTGTCGTATTAATGTGGAACTAATGTGCACTTTTTTTTTTACTTGCAGATGCTGACCCAAGACAGGAACCAGACCGCCCCGGACAGACTCAACAGTTCAAAAGTTAAGTATGCGCTTTATGTTAATGGCCCCTTTTTCCAAAATTGTCGTATTAATGTGGAACTAATGTGCACTTTTTTTTTTACTTGCAGATGCTGACCCAAGACAGGAACCCGCCCGACAGACTCAACAGTTCAAAAGTTAAGTATGCGCTTTATGTTAATGGCCCCTTTTTCCAAAATTGTCGTATTAATGTGGAACTAATGTGCACTTTTTTTTTTACTTGCAGATGCTGACCCAAGACAGGAACCAGACCGCCCGGACAGACTCAACAGTTCAAAAGTTAAGTATGCGCTTTATGTTAATGGCCCCTTTTTCCAAAATTGTCGTATTAATGTGGAACTAATGTGCACTTTTTTTTTTACTTGCAGATGCTGACCCAAAGACAGGAACCAGACCCCCTGGACAGACTCAACAGTTCAAAAGTTAAGTATGCGCTTTATGTTAATGGCCCCTTTTTCCAAAATTGTCGTATTAATGTGGAACTAATGTGCACTTTTTTTTTTACTTGCAGATGCTGACCCAAGACAGGAACCAGACCGCCCGGACAGACTCAACAGTTCAAAAGTTAAGTATGCGCTTTATGTTAATGGCCCCTTTTTCCAAAATTGTCGTATTAATGTGGAACTAATGTGCTCTTTTTTTTTTACTTGCAGATGCTGACCCAAGACAGGAACCAGACCGCCCGGACAGACTCAACAGTTCAAAAGTTAAGTATGCGCTTTATGTTAATGGCCCCTTTTTCCAAAATTGTCGTATTAATGTGGAACTAATGTGCACTTTTTTTTTACTTGCAGATGCTGACCCAAGACAGGAACCAGACTCAACAGTTCAAAAGTTAAGTATGCGCTTTATGTTAATGGCCCCTTTTTCCAAAATTGTCGTATTAATGTGGAACTAATGTGCACTTTTTTTTTACTTGCAGATGCTGACCCAAGACAGGAACCAGACCGCCCCGGACAGACTCAATAGTTCAAAAGTTAAGTATGCGCTTTATGTTAATGGCCCCTTTTTCCAAAATTGTCGTATTAATGTGGAACTAATGTGCACTTTTTTTTTTACTTGCAGATGCTGACCCAAGACAGGAACCAGACCGCCCGGACAGACTCAACAGTTCAAAAGTTAAGTATGCGCTTTATGTTAATGGCCCCTTTTTCCAAAATTGTCGTATTAATGTGGAACAAATGTGCACTTTTTTTTTTACTTGCAGATGCTGACCAAAGACAGGAACCAGACCGCCCGGACAGACTCAACAGTTCAAAAGTTAAGTATGCGCTTTATGTTAATGGCCCCTTTTTCCAAAATTGTCGTATAAATGTGGAACTAATGTGCACTTTTTTTTTTACTTGCAGATGCTGACCAAAGACAGGAACCAGACCCCCTGGACAGACTCAACAGTTCAAAAGTTAAGTATGCGCTTTATGTTAATGGCCCCTTTTTCCAAAATTGTCGTATTAATGTGGAACTAATGTGCACTTTTTTTTTTACTTGCAGATGCTGACCCAAGACAGGAACCAGACCGCCCCGGACAGACTCAACAGTTCAAAAGTTAAGTATGCGCTTTATGTTAATGGCCCCTTTTTCCAAAATTGTCGTATTAATGTGGAACTAATGTGCTCTTTTTTTTTTACTTGCAGATGCTGACCCAAGACAGGAACCAGACCGCCCGGACAGACTCAACAGTTCAAAAGTTAAGTATGCGCTTTATGTTAATGGCCCCTTTTTCCAAAATTGTCGTATTAATGTGGAACTAATGTGCACTTTTTTTTTACTTGCAGATGCTGACCCAAGACAGGAACCAGACTCAACAGTTCAAAAGTTAAGTATGCGCTTTATGTTAATGGCCCCTTTTTCCAAAATTGTCGTATTAATGTGGAACTAATGTGCACTTTTTTTTTACTTGCAGATGCTGACCCAAGACAGGAACCAGACCGCCCCGGACAGACTCAATAGTTCAAAAGTTAAGTATGCGCTTTATGTTAATGGCCCCTTTTTCCAAAATTGTCGTATTAATGTGGAACTAATGTGCACTTTTTTTTTTACTTGCAGATGCTGACCCAAGACAGGAACCAGACCGCCCGGACAGACTCAACAGTTCAAAAGTTAAGTATGCGCTTTATGTTAATGGCCCCTTTTTCCAAAATTGTCGTATTAATGTGGAACAAATGTGCACTTTTTTTTTTACTTGCAGATGCTGACCAAAGACAGGAACCAGACCGCCCGGACAGACTCAACAGTTCAAAAGTTAAGTATGCGCTTTATGTTAATGGCCCCTTTTTCCAAAATTGTCGTATAAATGTGGAACTAATGTGCACTTTTTTTTTACTTGCAGATGCTGACCCAAGACAGGAACCAGACCGCCCCGGACAGACTCAACAGTTCAAAAGATAAGTATGCGCTTTATGTTAATGGCCCCTTTTTCCAAAATTGTCGTATTAATGTGGAACTAATGTGCACTTTTTTTTTTACTTGCAGATGCTGACCCAAGACAGGAACCAGACCGCCCGGACAGACTCAACAGTTCAAAAGTTAAGTATGCGCTTTATGTTAATGGCCCCTTTTTTCCAAAATTTTCGTATTAATGTGGAACTAATGTGCACTTTTTTTTTTACTTGCAGATGCTGACCAAAGACAGGAACCAGACCGCCCGGACAGACTCAACAGTTCAAAAGTTAAGTATGCGCTTTATGTTAATGGCCCCTTTTTCCAAAATTGTCGTATTAATGTGGAACTAATGTGCACTTTTTTTTTACTTGCAGATGCTGACCAAAGACAGGAACCAGACTGCCCGGACAGACTCAACAGTTCAAAAGTTAAGTATGCGCTTTATGTTAATGGCCCCTTTTTCCAAAATTGTCGTATTAATGTGGAACTAATGTGCACTTTTTTTTACTTGCAGATGCTGACCCAAGACAGGAACCAGACCGCCCCGGACAGACTCAACAGTTCAAAAGATAAGTATGCGCTTTATGTTAATGGCCCCTTTTTCCAAAATTGTCGTATTAATGTGGAACTAATGTGCACTTTTTTTTTTACTTGCAGATGCTGACCCAAGACAGGAACCAGACCGCCCGGACAGACTCAACAGTTCAAAAGTTAAGTATGGGCTTTATGTTAATGGCCCCTTTTTTCCAAAATTGTCGTATTAATGTGGAACTAATGTGCATTTTTTTTTTTACTTGCAGATGCTGACCCAAGACAGGAACCAGATTCAACAGTTCAAAAGTTAAGTATGCGCTTTATGTTAATGGTCCCTTTTTCCAAAATTGTCGTATTAATGTGGAACTAATGTGCACTTTTTTTTTTACTTGCAGATGCTGACCCAAGACAGGAAACAGACCGCCCGGACAGACTCAACAGTTCAAAAGTTAAGTATGCGCTTTATGTTAATGGCCCCTTTTTCCAAAATTGTCGTATTAATGTGGAACTAATGTGCACTTTTTTTTTTACTTGCAGATGCTGACCAAAGACAGGAACTAGACTGCCCGGACAGACTCAACAGTTCAAAAGTTAAGTATGCGCTTTATGTTAATGGCCCCTTTTTCCAAAATTGTCGTATTAATGTGGAACTAATGTGCACTTTTTTTTACTTGCAGATGCTGACCCAAGACAGGAACCAGACCGCCCCGGACAGACTCAACAGTTCAAAAGATAAGTATGCGCTTTATGTTAATGGCCCCTTTTTCCAAAATTGTCGTATTAATGTGGAACTAATGTGCACTTTTTTTTTTACTTGCAGATGCTGACCCAAGACAGGAACCAGACCGCCCGGACAGACTCAACAGTTCAAAAGTTAAGTATGCGCTTTATGTTAATGGCCCCTTTTTTCCAAAATTGTCGTATTAATGTGGAACTAATGTGCACTTTTTTTTTTACTTGCAGATGCTGACCCAAGACAGGAAACAGACCGCCCGGACAGACTCAACAGTTCTAAAGTTAAGTATGCGCTTTATGTTAATGGCCCCTTTTTTCCAAAATTGTCGTATTAATGTGGAACTAATCTGCATTTTTTTTTACTTGCAGATGCTGACCCAAGACAGGAACCAGACTCAACAGTTCAAAAGTTAAGTATGCGCTTTATGTTAATGGCCCCTTTTTCCAAAATTGTCGTATTAATGTGGAACTAATGTGCACTTTTTTTTTTACTTGCAGATGCTGACCCAAGACAGGAACCAGACCGCCCGGGCAGACTCAACAGTTCAAAAGTTAAGTATGCGCTTTATGTTAATGGCCCCTTTTTTCCAAAATTGTCGTCTTAATGTGGAACTAATGTGCACTTTTTTTTTTACTTGCAGATGCTGACCCAAGACAGGAAACAGACCGCCCAGACAGACTCAACAGTTCAAAAGTTAAGTATGCGCTTTATGTTAATGGCCCCTTTTTCCAAAATTGTCGTATTAATGTGGAACTAATGTGCACTTTTTTTTTTACTTGCAGATGCTGACCCAAGACAGGAACCAGACTCAACAGTTCAAAAGTTAAGTATGCGCTTTATGTTAATGGCCCCTTTTTCCAAAATTGTCGTATTAATGTGGAACTAATGTGCACTTTTTTTTTTACTTGCAGATGCTGACCAAAGACAGGAACCAGACTGCCCGGACAGACTCAACAGTTCAAAAGTTAAGTATGCGCTTTATGTTAATGGCCCCTTTTTCCAAAATTGTCGTATTAATGTGGAACTAATGTGCACTTTTTTTTTACTTGCAGATGCTGACCCAAGACAGGAACCAGACCGCCCCGGACAGACTCAACAGTTCAAAAGATAAGTATGCGCTTTATGTTAATGGCCCCTTTTTCCAAAATTGTCGTATTAATGTGGAACTAATGTGCACTTTTTTTTTTACTTGCAGATGCTGACCCAAGACAGGAACCAGACCGCCCGGACAGACTCAACAGTTCAAAAGTTAAGTATGCGCTTTATGTTAATGGCCCCTTTTTCCAAAATTTTCGTATTAATGTGGAACTAATGTGCACTTTTTTTTTTACTTGCAGATGCTGACCAAAGACAGGAACCAGACCGCCCGGACAGACTCAACAGTTCAAAAGTTAAGTATGCGCTTTATGTTAATGGCCCCTTTTTCCAAAATTGTTGTATTAATGTGGAACTAATGTGCACTTTTTTTTTTACTTGCAGATGCTGACCAAAGACAGGAACCAGACTGCCCGGACAGACTCAACAGTTCAAAAGTTAAGTATGCGCTTTATGTTAATGGCCCCTTTTTCCAAAATTGTCGTATTAATGTGGAACTAATGTGCACTTTTTTTTACTTGCAGATGCTGACCCAAGACAGGAACCAGACCGCCCCGGACAGACTCAACAGTTCAAAAGATAAGTATGCGCTTTATGTTAATGGCCCCTTTTTCCAAAATTGTTGTATTAATGTGGAACTAATGTGCACTTTTTTTTTTACTTGCAGATGCTGACCAAAGACAGGAACCAGACCGCCCGGACAGACTCAACAGTTCAAAAGTTAAGTATGCGCTTTATGTTAATGGCCCCTTTTTCCAAAATTGTCGTATTAATGTGGAACTAATGTGCACTTTTTTTTACTTGCAGATGCTGACCCAAGACAGGAACCAGACCGCCCCGGACAGACTCAACAGTTCAAAAGATAAGTATGCGCTTTATGTTAATGGCCCCTTTTTCCAAAATTGTCGTATTAATGTGGAACTAATGTGCACTTTTTTTTTTACTTGCAGATGCTGACCCAAGACAGGAACCAGACCGCCCGGGCAGACTCAACAGTTCAAAAGTTAAGTATGCGCTTTATGTTAATGGCCCCTTTTTTCCAAAATTGTCGTATTAATGTGGAACTAATGTGCACTTTTTTTTTACTTGCAGATGCTGACCCAAGACAGGAACCAGACCGCCCCGGACAGACTCAACAGTTCAAAAGATAAGTATGCGCTTTATGTTAATGGCCCCTTTTTCCAAAATTGTCGTATTAATGTGGAACTAATGTGCACTTTTTTTTTTACTTGCAGATGCTGACCCAAGACAGGAACCAGACCGCCCGGACAGACTCAACAGTTCAAAAGTTAAGTATGCGCTTTATGTTAATGGCCCCTTTTTCCAAAATTGTTGTATTAATGTGGAACTAATGTGCACTTTTTTTTTTACTTGCAGATGCTGACCAAAGACAGGAACCAGACCGCCCGGACAGACTCAACAGTTCAAAAGTTAAGTATGCGCTTTATTTTAATGGCCCCTTTTTCCAAAATTGTTGTATTAATGTGGAACTAATGTGCACTTTTTTTTTTACTTGCAGATGCTGACCAAAGACAGGAACCAGACTGCCCGGACAGACTCAACAGTTCAAAAGTTAAGTATGCGCTTTATGTTAATGGCCCCTTTTTCCAAAATTGTCGTATTAATGTGGAACTAATGTGCACTTTTTTTTACTTGCAGATGCTGACCCAAGACAGGAACCAGACCGCCCCGGACAGACTCAACAGTTCAAAAGATAAGTATGCGCTTTATGTTAATGGCCCCTTTTTCCAAAATTGTCGTATTAATGTGGAACTAATGTGCACTTTTTTTTTTACTTGCAGATGCTGACCCAAGACAGGAACCAGACCGCCCGGGCAGACTCAACAGTTCAAAAGTTAAGTATGCGCTTTATGTTAATGGCCCCTTTTTTCCAAAATTGTCGTCTTAATGTGGAACTAATGTGCACTTTTTTTTTTACTTGCAGATGCTGACCCAAGACAGGAAACAGACCGCCCAGACAGACTCAACAGTTCAAAAGTTAAGTATGCGCTTTATGTTAATGGCCCCTTTTTCCAAAATTGTCGTATTAATGTGGAACTAATGTGCACTTTTTTTTTTACTTGCAGATGCTGACCCAAGACAGGAACCAGACTCAACAGTTCAAAAGTTAAGTATGCGCTTTATGTTAATGGCCCCTTTTTCCAAAATTGTCGTATTAATGTGGAACTAATGTGCACTTTTTTTTTTACTTGCAGATGCTGACCAAAGACAGGAACCAGACCGCCCGGACAGACTCAACAGTTCAAAAGTTAAGTATGCGCTTTATGTTAATGGCCCCTTTTTCCAAAATTGTCGTATTAATGTGGAACTAATGTGCACTTTTTTTTTACTTGCAGATGCTGACCCAAGACAGGAACCAGACCGCCCCGGACAGACTCAACAGTTCAAAAGATAAGTATGCGCTTTATGTTAATGGCCCCTTTTTCCAAAATTGTCGTATTAATGTGGAACTAATGTGCACTTTTTTTTTTACTTGCAGATGCTGACCCAAGACAGGAACCAGACCGCCCGGACAGACTCAACAGTTCAAAAGTTAAGTATGCGCTTTATGTTAATGGCCCCTTTTTCCAAAATTTTCGTATTAATGTGGAACTAATGTGCACTTTTTTTTTTACTTGCAGATGCTGACCAAAGACAGGAACCAGACCGCCCGGACAGACTCAACAGTTCAAAAGTTAAGTATGCGCTTTATGTTAATGGCCCCTTTTTCCAAAATTGTTGTATTAATGTGGAACTAATGTGCACTTTTTTTTTTACTTGCAGATGCTGACCAAAGACAGGAACCAGACTGCCCGGACAGACTCAACAGTTCAAAAGTTAAGTATGCGCTTTATGTTAATGGCCCCTTTTTCCAAAATTGTCGTATTAATGTGGAACTAATGTGCACTTTTTTTTACTTGCAGATGCTGACCCAAGACAGGAACCAGACCGCCCCGGACAGACTCAACAGTTCAAAAGATAAGTATGCGCTTTATGTTAATGGCCCCTTTTTCCAAAATTGTTGTATTAATGTGGAACTAATGTGCACTTTTTTTTTTACTTGCAGATGCTGACCAAAGACAGGAACCAGACCGCCCGGACAGACTCAACAGTTCAAAAGTTAAGTATGCGCTTTATGTTAATGGCCCCTTTTTCCAAAATTGTCGTATTAATGTGGAACTAATGTGCACTTTTTTTTACTTGCAGATGCTGACCCAAGACAGGAACCAGACCGCCCCGGACAGACTCAACAGTTCAAAAGATAAGTATGCGCTTTATGTTAATGGCCCCTTTTTCCAAAATTGTCGTATTAATGTGGAACTAATGTGCACTTTTTTTTTTACTTGCAGATGCTGACCCAAGACAGGAACCAGACCGCCCGGGCAGACTCAACAGTTCAAAAGTTAAGTATGCGCTTTATGTTAATGGCCCCTTTTTTCCAAAATTGTCGTATTAATGTGGAACTAATGTGCACTTTTTTTTTACTTGCAGATGCTGACCCAAGACAGGAACCAGACCGCCCCGGACAGACTCAACAGTTCAAAAGATAAGTATGCGCTTTATGTTAATGGCCCCTTTTTCCAAAATTGTCGTATTAATGTGGAACTAATGTGCACTTTTTTTTACTTGCAGATGCTGACCCAAGACAGGAACCAGACCGCCCGGACAGACTCAACAGTTCAAAAGTTAAGTATGCGCTTTATGTTAATGGCCCCTTTTTCCAAAATTGTTGTATTAATGTGGAACTAATGTGCACTTTTTTTTTTACTTGCAGATGCTGACCAAAGACAGGAACCAGACCGCCCGGACAGACTCAACAGTTCAAAAGTTAAGTATGCGCTTTATTTTAATGGCCCCTTTTTCCAAAATTGTTGTATTAATGTGGAACTAATGTGCACTTTTTTTTTTACTTGCAGATGCTGACCAAAGACAGGAACCAGACTGCCCGGACAGACTCAACAGTTCAAAAGTTAAGTATGCGCTTTATGTTAATGGCCCCTTTTTCCAAAATTGTCGTATTAATGTGGAACTAATGTGCACTTTTTTTTACTTGCAGATGCTGACCCAAGACAGGAACCAGACCGCCCCGGACAGACTCAACAGTTCAAAAGATAAGTATGCGCTTTATGTTAATGGCCCCTTTTTCCAAAATTGTCGTATTAATGTGGAACTAATGTGCACTTTTTTTTTTACTTGCAGATGCTGACCCAAGACAGGAACCAGACCGCCCGGGCAGACTCAACAGTTCAAAAGTTAAGTATGCGCTTTATGTTAATGGCCCCTTTTTTCCAAAATTGTCGTCTTAATGTGGAACTAATGTGCACTTTTTTTTTTACTTGCAGATGCTGACCCAAGACAGGAAACAGACCGCCCAGACAGACTCAACAGTTCAAAAGTTAAGTATGCGCTTTATGTTAATGGCCCCTTTTTCCAAAATTGTCGTATTAATGTGGAACTAATGTGCACTTTTTTTTTTACTTGCAGATGCTGACCCAAGACAGGAACCAGACTCAACAGTTCAAAAGTTAAGTATGCGCTTTATGTTAATGGCCCCTTTTTCCAAAATTGTCGTATTAATGTGGAACTAATGTGCACTTTTTTTTTTACTTGCAGATGCTGACCAAAGACAGGAACCAGACCGCCCGGACAGACTCAACAGTTCAAAAGTTAAGTATGCGCTTTATGTTAATGGCCCCTTTTTCCAAAATTGTCGTATTAATGTGGAACTAATGTGCACTTTTTTTTTACTTGCAGATGCTGACCCAAGACAGGAACCAGACCGCCCCGGACAGACTCAACAGTTCAAAAGATAAGTATGCGCTTTATGTTAATGGCCCCTTTTTCCAAAATTGTCGTATTAATGTGGAACTAATGTGCACTTTTTTTTTTACTTGCAGATGCTGACCCAAGACAGGAACCAGACCGCCCGGACAGACTCAACAGTTCAAAAGTTAAGTATGCGCTTTATGTTAATGGCCCCTTTTTCCAAAATTTTCGTATTAATGTGGAACTAATGTGCACTTTTTTTTTTACTTGCAGATGCTGACCAAAGACAGGAACCAGACCGCCCGGACAGACTCAACAGTTCAAAAGTTAAGTATGCGCTTTATGTTAATGGCCCCTTTTTCCAAAATTGTTGTATTAATGTGGAACTAATGTGCACTTTTTTTTTTACTTGCAGATGCTGACCAAAGACAGGAACCAGACTGCCCGGACAGACTCAACAGTTCAAAAGTTAAGTATGCGCTTTATGTTAATGGCCCCTTTTTCCAAAATTGTCGTATTAATGTGGAACTAATGTGCACTTTTTTTTACTTGCAGATGCTGACCCAAGACAGGAACCAGACCGCCCCGGACAGACTCAACAGTTCAAAAGATAAGTATGCGCTTTATGTTAATGGCCCCTTTTTCCAAAATTGTCGTATTAATGTGGAACTAATGTGCACTTTTTTTTTTACTTGCAGATGCTGACCCAAGACAGGAACCAGACCGCCCGGACAGACTCAACAGTTCAAAAGTTAAGTATGCGCTTTATGTTAATGGCCCCTTTTTTCCAAAATTGTCGTATTAATGTGGAACTAATGTGCACTTTTTTTTTTACTTGCAGATGCTGACCCAAGACAGGAAACAGACCGCCCGGACATACTCAACAGTTCTAAAGTTAAGTATGCACTTCATGTTAATGGCCCCTTTTTTCCAAAATTGTCGTATTAATATGGAACTAATCTGCATTTTTTTTTTTACTTGCAGATGCTGACCCAAGACAGGAACCAGACTCAACAGTTCAAAAGTTAAGTATGCGCTTTATGTTAATGGCCCCTTTTTCCAAAATTGTCGTATTAATGTGGAACTAATGTGCACTTTTTTTTTTACTTGCAGATGCTGACCCAAGACAGGAACCAGACCGCCCGGGCAGACTCAACAGTTCAAAAGTTAAGTATGCGCTTTATGTTAATGGCCCCTTTTTTCCAAAATTGTCGTCTTAATGTGGAACTAATGTGCACTTTTTTTTTTACTTGCAGATGCTGACCCAAGACAGGAAACAGACCGCCCGGACAGACTCAACAGTTCAAAAGTTAAGTATGCGCTTTATGTTAATGGCCCCTTTTTCCAAAATTGTCGTATTAATGTGGAACTAATGTGCACTTTTTTTTTACTTGCAGATGCTGACCCAAGACAGGAACCAGACTCAACAGTTCAAAAGTTAAGTATGCGCTTTATGTTAATGGCCCCTTTTTCCAAAATTGTCGTATTAATGTGGAACTAATGTGCACTTTTTTTTTTACTTGCAGATGCTGACCAAAGACAGGAACCAGACCGCCTGGACAGACTCAACAGTTCAAAAGTTAAGTATGCGCTTTATGTTAATGGCCCCTTTTTCCAAAATTGTCGTATTAATGTGGAACTAATGTGCACTTTTTTTTTACTTGCAGATGCTGACCCAAGACAGGAACCAGACCGCCCCGGACAGACTCAACAGTTCAAAAGATAAGTATGCGCTTTATGTTAATGGCCCCTTTTTCCAAAATTGTCGTATTAATGTGGAACTAATGTGCACTTTTTTTTTTACTTGCAGATGCTGACCCAAGACAGGAACCAGACCGCCCGGACAGACTCAACAGTTCAAAAGTAAAGTATGCGCTTTATGTTAATGGCCCCTTTTTTCCAAAATTGTCGTATTAATGTGGAACTAATGTGCACTTTTTTTTTTACTTGCAGATGCTGACCCAAGACAGGAAACAGACCGCCCGGACAGACTCAACAGTTCAAAAGTTAAGTATGCGCTTTATGTTAATGGCCCCTTTTTCCAAAATTGTCGTATTAATGTGGAACTAATGTGCACCTTTTTTTTTACTTGCAGATGCTGACCCAAGACAGGAACCAGACCGCCAGGACAGACTCAACAGTTCAAAAGTTAAGTATGCGCTTTATGTTAATGGCCCCTTTTTTTCCAAAATTGTCGTCTTAATGTGGAACTAATGTGCACTTTTTTTTTACTTGCAGATGCTGACCCAAGACAGGAAACAGACCGCCCGGACAGACTCAACAGTTCAAAAGTTAAGTATGCGCTTTATGTTAATGGCCCCTTTTTCCAAAATTGTCGTATTAATGTGGAACTAATGTGCACTTTTTTTTTTACTTGCAGATGCTGACCCAAGACAGGAACCAGACTCAACAGTTCAAAAGTTAAGTATGCGCTTTATGTTAATGGCCCCTTTTTCCAAAATTGTTGTATTAATGTGGAACTAATGTGCACTTTTTTTTTTACTTGCAGATGCTGACCCAAGACAGGAACCAGACTCAACAGTTCAAAAGTTAAGTATGCGCTTTATGTTAATGGCCCCTTTTTCCAAAATTGTCGTATTAATGTGGAACTAATGTGCACTTTTTTTTTACTTGCAGATGCTGACCCAAGACAGGAACCAGACCGCCCCGGACAGACTCAACAGTTCAAAAGATAAGTATGCGCTTTATGTTAATGGCCCCTTTTTCCAAAATTGTCGTATTAATGTGGAACTAATGTGCACTTTTTTTTTTACTTGCAGATGCTGACCCAAGACAGGAACCAGACCGCCCGGACAGACTCAACAGTTCAAAAGTTAAGTATGCGCTTTATGTTAATGGCCCCTTTTTCCAAAATTTTCGTATTAATGTGGAACTAATGTGCACTTTTTTTTTTACTTGCAGATGCTGACCAAAGACAGGAACCAGACCGCCCGGACAGACTCAACAGTTCAAAAGTTAAGTATGCGCTTTATGTTAATGGCCCCTTTTTCCAAAATTGTTGTATTAATGTGGAACTAATGTGCACTTTTTTTTTTACTTGCAGATGCTGACCAAAGACAGGAACCAGACTGCCCGGACAGACTCAACGGTTCAAAAGTTAAGTATGCGCTTTATGTTAATGGCCCCTTTTTCCAAAATTGTCGTATTAATGTGGAACTAATGTGCACTTTTTTTTACTTGCAGATGCTGACCCAAGACAGGAACCAGACCGCCCCGGACAGACTCAACAGTTCAAAAGATAAGTATGCGCTTTATGTTAATGGCCCCTTTTTCCAAAATTGTCGTATTAATGTGGAACTAATGTGCACTTTTTTTTTACTTGCAGATGCTGACCCAAGACAGGAACCAGACCGCCCGGACAGACTCAACAGTTCAAAAGTTAAGTATGCGCTTTATGTTAATGGCCCCTTTTTTCCAAAATTGTCGTATTAATGTGGAACTAATGTGCACTTTTTTTTTTACTTGCAGATGCTGACCCAAGACAGGAAACAGACCGCCCGGACATACTCAACAGTTCTAAAGTTAAGTATGCACTTTATGTTAATGGCCCCTTTTTTCCAAAATTGTCGTATTAATATGGAACTAATCTGCATTTTTTTTTTTACTTGCAGATGCTGACCCAAGACAGGAACCAGACTCAACAGTTCAAAAGTTAAGTATGCGCTTTATGTTAATGGCCCCTTTTTCCAAAATTGTCGTATTAATGTGGAACTAATGTGCACTTTTTTTTTTACTTGCAGATGCTGACCCAAGACAGGAACCAGACCGCCCGGGCAGACTCAACAGTTCAAAAGTTAAGTATGCGCTTTATGTTAATGGCCCCTTTTTTCCAAAATTGTCGTCTTAATGTGGAACTAATGTGCACTTTTTTTTTTACTTGCAGATGCTGACCCAAGACAGGAAACAGACCGCCCGGACAGACTCAACAGTTCAAAAGTTAAGTATGCGCTTTATGTTAATGGCCCCTTTTTCCAAAATTGTCGTATTAATGTGGAACTAATGTGCACTTTTTTTTTACTTGCAGATGCTGACCAAAGACAGGAACCAGACCGCCTGGACAGACTCAACAGTTCAAAAGTTAAGTATGCGCTTTATGTTAATGGCCCCTTTTTCCAAAATTGTCGTATTAATGTGGAACTAATGTGCACTTTTTTTTTACTTGCAGATGCTGACCCAAGACAGGAACCAGACCGCCCCGGACAGACTCAACAGTTCAAAAGATAAGTATGCGCTTTATGTTAATGGCCCCTTTTTCCAAAATTGTCGTATTAATGTGGAACTAATGTGCACTTTTTTTTTTACTTGCAGATGCTGACCCAAGACAGGAACCAGACCGCCCGGGCAGACTCAACAGTTCAAAAGTTAAGTATGCGCTTTATGTTAATGGCCCCTTTTTTCCAAAATTGTCGTCTTAATGTGGAACTAATGTGCACTTTTTTTTTTACTTGCAGATGCTGACCCAAGACAGGAAACAGACCGCCCGGACAGACTCAACAGTTCAAAAGTTAAGTATGCGCTTTATGTTAATGGCCCCTTTTTCCAAAATTGTCGTATTAATGTGGAACTAATGTGCACTTTTTTTTTACTTGCAGATGCTGACCAAAGACAGGAACCAGACCGCCTGGACAGACTCAACAGTTCAAAAGTTAAGTATGCGCTTTATGTTAATGGCCCCTTTTTCCAAAATTGTCGTATTAATGTGGAACTAATGTGCACTTTTTTTTTACTTGCAGATGCTGACCCAAGACAGGAACCAGACCGCCCCGGACAGACTCAACAGTTCAAAAGATAAGTATGCGCTTTATGTTAATGGCCCCTTTTTCCAAAATTGTCGTATTAATGTGGAACTAATGTGCACTTTTTTTTTTACTTGCAGATGCTGACCCAAGACAGGAACCAGACCGCCCAGACAGACTCAACAGTTCAAAAGTTAAGTATGCGCTTTATGTTAATGGCCCCTTTTTTCCAAAATTGTCGTATTAATGTGGAACTAATGTGCACTTTTTTTTTTACTTGCAGATGCTGACCCAAGACAGGAAACAGACCGCCCGGACAGACTCAACAGTTCAAAAGTTAAGTATGCGCTTTATGTTAATGGCCCCTTTTTCCAAAATTGTCGTATTAATGTGGAACTAATGTGCACTTTTTTTTTTACTTGCAGATGCTGACCCAAGACAGGAACCAGACCGCCAGGACAGACTCAACAGTTCAAAAGTTAAGTATGCGCTTTATGTTAATGGCCCCTTTTTTCCAAAATTGTCGTCTTAATGTGGAACTAATGTGCACTTTTTTTTTTACTTGCAGATGCTGACCCAAGACAGGAAACAGACCGCCCGGACAGACTCAACAGTTCAAAAGTTAAGTATGCGCTTTATGTTAATGGCCCCTTTTTCCAAAATTGTCGTATTAATGTGGAACTAATGTGCACTTTTTTTTTTACTTGCAGATGCTGACCCAAGACAGGAACCAGACTCAACAGTTCAAAAGTTAAGTATGCGCTTTATGTTAATGGCCCCTTTTTCCAAAATTGTCGTATTAATGTGGAACTAATGTGCACTTTTTTTTTTACTTGCAGATGCTGACCAAAGACAGGAACCAGACCGCCCGGACAGACTCAACAGTTCAAAAGTTAAGTATGCGCTTTATGTTAATGGCCCCTTTTTCCAAAATTGTCGTATTAATGTGGAACTAATGTGCACTTTTTTTTTACTTGCAGATGCTGACCCAAGACAGGAACCAGACCGCCCCGGACAGACTCAACAGTTCAAAAGATAAGTATGCGCTTTATGTTAATGGCCCCTTTTTCCAAAATTGTCGTATTAATGTGGAACTAATGTGCACTTTTTTTTTTACTTGCAGATGCTGACCAAAGACAGGAACCAGACCGCCCGGACAGACTCAACAGTTCAAAAGTTAAGTATGCGCTTTATGTTAATGGCCCCTTTTTTCCAAAATTGTCGTATTAATGTGGAACTAATGTGCACTTTTTTTTTTACTTGCAGATGCTGACCCAAGACAGGAAACAGACCGCCCCGGACAGACTCAACAGTTCAAAAGTTAAGTATGCGCTTTATGTTAATGGCCCCTTTTTCCAAATTTGTGGTTTTAATGTGGAACTAATGTGCACTTTTTTTTTTACTTGCAGATGCTGACCCAAGACAGGAACCAGACCGCCCGGACAGACTCCACACTTCAAAAGTTAAGTATGCGCTTCATGTTAGTCTACCCTTTTTCCAAAATTGTCGTATTAATGTGGAACTAAGGGAGCTACCATTTGATTTTTATGGGGGGGTTGTAATCTCTGTCCTGACTTTTTATTTTTTACTCTATTTGGTCCTGCCTTTTTTTTTACTAGTTTATCCTTTTTTTTTGCCAAGATGCTCATCCTGCCTTTTTTTTTACTCAAAACTCCTGTCCTGCCTATTTTTTTCAAATTTCATCCTAGCTATTTTTTGTCTTTGCAGGATCTGTTGTTGAAGTTTTTCATGATTTTAATTACAAGTACAAGGAGTTTTCTAACAAGATGAGGAAATGCAAAAAATATTTTCTGTTTACTCCCATACAGAAATTGCTAACAAAAGCACACAAGTTGCACATGAGATGCAAGTAAGAATTGTATGCAAATCAGATTGCTCTCCTGTGCAGTTCAAACCTCGGGTGAGCTAGATTTACTGAATTCAGCAAAAAAGTAAATGAAGTCAGATCTACAAATAAGTCGAGCATAACAAAAATTATCAATTGACTTACTATTGGAGTTATTGCCCTTCAAAGTCAATTTTTCACAATATCTTACTAAAATCTTATTCTTTGAAACTCTTAGGCCAGATTGAAGCAAACTTGGCCAAAGTCATAACTACTCTGGTTATCTCCCGTACAGAAATTGCTAACAAAAGCACATGAGATGCAAGTAAGAATTGTATGCAAATCAGTTTGGTAGTTCATATGTGCCCATAAAAATCTAACATAATGGTCATATGTGCAATTCAAACCTCATGTGAGCTTTTACCATGTTAGTTTTGTACTTTGAAAGTTTGTCCATTCTTCTAATCATTCACCTTGTAAGAAATAAAACCTGAGAAGACAAGAAACTTAATTATAGCAGAGGACTGCATTTTAAAATATAATATTTATAAAACTTACCATTTTGCTGCTATAACAATATCGTCTTTGTAATCCACAATAAAATCGAATATATCTGAACACACATTTGATTTTGATCCACAATGAAATCGAATATATCTGAACACACATTTAATTTTAATCCACAATGAAATCGAATATAGCTGTACACACATTTGATTTTAATCCACAATGAAATCGAATATATCTGAACACACATTTGATTTTAATCCACAATGAAATCGAATATATCTTAACACACATTTGATTTTAATCCACAATGAAATCGAATATATCTGAACACACATTTGATTTTAATCCACAATGAAATCGAATATATCTGAACACACAGTTGATTTTAATCCACAATGAATCGAATATATCTGAACGCACACTTGATTTTGATCCACAATGAAATCGAATATATCTGAACACACATTTGATTTTAATCCACAATGAAATCGAATATAGCTGAACATACATTTGATTTTAATCAACAATGATATCGAAAATATCTGAACACACATTTGATTTTAATCCACAATGACATTGAATATATAGCTAAACACACATTTGATTTTAATCCACAATGAAATCGAATATATCTGACCACACATTTGATTTTAATCCACAATGAAATCGAATATAGCTAAACACACATTTGATTTTAATCCACAATGAAATCGAATATAGCTAAACACACATTTGATTTTAATCCACAATGAAATCGAATATATCTGAACACACATTTGATTTTAATTCACAATGAGTCTAATATAGCTGAACATACATTTGATTTTAATCCACAATGAAATCGAATATAGCTAAACACACATTTGATTTTAATCCACAATGAAATTGAATATAGCTGAACACACTTTTGATTTAATCCACAATGAAATCGAATTTATCTGAACACACATTTGACTTTAATCCACAATGAATTCGAATATAGCTGAACACACATTTGATTTTAATCCACAATGAAATCGAATATATCTGAACACGCATTTGATTTTAATACACGCTAGTTTGAAGCAACACAAACACTAATAACGGCATCACTTTTTCGTTTTTTTTTGCACTAAGAATATACTTCCATTGTCTTTATCCATTTTGAAACACAAAACGCATGTAAAGGTATTTACTGAAAATATTGAGAATAGTCCTTGCGCAGGCTGATATATATACATGGTGTCTTAAGGTGTGTTTGGATATCTACCTATAGGTAACATAGCATTATATCCTTAATCTTCATGTTGTTTACCTTCAGCTGCACTTTCTTGTTGTCTATAGTTTAAGATGAGCTACTGTTTAAAGAAGCTAACATCTATGATAGAAAGTTTATTCTTAAAACATTTTTAACAGAATGGCCTGTTATTGGCTTATATACTGTTTAAAGGAGCTAACATATAGGATAGAAAGTTTATTCTTAAAACATTTTTTTACAGAATGGCCTGTTATTGGCTTATATCCTTTATAGAAATGTTTAATATTAAAAAAGGCCAAAACATTTTTTTAACCTCTACAAAAACAAGAAAATTTCGAGTAGAACTGTCAAAAACTTAACATTAACCATGAATGTAGTTTCATAAGGGGGAGCAAGGCAAATTGTGAAATATTTTGATTCTTCAAAAGCGTTTTTTTTTCAAAATCAACAGTTAAAAATTCTTAAGGATTATGTACCCTTGTGATGATTCAATGCTAAACATATGGAATGCCCAGATTTGTTGTATCATGTCACATGAGTATAGAAATAATAAAAAAGACACAAATTTTCATTTCTTATAGCCTCAATATGCATTTTTTAATGTAAATATGTGGCACGGCCTAAATTGACCCTAAATTTTTTCCAGTCTTTATAACTTGGCTCAGATCCTTTTAAACTAATATGATATGTTATTTGTAACTTTTCTTTCCATTTAAAGTACTTTCAATGCATATGTAAGGATTATTTATAACCAAAAAGCTTCACAAATTTTAAATTGCTGGAAAATATTACAACTTCATATAAGGCCCCCCTTCATTGAAAAACCTCAATTTTTAGGCGCAGGCTCATATAAATTTGACTTTTGAATAATTATGCCAAGTCTGATAAATCAAATGAGTACTCTATTGCTTTGAGTACATGATAAGTTATATATTAAGGCATTTAAAAAGTATTTGTATGCCCCACCTACGATAGTAGAGGGGCATTATGTTTTCTGGTCTGTGGCTCCGTTCGTTCGTTCGTCCGTCCGTCCGTCCGTTCGTTCCGCTTCAGGTTAAAGTTTTTGGTCAAGGTAGTTTTTGATGAAATTGAAGTCCAATCAACTTGAAACTTAGTACACATGTTCCCTATAGTATAATCTTTCTAATTTTAATGCTAAATTAGATATTTACCCAATTTCAAAGTCCATAAAACATGGAAAATGATAGTGCGAGTTGGGAATCCGTGTACTTTGGACACATTCTTGTTTTGCAATATTTTAATGTTTAAAGCCCCAAATGTTGACAGTTGAATTTTTTCAATTTTAACGTCAAAATTTTACACGCAAAGATGAGTATAGAACTTAACTTAATGTCTATAATATACATCCTATTGTCATGAAACTTTGTAAGCAGTGTTATAATTCATTTTAAGATTTGTCAACTCTTTCTACCCTATTAGGTGAAATCTGTAAATATAGAATCTGTACTTTGGCAACTTCCCTAAATGATTTGATGGTGTCAATTTGTCAAATAGCATGAAACTAAAGGATTTAAACTTTCATTTTATAGAATTTCTGCAAAAATGTCTAATTTTGGCATTTTATGGTCAAAATAGGCATTTTATAACTTTTTCAATATAGATGCATAAATGGCATCCTGACTTTCTATCTGACAGGTTTTCATGTGTCAATATTTGTGTTTCTATGCCTTTATCTACTTCTTTTACTTATTTATGAACTCTGAATCTACAGAACATGCGCGTAGCTACGTTTACGTCAAAACACCCGGGTGTACACTTGAATTTTGAAAATAAAACAAATAATCGACATAGAATAAGAAAGCACATCAGCCTTGTGCTTCTTTTTTTAATGGATTGTAATTTTGAATAAAAATTGGGACTAAATTTACTCAAATAGATCATTTAATATATTTGTTCGAATCTTTTGTAAAAGTCTGAAACCACTTTGAATTCTACCTTTATTTCTTATATTTAAAGCAATTCACTATCTGCTCAGATTCGATATGCTGTTTGTATTTTTGTCGAGCCTGTGTTTTATGTCCCAAAAGCGAGACAAAGTGGTGTCAATATTTAGGTTTCCGAATGTGGATAAATTCTTTTAAATGACTCTCCGACCGTGAAATTTTACGAGAGTTGTACAGAAACTGTTTATGATCAAAAGAGTATTCAGAGCACTATAATAATGCAATTATATCTTTAATCTTCCCGCATTTTAAGGATAAAATGTGTTTCTTTCTGCAATTAATCTGAGACTACTATAACTGTGTTATAGTAGTCTCAGAATTAATAAGTGGTCGCAGTTTGGGCTTACATTTTGTTATTTTGTTATTTCTTCTACCTGTCGAACCTTCATCGAAATTTATGAAAATGTCGAAGAAGCTTTTTCTATGACCAGAGACATATATACACATGTGTATATATGTCTCTGCTATGACTTATGTCTAAAGCTAAAATTTTAAAAGCATTAATTCGTTCATTTTTCGGTTCTTTTCTGATAGACAGATAGCTGGACTCTTCTTTACGCAATTACATGCTCAATTTATAAACCTTCATAGATTGTCGTGAAAAATTCCAGATCAAGAAAAAAATATCAAAAGAAAATTTTAATTTTTTTTTAAATCCCTGTAAAGGAATGATACATTGATTCACTTTTTGTGGAAGAAATCCTAGGTGTTCCAGAATTTTTTTATATTGCACCTCTTAGAAATATTTTTTTTCGTGATCATTAAAAGGTGCTTTTGTTGATTATATGCGCACTCACGGCACCATTTAAACTTATTTAAAAGTAATATTGGTTTGGACGTTTTCTCTAAAACCAATGACCATAAGGCTAGCTTCCAGTTTAACACGATGAATAAGTTAACATATTACAAAATTTAACCAAAAAAAAAAAACCATTTAGATTCAAAAGTATGTTGTTATCAATGATTTTTTACTGACAGGAATCATTATGGTATCTCATTCTCGATAGCTTTCGGGGGCTTCGTCCCTTTCGAACCCACTACCAACAGGTGCTTTGACATTGAGCGGTTGGCACCCCTCATATCCCTCGCCAAGGTTCGGGCGTACACGTAAAAAGACCCAGCTACGCCACTGGAAAGGGGGGGGGGGGCAGGAGGATTTTGAAAATGAATAACTCAGCGTTGATAATCACAAAAATAAATGGTTTGTTCTGTGGTAGTTTGAAAATAAATAACCTGACTTACAATGTATTGAAAATAAATAACTCAGCAGGTCTAATCCAAAGTACGAGATGGCATCAGATTTTTCATAAAATTTATCTTTTTTCCAAAACAAAATCGGGAAACACTTCCCAAATCTTTCAACAATAAAAGTATAAATATTATCAAATATACTTGAAATGTCTGAAAATGGGGGTCCTACTAAAATGCGCCCGGGAGCGCCCGGGTGAAGAAAAAGCGCCCGGGGAAAAGAAAAAGCGCCCGGGGAAGAAAAAATAGCGCCCGGGGAAAAGAAAAAGCGCCCGGGGAAGAAAATTAGCGCCTGGGGAAATTATATAGATATTTTATTGGCATGAGACAACTTTGTGTCCGGCGATGAAATAAGTTATGCACATTGATTTTTTTTTAATTTTAGACAAGTAATTTGTAAATTAAGATAATAGATATTTTTAATAAAACACAAAAACAAGTATAAATGTTTCAATTTTAACAATAATATATGAAAAGGCCTACTATTTCGAAAGACAGATAGTAATGGATCACAGTTTATGCTGAAGATTTATAAAATGTAAGACATCAAAGGCATGTTTTTCAAAAACGATACCAAAATGAAAAATGTAATAAAAAAAATTTCACAGAAAAGTATTAATCTAATCAAAATTAAAGAGCAACACATAATAAATCAGCAAATAAAGCGGTACTATACATGTACCGTAGTTAAAATAAGGGGGTAAAAAGCAGAAGTTTTGTTTAAATTTAAAACTAAGCATTAAAATCCTGATAAGCATTGCCATTAAAACAGTTGTAGTTTTATAAAAAGATATCATATATCCTAATCAGCATCTGCACAAAAAAAGGTGTTCACCATGCAGTTGCTAAAATATTAGACCTCAGGCACTGATTATTTTTTTTAAAGTAACAAAATATACGTTTTGAACGAGGACAATATCGTTCATGATTCTTCTATATGCTCTCATTTATATTTATTTACTTATTTATATACAATTTTGAAATCTAAAATGCAAAAGTGCAAGAACCGGCACTTTAGATGTTGCATTGTACATATCCCAATTTATATTAAGGACAAAACAAGCAAAAATTTTTTTTATGGAAAAAATTTATTGTTATATAATATTATTATTTTATTCTCCCGGGCGCTAATTTTCCTTCCCCGGGCGCTTTTTCTTTTCCCCGGGCGCTTTTTCTTTTCCCGGGCGCTTTTTAGTAGGACCGGAAAATGGGTTTCATTTAACTTGAGGTATATTGTCTCAGGGAAGTAACTTCATTGAGGCAAATAGGCTCATGTAGGAAATTTCAAAACCAAAAGCTTGTCTTCATATCAAATTGTTTTCACTGAGAGCTTCTTGCAAGAAGCAACTTCTATTCTCCTTGGACATGGCCCCTGTTTTTTCAGGATCAATGTTTCTTATTTATTTGTCTTTTGTTCATTCTGTATTCTGTTAGTGTTGCATTCCTTTTGTAATTTAGTAATTTTGTTATCAACTTAATCATGAGTTTAAAAAAATACCAACAGCAGTCACATACTTAACTATGAGAATTACATTTTTGCTTTAATCTACATTTTGGTCTTTTAATGTTGTCCCTAAAAACTTAATTCTTACACTGAATCTACACATTTTGCTTTGAGACCAAAATATTGTCAAAAAATGATTAAAGCAGAACTTGCATTTTCAGAGTAAGAAAAGGTCTGGGATTAACACCCAGAAGCCACGATTTAGCATCATTTGTTCTATAGCTTCTTGGGGCCTTCAGCAGCATCAAAACCCGTCCGCTCCGCTCGGCTAAATATGTTTGCCAATTATTAATAAGGCAATTTGCAGCAAAACTTTAATACTGTGTATACACATGTATGAAATACATGTATACGCAGTTAGCAAGATTTATTCCTGCAGAGGATAATGGTTAATTCTAGTTAAATGGTACTTAATGACAATGATTATACATAATAGTTACATGTATTATTTAAAACATGTATAATAAAATTCATTTAAAAATTGTGTTTTTAAATATTATAAATATAGTTGTGAATACGAATAACCAGTCCCTTGTTTTTAAAGAAAATGAAAAATCTTGCTTTAACAGTGCAGAAAATAAATAATCTGTCCTCTAAGTTTACAAAAATAAATAACCGATCCAAAACAAATCCTCCTGCCCCCCCCCCCCTTTCCCCCCCAGAATATCAAATGGTCGTCCACAACAAGAAAAATATTGTATTTTTCGTGTAGACGGGTAACATCATATTGTTGTTCTTCGAGTATTCCTTCTTTTTTCGGGTACTTATAGGTATGAAAAATATTAAATTGCTACACCATTGGGAAGAGGAGTGTTCAGGGCTTCAGAAAAAGCGCCCGGGGAAAAGAAAAAGAGCCCGGGGAAGAAAATTAGCGCCCGGGGAAATTATATAGATATTTTATTGGCATGAGACAACTTTGTGTCCGGCGATGAAATAAGTTATGCACATTGATTTTTTTTTAATTTTAGACAAGTAATTTGTAAATTAAGATAATAGATATTTTTAATAAAACACAAAAACAAGTATAAATGTTTCAATTTTAACAATAATATATGAAAAGGCCTACTATTTCGAAAGACAGATAGTAATGGATCACAGTTTATGCTGAAGATTTATAAAATGTAAGACATCAAAGACATGTTTTTCAAAAACGATACCAAAATGAAAAATGTAATAAAAAAAATTTCACAGAAAAGTATTAATCTAATCAAAATTAAAGAGTAACACATAATAAATCAGCAAATAAAGCGGTACTATACATGTACCGTAGTTAAAATAAGGGGGTAAAAAGCAGGAGTTTTGTTTAAATTTAAAACTAAGCATTAAAATCCTGATAAGCATTGCCATTAAAACAGTTGTAGTTTTATAAAAAGATATCATATATCCTAATCAGTACTGCACAAAAAAGGTGTTCACCATGCAGTTGCTAAAATATTAGACCTCAGGCACTGATTATTTTTTTTAAAGTAACAAAATATACGTTTTGATCGAGGACAATATCGTTCATGATTCTTCTATATACTCTCATTTATATTAATTTATATACAATTTTGAAATCTAAAATGCAAAAGTGCAAGAACCGGCACTTTAGATGTTGCATTGTACATATCCCAATTTATATTAAGAACAAAACAAGCAATGATTTTTTTTATGGAAAAAATTTATTGTTATATAATATTATTATTTTATTTTCCCGGGCGCTAATTTTCCTTCCCCGGGCGCTTTTTCTTTTCCCCGGGCGCTTTTTCTTTTCCAGGGCGCTCTCGGGCGCTCCCGGGCGCTTTTTAGTAGGACCGGAAAATGGGTTTCATTTAACTTGAGGTATATTGTCTCAGGGAAGTAACTTCATTGAGGCGAATAGGCTCATGTAGGAAATTTCAAAACCAAAAGCTTGTCTTCATATCAAATTGTTTTCACTGAGAGCTTCTTGCAAGAAGCAAGTTCTATTCTCCTTGGACATGGCCCCTGTTTTTTCAGGATCAATGTTTCTTATTTATTTGTCTTTTGTTCATTCTGTATTCTGTTAGTGTTGCATTCCTTTTGTAATTTAGTAATTTTGTTATCAACTTAATCATGAGTTTAAAAAAATACCAACAGCAGTCACATACTTAACTATGAGAATTACATTTTTGCTTTAATCTACATTTTGGTCTTGTAATGTTGTCCCTAAAAACTTAATTCTTACACTGAATCTACACATTTTGCTTTGAGACCAAAATATTGTCAAAAAATGATTAAAGCAGAACTTGCATTTTCAGAGTAAGAAAAGGTCTGGGGTTAACACCCAGAAGCCACGATTTAGCATCATTTGTTCTATAGCTTCTTGGGGCCTTCAGCAGCATCAAAACCCGTCCGCTCCGCTCGGCGAAATATGTTTGCCAATTATTAATAAGGCAATTTGCAGCAAAACTTTAATACTGTGTATACACATGTATGAAATACATGTATACGCAGTTAGCAAGATTTATTCCTGCAGAGGATAATGGTTAATTCTAGTTAAATGGTACTTAATGACAATGATTATACATAATAGTTACATGTATTATTTAAAACATGTATAATAAAATTCATTTAAAAATTGTATGTTTTTAAATATTATAAATATAGTTGTGAATACGAATAATCAGTCCCTTGTTTTTAAAGAAAATGAAAAATCTTGCTTCAACAGTGCAGAAAATAAATAATCTGTCCTCTAAGTTTACAAAAATAAATAACCGATCCAAAACAAATCCTCCTGCCCCCCCCCCCCCCCCCCCCCCCCCCCCCAGAATATCAAATGGTCGTCCACAACAAGAAAAATATTGTATTTTTCGTGTAGACGGGTAACATCATATTGTTGTTCTTCGAGTATTCCTTCTTTTTTCGGGTACTTATAGGTATGAAAAATATAAAATTGCTACACCATTGGGAAGAGGAGTGTTCAGGGCTTTTGGATGACATGTGTCTAAAACGTAAATAACGCAATTTTAGGACCGAGTAGGCATTGAAAGAAGTCATTTTTAATTGTAGACACCAAGAAAAAATATCACTCCCTTACGGCACAACAGTTTAAATTGCATTTATAGCGAGAATATTATATTCTCAAATTGACGATAGCGAATATCCTTTTGTAAAACAAGTTTGGAAAATTCTATGAAAGCAAAGAAATCTAATGTAAATGAGCGAATCCCGTGAAAACTTCGACATCATTTCCAATAACCTAGCCTTAAGTACACTGTCACAACAACGTTTAAAAAACTTGTTCTATAAAGAAATTATCAATATTGATTAGAAACGTGCGAATCTTTTCATTTAGTCAGAAAATATAACATGCCTCCTATTTTATGACATCTGAACGGCATTTATTCGGACAGTTATCTCATTTATAGCATTAAACAAAAAAATATTGAGCATATGAACCTTAAGGGTCTCCCGTCACAAAAAAAAATTAACCAACGTTTTACGTTAGTAATTCCGTTCTTGGTTACAGAAAACAACGAAAAATAATGTGTTTTGCATTTTAGATCGAAGAATAAAGCCAGCATGATAAATACTAAATAAAAAAGAAAATACTCGATGCTTTAAATAATATTTTTTATCGATTAGTATCGAATGTCGATGCATTGAAAGGGTGTCTACCAAAATGTCACAATGAAAGCGTTTTCAATTTTTCTTAGAATTATTAAGGACAAGTTGTTACTAATCTTCAAAAAAGAGTAAAAACAACATAAGTGTTTCGCATAACATCTCTATAAAGTCAAATTCCTTTGCAAAAGGAACATGTTGATGTATATAAAGTAAATAGAAATCTAAAAATCAACAAAATGAAGCGGTCGCATGGTGGTCTACCAAAATGTCACATCATCGCTAATTTGACGTTCTTTGACGTTCACTTGTAATGCGACGTATGTTTGCGTTAATCTGTTTTTGTAACGTATTCATTTTACTAAGAGAATATATATAAAATATGAATTTATAATTTATATTTGATTTCACCTCGTTGAAATGCGTTTCTCTTTTTAATATACCATAATATTTCAATAAAATGTGATTTGAGTACATTTCAATGAGACAGCAACTCAACAACAAATATTTAACATATTTTCCGGAGACCAAAGAGGAAATTTAAAGATTACTTGAATAATATTCGTATCAATTAGAATATTGATCGTTTTAGGAATTAAGGCAAGCTTCGGCACAACAGCAATGAATCAAATTCGGAGAATTTTTTATATATATCAACAAGTGATATTCAAATTACAAAAAAAATTCATCATAAATGATTCATTCCAAACGTTGCAATATATTTTATTTCTCGTTTCTTAACTAAAATAAGTGCACGTATATGTATCGTTTTACGGTACGTACCTAGTAAACATCGGTAAAGTCGTTTTGCTCATTATGTTTTTTAAAAAATCAAACAGCAATATTTTACGAGTTAAACGAATGAACAAATAATGTGAGATAACACCAAACTCTGCCCCCTACTTGCCTGATAATTGTCTCATTATCGATCTAAGTAACTACAAAGGAGACCTACATTATTGCAAAGTCGACTAAATTCATTTGACAAGAAAATATCCGACTAGAGACACATTAATTAAAAAAGAAAATGATACTAGTTTTGAATGTGCGAGGGTATGTGTTGTACTGTTTCACTTTTAGGTAAGGGGAGGTTTTGGCGCCAGCAAACATGTTTAACTTCGCTACATTCTGTATGTGACTGTCCCAAGTCAGGAGCCTGTAATTTCAGTGGCTGTCGTTTGTTGCTGTATATATTTCCACCCCCCCCCCCCCCCCCCCCCCGTTTATTGATATGTATTTAAATCTGGTCGTTATTTTTCTCGTTTGAATTGTTTTACCTTATTTTATTTCGGGGCCTTTATAAATTACTGTGTGGTATCAATTTTGCTCATTGTTGAGAGCCGTACTGTGATCTATAATAGTTTTATCGACAATCATACCCATATATTTTCTATTATTTAAAGAATTTCAGAGGCCTTGTTTTCCGAGCGATCTAAGAAGTATAGCTATACTGATCACTAGGATGTCAACATCGAGGTTTTAAATTCGATGAATCTTATTTACTAGGAAGTGTCGGTTTCCTGACGTAGATTGGTTGCTTTCTCTGTGCACTGCGGTTTTCTCTGCAAATAAAACAAATTTTGGACGCAATTCGTTTCTTATTCTGTTGTTGTCCTAGAAAAATGTCTTTTATTGTACATGTTATATATACTAGAACACACCCGCGAAATCGCGGGCATATACAGCTTGTGAACTATTGTAGGATGATTTTTTTGTCAAAGATATTATGTATGGAGAATTTCAAAAAAGGTATGAAAAGCTCTCTTCCTTTTTCCAAAGTCCGATATTTGTTTCCTTTCTGATATATTCAATTATTTCGTTTTTCTGGCCTCAGACCACAATTATTCATCTCCTTTGCTACAATGATTCTTTTGGTAAAAGTCAAATCAAATTAAAAATTTGCACCGTTTCAGACATGAAATAAATGTAACTGCTTATATATTATGATAGACCATTATTAGTCTAATAAAATGCTATGCTTCTAGGACAATCCATTAGTGTTTTTTCTTTTAAGAGCCTTATTAACATGCCAATGATAGGATATGAATCTTGTATAAATGACCAAGACCGACTAAGGCTAATTTGAGGGGTGGTCGGAGGGGTCCTGATCCCGAAATCCCGGGCTTAAAACAATGAAATCCCGAGATGCAGAATTTAAAGAAATTCATATCCCGAAATCCCGAAATCGAAAAATATATTCCCAGATCACGGAAGGATCAATCCCAAAATGAGGAGCTTAAACACACTCGATCCCGACGCCCCCAAAAAGGTCCTGCCTTCCTCTAATCTCCACCTTACTTTCATTTTTGCCAAATCAATATATTTTCCATTTTAACAATAAGTTTGTATGCACCATTTACGGGCATTATGTTTTCTAGTATGTGCATACGTGCGTTCATTTGTTCGGTCGTCCGCCCGTCCGTCTGTCCCGCTTCAGGTTAAAGTTTTTGGTCGAGGTAGTTTTAGATGAAGTTGAGCATGTTTTACTTATTTTAATATATATATGCAAGTGGTATGACCCCTTTAATAGTAAGACGTTACGCGCGATGTTCGTACCTCATTGGAAAATCGGCGTAGTTGGCAAGATGCAAGTCCAAAATATGTAATTTTGTGATATCAAATTCATTGCTATTGTACGTATTTAAAAAAAAATGTTTTTTTTTTTAAATAAAAACGAAAAATATAATTGTTGAAACTATGTTTTCAGGATCTACAACGTACGTCACGAGTCACGTGATATTTGTAAGTTTCCAGCCGCCATTTCTGGAATTTCGAAGCGAACAAAGGTAAGAAACCTATGATTAATTTGCCATGAAAGCATGTATAGGTAAAAATATATTGACAAGCACATAACAGGGGTAAATACTGACATGGTTTAGCATTACTGTTTCATGTAAAACGTCCTATCTTTACAAACACTTTCGAAAACCGTGAGGGGATCATGTATCTCAGTCTGCACGGTGTAAACACAGTGTAGAACATTCTTTCATTTCCCCCGTGACAGAATGATAATGATAGTATAGACCATATAGACCAACAGGTGTCACGGAATAGAAGTTCCTTCATAATATAAGTACCAAAAGGAAAATATATTCTGGAATAGCGTTTCCACAGGAATAAATATTACGTAACATAGTGATAGTTTACCAGTTTCGTGCATGTTATACGGGGGTACAGTGGTTACCTTTCTCCTTTGTCCTGCCATTTCTCTAGCCCCCTTTTCCTTTCACGCATATCTTCTCTTGAATTTTAGTCTAATCGGCATCTGGTCAAAGTGGTGCCTGCGGGTCGATTTAAATCGGCACCGAGTCAAATACCACTACCAGTACAGAACCAAACAGAGCATGGATTCAATTTTTGGTACTCCTCATAAGAGAATCACTGATTGTTTGGAGATTGGTTCAAACTCATTTTTCTGTGAAACACAGGTGCAAGAAACTCAAAAAACAGGGGCGAGGGACATTCAATTCCTAGATCGAAAACAATCTGACAACGCCATGGCTAAAACGAAAAAGACAAACTGGCAAATAATAGTTCAGTTCACAAAACACAGCATAGAAAACTATAGACCAAGCAACAAGCCTCCCCACATTTCTTTCCAGGTCCCCTCTATCTCTGTCCACCTTTTCATGTTTTTTTTTGTTTTGTTTTTTATTTACAAAATTTATGCTAACGGTCACATAGAAAAATAAATATGCTAACGGACACATTAAAATAAAAAATATGCTAACGGACACACACATTGCATGTAGTAATCTTTTCTATATATTGAGATTACTTTAATCAAAAATCATATGCTTCTTTTTGTAAATTCATTGAGTTGTTAAAGCGTTGACCTTCAAAACCGAGTAAGTCAACATCTCCTGAACCAGATACAGTTTTGATCCTGTATTTACCGTTTGTTGAAATTTCCATATAGGCTAATTTTTGCCTGGTTTAATCAAATATGTAATAAAAAATATACCTCTATGTGCTACTGTTTGAGTTAAATGCGGTCGAAATTTTGTATATTTACTCAAAATTCGGATTTGTGGTCGTATTTCCCTTTCGATAAAAAGCCATAACGTTTTTTGTTAAATAATTTGTAATTTCTGTATCTTATAAGTATCATAAAAATTTATGCATTTTGTATTCAGAAATAACTCATATTTATCTAATGGTCATGAATTGAGAAAAAAACGTCATTTTTTGCTGTATGTAAAAAAATTGCACTATTTACAGTTTTATAAAATTTGGCCCAAATAATTTCAATGGAAAATGAAACAGAATGTCGTTTAAAAAATTGGGGTCCATGCACTTGTTTTCAAATTAAATCAGTTTGAATGATAACAATCAGTCGAAAAATGCATCTTTTCACGATATGTCACAATTTGACGTCGCAAAAATAACGTTTTACGTTAGCAACGTCATTACCCCCCCCCCCCCCCCTTTTTCACTATATAGTATGCCCTTAATCAGTAATAAAAAAATTCCACTTGACAACATTGCCTTTTTGCTGTGGACTGAAGTTATAAGATGGTTCAATTTAGAAAACACATCTGGTATGAGATCCTAAAGCAGACATAACAGTTAAGGAAGCTGGGCATGTGCCTATTTGGAGGGAAATTTATTCGCTTTAAGAGTGGGTACAAGAACACTACAGACGGTGAATCACCACCAGGATATTTTGATCCATCCAACTGTGACATCAGTTTTGCCATTCCATCCATTGGTGTTCTACGTGAATAATATACACATTACAATGATTGCTTTTGTAAAAGACTATCTGGACGCAATGCAGAAAGTATCCCTATTAATGAAAGACCAGAGTTTGTGCATTTCGTTTGACGGGGAAAATACCAAACAAGGCTTGACCACTGATTCAGGAGATGTTGACCTACTCGGTTTTGAAGGTCAACGCTTTAACAACTCAATGAATTTACAAAAAGAAGCATATGATTTTCTCAATATATAGAAAATAGATTACTACATGCAATGTGTGTGTCCGTTAGCATATTTTTTATTTTAATGTGTCCGTTAGCATATTTATTTTTCTATGTGACCGTTAGCATAAATTTTGTAAATAAAAAACAAAACAAAAAAAAACATGAAAAGGTGGACAGAGATAGAGGGGGCCTGGAAAGAAATGTGGGGAGGCTTGTTGCTTGGTCTATAGTTTTCTATGCTGTGTTTTGTGAACTGAACTATTATTTGCCAGTTTGTCTTTTTCGTTTTAGCCATGGCGTTGTCAGATTGTTTTCGATCTAGGAATTGAATGTTCCTCGCCCCTGTTTTTTGAGTTTCTTGCACCTGTGTTTCACAGAAAAATGAGTTTGAACCAACCTCCAAACAATCAGTGATTCTCTTATGAGGAGTACCAAAAATTGAATCCATGCTCTGTTTGGTTCTGTACTGGTAGTGGTATTTGACTCGGTGCCGATTTAAATCGACCCGCAGGCACCACTTTGACCAGATGCCGATTAGACTAAAATTCAAGAGAAGATATGCGTGAAAGGAAAAGGGGGCTAGAGAAATGGCAGGACAAAGGAGAAAGGTAACCACTGTACCCCCGCATAACATGCACGAAACTGGTAAACTATCACTATGTTACGTAATATTTATTCCTGTGGAAACGCTATTCCAGAATATATTTTCCTTTTGGTACTTATATTATGAAGGAACTTCTATTCCGTGACACCTGTTGGTCTATATGGTCTATACTATCATTATCATTCTGTCACAGGGGAAATGAAAGAATGTTCTACACTGTGTTTACACCGTGCAGACTGAGATACATGATCCCCTCACGGTTTTCGAAAGTGTTTGTAAAGATAGGACGTTTTACATGAAACAGTAATGCTAAACCATGTCAGTATTTACCCCTGTTATGTGCTTGTCTATATATTTTTACCTATACATGCTTTCATGGCAAATTAATCAAAGGTTTCTTACCTTTGTTCGCTTCGAAATTCCAGAAATGGCGGCTGGAAACTTACAAATATCACGTGACTCGTGACGTACGTTGTAGATCCTGGTTTTATGCTGCATGCGACAAGCTCCATTAAAAACCCGGCTATTTTTATGCTGTCCCGTGTAACATATTTCATTTATTGTAACCACTAAACTATGATTTTCGTCTAAACTATCTAATGTTTTGAAAAACATTTTTTTTTCTCCATTATTTAAAAGAAAGGTTCATTCAGTCTTTTATGCGTTATTTATGACGTTATAATGACATCATAGAAAAAAAAGCGTTCCATACTACAAGGGCAAATCTGTCCCACGGCAAAAAAATTGGGATTACAGATTTGAGAATCAAAAAACTTTTGTCTAAAATGGAAAAAGGTTAGTATTTGTATTTACTACATCAATGTTAATTTGCTTAATTTTATGAATTTAAAGACAAATATCCTGGAAAATGATATATGATAATTTATGGACGATTTTTCAAAGGCTTACAAGGTTGTCGCATCGACATTTATTGACGTAAAAACGAACTCAGCTCAAATTTACGTCAATTGTTTGCTTATCAGTGCTCTTATAATGATAGAATTTTATGATTTTTTTAAATGTTATTTTTCTTAATTTTTCAAAAATCTAAAATACACCAATTTTCAATAAGTAGTTAAAAAGCATCGTCGATTTTGCGGAGTCTTACAAGAATGTCGCACTTGCTTAAAAACAACGTTTCAGTCGAAGTTTTGGTTTGAACGGTACGAAATATTCGCGACGTTGTATTACGCTTACATGTACAAACATCGCGCGTAACGTCTAAACATTTCAAAGAAAACAGTAGATAGAATCAGGGACTTTCTACACTAACATAGAAAGTCCCTGACAGAATACAGTCCCTAAAGTAGTATAATCGTAGTTTACATGTAGATAAACGCGAAAAAATAATTGTCCTCTCTAAGGAGGTATAATAGTTGTGATTCTTGCGATCTAAACACCATGATATGGAGAACGCTCTGAATGGCTTATTTATTTTTCATTTTTAACCGGATTTTTGTGACAAAAATGTCGGTTATTGATTTGGGGATGTACGGCGGGCAGGCGGCCGGGCGGGCGGACGGGCGGCCGGGCGGGCGGCAATCAAATGTTGTCCGTGCATTAACTCATGAACCGTTCAACTAATGCTTTTAAAACTTTAATATGTTGTTACTGATGACAAAATGGAGGTCAAGTTCAATAATGACGATTTTGACTTTTACCGTTCAGGAGTTATGGTTCTTGAAAGATTGAAAAATGGAGTTTCCAGTCGTGTCCGTGTATTCACACATGAACTGTTCTACCAAAGCTTCCCAATTTTTTTTATTTTGTTACTGATGACAAAATAGAGGTCAATTTTAATAATGACGATTTTGACTTTTACTGTTCAGGAGTTATGGTTCTTGAAAGATCGTAAAATGGCGTTTCCATTCACTTTATTGCATTTACTCATGAACCATTCAATCTAAGCTTTTCAAATTTTAATATGTTGATACTGATGACAAAATAGAGGTCAAATTTGATATTGACGATTTTCACTTTCACCATTCATCAGTAATGGTTCTTGTGATATTGCCAGGACACAAATAAATGTTAATAAATCCGGTTTGCTGTCGTTGTGACAGCCTCTTGTTGTTATCTGTCATACGATTGGTTGTACTTGTGTCACATGTTTTACTTATTTTAATATATATATGCAACTGGTATGACCCCTTAAATAGTAAACATTTCAAAGAAAACAGTAGACAGAGAGTCTCTTAGACTATATATTAAAGTAGTATATTCGTAGTTTACATGTAGATAAACGCAAAAAATAATTGTCCTCTATAAAAAGGTATAATAGGTGTTGGCCTTGCGATCTAAACACCATGATATGGAGAACGCTCTGATTGGCTTATTTATTTTTCATTTTTGTTATCTATCATACGATTGGTTGTATTTGTGCATGTTTCAAACCGGAAGTCTTATCTATGACTAAAAGTCAGTCTGATGACGGAATCATATCCGGACTCCTTTTTGTCGTTTTTCTCCCAAAATAACTCAATCTGAATAATCGCAAGAATGGATGACAAATGCGACTATGCATGTTACCTATAGCTAGGACACAGAGGCATGATGATTGGTTTATTGTGGAAGGAAGAAAATAATTGTCCTCTATAAGAAGGTATAATAGGTGTTGGCCTTGCGATCTAAACACCATGATATGGAGAACGCTCAGATTGGCTTATTTATTTTTCATTTTTGTTATCTATCATACGATTGGTTGTATTTGTGCATGTTTCAAACCGGAAGTCTTATCTATGACTAAAAGTCAGTCTGATGACGGAATCATATCCGGACTCCTTTTTGTCGTTTTTCTCCAAAAATAACTCAATCTGAATAATCGCAAGAATGGATGACAAATGCGACTATGCATGTTACCTATAGGACACAGAGGCATGATGCTTGATTTATTGTGGAAGGAAGAGAAGCGACACACAAAATGAGGTCTTCTCGTTTAATAGTATAGATGCTCTCTGTGGGCCCATTTGGATAGAAATACACATATGCTTCTCCTTAAGAAGACTGCTGAAATTTCTTGAATCACCAATACGCAATCAATTCATTTTCAGTTAAAGCGGGGGTCAAGTTAAAAATACTTATTTATAAAAGTGAAATCAAAAAAATACTCCGAGGAAATTCAAAAGTTCAAAACTTCATACTAGTCTTCCATTTAACCTTTTCAAAACTCTACAGAACTATATAAAAAAAATAACTCTGAATGTGATACCGCGTACTTTGGTGTGACGTATATTTTATCAATCGTTATATATATATACATGTAGGTACGTGATAGTTCCACAATTGTTGGTGTTCGGGCTCAATGCAAGAAGAACGTTCCTAATGCCTTTAAGACATACCCATCCTCTCCAATGCGCATATACATATATTTTCAATAGTCCTGGCTTTCTCAACATACAAATAAATCGGTCAGCTAATAAAACAATCATTATAATTTTATACAAAACTACATTTTGACGGCATTTAAAAACCATGTGTTGAAAGACGCAGAATATAATTTTGTTTATTTGGTCATAATTTTTCTTTAGTTATTTTTTTTTTTTCAAATTAAGTTAGTTGGAATATAAAGCAAATTTTAGGATGAAAATCAATTTTGTGTGTATCATCAGAAATTGATAATTAACACAACAAATATATTACCCCAAAAAAATAACTATGAGAGTTCTGCTTCTGTTGGTACCAATTTTTATTAAAACCCCAAACATGAAATTGTCCCTGAATAATTTTTATGAAAAAATGTAGATTTACATGAAATATATAACAACAAATCGTAGTCGACAAAACCTTATGTCCATTTACTGAATATCCAATATCTTGTTTCGTTCATAGAACACACTATGTATACCTCATAATTTCTTTTGTCCTAAAGAACATGGTGTTAACCCTTATCTCCTTTTATTCACAAAAACAATGTGTTTAAAGACTTTACTAGAAGGCAATAAAAACATCACGTCAATATAAAGTACACGACTTTGACGTTAACCTACGACGTTACGAAAAGTGACACCAATATCATGGGTAACGTCTATACATTTATATTGTGTCATTTCAAAAGAATAATTCAAGTCTGGAAATTATTTATTTTCGTTTTTTTATTTTTACATTTAGCATAATGAATTTAACACCAGTCAACTTTTTTCTCGGCAATAACCACACTAAACAAATAGAAAGTGATCATCTCCTATTACACTTCGGTTTGCAGAGAATTAATAAACAAAAACGAACGAAATTTTGATTGTCCTGTAAATCTTTTGTAATAAACTAATCTTAGTAATAGTAAGTCTGTTGTATCTGTACAAGCGGTATTCGTCAAATCGGTAGCACTCAATAACAAAAATTAATAAAACGACTATAGAGAGCAACATGATTCTTCGACCAGACTGTAATTAAATGTAATGCACAATAGTAAGTTATTAAATGTCATGATCAGTTGTTAAGTTATAGATATTTCATATCTTTTGGACAGTTTTGTGGTGTTTCGTAAATTATACCATAGCTTTTGTTGAACCCCCCGGCAATAACCTCACCAGACGAAGTCGAGTGAGGTTGCCGAGGGGTTTCAACGAACACTATGGTATAATTTACGAAACACCACAAAACTTTCCAAAAAATATGAATTATCTGTTTTAACCTATTGCATCTTCCGCTGTTAAAAATTGTGTATTTCATATATTTTTGTTTGTTTACTTCGAAATTATTTTAATAAGAATCTGTAAAATAACCCTTTTCGGACCTTACACTTAAGGCTCCGCCTACTTTTTAAAACTAGCACGGGGTTCAGAGACAGCGGGTAATCCGTTTGAAAAGATTTTTCAACAGCGATGGATGCATCTTTACATTGGTGACGAAAAAACTGTTTTAGATGTTCTGAAAAAGGACATAAGAAACTTCTAGTACAGAATTCTGATATTTTGGAAGACTGCTGCAATCCCAAACTTACGTACAATTGAACTACAATGGGTAGGTTTTTTTAATTTTATTATTTGTTTTCAAAATGTTCGAAATATTTTAATTTTTTTATATTAATTTTGAGGAAATTAATTTCACAAGAATCTGTCTGAGAGTTTGTATGAATTATTCCACGTTTAACTTGAAACCAAACGCCCATGAGGGAGGGTAGGAGGGGTCCTGATCCCGCAATCCCGGGCTTAAAAACACGAAATCCCCAAAAGCCGGGCTTAAAAACACGAAATCCCGAGGTACCGAAATTCGAAAAAAAGAATTCCCGGATCCCGAAAGGGTCAATCCCGAAATCCCTAGCTTAAAAACACCAGATCCCAGAGTCCCCGATAAAGGTCCTATCCCCCCCCCCCCCCTTTCGCCCATGGCGTACATTAATTAAACGGGATTTCAAAATGTTCACGATTAAATTCATTGACATGCGACGATATAATTTAAAAAAAAAAAAGGAATAGCTCATTTAGAGCTGGGAACAGTATATCTAACATATATATATTCCTGTTTAGAGTAAATAAACGCTATCTATTTTTAACGGTCAAACATAAAGTAGCCTCATTAAAAGTCTAGATGTCAGCAGTGTTTAATAAACCGGGTGTGGATCAAACCTTTTTATAGTGGAGGTGGGGGTAAAGCAAGCCAACATTTGAAAATACTATTAAATAGGTTATTTGTTTACCATATTTAAAGTTTTTTAAAAGGGGCGTGTTTCCTGTCCCCTCCATCCCCTAAAAACTAAACAAACGGTTAGATGTGATTCATGTAAATGTAGCTGTGCAGTGGATCCTATAGAAAGTTTACCATTTAATAACCGAAAATCAACATATTTTTAAACTTTATTTGTTCGTTCTGGGAGCGAATCTTGGTTCATTTAAAATATAGGACAACAGGGTTGGTGTATGTGGGTTCGATTCCCACCCTAAGCAATCATTTATTTCAGCTGGTGCAAAACGGGCAGTTTAGCTTAGTGGCCCCACACTGACTTTGTTGTTTCTATCAAAAAATTCAGGCGGCCGCGGCCAGGTCTTGACAATTTTTTTTCTTTTGAATACCTTATACAACAAAACTTATGTGTGAAAATTATACCATGGATAGCTATGGTATAATTTTCGGTTATTGAGATTTATACTCTGGTTGCACTCCCATAGGTTACATTGTGCAGCTATAGGTTAATTTAAAAAAAAAAAAAGTTTAAGTTATGTTTCTCAAATTTTTACATACCGTTAACTCAAACATACAATAGTATAGTGTACAACATACGAGCGCTGTGAACACTGGGAACTACATGTACATGTATATTCTAAAAAAATATATAATCATAAAACCGTATACCGTACACACATTCTCGTAGAAGGCCTTTGGTGTATTATAAAGACGGTAACCATCGACGTGAATTTCTAACTTATTTCAAATAACATATTAGGGTAATAAACGTTGCAGTAAATATTGAATGCAATGCCATGTATATTCTAGATACAAAGTTGTTATGGATCTGATGAGACCCCACTTTGAAAAACAGCACCATGTGACCATCGACAGTTGGTTAACCAGTCCGAAATTAGTACACGACCTCAGAAACAGGGGTACATATTGTACTGGTACCATACCCGTAGCCAAGGGGGGGGGGGGGGGTGTCGGACGAACCCCCCCCCCACCCCCACCCCCCACCCACCCTTTGAAAACAAATAAGCACTGTTAAAGTCGACGTTCTGTTCGAATTGTGACTGTTAAAGTCGAGTTTGTGAGTCCAAATAACCCCCTTGGAAATTCCTGGATACGGGCCTGGGTACAGTAATTAACACAAGAAAAGGCAAAACTTCCAAAGGGGGCAATTCTTGCAAAGTCGCAAGGACCAGTTATGTCTGTTTTATAAAGTGATCGCCGACAAGTGTCCTTGTTAACAACAGCTGGAAGTGCAAAGTAATAGGTTTTTATTGAATGTATTGTACTATTCCCGGAGTCTTTTTCTTCTTCCAAGTAAGGAACCGTATTCATATATTAATGGTTCCGCGAAAACTAAGCAGAGTGTTTGGGCAGCTGTATTCACAATTCATTCCAAAAGTTCACAATTTAAAAAGCCGTGATCACGTTTTCATAGAATATCTATGAGTAAAAAGGATTTAAAATTAAAATCATTCATACTTGTAAGTACATTCATTGAAGTAATCAGAATATTTGTTTTATATCAAATTCTAAATCTAGACTAAAAAAATATTCTATATTTTCAGAATGACCCGGAAACCTAATAGTAAGCGGAAAGTTGTGAAGGCGCCATCTTTGGTACACAAATACAATGAGACTATTGGTGGCGTTGACCAAGATGACCAGTTAATTGCACAGTATGAACCCCAATTTAGAAGTTTGAGATTATGGAAGAAGATTTTGTTTAATCTCCTCATGACAGCAACAGGTATGGTTTATTCGAAATTTTAAGTTACCGAAAGGTTTTAATTTGAAAAATATATTTAAAGTTAGTATACGAGCGCTATGCAATTGTTTGTTCTCTATCTTATTTTTTGGTGTGACGGGTTTAGTTCTGATGTTTTTACAAACAATTAGTCCTATATCATACTGATAATTAGTTACCATTTCTCAAACTAAACTCGCATACAATTCAAATATGACTTTGTTTTCCAAAAGGTATTAAAAAACATCAATTTAATAATATTGTTTATTTTGTTTTCGTTATAGAAATACCTTTGTGGTACAGAAGAAAATGGACCATTTGACATTTCAGCAGGAAATAATACAGGGTTTGATTGGACAACACAGAGAAGGACGGACACGACCGGGTAGACGTTGCTTACTTCAAAGTACCAGACTTACTGCTCGGCACTTCATAGAATGGATTCCCAACAAAAGGAGAATGAGATGTGCCGTTTGTTCTGGCAAAGAGAACAGATTTTAGGGGACAAGAATAAGAACATGGTGTCCGGACTGTGGCGTTGGTATTGATTTTCAGGGCTATTTCATTTCTGCTATTAATTATGCACATTTTGATATATACTATCATATAGTTATCAATTTCGAAACTTTGATTAGATTCTAAATACAATAAATGCGAACTGGAAAGCAACATCCGTATATCACCAACAACGCACTCGACGTCATACGGATTTACGATGCATCAAACAAAGATCTATGTTTTTCTTATATTTATTGTAAAACACAAAGTTAGGAAAAACCAAATACAACCGAAAAATGCATTAGACCTTATCTAAAGATGTGTAAATTTAAACATTGATGTACAATATAAATGAATACATACAGTGTTATTTTTTAATTAGTTTTGGTAGGTTATAAACTCTTTATATAGCAATATATTGATTGTTTTGGCTACCGTTACCAGGTATTTTCCCATATAGCTATATGAATTGAAAGTGCTCTCTAATATTTATTCTGTAAATACATATACAAAAGTCAATGTTAGTTACAAAAAGTATAAATATACCGTTGGTGAATAGTATTCATTGAATTGAGGCAGTTATCAAAGGGACACAACAGAGGCGGATCCAGCCATTTTAAAAGGGGGGCTCCCAACCTAGGACAAAAGGAGGTGGGGTCCAACTATTTGTCCTCATTCAAATGCATTGATCGGCCAAAAAAGGGGGGGTTCCAACCCCCGGACTCCCCTCCCCCTAGATCCGATAATGCACAAGCCATTAAATTCGTGTTTACCGATTTGACTTAAATTTTCTTATTTGATTTATTACAAAGTAAAACATTTATCCAAATTATAAAAAGTCTAAAGCAAACAATTTACAAGGCCTGTGTTCAATAATATGAAGCTTCGTTTTGTGTGTAATTTGGTCTAGTCGAAATCGTGCAATTAGATCAAGGTCTGTTTAATTTCATTTTATAGATTGAAAATATATGTTAAACATTGTTTTTACCTGTATACGAATGATATTTTGTGGATCGAATCGGTCATTCAAATAATTTACCTTTGTTTCACTTTTAATGTTGACATTCTTTTTTCTTTAAATAACTTTACACGTACAATTCCTGTGTTATGCATCTTTAGCTAAGGGGTTAATTGAAGTCCACATGAATACGGATTCAATAAGGTCGAATTATTCATCATCAATGTTTATAACCTTATTTTGACAAAATTGAAGCAGACTTGCGGCTAAATGCGAAGTACCATTTCCCTATATCACTTTCATTAATGATTGAACAAAAAAAATCATATTTTAGATTTTTTATATACCTTGTATAGCTAGTTCCCCTTTAACGAAAATATCACAAACGAACATAAAAACTAAGAACTAGAAGGGAAAAAAACCCACGTAAAATGTTGAATAAGGAATATACGTCAACTAGACAGCGATCTAATGAACAGATCATCATCATAATATATGATAGTCAATTCAACAACTCTCTAGTCACGACCTAATGTCATTGATGTATGCAACTGATGATTTTTTAACAAAGAGCATTGTTTTACACAGCATGCTTTTTTAGAAAGATCAATGGGCCTTAAGGTTTATGACCACAGGCATCTCAGATTTTTTCCCGTATATACCTTTATATAACAACAAAAAAATCCTATATACCGTATATAGGAATTTTTTTCTGAGACGAGAGCCTGTGTTTATAACACCTTCTGTAGCCAGTCAAGTACGAACTTTTCTAACTGAAATAGTATCAAAACAACAAATATAATGAATAATAGTGATAGGCCATTTTGTACATATACAAAGGGTAAACTTCGTGTAAAGCATGTTTTGTTGCATTCAATATCTAGAGAAAGGGGGACTTTGTGGCAAATAAACCAATATTTTCATAGAAAATCCATAGCCTTTAATACAAAGATGTTATAAAATTTGAAACATAGATTACTCACTTGGTTTTCTATGATGTGCTGGTGTTTATTTTTTACAAAAAGTTCTAAATAACCTTTTAATTAAAAAAAAAACTCCTGCTGAGTCACTAAAGTTGAGCAGACCCTGAAAGGTGTACTTGATTTGGTCTATATGTATATTTGTTTTAACCAATAAAATAATTTATAAACTTGTTTTAAGGAAATAGCACTGCATGCAATAATTCTCTATCAGTCACCGAATTGCAAAATATGAGAGTACAAGGGGAAAGGCTGTGGATTTTCTATAAAATTTTCATATTTTATCATTGAATCAACACAAGGTACATAATCCTAAAAAAAAACGTGTAAAACAATTCAAAGAAAAAATAGCAACCCGATTTAAATTTTTTTTAAAAGAATCCAACGGCAAAAAATGAAATATACTATCTAACCGCATGTATGCAACTAATAATCATACGGTTGTCAACGTAAGTTATGGTCCATGCGGTTACACGCCATTATTCCTACAGCCCATTAGTCCGACAGACCATTTGTCCGACAACCCAATAGTCCGACAACCCATAAGTCCGACACGTATCTACACTGGTGGTAAGCGGATGGTCGTAACGACCATCCGGAGATGGGAGACAACTCTAGGGATAAGTTTTTCTTTTTCGATTTTCGTACAGTAAAATGTTCATTTGAGCCAAACTGCTTGTCTCATATACACTTATCGTGAGTGCGTTGATATTGAAACCAAATTTGATAAATACAATCATTCCAATTTTGGTAAAATAGTCATTCAAAAATTCGAGCATGATGGTCGTAACTTTAAATGTGTGATGGTCGTAAATTCATCTATAGTATTTTGGATGATGGTCGTAACTGACACAAGATGGTCGTTACTTTGAAAAATTACCGTAACTCGAGTATTTAGACAAACTTTTATTAATGTATTTTAAAAGTAATATACTCAGAAGTCATATATGATTTGCTACACAAACAATATTATTTGTTACTCTGATAATGGTATATATATGCAGTAACTAAGCTAGAGAATTATTAACATACACAGTTCTGATGTATTTCAAACGCTTATCATTTATCATTTAGGAGCAACAGTGAAAACTATCAACTCGTATTAAGCCTAAAAGTATGATAGGGTTGAGTATTAATATATTTTTTTACTGTACGGTAAGGCATTAAATTATTAAATGCACGTGTATTCCCTCATATTTATTTTTAATTTTACTTTATTTACGACTTTTTTTTTATCTGCAGTCATGTCGGCAGATGAAGTTATTAGACGTACAATTCTGAACAATCATCTTTATCTTTTAATCAGCTATTGCAGTTCTTATACAATATTGGCCTTCAAAGATTCGGCTTTCACGAGGAAATTAAATCATCCACAAATGCACTTAGGAGTCCGGTGTTGAGTTTAATATCGTAGCAGATACGTAGTGCTACGTAGATTTTGACTATTGAACGTATAGCTATAGACCAGTTGCTACATAGATATTGATAGCAGCTACGTAGCAGTTACGATATTGAACTCAATCCTGGATCTTTTAGGGACGACATCAAAAGTTCAATGCAGGATAAACAACTTAATTCATATAGTTTGATCACTGACCCCCATACTCCCTTCTTAACTTAATTTGGGAAAAAATGATTGAACAATAAGGATATATATAAAATCAATGTAATCATTTGACCCCCCCCACCCCAAACTATTTGAATTAAGTTTTTTTTATCCTTCATTGATGTTTTGATGTCGTCCCTTAACGTGTTGTCTTTATTTTTTATCGATTACATAACGATTATATATTGCGGTATATCATTGATATTAGTTATAAGTATTGGTACAGAAATAAATCTGAATCCCTGGTGTCGCTACCTTGGGGGTCACGCAGCTGCTTCACACCTGACTTTTTGGACCCTTTCGAAATTGACCACTGGTCTAATTTCTCATTTCTCCCAAGTCATTAAATGTAATACATCTACATTTATTTCTCTCTCCACCGTCAATCTAACCCCCTTTATCGTAGCCACCTGCTATGAGATGGAGCAACGCTTCATACCCTTATAGGAACTCATCTGGTTCCGGTTGGTTGACGGAGTGTCCATGTCCATGGGGTTTGGTCCATCTATACCAAGTGTCATCGACAGGGCCTGGAGCTAAATTTCCCTTTGCTGAGAACTTGACTCCCAAGGGCCAAATTATTTATATGTTTTATTAATAAAAAAAAAAATAGAAATTAAATAATCTTGTTGTCAGCAGCAAACTCATTGATATAATGTTCGGTTTACTAGATTCTCTGTTTCAATCTTAAAGGGACCTCTATGTCTGTGTGAAGGTCATGTTAAATGTTAGTTTGTCTACACTTCAGGAGTATGTTAAGAAATAAGTTACAAATACAGGGTATAAAGAACACCAGAGAACACCTAAACAAGAGAGCTACAAATACAGGGTATAAAAGAATACTATAGGACACCTAAACAAGAGAGCTACATATACAGGGTATAAAAGAATCACCAAGAACACCTCTTAAAAAGAGGAGTTCTTAAACGGTCACAGTTTACTGAATCATGAGAAACACCTAAACAAGAGGTAACTAGCTAAACAAGATACAGTGGAGATCACTTCTAACAAGGATTTACTATACAAATCCTTGCTTCTAACCTCTCATTAGAACTGTCAGAATATTCTGTCATAGAACTGTTCTAACCTGTCCTAGAAAAGTTCTACCCTAGGACTGTTCTAAGTAGAACTGTCAGAATCAGTTCTAGGTTGAACCAGAGACATATAATACAAGAGATTGGCAACTCGGCGAAATCCCGTAATATCACACGGCCACATTTAAACCTCACGAGATCTCTTTGGGTAATAGAGTCTTTTTCAAAGTATTAAAAGTACACGAAGTAAGGGTGAATGTTTAAGCATAAATTAACTGTTTCAGTGTTAAATTTAACATAATTAATTAAATAATTTGAGTTCATGCATAAATATTTATTTCAATGTCATTTTAATTTTATTTGTATTATTTGTATTATTTGAAAAAAGGCATTAATTTGATATTGAATTAAAAAAAAAAACGATATTAAACAGTTGACACTTAATAAATTGTATCAGAGTTCATTTAATTTGATAGTTTCATAATGGGTTTCTATTTAATATACATTTGGTAAAGTTGAAGATGAGCTTCATTTCTTATTAGAATGCCCTCTTTATGATATTCAAAGGGACGATTTTTTTCAAGACATTTCTAACAATTGTTGTAATTTTATAAATTTAAATAAATCTTCTAAATTTTTATGGCTCTTGACCCAAGAAAATGTTACTCTTATGGAAAAACTGGGCCGTTATATTGGTGACTGTTTTGAATTAAGGAGATCAGGTATGAACACTGACACCAAGTCAAGTAAATAATTTGAGAACAAATACATATACATGTATGTAATTTTATTATTCTTTTATTCACAATATATATGTGGTTTTTAGCTTGATTCTAACCAATGCTTATATTCCAAATATATATGTATATGCCTCTATTGTTGTTGTTACCAATTATGTAAATCAATTTTATCGCTATTTTGTGCATTTTTCTTTTGATCTTTTTTTGTGATAATTTTCTTATCATGCTACTCGCTTGAGATGGAAAATTATCGCTAGAAACTAAGCAGGCACGTGGCGTTGCTAACGAAATTGACATGAAATTGACAACGTCGTCATAGGTAAAATAGCGATAAACAGATTATCATTGATCATCTCAACTCGATTGCCTTTCTCGCTTTCGCCGTCCCGGCTCAAGCGAGAATATCAATCTCGTTGAGATGATCAACGATAATCTATAAGTATCTGATTTTATGCCCTTTATGGGCCCTGTAATTTGGGAAATAAAAATATTCTATTCTCTTCTATTCTATTCTATACACCTGTGTCGGAGACATAATTTCACAGTGTGACATGTATATTAGGCTTGAATTATTCGATGGTCAGGTAAATCACAACCTGTTTAAAAGAGTTTTAATTGACACCTGGTACACAAGAAGTTGTTACACCACAGGTGTCCACAATCTTTCCAAAAATAAAAAAATATAAAATTAATTAATGAGTAGATAAAAAACTTAATTTGTTTGTTTATTTACCGTTAATCATGATCAACTTTGTCTTATATTCATAATTTTTATAGATCATTAAAAAATAATTACTTTTTTGTGTTCATTATTAATTGGGCATGTATTGAGTTGGTTTTTTTTGGGGGATTGTCGGTAAATTGTTTTCTAAGTGAGTTTTTCGAAATTTACATTATGAGCTTGCATTGAGTTTTTTTTTTATGATTGTCGGTTAATTTATGGTTTCTCTTTTTCACAGATTGTGTATTTAGGACTTACATTTAATGATCATTTAATAGAAAATGGCAATATAAGTCTCACTTTTCACCTCGAATGTAAAGAGATTAAACCATAGTTTAAGTGTAAGGAACTGCTAAATATACGATAAAAACTCACAGCAGCAGGTATTGCTGCCTTTTCATGTAACAATTTTTGTAAGAAAAAACATTCTACTATGTTATACTTTTGTTATCTTGGCAAATTGACTTTAAAACATACACCAGTTTAAATGCCTTATTGATATCTAATAGTTTCGAAATGAACATCTTTCCATTCTTTTTTTTTTTTTACCTTTGGACTAGTTAAAATCCGGTTAAATCTCCTATAAGTTTGAAACAGACATGCACAAGTGTAAATAGTTTTACAACTATTTGACTTGATTTCTTAGTTCAAACCTTTTTCTTTTCCTTTATACAAACTTCACGAAAATGTGTCTACCTTTGTTATTGATGAGACTGATTTAATTGATGGTTGTCTGACGTCCAGTGGCAAATGTTTCATATTTTTTTATATATTGATGTGCGAGTGTATGACATTTCTTTTCTGTACAGTATATATGCAATATAATATTTAACTCCCCACAAGAAACCAAATGACACAGACATTAACAACTTTAGGTAACCATAAGGCTCTTAGCAATGAGTAAAATGCATACTGCACTGTCGACTATACAAGGTCTATTTATGAAAAAGGTTTAACAATTCAAACAAGAAAACTAACGGCGGATTTATGTACAAAATAATAACAAAAAATTCCAAATATGATATACAGCAACAAACCACAAGTGAATTACAGGCTCCTTACTTTGGAAAGACACAAACATAATAAAGTCATGATAATAGATTTCACCATTATATATATATATCACAAGCCGTACAATTTTATGCTCTTGCTTTTTTTTGTAATGTTTTTTTTTCCACAGTAAGCATATCTATAAAACCTATAAACCAATTAATTTGGTGTGGCTCTTAGATAAATTAAATTACATCTGTAAAAAAACATCGACATACATCCCGGTATTCTGAAATGAAAAGGACCAGTCAGATTGAGAATCAGAACAGGTATGTATGTATACAATATATTTAGACTATCACTACATATGATTCCAGTCAGTTCTACCAGAGACATATAATTCAACTAAAGTCGAAGGCTCGACAAAAATAGGAAATGCTGGCACTCTCAATTTGATGCTACACGCGCTTTATTTAAGAGTAAAATAAAATTCTAGTGTGTAGCCAAGCTTAGGCTTGTAGCCAGGATAATATTACAAGGACTTAGGTAGAACTAAATGTACCGCGGCAACTATCACATACAAACCCCGGTGTGCAGGTTAAAAATTATGTGTATGTTATGTTTATATTGTATGAATGGCTACAGGCTACTCATAGACTTCGTCATTGGACATAACTGTGCACCTTATTATCAGCTTGATTTCACCAAACAACAATATGACTTCTAAAAATCCAGGCTAAAAATAAAGCGTATGTTTTTAAACTCTGGTACGGACCTACGAATTCGCGGGTATGGTATAGTCTCGATAACGACCTTCATAACCTATCAATAGTTTTTGCTTATTTCGACTCCTTACTAATGCTCTTTCGACTTAATGTATCAATCTTAAATTGTAGATTTAAAAAAACACCTAGTAGGTACATCCTCAAAAAGTTTATCTTTTCAATAGATGCAAAATCTAAAGAAGAACAATAACAGGATACTGTTATTTCATGTGATGTCTAATTTGTTAAGAATGCCTTTTCTTAAAATCATTTATTTTGTAATTTAACAATGATTTGATACATTTCGTGCTTTTTATTTCTAACTAAGAATTATCATAACCAGAGCTGTGTTTCTTGTTTTAAAACGAATTATCCACTTTTGAGAAATTTACATTGTTAATGAATTTAACCGCTTACATTAATTGAACTATTTGCCTCTTGGTTAAATGTATACATCAATTTTCAGTATATATGACTGTTCATTTCATTTTGTATTGTTTAGAACTTCACAGGTACCCCTCTCTTCACCCCTTTTAGTTCTTATTATTTGGTGAAAACAACTTCACAAATTTATAATACAATATATTCATATAACAAAAGACACGTTTAAAACTCTTGACTTGCCTTGTTTGGTCCAAAAGATTTAACAAAATTTGAATCTTAAATCAAACTTTTATTAAAATAAAAAAAAAAAAAAAAAAACAACTAATATTTGAAAACTTTTTAAAATTGAGACTGATAAGCGTAACACGGATTAAAATTGCTTTATTTTACGAACTTGTATGTAAAAATAAAAATAAAATCTTTAGAAATACATCATATAATATATGCATATAATAAAAGACATGTTTAAAACTCTTGACTTGCCTTATTCGATCTTAATTAAAACAGAGTTACGACCATCACAAATTTACGTTACGACCATCCTCAACATTTTTGTTTTTTTAGTTACGACCATCTTGCTCGGATTTTTGAACGACTATTATACGAAAATTGGAATGTTTTAATGCATCAAAATCGGTTTCAATATCACCGAACTGCCGAATAGTATGTATGAGGCGAGCGGTTTGGCTCAAATGAACCTTTTACTGCACGAAAATCGGAAAAGAAAAACTTATCCCTAGAGTTGTCTCCCATCTTTGGATTGTCGTAACTTTTAGTTACGACCATCCGCTTACCACCAGTGATCTAGTCAGGTATCAGGGTATCAGGGTAAAATAAAATTTGTCTGTCGGAATCATTACGTTCATGTAAGAACATTTTTTTAAGAAATAACTCCGTATATATTACATACGGCTAAAGTAGTTCGAATACTTTCTATTATATACTCAACTCGAAATCTGTATATAGAAGGAACAGAAAAGAATATTTCGTTTTCCAAATCACAGGGTCTATAAAGAGCAAGAACAACCAGTGATGGTGCGAGCTACTGATGATATAACCCTCGCCCAAATATTTCGGTAAACAGGAAGTTGTTGAGTACTGAATCCGAAAACGCATCACACGAAATAACCGACTTCAATAAACCCGGAAACCAAATTCAGTCAGAAATCCTTGTAATGTAATTCATGAAAAAGATGCAACGAAAATATTTATTGGACGGACGGACGAACTGACGGACCGACTGACGGATGTACGGACGTACAGACAGAGGTAAAACAGTATCCCCCTTTTTTTTCGAAGCGATGGTATAATGATTGGGTCAACATTAAGACATTACAATATTAATAAATGATATAATTATCTTTATTTCACCATAAGCCTCAGTTACAAATGGAGCCAAAACAAAATAGAAAAAAAAACCTAACTCGTTGATCGATATCAAAAGCACAGTCAGTATCAAGACGTGTATTATACATAATTGAAAAAAATCATCAGTTTTCCCATAATAGTAAAGTTTTCTTGTGTTGACAACGACGATTTATCAGGTTTATCTAATACGCAAAAGGGAGAAACCAAAAAATCAAAGTGAAAGAAGGTAGACCAAGACACCAACAAACAACGAACTACAGCAGCAGACTGACAGTGGACACACAAACGATGAAATATAAGGACAAATAAAATAAAATACCTAGACACGTAAAACGAAAGAAGGACGAGGAAAGGACTGAGCAGTTGCAATAAGCATGTGTATCAACTCTAATATACTGAGACAAATATACCGCATGGAAAGAATAATTGGAATGAAAACGGACAATCACAAATATTAAAGAAAACGGAGTTGATCTTTTTAGAGAAAATTTACCCATAAACATAAGACAGATGCTTTGCCGGAATAATGGGCTGTCGGAGTAATGGGTTGTCGGAATAGAGGGCTGTCGGAGTAATCGGCTGTCGGAATAGTGGGCTGTCGGAATAATGGTTGTCGGACTAATGGAATGTCACCGTCCATGCAGCATATAGGGTTATATAATGACCAGTGTAAAACAATTCAAAAGAGAAAGACGACGACTTGATATATATAAATGAATAAAACAAAAATGTAACAGAAACTAAGCAATAAAAGAAAACCATTGCCTGAACCACATCCGCGTTAATAATATACGCCATCGGAAGTTAGCGTGTCATATCATCGGACTTAAAAAGCAAACGACCATCGCACTTTCAGGGGCGGATCCAGCCATTTTAAAAAGGGGGATCCTAACACATGATAAAGGGGGAGGGGTGTTCAAACCACATGTCCTCATTCAAATGCATTGATTGTCCCAAAAAAAGGGGGGTTCAAACCTCCGGACCCCCCCCCCCTCCTGGATACGCCAATGACTTTAGTGTCCGACACCATCGCACTTTAGCGTAGCCGTAGCGGACCCGTAGCCGTAGCGGACCATCGCACTTTAGAGTACTTTCGCACTTTAGAGTCCTACATATATATTTTTTTTTAAAGGATGAAAATGTCTCAGGAACTCAATTTTCGGCTCTCCCTTGACACCATTTGCGAGTATGGTCTTGAGGAAACGATGATAGTCAGCCGGAAGGGGACGATAAATGGCCGACCCGTGTTAAGAGAGAGCCATATCTCTTGCACGTTAAAGACACTCTTGTAGATTTCGAAAAAAAGAGTACGCTAATGCCGCTACAAGGCAGCACTCGTACCCGCAAAGTGGAAAGGGATTAATATAAGTTGCAAAACTTGTTTCCCAATCCACTATAAATAAATATGTTTAAATTAAATTAATGTCTCATCTGTCCTATAAAAGACCTCCGTATCTAATATGGTTCTAAAGATTTTTATATTGTATATGATGATGTATATTAGATTATGACACTATAATAAACTATCGATTTACTAACTCACCTTTCTATAAATATATATAATATGGCGCAACACATCCAACGACTGAATACAAATACACAGGTATGAAAATATATTACAGGTAAGCAGGGATTTTTTCGGCGGTAACTAGAAAGCATGCAGGTAAAAAGGTGTGCTTGATTTTGAATTTGTCATGCGTCTAGCGTCAGTGTGATATGATGATGGATAATAACATATGAAAAATACGTGTAAAGCACAGAAAAACATGAATTACATATATGACCAATTTACTATTTTCTTTATAACGTTCATAGAGACGTTGTTCTTCAGAAGTCATTTTTTTTTTTGCACGGCGGGCTTTGAGCAGAATTGGCTTCTTTTTTTAAAATCAGTCTGGTATTTTAAAAGCTCTTCAAATCATAAACTGGTTATCCGAGCTTTTTTTAATAAATTTTAGGTTTCGAGCTTCACTAAAGACACACACACAGGAGACATAACCATGCGCGTAGCTACGTTTACGTCAAAACGCCCGGGTGTACACTTGAATTTTGAAAATAAAACAAATAATCGACATAGAAATAGAAAATTTGGTCAAAAGCACATCAGCCTTGTGCTTCTTTTTTTAATGGATTGTAATTTTGAATAAAAATTGGGACTAAATTTACTCAAATAGATCATTTATTATATTTGTTCGAATCTTTTGTAAAAGTCTGAATCCACTTTGAATTTTACCTTCTTTTCTTATATTTAAAGCAATTCACTATCTGCTCAATTTCGATATGCTGTTTGTATTTTTGTCGAGCCTGTGTTTTATGTCCCAAAAGCGAGACAAAGTGGTGTCAATATTTAGGTTTCCGAATGTGGATAAATTCTTTTAAATGACTCTCCGACCGTGAAATTTTACGAAAGTTGTACAGAAACTGTTTATGATCAAAAGAGTATTCAGAGCAATATAATAATGCAATTATATCTTTAATTTTCCCGCATTTTAAGGATAAAATGTGTTTCTTTATGCAATTAATCTGAGACTACTATAACACTATAACACATGTGTTATACACTATAACACATGTGTTATAGTAGTCTCAGAATTAATAAGTGGTCGCAGTTTGGGCTTACATTTTGTTATTTCTTCTACTTGTCGAACCTTCATCGAAATTTATGAAAATGTCGAAGAAGCTTTTTCTATGACTAATGTCTAAAGCTAAAATTTTAAAAGCATTTGTTTTCGTTCATTTTTCGGTTCTTTTCTGATAGACAGATAGCTGGACTCTTCTTTACGCAATTACATGCTCAATTTATAAACCTTCATAGATTGTCGTGAAAAATTCCAGATCAAGAAAAAAATATCAAAAGAAAATTTTATTTTTTTTTTAAATCCCTGTAAAGGAATGATACATTGATTCACTTTTTGCGGAAGAAATCCTAGGTGTTCCAGAATTTTTTTATATTGCACCTCTTAGAAATTTTTTTTTTCGTGTTCATTAAAAGGTGCTTTTGTTGATTATATGCTCACTCACGGCACCATTTAAACTTATTTAAAATTAATATTGGTTTGGACGTTTTCTCTAAAAACCAATGACCATAAGGCTAGCGTCTGGCAGTTTAACACGATGAATAAGTTAACATATTACAAAATTTAACCAAAAAAAAAATAAACCATTTAGATTCAAAAGTATGTTGTTATCAATGATTTTTCACTGACAGGAATCATTATGGTATCTCATTCTCGATAGCTTTCTGGGGCTTCGTCCCTTTCGAACCCACTACCAACAGGTGCTTTGACATTGAGCGCATTATTTGAATTAAGAATGAATACTGTAGATAGGTTACTAGTATCGTACCGGGAATGACGTATAGGACCTAATATTTTACGTTTATTAACGAGAATAACACTAGTTGGAGTTTTAATCTAAAAAAGAAATTAAGAGCTCGTAAGACCGATTTTTTTATATGACTTCAGCAAGAACTTCTTCAATGTCCATTAATTTTTTTGGATGTAATAGGGCCGTTTTAAATAAAAGTCGTTGAAATTTTAAAAACATGTTGCCTTCCGAAATAAAATGGCACCATGAAAGAGTGACATGCTACAAAGGTTTAATGTGCAGAGAATAGGACATTCTCCCTACACGAGGTATCTGGTTTAACATCTACAATTTTAATAGCTGAGCTTAACTGCTTACATTAACATCCAGCATAGCCGGACGGACGCCCAAACTTTTAATAAGCGCCTGTATTATGGAAGGGAATATCCGCCATAATTATTCAATTCTTGATTTGTGAAATGCAATTTTTCAATGTGTAAACACAATTTCTTAATTTGTTCACGTATATATTTTCATTCGTTACATGAATTTCTAAATTTTTTAATTTGTGAAATGTAGTTAATTTGTTTGAGTCACGTATGGTGAGATCGCGTCTGTATAATTGTTATCGCTGCCAGTCAATGAGAAGTTCCGTTTCTAAAGAAAAACTACAAGTTAGAACACCCTCTTTTTTAGATGTGACTGACTGACTCAATCCGGCTTGAAAACTATAATATAAGATTATTGATTACGCTTTTCTTGTTTTCTCAAGAGGTTTGTCCACTCCGATCAATTTCATGCTAGACATCATGTGGCAAAATTTACAGCTGTTTTACTATCAAGCTGCCCCCTCCCCCCAAAATAAAATAGCCTTGCATGACGTCATAAGTACTCATCCCTCCCCCTCCTGGAATTTCAGTAAAAAAAAATGAAACCCAGCCCCTCTATCCAGATGTTCAAAATGCATAACCAATGTCCTTCAGTGGACAGTTAACCCATTCCGATCTTATTCTAACAACTTTTAGGGAAACATAGTGTCCCAGATAAAAAAAAAAAAAAAGAAGAAAAAAGGGTGAAGTTGAGCACTCGTATGTTAAAACCGGCCACACTAGTCTTTATATGCCTGTCCCAAGTCAAGAGCCTATCTTAATCTTTGATATTAACCTGTTCTTGTCCTGAATATACATATCAAAATTTGTCGCTGGACGTAATAAAGTAGCCATCCATCATCATCATCATCTCTTGTAAAAAAAAGAAGAAAGAAACGACGCGGTCTCAACTTATTACAATAGGCTATTACTTAACAACAATGGGTTAATTTTAAGTCAGACTCACCCAAGGTCATAATATCAGAACCTGGCAGAAAAACATACCCTTTTCAGCTTGCGGCATGCAAGATCATGCAATTATCCGCTCGACATCATATGTTTCAGGTAAGACTTCTCTCCTTTCGACGGTCTCTGTCGCTGTACGGTCAGTGCCACTAAAGTTTCCGTCGGCAAGTCGCTTGAATATGTGTGTTTGGCATAAGAAAGATTTTTTCCATTCTAAGTGGATAACATATATTGAAAATATCTTGAATGATTGTGGTTTTTCTGAATATTGGATTGCACAAAATGTACCAAAATGTATAAATTTATCAAAACTTGTTCAACAGAGATTATGTGATCAATTTAAGCAGAATTGGTATACAACTATTTTTAACTCACCAAAATGTCTTAACTACAGAATTTTTAAATATAATCATGGTTTACTTAATTTACCAGATGATTTGAAAAAAGCCTTATGCAATTTTAGATGTCTAAATCATCGACTCCCTATTGAAAGGGGTCGCTTTTGGGGTATAGAACGTGACGACAGAATTTGTGACATTTGTAACAAAAACCAATTAGGTGATGAATATCATTATTTATTTAATTGTACTTTTTTCAATAATGAAAGGAAATCTGTATTACCTTGTAATCTTATTACCAATCATAATACTGACAAATTTTATGAATTATTTAATTCTGACTCTTACAATGTTGTTCTTAAAATTGCAAAATTTTGTAAAATTGTACTAGCTGTTGTTAATTAAACTAATATTGTTTCAACCATTAATATGTCCATTTGAAGTTTACTGTCTTCCTTTAAATGCATTACTTTTTTCAAATGTATATATGTTAATGAATGTTTATAATGTTCACTGCATTACTTTGATACTTTGTTATTTGTTATATTATGAATACTTATGTAGTATTTGTTATTGTTCACATACCCCTGTTGGGGTCTTTGAGAAATAAAAAACTTGAAACTTGAAACTTGGCATGTGAGTTTAAAAGGGAGATAACTCGCACAAAGGGGCGGATTTAGTATAGGTCACGTGATTTAGCTAATGAATAAAGTACCCGCAATTTTGCCGTATGTGAAGTCATTGGTTCATATTAGTCGTATTTCTTTTTCGTAAATTGTTTTGCTATAATAATGGTTTCTTATTTTTCATGTTGGGTCCCATAGGCGAATCAAGGGGGGGCCCGGGCCACCCCTTTTGTAGGAAAAATTTGGTTTATTATAGGGAATCACTGAATCATGGGGGTCTGGATGGGGGGGGGGGGTCTATTATTCTGTAAACATTTAATTTTCACCCCTTTTTTCTCTAATCTTCAAAAAATCAACCCCTTTTTTCTCTAATCTTCAAAAAATAAACCCCTTTTTTCTCTAATCTTCAATTTTTTTGCCCGTTATTCTCTAATCTTCATTTTTTAAGGGCATTATTCTTTAATCATTTAACCCATTCCAAACCATCAATCATGCCTACCTACCTACACACTGCCCCCACTGTCTCAACCTCTGGGTAGGGTTTGGGCAAACCAAAATATTTTTAAGTGTGGCCTAACGGGTTTTTGTTCTGTGTATCTTGGATCTATGTATCCGGGATCTAATTTATCTTGCCCGTTAACATTATTATAGGGAACTAGCTATTACATATTTCACCATATATATAAGCTCACTACTGTCTATATACTAGTAACGAAGTCCGTTTAATGTTCATATGTTTAAGGTGGTATTGGAGACTAAAATAAATATGATGGAATTTGTTCATACTTTGCTTAAACGTAGTATCTATTGATCAAAAATATAATAAAAATGATAGGTCACCATGGATTTTCTCAAGCTACAGGTTGTGACAAAATGACACATTTTGTATGGATTAAACAGGAAAAAACAAGATTTTGTGATTAGAAACTAAACAAAATGATAGAATTGTTATATAAGTTAGGAAAAGATAGCTTTCATACAGTGCTTTGAGAATATCAAAAGAAAAGATAGGGTCAGCGTACGTTTTTTCTGGAAAAATTCCATGTAGATACCTTCAGAAAATGCACGGTTTATAATTAAATGCTGTTCCTTCATACGTAATAAATCTCAAGACTTTACACCGTTTTTTTCAAATTTCATTTAATGAAAGTTTGTTGCCTATAATTAAAATAATAACTAACAGTGTTTCGAGATTTTTTGCTTATACTATTAAAGCATGGGTCCCTTTTCAAAAATCTCCCAACTATTTCCTTGATTTAGCAAGGTATTCTTTGATATTTTTGTTACGTTTATACGCTATGATAGGCACCTGGGTGAATATTTCACTACATTGTTTGTCTTTTTGCAGATTGCTCCAATGTTTTCTTAAAACCTTACTAAGGTTTTTAACCATTGGATTATATCGGCCTTCAATAAGGTTGTTTTCTGCTTGTGGTATTTTTAACGTTTCTATTAACATTCTCTGTTTCATTTTTACAGTATCCTCTTTCAACTAACTTATCTTGTAAGTTAGTTAAATGTCTATCTAACTCATTGATGTCACTATTATTTCTAATATGACGAATAGATTCACACACTGTAATACTTGTGGATGTGTGTTTCGGATGTGCACTAGTGAATGGTAAATATTGATATGTTCAGTTTTTTTTATATGTGATTTAACATCAAGGATTTTATTATTATGGAATCTGTCACATTTGTACACTTTGGTATCTAAATAGGTCATACTAGAACTAGACACCTCAAATGTGAATTTAAGCAGAGGGTCAATTGTGTTCGCTATGTTCCTGCTCACAAGGAAGCTATTAAACCAAGAGTTCCAAATGGTGAAGTTGAAATCATCCCTTCGTAAATTTTACGGACGCCAAGTCCATCACGAGTTGGTTGACCGTTATGGAATAACCGTTTCACAAATGATATCGGATATCGGATATGTTCCTTACGTAACTACAATCCCCTTCCCTTTCATGAATGTGACTACCGAATTAGACTATTTACCGGATTTGTTATCACATAAGCAACAGGTAGCAATACACAGTTTGGAAATTGAAAACTTAAAAGTGACACTCATAATTTTTAAACACCCTCTTTCCCCTCCTTTCAAGCAAATAAGGCTTAATTAATATTTGTGTTATGCATGTATATATTTATAGAAAGAGAATCTTCCATAGATTTCATTTCTAATGGTCATAATGGTGAAATATAACCCCTATTAGATGTAACCATGGTAACAATATGCATTTCTTTCATACAAAATATAGCAAAAAAGGGGGGTGAACATGTCACAAAAGTCTCCAAAATTTGGTCAAAAGGAAAATTTCAATCAATTACAGTGATACCATAGGTTTATATCTATCAAGTGGTCCAAAAAAAAAATCATATGCATTTCTGCTCGTTTTTCCATAAAATTGAATTGAAAATATCGAGCGCAAAATCTTTGTTGATAAACACTGCAATAATTTATGGACCTATGGGCGGTACGGATAGGAAAATACGGACTGTCAAACAGATAAATGGCCTATAAAACATGCTAAAAACAATCTAAATGGTCATATAAACCCTCTAAGAAGGCTATATTATCCCTCAATTATCTAAAAATCAATTTTATTGTACAAAAACTTTCATATTTAAAAAATTCACCATCGATGGCCATAATGCGAAACTAAACTTCTAACTGTGTATTGCTACCACACGACGGGTGCAACATGTAGAGCAGGACATGCTTACCCTTCCGGAGGACCTGAGATCACCCCTAGTTTTTGGTGGGGTTCGTGTTGTTTATTCTTTAGGTTTTTTTTATGTTGTGTCATGTGTACTATTGTTTGTCTGTTTGTCTTTTTCATTTTTAGCCATGGCGTTGTCAGTTTATTTTAGATTTATGAGTTGGACTGTCCCTTTGGTATCTTTCGTCCCTCTTTTAAAGAAATCTTCAACCTGTTTTATTGTGCCTGTGAAGACCATAAAACCGTCATCTCTGTATTGACAGTGTAATTTGATGTTTTTTCTCCACTGGAACTTGACTTATCTAAGATATTTATTAATAGTACAGACAGATGTAAATCTGTGCATGTCGGAGAAAATATACCACCCATAGGCGCTCCTAAAATTTGTTTGTATAATTGTCCATTGAATTCAAATTCATTGCAATCTAATTAAAATATTGATCTCTGATTACGTTATACTACATATGAGCTAATTAGATTGTCGTGCCACTAGACTTACCATCTTATGACAATACATCTCCATGCAACATATTCAGAAGCAAGGTCAATTGAAAATTATACTTTTAGTTTCAGGGTAATATACCAAGGAACACACTGTATCATGATGCCACACCCAAAGTGCATAGGTCAAGCGTCAAAAAGTCATAGTCTGGTCAAGAGTTCCATGTCAAAAATACACAAAGCAGTCCTGCACGAAAGTTCATCATGGTACACGTAACAATGTCTTATGTCATGATGTACTACACATACCAAATACAGAAAACATGTTGCAGGGACAGAAACAGAAGACATATAACTAAATTCATTGAACGGTACTTGTATTGCAGTTCACTCACAACAAATGCCTTTAACATAGAACGTCATAAACTGTCGCAACACTTCAAAGTTAAAACCGTCTTTCACAAAAGTTTGAGCAGGATTCTATGCAACGATTATCTTACAACTGTTAATTGAAAATCGGGTCGTGCAGTTATGTCAATAAATTAAAACGGTAAGACTAGACATTAAAACACTTAAAACTAGGGTTTATACCATTAATTTCTAACCTAACCATGCCGTGATAGCACTATGGTAAACTGACAAAAACACATGTAATGATGCAGTCATGAAATTGAATATTTGCAAAAGTACGACCAGAACAATACAAGACAGAGTTGGAAACAAGTGAAAGTAATGATACATACGAATTTTTAATCACAATGCACAAATAAGGAACCATAGTTTTCATTCAATTTATTCATCTTACTGAATGCACGCTTGCGTTAAACAATGGAAATTAGCATTGTATATTTATATAAACGGTCAATCTTGTAATAAAATCAATAGATAACGCATACAAAATATTTATTGATGAATCAATAATGTGTACATTTTAAAAGGGAAACATTCTCAGATATAGAGTTTCATTTTTTTCTCTTTCTTCCTTTTGTCTTGGTGTTGCTGTTTAAGCTCTGACAAAAACCAATGTTGTTCTTGTTGGATTCCTCATACAAAGTCTACATGAACCGAACATTTTCCTTTATGAATATATGAATATAAATAAAATTAATGAACAGAAATATAAAATATGTTTTCCATCTTACTGTGACTACACTGTGTTTTGGATGGAGAGTAAAAAGTTGCCTCATTTGGCATTCGTACCACATCATTTTTGTCGAGCCTGCGACTTTTGTTGCAGAAAACGACATAGGGATAGTGATCCAGCGGCGGCGGCGGCGGCGTTAGCTAACTTCTTAAAAGCTTTATATTTTAGAAGGTGAAAGACCTGGATGCTTCATACTTTGTATATAGATGCCTCATGTTACGAAGTTTCCGTCAGTCACATGTCCGATGTCCTTGACCTCATTTTCATTAGTTTAGTTTAAACATATTTATTTATAGTGGATTGGGAAACAAGTTTTGCAACTTATATTAATCCCTTTCCACTTTGCGGGTGTGAGTGCTGCCTTGTAGCGGCATTAGCCTGCTCTTTTTCGAAATCTACAAGGGTATCTTTAACGTGCAAGAGATATGGCTCATGATTCAGTGACTACTTGAAAAAAATTTGTAATGTTATATTCTCTTTTATTATAAGTAATCGGATAACTTTATTTTTTATGTGTGTACCTTGCAAGGTCCTCATGCCCGTCAGACAGTTTTCACTTGGCCTCGACCTCATTTCATGGATCAGTGTTTTAGTGGTCAAGTCCATATCTCAGATACTATAAGAAATAGGTCTAGTATATTCAGTGTATGGAAGGACTGTAAGGTGTACATGTCCAACTGGTAGGTGTCATCTGACCTTGACCTCATTTTCATGGTTCGATGGTTATAGTTAAGTTTTTGTGTTTTGGTCTGTTTTTCTTATACTGTATGCAATAGGTCTACTATATTTGGTGTATGGAATGATTGTAAGGTTTACATGTCTAGCTGGCAGGTGTCGTCTGACCTTGACCTCAATGTTATGGTTCAGTGGTCAAAGTTAAGTTTTTGAGATTTGGTCTATTTTCTTATACTATATGCAATAGATCAACTATATTTGGTGTATGGAAATATTTTATGATCTATATGTCAGTCGTACAGGTTTTATTTGACCTTGAACTCATTTTAACGGTTGATTGCTCAGTATTGAGTTTGTGTGTTTTGGTCTGTTTTTCTTGAACTATAAGCAATAGGTCAACTATATTTGTTGTATGGAAATAAACTCATCATAGATACAAAGAATTGTTAGATGTACATGTCTGCCTGACATGGTTCATCTGACCGTAACCTCATTTTCACGGTTTAATCATTAGTCAATGTTTAGTTTTCTTGGTTAATGGCAAGTTTATGTGACATAATAAAGCTTTATATATTAGACTATCGACATAATATCAATGATTGGTAAAGAAGGCGAAACATTTCAGCGTGTGAACTCTTGTTACTATACTATATATAAAAATATTAATTTTCGCGAACCATTTAGGTCACGGAAATTCCAAAATATGCCTATGGCATCAGTAAGGAGAGTTGTGCAAATAATGTAAATACACAGAATCCCCTCCAAACTTTCTTTAGCTAAAAGTATTCATCATTTTCTATTTTATATGTACTAACAACATTCCATTTTTCTATAATTTCGATTAAAAAATTCCAAAATCTGAGTTAAAATAGGTCGAATGCCCCAAATAAACATTTTCTGATTGGTTGAAGTACTGTGGCGTCGATGATCAGCATAGCAAGCCTCGATATAAAGCACACGCTTCACAGGAATAAGGAGAGTTTTACAAATAATGTGAATACACAGATCCTCCATCCTATTTATGTTTTGCTGAAAATGTTGCAGTGTTCATCATTTCTGTTTTGATTCTGCTAACAACATTCCATTTTTTCTATAATTCTGATTTAAAGATGTGGAAACCCGTAATATAAATAGATGGCCTCAATGATTTAAAAGCAACGCAAAAAATTCCGTTAATATAAACATGTTGAACTTCGACCCTGAGTTCAACCGATTAACAAATAAAGATCTCCTTGCGCTCAAATGTAATTCTTAGTGAAGTATACGGATAAATTCGTTTACGGAAACTTATACACACTTTATCATTAATATATTACCAGGCTTTTGCATATTCACGTTTTTTTATGTTCAACTTTAGTCAAATTCAATTCTATACATTTTTTTTTACGTAAAGCAATAGGAGTAAGAATATTATTTCGCGCCAATTTAACCAGCATCACCACCGTCATCAAAATTATTTACCGTTATCTTTGTGAAATTTCAATTATATAGTTTATTAATTAGAGAAATTTTGGTAAGTATTACTTATTAATGTTAAGGTTCTACTGATGTGCTTCTCTAGGCCTTTTTGAAGGTCAGTTTTATCCCATTTATCTTAATATCATCCCCGATGACAAAAATGTCAACCCGACCTATTCGTGTCAAAAGTGAAAATCGATCTATTTGATGAACTTATTTCTTCTTAAACATTACATGCATTCATTTATTTCTGTATTATTTGATAACCAATCACATTCACGTTGCATTTTTGCATGATAATGGGTTATTTTTTAAATAAAATATTTAATAGTTTTTTTTATAAAACATTGTAGTCAATTGAAGTACTTAGATAGTACAAATGAAAAGGAAAATTCCATCTCCTCTTCTAAAAAATACATTTGTGTACATTGTAATTTTTCTACAAATTACAATCGAATTTTCAATCCTTTAATGTTATTGTTATTGTGAACGTAAAATGCGTAACTACAGCAATTCCAAAAAGTTGTAATAATGAATTTTTAACAATGTCGAGAGTTCATTTATACAAAAAAAGAGAGCCAAAATAGGTAATGACATTGTGCAGGAACATGGACATACGTTTATAACGGTTAAAACCAAAAAAACATGTATATGCATACATATTGAGAATATTAATTCTCAGCAGATTCTACATTATTGAAAATGTTAAAACAAAATTACATTACGTCGTGTGAATATTATAATGTTATAAGTCCATTTTACAGTGGAAATGAGTTATGGGTGTCAATAGTTTCGTGCTGCAATTTTTTATCTCCCTATATATTTAACCAGGCTTAATTATCTTAAAATTTGCCTAAAACAGTAGTATTAAAATGATATATCTCCAAATACAATGTTGTATTCAGAATTATAGTGATCTAAGTACAAACCAATGAAATTGACGGATTCTGGGTCACATGACAAAAGTTTACCAATGGAGATAGTATGAAATGAGGGCATTATAATTTAATAGGACTTTATGGCACTTTCATACATAAATATAGTCTTTACATGTTGTTAATATTATTGACAAAATATAGAAATTTTCAAATGGTCCAAGTGACAGCTTTTTAATGAATAATAGCAAAAAATATACATTTTGTTTAGCTGAAACATATACAGATCCCTTTCATATCATGTCATAAACTTAATGTCCAACTGTTATGATGATGTGCTAATTATGATTTGTTTATAAATCAGCATCCTATAAGGAGTAAAGGTGCCATTTTTGTAATTCTTTAGTTTTATATTCATAAAGTCATTGTCTAATTATTATGTGTCATTTTATTACTGTCCTTTTAGAAAAAGAATTTCCAATGACACTACATGCCCGCCAATGATCTGTATTTAAAATGACTAACAGTTTGTTCAGACACAGACCCATTACAGACTTAACCTTAAGATCATATCAAATTAATTTTTACATTCTTATCCCCATCCGTTCCAACCAATTAGGTTTTTTTATGTATTTTTACAAAGTTCTTTGGAATCTGTAATAAAAATACGTAAAAATAAAATATAAGAGTCCAACTCAACCCAATATTTTCAATTTAGGTGGATGAGAATCTATCAATTAACTTGATCTGGCCTTACCTTTACTTTGGGTCTTTAGCATTGACTTTTTATTACAAAAGACAAAGTCAATAAGTCTTGCCTTATTACGACCCAAGCATCAACTTTGCATCAAACAGTCCACATCATAAGCTATCTATGTACAAAGCTGCTTGATGATATCATAACTCTTATATCAAAAACTTAAACCTGAAACTTAACCTGGTTTTTTAACATTGAAATTCTATTAAGAAAGACAAAGTCAACGTGTACCTTAACCTTGCAAGGACAGACGCATAGACAGAAGAACTATACGTCCAGTTTTCCTTGCAGGCATAGCTATATAGTTCAAAGAAAACATGACACTATTTTAACCAACAAGATTGTGTATGGCCTTTGTTTCTACTGCCGATTTTATTCAATTTTAATGGCATATACATTGCCCAGTAATAATATTATAATGTTTTATGTCCAATACCATTTTAATTCTTTCAACTTTACTTATCACAAGATTAAAATGTACTATCTCCAAACTTGAAATATGAAATTGCCGAAATAATATATACTTGATCAGATTTCTGAAAAGGACAATTTAATCAGATGTGTTGGAACTAGTATTACGCATACTTTTTGCATAGCTCTTGTTTTATATGACTGGATATCAGACTGTCCAACTTTAAATGCCATTTTCTCAGTTTTAGAAAAAGGGGACATAAAACATTATAATATTCACACGACGAAATTTAGTTGAGTATCCTTTTGGTGGTTGTTTTCTATTCATTTAAAAAAAAAAACTTGAAAAACTCTCATTTAGGTTTAAAAATCTATGGATGACAATTTAAATGAATATCAAACATAGAACATTGATTTACAACCTTTCCACAAAAAAATAACAATATTAAAGTTACGATATCTTTCTAATTTTCCATCAAAATAAGATAAATTTACACAAAAATGTTGATATAATCCAGATTAATTGCTGAACTTGACCCCGAAAATACAATTTAATAAACAAAAAATGGTATAATCTCCTTTAAAATTTCTTGAATCATCCACTAAAACCTCTTTGATACCATCACTTTTTACTATTCTTATATTTTATGTACAAAAGTTTCGTCTGGAACAGATAAAAAAAAACTGTGCAATTCTAGTTAAGCCCTTTTAGTTAGTAAAACCGAATTGACTTCCGGTGCTCCATGTTAATATATTTGATCTTAGCCTCATTGCCATACTATGATCATGGTTACTTGGTGTCAAAATGTGTTGCTATGGTTACTCGTTATTCATTGAGGTGGACCCATTCGGATTCTACTGTTGACTATACTTGTGACAAAGAAGTCAAATAGTGTGTGTGTTGTGCTGCTCCTAATGACTTTTTATTAGATAGACTTTTAGAATCTTGCATTGTGGTTTAAGGTTCTATACTGAATAATGGTGCACTAAATATATTTATATGAATGTTCGACTTCAAATTCTCATTTATCAGAACTCAACATGTTACCGCATGAAAACAAATCTGACAATCGGGAATGATCAGATAACAGGATTTTTTATCCTCTAATTTAATGTCATTTTTTTTTTTTTTTTTTGCCTTGAACGGTTTATTTAACCTTTGTAATGTTTTGTAGCTATAGCACTGACCTATATTAGCCGATCAAAAGGATCTTGTTGAATAAAAACGATGAAGTCAGAAGAAAATACATTCATTTAGTTATATACAATGTATGTAGTGAGACAAAGGGTACAATAGTGAGTCTAAAAAAAAACATTAGTTCTATGTTCACATAAGCAATGCGATTGTTTTTGTTGTTGTTACAATTATTTCATCTAAAACCAATGATTTGTTTAAATCTATATGAAACCACCACAACATATATCTGCTTGCCACTCATATTTTAAGTCCATCCCATTTGTTACATCCCTTTCTGTCCTTACTAGATGGTTCAAACAGATTGGAGAAGTTGCTTATCACAGGACATGTAGAATTGAAGACGAATCCGTATACCACAATTGTTTTACGAGTGCGCATCTTCTATTGACAGATTGCATTTCAGAATCAGAATATCATAGTTTAAGTTTCAAGTAAAATGATCAAAAATATTGTTTCATATATTACTATAATCATGAACGTTTCCTGCTGTACTGATTAATTCTGGTATTTAGTGTTTTCGGTTTTGGTGTTTTAGGTGTCATAGGAACATATTTTTTTTCAATTTCGCTTTCCGAACCGATGTCTGTAACCTGCCAATCAGACGAAGGAGATTGTTTAGTCGCATCTTGACAGTTATTCCCGGTACCACCTTCGCTTTGTACAATTGAAGTATCTTGGTCGAATACCATGTCAAAATTTTCTTCTGCAGCATATTTATTTGCGACTTTTATATCCAGCTTTGTACGATGTTGGTTGAATTCTGGGCAGCTATCTGATTTTTCCGTTTCTGTTTGTTTCCCGGCATTGCTTACTTGCTTTTTTAATGTTAAGTACCTTTCATAGATAACTTTACTAACTTTGTCACCTGGGCCTTTAGGTATAAAGCAATCTTTAGTTGAGTCTTTTTGAAGCTTTGAATATCTGTAATTTCTCTCACGGGGTACTGAGCTCATCATATCCATGGCTAATTCTGAATTTACGTTTGGTATGTCATTGGAAGCTGATGTCCCTGCAATCGGTCGCAAAGCTGACTTAGGCCTTGGTCTCATTGACATGACTTTGGTTTTCTCTTTCTTTTCATTCCTGTCCTTATTTATGTTTAATGTCCTTTTTATGTTTTGGGGTAGCATCTTTAACGGTTGGAGCATTTTTGGTGGAATAACAGGACAATTAGAGACCATACAATTTTTCTTTTGACCCGGCAACAACGGTGGAAGTTTTACAGGCTCCCAGCAGGATTTTATCTTCTTTGGTGATTTTATTGGAGCAGTATATGATTCGTCCTCGTTGTTTATGTTTGATAACAGTGGTGGGGGTTTCAGCTGAGTCGAAGTGGAATCGTTCATGTATTTCATTTTAGTTGGTAGCAGTGACGGAAGTTTCGGTTGGGTGGAGGAGGATTTATCTGTGTGTTTTATTGGTTTGTTTGCTAAAAGTGGCGGAAGTTTCAGTTGTGTGGCGGTGGATTCGTCCATGTGTTTCATTTTTTTGTAAGCTAACTGTTTCACGGGAATCGGAATCTTAGACTTCTGAGATTTTTTATGCATTTCGTGTGTAAACCCCTCCTTTCTAAAATCATTTTCATTTCGTTTGCTGTTTTCCTCAAATACATAAAGCTGACATTCTATATCAAGTTCGTGGTTTTCAAAGCTAAGTACGGAGTCAGACCTATAGCAAGTACAATGAGGGTCGAAACACTTCCCTGTACAGCAATCATCTAATTCAAATATATTTTCATAAATTGGTGTCATAATATTTGCCCTGCCCAATCTTCCCATGTATACATTGGTGTTTCCAACGCTGATAGTATTGGGCTCTATCAAATGTCTGGCATGCTTGTTAGCGCGTTCGTTTGAAGAAATAAGTAGTTCTTCATTGAACATGTGGAAGTGATTGAGTTTGACATCAAGAACGAATTTTGCAAATGGATCTTGAACTCTTGATTGTTTACATTTTTCAATTGATTTAAAAATATTTTGCAGGGTATTTTGATAATCCAGAAGAAATTTTTCCTGATCTCTCAAGAAATTCAGCCGGTCTTGCATTGACCACTGTAGATGGTTCATGCACTTCTGCATAACATGCCTGTCAGCATGATGAAAATCGATATGTTGCTCGATTTCTTTCCTAGTTCTATTGTCCGATAGTTCGCTTGGTTGCATATTCTGTAGTTTGTTAATGGTTGTTTCGATGGCGTGCCCATTTTCTTCAACTAAGAACTTCCAGTTCGCAAGCAACCTGAAACAATATTTTGTTATTCTAATCATCGTAATTATAATTCAATGAATAGTTCTTCATGATTTACATGCATGCATTTATTGAAACGTGTTGATAAAATATTATGACAAAAACGGCATTCGGTGGCTATAAGTACAAATACATCAATATCAATTAACGACCATACAACGAGTACAATTTGTAATTTCTGACTGTTAACATTAAATGCGATGCTGTATTTTGCAGAACTTTATAATTTAGATTTTATTTCATTTTATTTTTAAATATTTTGATATTGTCTCATGATAGTCTATACCTTTTTACAAACACAACATTATTTTGTAACATAAAACTTACTCTTTTCCTGTCTTCAATACCCTATCAAATGTATCACAATCTATCATGGATTTCCGGCTGCTTGACGTGCCTACAAAAAATACATATATATATGTGTTCATAAATGTGTCAGTTGAATAATACAAATTATAAAGAATAGGCAATAAAAATCAGACTAAAAAGCATTTAATTTCCGATATTACAGACAACAAACGTTAGGATACCAGAACAAGTAAATTGATAGTACCAAGACCTTTGAAAAACCTCCCTGTTACCGTAAGCAAATTGGAAGTTCTTCACCTGCTTGAGGATAAATCATTTCGTCATACAATGCCACTGCTGGTAGACGTTTCGTCCCCAAGGATATCACCAACCCAGTAGTCAGCACTTCGCTGTTGACATGAATATCAATTATGTGGTCATTTTTATAAATTTCCTGATACAAAACTTTGAATTTTCCGAAAAACTAAGGATTTTCTTGTCCCAGGAATAGATTACCTCAGCCGTATTTGGCACAACATTTTGGAATTTTGGATCCTCAATGCTCTTCAACTTTGTACTTGTTTGGCTTTATAACTATTTTGATATGAGCGTCACAGGTGAGTCTTATGTAGACGAAACGCGCGTCTGGCGTACTAAATTATAATCCTGGTACTGTTGATAACTATTTACACCACTGGGTCGATGCCACTGCTGGTGGACGTTTCGTCCCCGAGGGTATCACCAATCCAGTAGTCAGCACTTCGGTGTTGACATGAATATCAATTATGTGGTCATTTTTATGAATTTCCTGATACAAAACTTTGAATTTTTCGAAAAACTAAGGATTTTCTTGTCCCAGGAATAGATTACCTTAGCCGTATTTGGCACAACTTTTTTGAATTTTGGATCCCCAATGCTCTTTAACTTTGTACTTGTTTGGCTTTATAACTATTTTGATATGAGCGTCACTGATCAGTCTTATGTAGATGAAACGCACGTCTGGCGTACTAAATTATAATCCTGGTACTTTTAAACTATAACAGCTTATTAAATTAAAAATAAATAATTTGGTTTTGTTTTAGCAATTTTTTTGTGAAAATGTCAACGAGACAGCAACCCAACACACAACCCCCCAAACAAAAATAAAAACTTGTGTTCTCTTATTATGATTTGTTTTTTTGCCCGATCAACAATTATTTTAATTTCAAGTCTTATCTACACAACTCTCGTCACACAAGGAAAACATTTTTGCCGAAAGTAGTTTCAGCTAAATTATTAAACAAAAAAGGTTCAGGCAACTATATGCATGTATACCGAGTTTAAAGTAACAGTAAATGTATATGCCTCCTGTTATAATGTTCTTTTTTTTAAGTCATCCCAAAATATCTAAGAATATGCATTATGCGTTTTTTAACTTACTTCTTTCTGGTGTCATATTTGTCCAAATTTGCACTTTAGTAGTATTTTCTACCTGATCACTAAAAAAAGAAAAATAATAAGTATTTTCCAAATAGTCAGGTTAAGTCACAGTATACAGATTAAACCTAAAACAATGGTTTGTCACATTCATAAATACATGGATGTATATCTCATGGACGAACAACATGAAAAATAAGAAGATGTGGTTTGATTGCCTGTATGACAACTCTCCAACAGGGAATTTTCAACTGTAGGTCACTGTACGGCCTTCAACAATGAATAAAATCCATACCTTATAGTCAGCTGTAAAATGCCCCGAAATGGCAACTGTAAAACAATTCAAACGACCTGAATTATGTACAAAAAAATGAACGAAAAAACAAATATCAACAGCAACAAACGACAAACACTGAATTACAGGCTCCTGACTTGGGACAGACACATATACAATGTGTCAGGGTTAAACTTCATTTTGTGGCGGGGTTAAACTTCATTTTTCATTTTGAAGGCACGCCAATCCTCTTCTAACCTAGCTAATTTTTGTCCACATTTCCGACTGCTATTACAATACAATGGATTTATACAATAGTGTATAGCATATTTAATTCGTGTTACATGTATCTACTACATCTGTAGTACCGACAGTCAGTAATAGGGGGTGGTTTATCATAAGAATATAACATATCACGTGTATTTTTTTTTTAACTTGGGATTTTAAGATCTGCTAGGTGTCACCTTCTATTTCTAACTTTTTTGTTCTAGCAACATCTGACGAATACTATAAAGGGAATGTTTTGAAGTAGTTTTATATTTTTTCATGCACACACTCTTAACTGACAATTGTATCTTATAATGTATAACAAGTCCTATACTAAAGATATTGATACAAATGTAGCTTGAATACACACTTCGGACATCTAGTGTTGTCGTCCTTCAATAATGAACACAATTGATATTAAAGGACGTTATATAAAATAAATATTAACTTAAATAAAGCTAAATATGCATACCGATTCTTCTTCATTTTTTTCTTCTGTAACTCTTGTTTACACTGACTGAAATAATTCGATTATGTTGGCTTCTTCTAAAATATCAAACGGTCATGGTACAGATGGAATTCTGTAGTGAGGGGGGAATTCTGTAGTGAGGGGGAGGTGCCGTCACATTGTTTACGTCTCTTCAATTGTGACGTTCGCTTCCGCCCAGCAAATCTGTACAACATTCTATATGATGTAAATCTCAGACAGTGCAATAGACACGTTTGCATTAAGTTTTGCATTAGTCAAGGAACCATACGTTTAGCCTAGATTAATATGGAAATACCGAATTTAAATCTGCGGGCAATTTAGCGATCATTAGTTTTTTTTTTTAAATGAAAATCTAACATTTACTAGAAAACCATGAGCCGTATTCCTTCTTCCTGAATACAGTGATAAGTATGCCAACTATCATTATGATAATGAACGATGAAGATCTCAAATGCTATAAAGTGTGTAAGATGGTCCGATTTCATTAGCAAATTAGTACTTTGAGGTTGCTTTTATGAACTGCAGGCCTATTTTGATAGGTACAATTATTGAAGCAGCGCTGTTCGAGAACAATTGAATACGCACGTGATAGGGTCGTGATAGGTATGCTCGACCCAAATCTAAAGTGACAAGGGTTGTCAGTTTTCCTATTGAAGGTCGATGGTTCACTCCGTGCACTCCGGTTTCCTCTATACCAATAAAAACTTGCCACCACAAAAAAGCACAAAAGTTTTGAAAGTGGCGTTAAACACCAATTACTAGTAATCAATCAATCAATCAAATTATGCGATAACGATGTAGTATACATTTTGTAAATTTTGGACTATTGAAAGCATCAGGAGCAAATCGTGTAAGCATACTGCTTCTCTAATAGGCACCTAGAGTTTTGAAATGAGTATATGAAGGCATAAGATGACGGGAAAGAAATTGTAGCATTTTTTTTTTGCAATATAAGGAAGGCATTCGACAGGGTTTGGCATCAAGGCTTTTTCAGAAAATTGGAAACTATTGGCATAAAGGCATTATGGCATGGGTAAACAAATATTTTTCCGATAGAAAGCAAAGGATACTTATAATTAATTATGTTTCCTCTGAGTGGGATACTATAAAGGCTCGAGTACCACAGGGATCGATCATGGGACTTCTGTTATTTCTTGTGTGTATCAATGATATCATAAATGATATGCACTCCACTATTATTTTTTGGCTGATGATACTTGTTATATTATAATATTTATAGAATACCATTGACTAAAACACTGATCGCTTTGTCTTCTTTAGGAAAAATCAATCTGTGACTGATGCATACTTTTTTTTAAAACGTTGTTTTTTTATACATCATACAGAGAATATACTATATTAAAAACATGTATTAATATATCTTTCACTTTTACACTTGTTGAATGTTTTTATTAGTAACCTTTTTTTTATGGCTGCATTAAAAATGTGTCTTTTAGACACAACAATTTCAAATTGTATTGTATCGTCCTGAACATGCCTGAATTGTTTGCCACCGACATTTTGCAACCTCAAATCAATTAATTCAAATTGTACTTGAAAATCACTGTTTACTCAAAAAAAAAATGAATGTGCATCCTGTTAGTTGGAAATAAAACTAAATCAGTAGAATTAATATGAAATTTACAAAACCAGACAGGGGAAATGAAAACAAAATAACAAACATCATTCAAATCCCGTTACATATTTTTTCAATACCTCTCGGTCAACTTTGAAGCAATTTATCTAAAAAAATAAACAAGAATGGTGACATGTGTCTCTATACATGCACGGCCTCACAATAAAATCCTGGAAATTGTTAGTTTTTAATCTTTCTCCATGTACATGATATATAAGAGATCGAAATGAATTAGTGACAAGGTTTCGAAATATTTTTTCCGTTACTATGCCATTTTGGGGAATTTTCTGTGACTGTCATACAAGTGAGAGGTTTGGCTAGCCATAAAACCAGGTACAATCCACTATGTTCTACATAAGAAAATGTCTGTACCATTTCGGAATATAACAGTTGTTGTTATCCATTTGTTTGATTTTGCATTTAGATTTACTAGTAGGACTTTCCGTTTTTAGATTTCCTTGGAATAGTTTTTTCTTTTGTTATTTTTCTTTTCATTAGCACTTTCTTGAATCTTTTGATTAACTCATTTATTAAATAATTGTTTTCCTGCTAAATTTTAATAATTTTAATATACATTTTTGTCTCCTTTTTTATCCCTTTTCTCCTTTCTCCTGTCACTTCTCCCGCCCCCCTCTCTCCCATGCTCCCAAAACCTTGTCCAGGCCCTCAGAAAAGCAATCCCTATGTCTCGCTTGCAAGACAAAAACAAAGTGCTTGTATGAACTGAAGCCGGGTTGAGGATTTCTTTAATTCATCAGTGGAAGTAAAATATTGCACTGCAAGGACAAAGGAGAATAACTCCCAAATTTTTAAGGACATCGTTGATATTTTCAGAACATATATTAGATTCCTGACCTCGCAGAAGTTATGTAATTTTCTCAACAAGTATAACATCATTTTGTAACTTGAATATTTGAATATATTTCATTAATAAATTTCTGCAAATATCCATGTATAGGATGGAAAGAATGTTGTGATCAATGCATTATACGTATATACCAATAGTAGTGATAAAGTAAAACCATGCATAGAAGATTTAGATATCAAATCAGTTCCATAGGTTTGATTGCTTTTCATGCAATCTTTACCCCAAAACTAGAGTCCCTAAAGAACCAGGGTCTCTAACCTATATAGCTATGCCTATGAGCATCTCCAATAAAAGACTCTCTCCAACATTTAGGCTAAGAATAGAACTCATGACCAAAATATTTTTTTATTGTTGATATTTTTTTTCTGTTTAGTTTCTCTCTTTTTTCATAAGGTTTTGCCCAAAATACTACAACAAGTTGGTCAAGTCTTGCAGATATTTTTTCCTTATTTCTGTTTTCCGTTTTCCAATCTATTTAGATATGAGTCAGAAATGTAGACTGCATTATCAAAGGGCAATAATATAATGATGCAAAAATGCGTGATATTTAAAGATAATATTTATTAATAAATTGCAAGTAAAGCATTCGTGAATAATGGAAGAATTACACAGAAGTTAAAGAGAATATTTGTCATTTAATTGTAAAATTAAATGACAGAAAAATAAACGTAAATAAAATAAATTAAAGAAAGTTTAACTTGTTTATAGAACAATTTCCTAAAAATATAAATGTAAAGTATTTAATCTTTTAAGCATATTTGATAACGTTGTCTCAAAAATATCCCCCAGCTAATTGATAAATGTGTCAGCTTCGAAGGCGTAAAGATAATTGTATATACTTTTAAAATTAATAGACTTGAACAATTAAGATTAAGTAATTATGCCTTTAACCGACGAAACCCATTGTTTATTAAAAGAGATCAGAGAAAGCTGTTGTAATGAGTAACAAAATATTACGTGTCAAATTAAGTCCAGTCTGCTATATAAAGTCGTGCAAAACTATTTGGTTCACTAGACTGTGAACCAGAATAAAATGTAGTTAGCAGACTGGATTGTCTTTTAAAGGTTAGTAAAAATGTTAAATTTGTTTAATAGTTTATCTTATAAATTTTAGCAGAAAAGAGTTTAAAGAATTAAAAGATGTTTTCTAGTAAAGTAATTTTAATCACATTCACAAGTAAAATCGTGGTACAGTTTAAATAAATAAGAGGCAAAGTTTGAGATAAAATTTAGGTAAATGATTTGTATAAAATATTCTTAACATATAAAAAAGAAATTAACTTATTCGTATAGATAACTGTGAAAATACAATTCTTCATTTGATATTTGATTGAATATTAAAAGTAAACGAAATAAGGGGAGATAACAGATTACACGACTGTTCATTTATGGCGCGTATACTATTGTCGGGTTTTGTATTATTGTTCGATTGATATCGCGAAATATTTGATGTATAACTATGATGGAAAAGTTATGTAATCTTTATTGTAACTATTGTAAATATATGACTAGACTGTGAACCAGAATAAAATGTAGTTAGCAGACTGGATTGTCTTTTAAAGGTCCCGTTGTCATGCCGAGTCCAAGCTAGTTCCCAAACAATGTAACATCTATGTGAGCAGTTCCCCGTAAAAAGAATCGATAAAACCATGAAAGAAAGACTACAACACGAATCACAAAGACGGGACCAAGTTCCCGCATAATATATTTTGGTGGAGGCGAAGTGGTAAAATCATCGGTACCTACAACAATGAACAACATGTAAAGATGGACTTCGGCACAGTTCGACAAATTACAACTTGCAGTCAACTGATGGACAACTAAAGAAAAGAACAGGACAACACAATAATATCAAGAGAAAACATGGCTGAACCACATGGTAATGTACATTTTAATTATTCTAACATTATAACACCTCCTATGTACAATGGTTCGGGTAACCCGTCAAATTGGTTATTATATTTTAGAAAATGGATAAAAATTAATTCAATAGCAAATGAAAATGCTTGTCATTACTTGTCGTTTTATTTGAAAGAATCAGCTAAAGTTTGGTTTGATGGTTTACATGAAAATATGCAAAATAGTACAGAAAATTTAGAAATAGGTTTAGTTGAACGTTTTTCAAGAGATGAAGACGATATTGAATTAGATGTAAAACAAAAGGAAAACGAATCTATTTTAGAATTTTTCGACAGACTAAGAATAATTACAAAGGATCTAGAAATACCTGAAAATTTAGAATTCATCATGGGTAAAAAGGGATTACTTCCTAAATTAAATAATAGCATAACTTTGAGTAACCCGAAAAATCTGAATGAATTAAAGCAAGCGGCAATAATAGCTGAAAAATGTGCTAACGTACGTAAAACAATAAAAGATTCTGATTGCTCAAATCTAAATGTAATAAAGCAAAATAAAGATCTAGATGAAATAACTAAAAAAATTAATACATTAAATTTGAAAATAAAAGAACAGATGTCACAGGTAAATGCATATAGAAATAGCAGAGTCAATAGGATGACTAAACAAAATTATGCTTGTAAATATTGTGGTATGTCATATTACCATAAAAACCATAAATGTAAAGCAAGAAATAAAGAATGCTTTAATTGTAAAAAAATAGGACATTTAGCAAGAGTTTGTTTCACTAAATCTTATAGAAATGTGGTAAAAACTAAAAGCTTTAAAAGTAGACAGAAACCACACAAGAAGAAGAGAGAAAATATTTATATAAATTTAATGACTAATATTGAAGGAAATACTGTAAATGTTGATATATTAGGAATTAAAACAAAAGGATTGATTGACACAGGAGCTGCTGTATCCTGTATTTCAAGTTATTTATTCAATAAACTAGATAAAACTAAAATAAAAGTAAACTTGTCAAGGATTAACAATGTTTATGGTGTAGGCGGCGAAGGAATTTCTGTCAAAGGACAAGTAAATCTCCCAATAAAATTTGATAAAGAGCCAGTTGTGTACCAAAATTTTTACATAATTGATAAAATTCAACACTCTTTAATAATTGGAAATGACTTTTTGGAATATAATAAAGCTAACATTAATTATCCTACTAAAACATTAAACTTGTATGATGGAATTGCACAGATCGCACTCATAAGTACTAGACAAAATGAAGCTAAATCTTTAAAACACATCGAGCTTCCAGCTAGACAAATAAGCATTATTCCTGTTAAAATTCCTAAACAATTTGTAGGGAAGCAAATAATACTTGAACCTAGTCAGTCTTTGCAAAATAAAAGCATTGTAGGTGCTGCTTGTCTTGTGTCGTCTTCAACCCAGCAAGCAGTAATGCAAGTCATAAATCCAAATGAAGATAAAGTGGTGCTAAACAGAAATGAAATTGTTGCTTTAATATCAGAAATAAAACCTAACTCTATTCAAAATTGGTCTGATAAAACTGAAAAAGTTCATATAAATAACATTGAAAAGGGTCATAAAAACCAAAAACAAAAATTAAACATTGATCTTTCTGAAGCAGATTTGACAAATGAGCAAAAAGATAAATTAAGAAAATTTGTTGATAAAAATAGGAATGTATTTGCAACAGATTTGTCTGAAATTGGCATGACAGATGTACACTTTCATGAAATTGACACAGGGAACAACCCTCCTGTCAGTTTACCTCCACATAGAGCTGCACCGAATATTAGAACAGAGATTGAAAGACAAGTTGAAGAGATGTTGAAGTACAAAATTATTGAGCCTTCTAATTCTATTTGGCATAGCCCCGTTTGTCTCACTCGTAAGAAAGACAACAGTTGGCGATTTTGCGTTGATTATAGAAGGGTAAATGCTTTTACTTCCCCGATGCATGCTACGCTTGGAAACATGCATGATGTCTTTGATACTATGGGAGAAATGCAACCACAGATATTTAGTTCTATTGATTTATCTTCATCCTTTTGGCAGGTGCCTTTGCACCCAAGTTCTAAACAAAAAGCAGCGTTTGTAACTCATTCTGGAATCTATGAATGGAATAGAATGCCATATGGTCTACGTAATAGCAGTATAGCTTTTTCTCAGGTCATGTCACAAATATTAAGAGGATTGCACTGGAAGTATGTACTTGCATATATTGATGATATTTTGATTTTCAGTAAAACATTTGAAGAGCATCTGCTACATCTTGAAGAAGTTTTTGCTAGATTACGAAAAGCAAATTTTACTCTTAAGCCACAAAAATGTCACTTTGCTGTTAAGAAAGTCAATTATCTAGGTCATATTATTTCAAAAGACGGTGTCAAGGTAGATGAATCTAAAATTACTATAGTGAAAAACTATCCGAGGCCTAAAAATCAGACCGAGGTCAGACAGTTTTTAGGTTTGTGTAATTACTATAGACGCTTTGTAAAGGACTATGCTAAAATCACAGTTCCCTTGAATAATCTTTTACAAAAAGACAAAGAATATGTTTGGACTGATAAATGTCAAATCTCGTTTGAAAGTCTTCAACAGGCTTTGACAACTGCTCCTGTTTTGTCGTACCCAGATATGTCAAAACCATTTATTTTGACTTGCGATGCATCAGGCTCAGCCATTGGCTATATTCTAGGTCAGTTAGATGAAAATGGTAAAGAAAGAGTAATATCATACAGTGGTCGTGCTTTGAGAAATAATGAATTAAACTGGACTATTACTGAAAAAGAATGCTTAGCAGTTCTTGAAGGTATCACTAAAAACAAAGTTTATTTGTCTCATGCTAGATTCAAAGTGTATACTGATCATCAAGCTTTAGTTTGGTTACACAAATCAAAAGATACTAACTCACGTCTAGGTAGATGGGCTCTTGAATTGCAAAATTATGATTTTGAAATTATTTACAAAGAAGGTAAAAAGAATACAAATGCGGATGCTTTGTCAAGAATTCCTTATAAAGAAATTGAAGATGAAATACACCCAAAGTTGTCTGTAAACAGCTTATTGGAAAATAAGATCAAAACTGAAATTAAGTTTGAGTATGCAAATGAAAAGCCAATAATTGCAGCTATTAAAAATAATGAGGTTGATCTGAATGATGTATCAGATATTTCAAAATTGCAAAGAGAATGTGATCAGTTGATCCCATTGATAAAATACCTTGAAACGGGTGAGTTGCCCGAAAATCAAAAAGAGGCTCGCAACATATGTTATGAACGAGACCACTATAGATTAAGTCAATCAGGTGAGTTAATTCATTTACATAGGTCAAGAACAAAAGGGATACCTAAAGCTGAAAGCATGATTGAACAATTGGTTTTACCGAAATGTCTTAGACAAGATGCTTTGTTAGCATATCATGACCACAATGGTCATACAGGCATCAAACGCACATACGCTGGTATACATCTTAAATATTATTGGTCAGGAATGTATCAAGAGGTTTATAATTATGTGACGTCATGTGATAAATGTCAAAGGTCAAAACAACCAACACACCATCGTCCGGCACCATTGCTTCCCCTTCCTATTGAAGACACTTTGTCTAGATGGCACATGGACATTCTTACATGTCTACCCAAAACAAAAGACGGATATCAACACTTATTGTTAGTAGTCGATAGTTTTTCTCGATGGCCCGAATGTTTCCCTCTTAAGACTCAAGAAGCTACCGAAATAGCTGAAGTATTATACAATGAGGTGTTTTCTAGATTTGGTGCGCCAAGAGCAATTGTATCTGACAGAGGAGCTAATTTTTGTAGTAAACTTATTCAGGCTTTATGTGAACTATTTGAAGTTCAAAGGTATCATACTAGTTCGTACCATCCGCAAACCAATTCAACATGTGAACGAATGAATCGAACGATCGCACAAACTTTACGTACATTAGTGGCTAAAGATCAGTCAAATTGGCATAAGTTAATCCCTAGCGTTATGATGGCTTTACGTATGTCCACAAATACTGAATCAACTGGTTATTCTCCATTTCAAATGTTGTTTGGTAAAGAAATGAACTTGCCATTTGATATTTCTGTTCAACCTAAAGATGGTATGAGTAAAACTGCGAAGAGTCATCTCGAAACCCTTATTGATAGACTGAAAATTGTAAAAGGTATTGCAAAAACTTCGGTAGAAAATTCACAAGAGAAAACTAAAAACAGGTATGATAAGAAAGCTGAAGCACCAAAATTCAGAGTTGGAGATTATGTCATGTTGCAATCTATGAAAGTACCAAAAGGTTTATCACCAAAATTACACCCAAAGTGGGATGGTCCATTTTATGTAATTAATGTTGGACAAAATAATACATGTAAGTTAAGACGATGTTCAGATCACAAATTGATTAAGTCTCGTATTCACACAAATAGAATGAAACCGTATATTGACCCAAGAGATTATAGGAATCTTCCTGAAATTCAAAGAAATGTTGTTGAAAATGACAGAGATAGAGTAGATGATATAGATGATGTTCAAAATGACAATATAGATAGAACACAAAATGATTCACAAATGCAACAAAATGATGAGACTAATGACGACGATAATGACTTCATAGCCGAAAAATTACTTGCCAAAAAGCGTAGGCAGGGCAAAAACTATTATAAGGTCAAATGGGTAGGTTATAAAAAGACTACCTGGGAACCTGAAGAAAACATAGGTGAAGGTCTATTGGTTGAGTTTTACACTAAGTTTACAAAATCAGGCACAAAGAGAAAAAGGCCAACTAGCTTACTTGTAAAACAGACAAATACATAAAGAAAAATTGAATGTTAGCCAATAAAGATAGTGTCTGAATAAATTTATAAGTCTTAATATTTGTCGGATTCAAGCTACCAATAATGCAATTTAGCTTTCTTTAGTGACCAAGTTACATCACAGAATTTAAGAGCTCTAAAATTTAGGCCACTGATATTGAATTAGGCCAAGTATGAACCATAAGAATTTTTATTGCTATTTCAGCAGTATTTAAAATTAGTGCTCAGCTGTTTCTAGACCAGCTACCGTGATTCATCTTGACTAGTTTGACTTCAACTTCAAAAATGCATATTCACAAAAACCTAGGTTGGTCGCATACTTTAGAACAATAAGCTGTTTTGTGGTAAACTTGCACTCTATAGTACAGATAACTTATATATAATAGAAATGAGAAAAGAAAATCATTCAGTTTAAGATATAAGGAACATTAAAATACTGAAAATAAAATATAATGAAGAAAGTAGCAAAAAGTTACAAATAGTTATCCTGCCACCTGCAAGACAGAATAAGAGATGATTTATGAAACCGAGTTGACAAATACGTGTGAAATTAATGTTGTGTTCACTCGAATACTGTAAAAAAAAACGTTATTGAATATCAGAAAAAAACGAATTGTGGTATACCGAGTAGGTTTACTAATTATCTGAGTTGCTTAAGACTTTAAACGTAGCCGCACTCGCAACTATTGGTTGAGTCAAGTAGGACAAAACTTGTAAAGTATCTACATATTTGATGTTTTAATTGCGCGACCTTGTTACCTTTTAAAATAACCAAGTTTATAGATATTTTGATTTATGAATATACAAAACATTGAAAATGATGAAAAAAAAAAAAATTATTCGAATTTTTTAAAGTTCTGTGATGTACATAAATTGTTTTATTACTTAATATTTTTTTATTGTGTATGCATAAGCTAACTATTTCTATTGTCGTTTCATATTCCTGAGTATCCTGCATAGTGACTGGTCCGGGACTACAGCCCCGAAAATTAATCAGCTCAGAGAAAACTAGAAGCATTTAAAGAGAAATATAGATACATAGTGACAGTAATATAACCTCAAATTTTAGTTGACTCTGTCAAAATAAACAGAAATAGAAAAACTGTGTAAAATAGTGTATATAGAACGATTAGTTTCAAATCAGAGGATTTATTCAAGACGGAGCAGACAGCCAGCGAACCAAGATGACAGACAACCAAGAACCATTGAACTATTATTGCAATTAATTATTATCTCATATACAAATACATCTTGTTCTACTAAGTAATCATAACTAATTTTTAGGGACAAAAATTTTGAAACAAAGGGGTAATATAATGATGCAAAAATGCGTGATATTTAAAGATAATATTTATTAATAAATTGCAAGTAAAGCATTCGTGAATAATGGAAGAATTACACAGAAGTTAAAGAGAATATTTGTCATTTAATTGTAAAATTAAATGACAGAAAAATAAACGTAAATAAAATAAATTAAAGAAAGTTTAACTTGTTTATAGAACAATTTCCTAAAAATATAAATGTAAAGTATTTAATCTTTTAAGCATATTTGATAACGTTGTCTCAAAAATATCCCCCAGCTAATTGATAAATGTGTCAGCTTCGAAGGCGTAAAGATAATTGTATATACTTTTAAAATTAATAGACTTGAACAATTAAGATTAAGTAATTATGCCTTTAACCGACGAAACCCATTGTTTATTAAAAGAGATCAGAGAAAGCTGTTGTAATGAGTAACAAAATATTACGTGTCAAATTAAGTCCAGTCTGCTATATAAAGTCGTGCAAAACTATTTGGTTCACTAGACTGTGAACCAGAATAAAATGTAGTTAGCAGACTGGATTGTCTTTTAAAGGTTAGTAAAAATGTTAAATTTGTTTAATAGTTTATCTTATAAATTTTAGCAGAAAAGAGTTTAAAGAATTAAAAGATGTTTTCTAGTAAAGTAATTTTAATCACATTCACAAGTAAAATCGTGGTACAGTTTAAATAAATAAGAGGCAAAGTTTGAGATAAAATTTAGGTAAATGATTTGTATAAAATATTCTTAACATATAAAAAAGAAATTAACTTATTCGTATAGATAACTGTGAAAATACAATTCTTCATTTGATATTTGATTGAATATTAAAAGTAAACGAAATAAGGGGAGATAACAGATTACACGACTGTTCATTTATGGCGCGTATACTATTGTCGGGTTTTGTATTATTGTTCGATTGATATCGCGAAATATTTGATGTATAACTATGATGGAAAAGTTATGTAATCTTTATTGTAACTATTGTAAATATATGACTAGACTGTGAACCAGAATAAAATGTAGTTAGCAGACTGGATTGTCTTTTAAAGGTCCCGTTGTCATGCCGAGTCCAAGCTAGTTCCCAAACAATGTAACATCTATGTGAGCAGTTCCCCGTAAAAAGAATCGATAAAACCATGAAAGAAAGACTACAACACGAATCACAAAGACGGGACCAAGTTCCCGCATAATAATAACTCCAATAAGTGGCCATCAGACGATTTCAAGACTGGTAACCTATTTGTAGTTATTGTCTTTGAATATGTATCTGTCTATACTACCAGTAGTTTTTCAAATATTAGGCAAAAACGCAAAACAGTGGCATCCAGAAATTTCCATAAGTGGGGCCCACTGACTGCCTAAGAGGTTGCCCACTCCGGTCATGCTTCAGTGATTCCCTATATAAGAAACCAAATTTTTCCCAGAAAAGGGGACAGCGCCACCCCCCCCCCCCCTTTTGCAAAACAATTGATATCAAGAGTGCATACACTGAAATGTCTCGCCTTCTTTACTAATCATTTGATATTTTGTTGATAGTCCTAAATATAAAGCTTTATTACACTATAGTCATATAAACTTAACATTAACCAAGAAAATTAAACATTGACAAATTAACCATGCCAGGCAGACATGTACAGCTAACAATTCTTCCATACAACAAATATAGTTGACCTATTGCTTATGGTTAAAGAAACAGACCAAAACATAAAAACTTAACACTGTGCAATGAACTGTGAAAATGAGGTCAAGGTCAAATAAAACCTGCGCAACTGACATATAGATCATAAAATATTTCCATAAACCAAATATAGTTCACCTATAATTGCATATAGTATTAGAAAAAAAGAACAAAACTCAAAAACTTAACTCCGACTACTGAACCATGAAACTGAGGTCAAGGTCAGATGACACCTGCCAGCTAGACATATACACCTTGCAATCATTCCATACACCAAATGTAATAGACCTATTGCATACAGTATAAGAATAAGACCAAAACACAAAAACTCAACTTGACAACTGAACCATGAAAACGAGGTCAAGGTATGGACTTGAGCACCAAAACTTAACCTTGTTCACTGTTCCATAAAATGAGGTGGAGGTTAAGTGAAAACTGTCTGGCAGGTATGAGGATCTTGCAAGGTATGCACATACCAACTATAGTTATCCTATTACTTATAAGAGAAATTTAACATTACAAAAAATCTTACCTTTTTTTTCAAGTAGTCACTGAACCATGAAAATGAGGTCAAGGACATTGGACATATGACTGACAGAAACTTCGTAATATGAGGCATCTATATACAAATAATGAAACTTCTAAAATATAAAGCTTTTAAGAAGTTAGCTAACACCGCGGCCGCATCACTATCTCAAAATCACTAAAGATCATCATAAACAGGCAATAACTCCAATTATCTACAGATTTCAATTCATTGGACTTTTTTGTAGATCTTGTCTAGTTGATCATTTTTGGTATATAAAGTTTCTCTCTTTTTATTATAGTTTTTCAGATATTGAGCAAACATGACCAAAAAAAATTGGTTATATATGTCAAGGGCAATAACTCATATAAGAAGTTGTCCGACAGTTTTGAAATAAATAGACATTTGTGATCAAATCATTCTGAACATTTTTGCCACAGACAGATTTCTCCATTCATAGCAGTTTTCAAAAAAATAAACCAAACCTGCATTTTCCCTTATGGTCTTTTTTCACCCATGTCAGTCATTGGCAAATGGGGTCATTGGACATATTTAATAACTAGATACCATAATGAAGGTTGTGATTATGTTTGGTGGAATTTGGCCTTGTAGTTTCAGAGGAAAATATTTTTGAAAAAAACGATGTCTGACAATGACGATGAATGCAGAGGCCAAGTGATGACAAAAGCTCGGTCAGGTGAGCTTAAAAGGATATCGAGTCTGAAAGCTAACTCAGTGGAATCTAATGGTAAAAAGACAAATGACTAGCCATAATTTTGAGTAAATATCCAACAAGTAACTTTAATTAACTTTATATAAGAAAACAAATATATGTACAATTGCAATTATAACATAATAAGAAGTGAACAATAAATGATCAAACTGGCCACTTACTTACCTATACTGTTACAAATGAATTTCAAGTAAGGGGTCATCAATAATTGGGGTTCACTCATTGATGTCATCAAATAAATAGTCAGATATGTTTCATGTTATTTTCAATGCAAATTTCTGTATTATAAACTAAACTTTAATAGACAGGATCTTCTTTTTATGAACAATGATTGATTCTTGTCTTGAAATCTGACAATTGGTTGATGTACACTTTATGAGGGAGGGGGGTCTGAAAAAGTGTATGTTTTGTACACTTTGGAAAATGGTTGACAATTCTGGATGACCCTTAAGTTTTACAAGTGAAAATCATGAGAAAATCTTAATGAAAAATATAATTTGCTAAAACTTTCAACACAATAGAAAAGAAATATTGTTGATGCTATGTTTTAACGCTTTTAACACTTTCCAAATAAGTCCAAGTACACTGAAATTCTATAAACAAATTCTGGTGTCCTAGGACTTTATATTTTCATTCAAAAGATGTATTCAGTATCTGATCATTTATCTTGTTTTTAATTTACATAAAAATACAAAAACATCAACTTCAATTTACACAATTTTGCTTCTTAATTCTTGTTTTATTTTTGCATATATATTAACCATGTTAAAAATGGATAAATGATAGCACCATCATAACATTAGCCCCTTTTCAAGCTATTCACACATTTGGATAAAAACCCTATAATACATTTTTGTCAAAACCTAAGATTTTCATAATTATTTTGAAATTAAAAAAAAAAAACACTTACATGTACATCAAGCATGTATAAAAATAAAACAGGAAAACAGTAACATATTGTATCAGATAAATGTTTTTTTAGAAAAATGTTTTTTATCAGCACACTCAATTCAGATTAATAATACATATCCAGTAGGATCTGTTATATTTTCAATATCAACGAAACCATCATTTGTAAGGGATGCTTTCAATAAAAGCCTTTAGAGTTTCTATATATAACAATACTTGACAGGAGTTAAAACATGATTAAAACATGCTCAAATTAAATAGATGATTGAGGATGTTGGGTAGACAAATGTATATTTAGAAACAACATTGAATCCTAACCTCTACCTTAGAAATCTAATAGAAATGTGTAGCTCATCATCATTTTAAAATCTATATCTACTATCTACAATCTATATCTAAATATGAGCACAATCATTAGATTCAAATGCCGATTATGGAGAAGAAAACTTATTTAAATCCAGTAGCCCTACATGTATAAAGGTCAAAAGTCAACGAAAATGAAATTTGTATGTGAAATAACTAATCATTAGGCAAAACAAAATAATATGCGTGTTTCCGAGGGTAGGTAGGTAGGTGTTTTTTTATTTCACCTTTTTTTACATTGAGTCTATGGGAGGGACATTCTGACTTTAACAGTGCTTTTTGAAAAATGACAAAAAAAACTTCAGGGTAGGCTGTTTTTGAGCTTAAAAAATAGGGTGGGTACCATAATAGGAAACACACATCTTTTTTTATTTGGCCTTATAAATTTATGGAGCAGATGTTGAGTTTTATATCTGCCAAAAAAGAGGAAAAGAAAACTGTTATTCTGTAGAGCTTTCCAAATTCATTGGCTGCAATTAGGTCATTAAAAGTCAGTCTGAAACACATCATACAATTTGTCTATAACTACTAATTTCAAAACTATATACTTTGAAGAAATATAAATTATTACAAAGGAAGCCATAAAAAGTACAATTTTACCCGTTTTCTTCTTTATTCTATTTTAGTAATGAAGGACATGAAGAAAAAAATTTAAAATACCAGTACTACAACCTATAATTAATATAATACATATTTGATACTGAATTTTTAACATGGTCAGAATTGCTTTCTGGAAGTTTGTGACAGAATCAAGTTTTTTTTTATTTGGAGAAAATTTTATACAGCACTAAATTTTCTTATCCAAAATCACAAGCACTATAACATACTCGATTAAACTAACAGCAATAACAAATGGTCAATAGTTTAGACACTGACCACAACATGTATCTTGACAACTTTCGATACTAACGGTTAAACATAAAAGGTTGTTGAACACATGAAGGTAATTGGAAGGGAGTGTGGTATGGCTAATCTCGTAATCTTGATCGGTTCCTGGTCTTACTATTGGGTGGATTATAGTCATCATTTGTATTTCAGAACTAGAAAATTGCTTGTCAGTAATATATTTATTGTTAAGTTTAAATTATTTTGTACTGTAATGAAATTATGAGATATACCTGTAATCAAAATCTTTGGAAATAATTTGAACAGTTTCTCTCCTTTTTTATGTTTTGCTACTATAAATTTTATTTTCTAATTTATCATTTTAAATATAAGTAAAATGGACAGAAAAAAGAACAATACATAATTGTTACTGAATTTCAAACATGGTCAGAGTTTTTTTTCTGGAGGTCTGAATCTTATCACCTGATCATAACTATAAATTCTTATAAACAAAAGTACAAATATATAGGGTTGAGGGTTATAGGGGCTATTAATTAAGCACTATAATTGTTTACTTTTGTATTGATATTATTTCAAAGATTTCATTTTTCAACACTTTTTCTAGACCTGGAGTCTTTAATTGTCAAGGTTTTTTTTTAATTGAGAAAATTTTACACAGCACTAAATATTCTTTTCCAAAATCACAAGCACTATAACATACTCAATTAAACTAACAACATTAACAAATGATCATTAGTTTAGACACTGACACACACAACATGTATCTTGACGAACTTTCAATATTAACGGTTAAACATAAAAGGTTGTTGAGCACATTGGAATGGAGTGTGGTACGGTTGATCTCGTAATCGTGATCGGTTCCTGTTCATACCATTGGGTGGATTATAGTCATCATTTGCATATGGTTGCCATTGGTAACCAGATGCATTGTTGTTGTTTATGACAGATCTAGTAATATTATAGTCCCTAATAGGTCTCTGTCTACAACTTTCATTGATCAATGTTCTAGATACACCAAAGTTTATTGGTGAAACAGCAGCAACAGGTGGCCGTCTGCTGAGATTATCTACAACGGAATGGTTAAATCTGTTAACAGGAGGAGGTAAAAGCGGTAACATTCTTTCAACAGATTCTGGTGCATTCTCTCCCCACGCTTCTGCTAAATGAGTCAGGATGAGATTTGTGATTCTACGATGAGCTGTCATGTCCCAGTGGATACCGTCACCAACTCTGCGTTGAAGCTGACCACGGAGATAGAAATGAAGATCTAAAAAGTCATATCCATTCGAAGATATTATCTGTCGAGCATAAAAATTAGCCTCTAAAATGTCCAGTCTTAATGTCGAGTTCATAAATTCAATCTCTGGAATAATGAAGCCTCCTCTAGCATCTTTACTAATAGGTAAAGTAGCATTCCATAATACTAAACATTCTTCTGGAAGACATTCTTTGAATCTCTGATATAGTTTATCTAAGTTTTCCTTGTACATTTCGACACTTGCTTTACCATATCTGAAAATGAAAAAAAATTTAAATGACGCAAGCATAAATATAAACTACAGGTAAAATTATTTTTTCTGGTTCACATTTTTCTTGAAACTTATACTGCAGATCCAGTTTTTATCCTTTTTGTATTCAGTTTGGTGATTTTTTTTAATATGTAATTCAAATTATCAAAAAATTCCTACATTATGGTATACAGAATTTCTGAAATAAACTATGAAACTCCCTCTTTCTTTAACTAGATGTGTCAAAGCGACACGAATGGCCCCGTCTTAAACGGCGTTTTGCATTTGCTACGATCTGCATTTCATTTGCGCCGATTTTTTCTTTCATTTGCGCCGATTTTTGTTTTCATTTGCGCCGATTTTTTTACAGGTAAATTACAGGTTAATTACAGGTGAATAGATATAAGAAGATGTGGTATGAGTGCAAATGAGACAACTCTCCATCCAAGTCATGTTTTTTTATATTTGTCATTATAGACCTCTTCCGTCATCCAGTTGTACACTATATTTACATACTTTAAAATCAAGAAGTAAAAACCTTAGAGAAAAACACTCTGGTTTATACTAAAATGACTTTTTAAAATCTATTTACAGCATTCAAATCCATAAAAACGGAAGACATTAAAATCATAAATCTGTTCTTGCTGAGTATTTATAGGCAACATATCTAATATGTTCCTTTCATGTGATTTCGTCTCTTCTATATTTGTTGTAATTGTCAATTTTATAACGTAATCCATCTTTTCTTTGTCTTGCTAACGTACTTATGTGTGTGGCCGTCGATGGTTAAAAAAATTGACTCCTCGGCTCTTTACAGTGTGCAATAATTACAGCAAAGTTCAGAACAATATGAATCAAAATTAACTAAAACCTATGTTTATAAACAGATTTTACCAATATACCTGCACGGTATAGTACATGTACAAGTATTAACTTACCTGTAAATCCAATTAGGAGCAAATATAAAATCGGCGCAAATGAAAAAATGAATTCGGCGCAAATGAAAGAATGAAAATTTAAAAAATCGGCGCAAATGTCATACGCCCGTCTTAAAAAGTTGAAAAATCTGCAATTTCAATATAAACACATGTGGACACAAACATGATGGTAGTCTCACATATCAAACATCAGCTCAAAATCTGGATACATATAGAAAAAAAATCTGTATAACTAATTTTCAACAAATTCTAAAAGTCCAAAGCCCATAATTTCAGCAAAAAATAGTGGATCAGAAAGAACTTAAAATTGATCTGTAACTCATCATGGTTAACTCACATACCAAAAATCAGCCCAATATCTGAAGTCTTTTGTATAATAGTTTTTGCGGAATGACGGAATTACGGACAAGGGTAAAACTATATGGTACCGACAACTTTTTTGCCGGGCCATAAAAAAAAAATCGCAAGGTTACAACTTATGTGTATCTGTATAACAAGGAAAATTTACAGAAAAGAATAAAAGACACTTCAGCAACCCATTACCCAAATTATTTATCAACTATAGTTTTATAAAAGTCTCCTTTTGGGAAAAAAATGGTTCTTCATTTCTGATTAGCATACTCATCTAAAGGTTGCTATAGTGTAATATATTCAGTCAGGGGTACAACTTGTACAAGTAATCTTTATTTACTTGAAGAAGTAAATAAAATATACATATATAAGTTAATTTTAATGTTTGAATTATCTCCCCTTAATATTCTTAAAAATTTACTTTTGTAAGTAAATTCTTTTTATAATTCCATAAAATTCTCAAGTTTTGAGATGTAAAATTATGCCATTAACCAAATATTATTGACCTACCACTTGTGGTTCCCCATAAACTGACCTAATCACAAACTAATACATGTAAAATAAGCAAAAGTTTTGATGTCAATAGACCATGACTCAGGTGCAGGGCCAAATAATCTCCATGGAAATGAGATGCGCCAATGCTTATATAACTGTATACCAAATATGATTGACCTACCACTTGTGGTTCACCATAAACTAGACCTAAAATATAATCACAAACTAATACATTGTTGACGCCGCCGAAACAGCATACCTTTGTCTCGCTTTTTGACTCTGTCAAGGCGAGACAAAATTTACTCGTACAAGTAGTACCCCTGGCTGACATTATACAAACTTTAATAGGATTTGATAAGAAAGGATTGGACTATCTTACTTACAAGAATTATGGGATATATTTGTACAAGTCTGCATCCCAAAAATATTATGCTATCAAAATTAATTATTTGAACTTGATCTGACTTTGCTGGTTAAAACCTTGTGTTTAAGTTTAAGTTTGAGTTTGTGGAGGCACAATAAAGGATTGGAAAGAGTCTGGGAATTGGCAAATGAAGCAATTTTTTCATTCACTAAGGTTTTGGACTAAGGGTCAAATGTTCGGACTCCTTGGTCTTTTTCCATACGATACAAAGTAAAATAGTTTGCCCATAACACCTATTTATCTTTTAACATAAGACTTAACCCTTTCAAGGCGAACAATGCGTTTAGGCATCCCCGTAGCCAGGCCGAACAATGTGTTGAGGCATCCCCGTAGCCAGGCCGAACAATGCTTTCAGGCATAGACAATCACGTGATAATCATATTTTTTTTGTCTTTTAACTCATTTCCCCACGTAAAGCTACGTTTAACCAATACATATAGAGGTTTTCAGGAAGCTTGTATATCACAGTTAAAGAATACCAATTTTGACTGAATTTGATACCTTATATATACTTCAATACAATGAAAGATCGGTAGCGTCAACAAACAAAATAAGCCGCCGCTCCTTTGTTCTTACAGGGGTGATCTGAGCCGGATCACCCCTGCCAGATCACCCTAGTTTGAGTTTCTTTGTTATGCATGCTTTCCTTTGTTCTGTAAGATTTTGGCGGGAATGTCAAATCCACTATAAAACTTGTAATTAATTTTACGGAAAAGACTATCTATCAAAATTCACGTAGAAAAAATCCAGTGGATATGCTGGGATTCGAACTCAAGACCTTTAGCATATCAAGCCACGACATGTACCACTACACCATGACGACTGGATACGAAATAATAGTAATTTGACATACTTAAAGGAAGCAAGATATTTTTATAAGTGGGCCGAGTTGTCAAACCTTTATTCAGTGGGGTTTTAACCTTTTACGTTAATTTGTGAGTTTTCAGACTGATTGTTCAATTTGATTTTACACAGCAGGGGTGTGTTACCTCCCTAACACTACTTGTAAATTATGTATAAAGAAATGTCAGATTTTGGACTTATTGCAAAAAAAGGGGAGGGGGGGTGGATGTAGTTTTCAATTTTTTTATCTCCAAAATTCTCAAATTTCATATTTCTTCAAAAATTTGATCACAATCCAAATTCAGAGCTGTACCTAGGTGCTCGGCAAGGTGCAGCTTGATATGACAGCAGAGGTCCTACCCTGAACAGTTGGGGCAAGTATGGACAAAACATTCAAGCTTGATACAGCTCTGAATTTGGATTGTGATCAAATTTTTGACACTACATGGGTTTCTCACACAAAAAAAATGTCAAGATCATACAAATCTATTGCACAATATTGTGCAATTAAAGATTTCTTCTTCAAACTTTTGAAAAAATATGAAATTTGAGAATTTTGGAGATAAAAAAATTGAAAACTACATCCACCCCCCCTCCCCTTTTTTTGCAATAAGTCCAAAATCTGACATTTCTTTATACATAATTTACAAGTAGTGTTAGGGAGGTAAACCTGAACTTACATCCCAGCTCCTTTGTTCTTACAGGGGTGATCTGAGCCGGATCACCCCTGCCAGATCACCCTAGTTTGAGTTTCTTTGTTATGCATGCTTTCCTTTGTTCTGTAAGATTTTGGCGGGAATGTCAAATCCACTATAAAACTTGTAATTAATTTTACGGAAAAGACTATCTATCAAAATTCACGTAGAAAAAATCCAGTGGATATGCTGGGATTCGAACTCAAGACCTTTAGCATATCAAGCCACGACATGTACCACTACACCATGACGACTGGATACGAAATAATAGTAATTTGACATACTTAAAGGAAGCAAGATATTTTTATAAGTGGGCCGAGTTGTCAAACCTTTATTCAGTGGGGTTTTAACCTTTTACGTTAATTTGTGAGTTTTCAGACTGATTGTTCAATTTGATTTTACACTTTTTCAAAGTGGGGCAAGTCGGTAAACAAAATTGGGACGATATTTTTATAAAGTGGCGATATAGTGTGGGCCGATTGGCAAGTGGGGCGAGTTGACATTGTTTGATATCTACTCATCATGTTTGGGGGTCAAAAAGGGTATACATCATATAGTAATATATAAAGTATATTGTTATGGTTGTGTGGCGTTCTAAACTAGATTTTATGAATTGTAAATGGTTTTTCGTCTAATCTAAAACAGCTGGGATGTAAAATAGTTATCCCAGTCGGACTTGGTGTGTCAGTGTTAGATCACCCTCTGGCCTCCGGCCATCGGGGTGATCTTACACTGACACACCGCGTCCTTATGGGATAACTATTAAATACCCAACATTGTATGTTAAATATTTTTAAATTACCTCCCTTACACTGCTTTTAAATTGTCTTTTGACCAGAAAAACTTTGTGTTTCCCCTTTTTTGCCCCTAATTTCTTAACTATTCGGACCATTACCCCCAAAATCAATACTAACTATCCCTTCATGGTATGAAAATGTGTGGTATAATTTTAGAGAGATTCATACACTTAAACACAAGTTATTGTTTGAAAACTACAAAAATGCTTATTTGGGCCCCCTTTTTGGCCCCTTAATCCAAAACTATTGGGCTATAGGGACCATAATCCCCTAAATCAATCCTAACATTCTTTCAGTGGTATTGAACCTGCTGGTGAAAATGTATAAAGATCCATGTACTAAAACTAAAGTTATTGACCAGGTTCTAAATGCGTATTCGGACAATGACGATGATATGATAGCATTATATGACGCAACATTTTTTTTGCGGTCATATAAAAACTCATAAAAGGCCATTTCACAAAATTTAAGCAGATTCTTGATTTTTTTCTTTTGATTTGAGACATGAATAATACAAATGCTAATATAAGATAAAAGTCTGAGTCAGCCTTTTCCCGCCATATTTTATAAATCAAATATCTCAAAAAGAAGCTCCATGACCTATCAATATCTTTAGCTTATTTTTATCCTTAACTAATACTTTTCCAGCTTAAAGTATTAATTTTGAATTCTTGATTTATTAAATTTCAAAACTTGAGAAAAGTGGTGGCATAATTACGGATGCTAGTGTGACAACAACAAGTGGAATCGGAAAACATGTCTCCTTCTTATAATTAAGACTAACAAAATTTATAAGAAAATAACAATGACCTTGTGATATCCCATAGACATGAGTTCATAATAACAACATCAGGTTTTGGGTCTTCAGTCAGATCTGAAAGAATGGATTCAATATAGGTGTTGTAACAGCGTGTAACAAAGTAGAATCTGATCAGATTATAATCTGTCTGGTATTGTCTGATCTCTCTGTAGTTCTTCCCATTTGTCATCACACCTTTCTGTCCACCCTCAATTAATTGGTCACCAATGAAGGAAAATTCTCCCTACAAGAAAAGAAGAGGTAAAGAAAAACAACTTTTAGTACTTTGTTAATGACTTAAGAAATATATACAAGTAGACACCTTTCTGCCCACCCTCAATTAATTGGTCACCAATGAAGGAAAATTCTCCCTACAAGAAAAGAAGAGGTAAAGAAAAACAACTTTTAGTACATGTTTAATGTCTATCAGTTTTGTGATTGATTGATTGATTGTTGGTTGCTTTACGTCGCATTAGCACAGAAAGGCTATATCGCGGCGAGAGATAATTCAAATATTTTTACAATTTAAATATCAGTTTTGTGTAAATTATACCAGTTTAATATTCTCAAATTGCAGGGATTCATACATTTGGTACTTATAACTTGATGATTCTGCCATCTCAATATGCTAAAAGTATAAAAGTATGCTTGTTTCACCTTTATTATCAATTATCAATGTCATTTTATCAAGAAAGAATTTTCTTTTTGAAACAAGCATTGACCAAAGATCGATTCTCTTCATACTAAAAAAAAGTGTGCATGATCAAAAGTTTTAAATAGTTTCATCACAGTCACTGTCATTGTTTTACTATCGATTTGTTTACTTTTTCATAAGAAGAGTTACACTATGACTGTTCTCACAAATATTTTTATTTTGCAAGAGCTTTTAAATAATTTCGTGCTTGCAATCTTTCAGAATACTTTTGTTGTTTAAAAAATGGCTAATTTGGAAGGTGACTTGCAAAACAATTTTTATACATAAACATGATAAAAATAATAATAAAAGATTTACCAATTATTAGGAGCTTGCATTGATGTCAACATTTTTAAACACTGGCCTAAAAGTTTCATCTAAAAACTAAATGCATTTTCAAGGACCAGTTAATGATTTGTATAATAATTTTCATTTGTTGTTGTTTTAAGTACCATGTGTATAAAGCAACTTCTTTCAAAGTTTATAAGAATCACATATATGTTATTACTTAAACAGAAATTAGTTTTGCTTATTTTACAAAAAAACTATGGAATACCTTCTTCCTTAAGTCAGTTTCCCTCAAGTACTTGTTTTTCTGTAGCAATAAAACTAGGTCCTTATAAATACCTCTCTGGACTGAAATATATAATTTTATCAATGTGGTCAGCAATGTAAAAAATCATGTTAGGAGTAACATCATTTTTTTATTTCTCCTTTACCGGGTAAACAATGCTAAAAAATCAAAGTGCTCATGAAAACAGTGTGTGTGTAAAGATTGATTTCATTTTGCCTGGAAGATTGCCTGAAAATTAAACATTGTATTGTATAATAAACAAAACACACATTCAGGCAACTCTCTTCCTTTGTTCATTATTGTGGACTCAGTTTATCTTTTCATATCCTTTCAAGTTAAATATACATGTAAACATGTATTTCAAAATTCTTAATCCAAAATATACTGTTTTCAAAGAATATACAATTATAAGACACTAAAGCTGTAAAATGGAAATCTAACTTCCATTTAAATATATAATATATAAGGACAAGAAAGTATTTTAATCACTTCAAAAGAACTAGCCTTTATTTAGACTTGGAAAAAATGCATAAAACTCATGTAGATGATAAATCTATTTTCAAAATAAAGAGAGAGACAATTTTAAATAATCATTAACTGAGAGAAAAATTCAATTTGGCTGTGACAAAATAATCTAAAGTTGACCTAAATTTGTACTTGAAAGGCCTGTTAAAAAGAATTTCACAATGTAGATTTACAACATAACAAGTTTTAGTTGTTTCGTCAACCACAGAATCAAAACATATTTGGAAGTCTGTGATTGAACTAAATTAACAAACATACATTTTTTTGTAAGAGTTAGGTACCTAGCTAGATATTTATTAAGGTAAACTTGTAAAAAAAAATACTCAGAAACAAGGGCCTGTGTTTTGATGACCATATTTCTGACCAAAAACCTACATGTAGTTAATGAAATGAAGACTGTTTCTTGTACTTACTTGAATCCCCGATGATAACAATGAATTTATTATGAAGTAGTTTGTTAGCATCTTCCTGTAGAAATATATGCGTATTAGAAGTCTTCACCATCTCTATAGAATATCTAGATCTGTCAAAACAAAACACTTGTAAATGATACATTTTGTATGTATATACAATCAACTTATAAATGTTTATATCTTAAAAAAAAAATCTCAAGCGAGAACTTGTATTGAATCTTATGACAACAAGAGGCTGCAGAGGTCAAACCCTGAACAGTTGTCAGAGCAAGTATGGACACAACATTTAAGTTTAAACCAGCTGTGAATTTGGATTGTGATAGAATATTTGATACAGCATGGGTTTTTGACACAAAATAAATGTGGTAAACAAGATTGCACATGCTGAAATGTCTCGCTTTCTTTACTAATCATTGATATAATGTTGATAGTCCTGAATAAAAAGCTTTATTACAACTGTCACATAAACTCTACATTAAACAATTGCAATGAACCATGAAAATGAGGTCAAGGTCAGATGAACAATGCCAGGCAGACATGTACAGCTAACAATTCTTCCATACAACAAATATAGTTGACCTTTTGCTTATAAATTAAGAAAAAACAGACCAAAACACAAATACTTAACACTTAGCAATGAACTGTGAAAATGAGGTCAAGGTCCAATAAAACCTGTGCGACTGACATATATATAGATCATAAAATATTTCCATACACCAAATATAGTAGACCTATTGCATATAGAATTAGAAAAAAAAACTAAAACTCAAAAACTTAACTGTAACCACTGAACCATGAAAATGAGGTCAAGGTCAGATGACACCTGCCAGTTGGACATGTAACCTTACAGTCCATCCATACACCAAATATACTAGACCTATTGCTTATAATATCTGAGATATGGACTTGACCACCAAAACTTAACCTTGTTCACTGATCCATGAAATGAGGTCGAGGTCAAGTGAAAACTGTCTGACAGGCATGATGACCTTGCAAAAGTTATCAAAGGTACCAGGATTTTAATTTAGTACAAGGTGCAAGGTACGTACATACCAAGTTATCCTATTACTTATCATGAGAAAATTTAACATTACAATAAATCTTAACTTTTTTTTTCAAGAAGTCACTGAACCATGAAAATGAGGTCAAGGACATTGACTGACAGAAAGTTCGTAAAATGAGGCATCTATATATACAAAGTATGAAGCATCCAGGTCTTCCACCTTCTAAAATATATAGCTTTAAAGAAATTTATAGCTAACGCCGCTGCCAGATTACTTTCCCCATGTCGAGCTTTCAGCAAAAAAAGTTGCAGGCTCAACAAAAATGGCAAAACATGTTGTACGAAAATAACCCTTTACCACCCTCTTCCTGAATTATGCGAAATCATATACCATTTGTTGGTTGTCCCTAGTTCAAATAATTATGATGTGTAGCTGGCTTGGCTATTTGAAAAAAATTCTCATTGACCTGAAGGTCGACATTTGTTTAAAGAGAGAATTTTGTTGCTTATGCTTTAGTATTCTATGTTGTGTCACGTGTTCTATATATGTTTGTCTAAAAATTCATTTTTTAATCAGTTAATAGCCAGGCGTTGTCAGTTTATGAGTTTGACTGTCCCTCTGGTATCTTTCGTCCGTCCCTCTTTTGTAACTGCATTTCTTATGATACGGGTAAAACTTTAATATGTATTACCTTGTTTTTCTTCTTCAGGCTGTTGGCTGTAGAAGGCAATATTTGTTGTCGAAAATTTCGAACTTCCGGTAAATAATCGCGGGAAACCGTGCAGTGAGGGGTCGTCTCAAGATTGTTTTTTGTGGGTTTTTTTTTTTATCTATAAATAAATTATCGTCGTATTTTCGCAGATTTCAAATCTTTGAAATATTTAGTTTTTTTTCTTTATCTTTTTTTTTGGGGGGGGGGGGGGGGGGACGTAATTGAAGCCATATATTCATATAGCAGTGGCAGATCCAGGGGGAGGGTTTCTAGAGTTGAAACCACCTTTTTTTTTTTTTAATGATTAATGAAATGCATTTGAATGGGGACAAATAGTTGGACACACCCCTTTTTTTTTGTCCTGGGTTAGGAACCCCCTTTTAAAAATGGCTGTATCCGCCCCTGTAAAATCATGAGCAATATCATTACTGGTGTTTATATAAATCTGTATTTACTCTAAAAGGCCCAGTATAAAAAAAAAAATTCAAAAGTGATGGCCAAATTAATTATGACTTCTAAAATAAAAAGAAAAAACAATTATGCCAGATGGCTTCTCATTCCCAGCAATCAGGGCCGTAACTAGTCTCTTTTAAAAGTGAGGCAAAACATCTTGGCCGAGCGTAGCGATGCGACAAAATTTTGGCGAGGGGTCTGAGCTCTGAGAAAAATAACGCAAAATCGTGCATTCTGAGCGTTTCCCGGACTCTTTCTTACACCGATAGCCAATTAATTTTTAGCTATTTTTTCGACAATATTGTGGTCTCAAAGCAAAAACATAGATTCTATGTAATTGTAGACTTTAAGGTTTTAGGGACAACATTAAAAGATCGATATGTAGGATAAAGCAAAAATTGTAATTCTCATAATCATTAATACCGGAGCTCTCTGTTCTTGTCTTGTATTGTGCTTAGACTTTGGTTTTTTTTTTATGACTAGATTTAAATATAGTGACAGTGCAGTATTATACTTTAAGTACTAGTACTGCTTAAGTCGACACTATGGCCCATCTTGACCTTGTTTTACGGTATTAATGATTCTTTTATTGTTGAAGACCCTCCAGCAACTATCAAGATGAAAACAGGAATAAAACTTTGACCATTAATCATTTGTATTTTTTCTATGCATTGACTTTGTGTGCGATTAGGTCCCGTGCACGTTTACTCCATATTCCTTTATGTCCTGTTAAAGGGTGTGAACACGACTTAATGCAAGTTTAACCCTTCAATGTAAAAGGTCAAATGGCAATACATTTTTCTTTCAAATTATTTGATACCGGGAAATTGGTGACCTCACTTTAATCTCAGCTATCTAGTTTTTTCTACAAAAAAGACGAGTTTTGTATTCTTTGATATCAAGTTCAATTCTCCATGCAGAAACAACCATTTTTTCTGTGTCCAGTAGCATCGTATATATAGAGTGAAGAAAACTTGCTTTTTGCAAGATACTTTCAAAGGAAAACAATTTTATGAAAACAATCTTTTATTTCATTTTTTTTTTAAATTTCTAACATGAGGCATTTGCCTCATTTGCCTCAATGTAGTTACGGCCCTGGCAATGGACTTCTCTGGTTCCTGCCTTGAAACAGTTACATAACACATCATGGCATGCTTGGAATCCATTCAGCTCCAATTCAATTTTTAGTTCTAGACCCTGGGGTTCTAGACTCATTCTAGCTGGGAACAGTATATCTAACGAAACATATATTGTTCCCTATTCAAGCCATGTTTTGGGAATTGCCCATGTTCCATTAATACAAAAGTAGGCCTCAGGCTCAAATGATATGGCTCCTAGCTCTCATAGTAGGAATCTAGTCTTAAGATACATGGGTTCCAAAGAAACTGGAGCCTGTGTTGTTCCCCAAGGAGTAGTGTTGTTTAAAATGAGAAACTGGTGCCTGCATTAAATCCTCTAGCTATCTCTTTATTAAAAACAACGAATTATTTGAATCTGGAAAACTGATGAGAAATTTATGATGAAAACTAATCCAACTAAATAAGGTTAGCCATCTGGCATGGCTTAGGGTGGTAAGTAAGTTCATATTGAAATGATAGTGAAAATAAAATTAACCTTAGCTATGCCTATTTAGTTGGGTTAGTTTTCACCCTACATTTCTTATTGTTGTTTGTTCTAATTTCGGATTGCACCACTGTCCCAATATTATCCTTTAATGATGAAAATAAGACCATATGCGTTTGCATGTATATTTCGATTAAATAATTTTCATAATTGCTATAAACCTAATAAAATTTTTCCTGCTGAAATTCAATTCCTATTAAATATAAAGAAAGCTGGTTAGCTAGTTGAGAAAGCAATTCTGGGAAGTGTACCAATATACAATCTGGCAATAAATTAAAAATATAAGAACTTATAGAAAATTTGAAAATATTTTTATGTTTGAACCATATTTAACAATGAATTCACAAAAAGACAGGCAAATAATTACAAGATTTAGAACTAGCTGTCATGACTTGAAATCGAAAGAGGGAGGTACATTTGTATAAAAGCTGAAGACACAAATTGTAAGCTATGTAAGAACGCAGTTGAAGATGAACTACATTTTCTTTTAAAATGTCCTGTTCTAGATCTCAACATGTTTAATTTAAATTCTAAATTCAAAATTTTTTCAAGATTATCTCAGATAAAATGAAATTTGTTTGGATTCTTTCATCTGAGGATTTGTTTGATAGTTCAAACTTATCTTATCTATTGGCACTGCCTTTTGGAAGAAAGAGAAGAAGAAAAATATATATAGATATATATAGTGTAATAAAATTGATCAAGAGTTGTCTCCCATAGACCTAGAACTATAAAGAATTATGTAATTTCTCCAGGTCACAGTGACACCCAAAATATCTTTTTGTCAATAATTATAGATTATCGTTGATCATCTCAACGAGATTGATTTTCTCGCTTGAGCCGGGACGGCGAAAGCGAGAAAGGCAATCGAGTTGAGATGATCAATGATAATCTGTTTATCGCTATTTTACCTATGACGACGTTGTCAATTTCATCTCAATTTCGTTAGCAACGCCACGTGCCTGCTTAGTTTCTAGCAATAATTTTCCATCTCAAGCGAGTAGCATATGAAAATTATCACAAAAAAAGATCAAAGGAAAAATGCACAAAATAGCGATAACTTGGTTTATATCAGGTACCTTAGTGTGGATGTGTATTCATTTTTTTTAGTTTAAATGTACTTTAATCATTTTCTGTGCTTTATTTTGTAATTTCATTTGATTGTATAGCTCAAATTTTGGGCACCATGATTGTAATTATAAAATTAGCTTATCTTATCTTATCTTATTGGTCCCACTTTTTAATTAATTTACCCAATTGAAATTCACATTTTTGGTTTTAATAGTTCTAGAACACATTTAAGATGACCTGTAGAACTTCCTTACGTTTGAAAAGATTGACTAATAGGAGGTGAATCTGTGGAAAAGTTTCATTTGGTTTGCAATAGATGATATATATACCAGTTTATATGCAGTGTGGTTGCTGACTTCATTTGATTGAAGAACTACTTGTCATTTGTTAACTGATTTTTAAGCAAACAATAATTCATCCACAAATCAGAAAAATAGTACAACAGCTCAATATTTTATATGATATAAAACAAATTTATTATGAGGAAAAGCATTAAAATAAGTATATCTGAATAATTCAACAAAAAATTACACGGAGTACACTTAACCTAACAACACCTGACTCCATCGAAAAAATTAGAGGTAAAATCAACAAAGGTAATGCAACACCTGTTTAATCACAAAAAAACCCACTAAATACCATATAGTCTGACTTAGTACAGACACAACATATGACAGGTTTAAACCAGTTTTAAGTGTGCACAAACAAATTTAAAAACTTCTTTCTTGTGTTATTGGGTTGATGTCCACATTAGCTCTTCATATTTAAAAGAATAAACAAGAATATGTCCCTTGTACACGGATGCCCCATCTGCACTATCATTTTAAATGTTCAGTGGACCGTGAAAATTGGAGAAAATCCCTAATTTGGCATTGAAATTAGAAAGATCACATCATAGGGAACATGTATACTAAGTTTCAAGTTGATTGGACTTCAACTTCATCAAAAACTACCTTGACCAAAAACTTTAACCTGAAGCGGGACGAACAGACGCACAGACCAGAAAACATAATGCCCATAAATGGGGGATAAAAATTGTGTTCATGTAGCTCATGCAGTTGAAGTATTTTATGTGGTGGTTTGTAGATTGCTGTCTGTTTTTTGTGGGATTTTTTTCTGATGTTTGCCATGGTTTTGATTATAGTCTTTCTTTGACTTATGTCAGAGTTTTAATTCTGCCTTATAAGGTACATGTATCGTCTGTTTGACTTATGTCAGAGTTTTAATTCTGCCTTATAAGGTACATGTATCATCTGTTTGACTTATGTCAGAGTTTTATTACTGCCTTATAAGGTACATGTATCGTCTGTTTGCCCTTTCTTTGACTTATGTCAGAGTTTTATTACTGCCTTATAAGGTACATATATCGTCTGTTTGCCCTTTCTTTGACTTATGTCAGAGTTTTATTACTGCCTTATAAGGTACATATATCGTCTGTTTGCCCTTTCTTTGACTTATGTCAGAGTTTTAATTCTGCCTTATAAGGTACATGTATCGTCTGTTTGCCCTTTCTTTGACTTATGTCAGAGTTTTATTACTGCCTTATAAGGTACATATATCGTCTGTTTGCCCTTTCTTTGACTTATGTCAGAGTTTTATTACTGCCTTATAAGGTACATATATCGTCTGTTTGCCCTTTCTTTGACTTATGTCAGAGTTTTAATTCTGCCTTATAAGGTACATGTATCGTCTGTTTGCCTTTTCTTTGACTTATGTCAGAGTTTTATTACTGCCTTATAAGGTACATGTATCGTCTGTTTGCCCTTTCTTTGACTTATGTCAGAGTTTTATTACTGCCTTATAAGGTACATGTATCGTCTGTTTGCCCTTTCTTTGACTTATGTCAGAGTTTTATTACTGCCTTATAAGGTACATGTATCGTCTGTTTGCCCTTTCTTTGACTTATGTCAGAGTTTTATTACTGCCTTATAAGGTACATGTATCGTCTGTTTGCCCTTTCTTTGACTTATGTCAGAGTTTTAATTCTGCCTTATAAGGTACATGTATCGTCTGTTTGCCCTTTCTTTGACTTATGTCAGAGTTTTATTACTGCCTTATAAGGTACATGTATTGTCTGTTTGACTTATTTTTGAAGCTTTATAAAAGTAAGAAGCTATAAGACAAAAAGAAAATTTACGTAACAAAAGGGAACATTTTTATTTTTTTGTTTCATCAGTTTCATTATTTTCACTGTCATCATCCTCATCATCTTCTTCTTCATCTTCATCATCATCTTCCTCCACATCATCATCCACACTAATATCTTCATCTAATCCACTTTTACCTATTAAAATGTAATCTAAACCCTGAAAGAAAAATAAACACTCTGATTTACATTTACTCTGTATAAATAATATATCTATTTATAAAGTATATCTATGTATAAAGTATACATGTATCTATAAGTACGTCTGAGCCAGTAAAGTATATCTATGTGTATACATGTATTATTAATTCGTATATTTGAACTAATTTGATTCGTTCAGGGATAGTCACATGTTAAACTATATTTTCAAGGTAGATAGAAAACGGCAGATAGCAATATGGACCTCAATGTGGACCAATTTGATAACAGGCCCAAAAATCAAAAATCTAAAAGTAAATACATGGTTAGACATGGTTAAACCCATACATTTTATTTTTGTTGAAATCAGACAAAGTTAAATTTTGTACCCCAATTTGGACCAACTCAAAAACTGGGCCCATAATCAACCAGGTGCTCCATAGGGCACAGCTTTATACGACTGCAGAAACTTAAAAAAAAAAATTGAAATTTGAGAAATTTTGAGAAAAACAAATTGAACCTTTTAAAAAAATTTGAACCCCCCAAAACCTTTTGAATCCCCCCTTGGAGTAATTATCTCAAAATCGATCCCAGCCTTTCCATTGTCGTATATGGAAACTTGTAGTACAATTTCAGAGAGATCCAAGCACTGAAACACAAGTTATTGTCTTGAAACTAGAAAAATGCTTGTTTTTAGCCCTTTTTTGGCCCCATATTCCTGCATTCTCAATCCCAGCCTTCCTTTTGTGTTTTGGAACTTTGTGGTACAATGTCAGAGAAATACATTCACTTACACACAAGTTATAGTACAGAAACTACAGAAATTATTGTTTCTGACCCCATTTTGGCCCTTAACTCCTAAACTATTGACACCATAACCCCCACAATCATTTCAAACCTTCTACTTGTGGTAATAAACATTTTGGTACAGTTTCAGAGCAACTGAAAAACTTACACACAAGTTATTATCCTGAAAGTAGAAAAATGCTTGTTATGGCCCCTTTTGGGCCCTTAATTCCTATTCAGTTTTGGTCATAATAAATCCCAACCTTCCTTTTTAGGTATGGAACCTTCAATGTGGTACAATTTCAGAAAGATCCATGCACTTTTAATTACACACAAGTTATTGTCTGGAAACTAGAAAAAATACTTATTTTGACCCCTTTTGGGCCCCTTCTTCCTAAACTGTTGGGACCATAACCCCCAAAATCAATCCCTACTTTCCTTTTGTGGTTTCAAACCTTGTGTTTATATTTCATAGAGATCCATTCACATAAACTAAAGTTATTGTCCGGAAAGTAAATGTCTTGGGACGACACTGACGACGACGACGTGATACCAATATACCACCGCAATTTTTTTTCCGTCATACATTTATAAAAACTAAAACTGAGTAATGAATCGTGAAAAAGAGGTCAAGGTCAAATAAATCCTGTGAGACTGACATGTACATCTGACATAAAATATTTCCATACATCAAATATAGTTGACCTATTGCATATACATTTTTTATTATTAGAAAGAATAAAAACCCTCAAAAACTTTACTTTGACCACTGAACCATGAAATTTAGGTCATGGTCAGATGACACTTACCGTTGGACATGTACACCTTACAATCATTCCATACACAAAATAAAGTTATAAAGTAGACCTATTGCATACAGTTAAAGAAAAACAGATCAAAACACAAATAAATGGGGAATGGGTCCATAGGGACAGAGATGATGCTCCCACTAGCATATAAAGTTATCACCAATATTCAAACTTGATCTGTATATTGTAGTAATAAGCATTGTGTATAAGTTTCATAACATTTGGTTGAGGTAAACTTAAGTAATATAAGAGAGCGGAAACAAAAAATGCTAAATTTTTCCATTTGTAAAGGAGCATAACTATAGAACGGTAAAAGTGACGCCACCAAAATTCGGACAGACGGACAAGGGTAAAACTTAATGCCCCCTCCGCTACAGCAGGAGCATAAAAATTAACTTTAAACACTGAACCATGAAAAAAGGTCAAGGTCGGATGACACCTGCCAGTTGGACATACATGTATACACCTTACAGTTCTTCCATACACTAAATATATAGACCTATTGCTTAAAATATCTGAGATATGCCCGGGTAAGACTTGACCACCAAAATTAAACCTTGTTCACTGATCCATGAAACGAGGTCAAGGTCAAGTGAAACTATCTGACAGACATGAGGACCTTGCAAGGTAGGCACATTCCTAATATAATTAAACTATTACTCATAATAAAGAGAGAAATTAACATTACAAAATTTTTTTATTTTTTTTCCAAGTAGTCACGTCACTGAACCATGAAAAAAGGGTCAAGGACAATGGACATGTGACAGAGGGAATCTTTGTAACATGATTGAGGCATCTATATACAAAGTATGAAGCATCCAGGTCTCTCACCTTCTAAAAGAGAAAAGCTTTAAAGAAGTTAGCTAACGCCGCCACAGCAGCCGCCCTTGCAGGATCACTATCCCTACATGTGTATGTCGAGCTTTCTGAGTAAAAGTTACAGACTCAACAAAATCACTACAATTAAAACCATCAATTTAGATCAAATATTCTAGAATTTGTAAATGTCAATATCTGCAATTACTTAACCAAAAAACAAATAAAATGCTTCGCTGAGCGCAGCCTGATATGACTGCAGAGGTCGAACCCTGAACAGATTGGACAAAGGAGTAGGTCTGGTAAGGGCCGATTTTGGCCTCAAATTTCTGGTTCATCTGACGAATGATTTTGGACACTTTTTAAACACTCAAGTGTCTATTTCAATTGATTCAATTACCGTAGTTTATGTGAAAGATTTTAACTGATTTACTCATTAAAAACCCTCCGTTTCTAGCTTAAGGTAGATGGGGTGTCTAAATCATAATCCATAGAATTTTGTAATAATGGGCCAAAATGTAGTTTATATTATGCTTTTTAAAAAATAATAATAAAAAGAATGGGTCATCGGACTTATTTTCACGATACGCAGTGTTCAAAATTGACAGATTTTGTATAGATTATGCATGGAAAACCCAATTTTCTGCAATTAAGCGTAAACTTCACCATAGAATTTTGAGATAACATATGAGAAGATGGCTTTAATAGTATGCTTTCAGTTAAGAAAAAGAAAAATTGGGGTCACCGAACCCGTTTTCTTGCTACATTATAAAATAGATAAATTCCTAACACATTCTATTGTAAAAGTACCTTAATCTGAATTGTCTGCCCTTGCATTTGAGTTGCTTCCCCTTATGTTGCAAAATTGGAAAAAATTCAATCAAAAATAAGTTTTCTGTCTTGTAAAATACAACCATAAATATGATAAAATATATCATTTTCTATATTGAAATGAAAGTTCTCACACATGAATTACCTACTACTGTAAACATTTGCACATTCTATTAAAGATCTAGACCTTGTTTTCTGGTATTTCCAATCCAAGATGGAGGAAGACACCCTATCTACCTTAAATATGAAAAATCTATCAAATATGCCACAAAATGTCACTTAAATTCTTTTCAGATGGTTTTTGTCACAAATGAAAGTGGCCGCATCCGTGTTCATCCTCAACCTTTATATATGTTATGTATTATCATCAAATACAACCTACATTTCAATATTAAGAATGAACACAATTGCAGCCACTTTCATTTAAGACGGAAATCGTCTAAAATATAACTAAAATGCTAAAATTGTGTAGTAATTTAGCATGACTTTATGATGCTAGTACCCGATATACATTGTATGTGGATTGTATTGTCAAAAACAGCCCATATGCATGTAGCAGAAGCATTTTACTTTCAAATAAATAACTAGAAGTTTACATTTAAAAAAATTTGTAAAACTGCTATATTTTGGGGCCGAAAAGGGGTCTTACTGGACCTACTCCTTTGGACACAATATTCAAGCTTGATACTGTATTAAAACTAACTTACTTACCTTCCAATGATCCGGTTTATTAATCCCCTATCAACATTATCAATATAAACTAGTGTTTTGAAATGATGATTATTTTGAAACTGAGAAGCGACCTCCCTTAACCAAAAAACAAAAAACTAACTTTAATGCTTACCTTCCAATGATCCGGTTTTATATCAATCATATTATCTCTTAAATCAAACTTTGTTAACTTTGCAAGTCCAAGAACAGTATCATCACTAACAGTTTTGATAACATTGTTTTTTAAAAGTAGCGTAACTAATTCTGACATCTCAAGAACACAACTGGGCACTTCTGCGAGACAATTGTAGTTTAAATTCAAATATGTTAGCTTTTTAAAGTCTTTAAATTCTGATGATAATTCTTCAAACATATTTTCTGCCAAGCAAAGCCAATGTAATGATATTAAATTATAAAAAGATTTTGGTAGTGATCTTAGTGCATTTTCACGAACACTAAACTTCTCAAGTGATTTCAAGTTTCCAATGTCATTAGGTAATGATTTCAGCTGACAGTTGACTAACCAAAGCTGATGCAAGTTTGTAAGCTCACAGAACTCATCAGGTAGAAATCCCAATGGATTTCCACACAAATTCAAATAAGTCAAATTCTGAAGCTTGCCAACACCATGTGGCAACATTGTCAATTTGTTGTTATTCAATACCAGCTCCTGTAATTGTAACAGCTGTGTAATTTCAGATGGAGGCATTAAAATCTCATTATCATTCAGTAAAAGTCTAATGACATGTGTTAGTTGACTAACATTGTTTGACAGAACTTTTATGTTGCGGTGACTTAAATTCACAACTTCTGATTTGCTTCCAATAGCTTTTTGAATGATGTTCTCCACTGCCATCACATCCATGGCCATTGTTTTTGATCAAAATTGATTAAGAAAACCTGTAATAGAAATTAAAATTTATTATTAAAGTTTCTACATTTTTTGTCATCTTAACTCAATTCTGAAACCACACAAAAGAATTTCACGAAACTTTGTAGATCATAAATATATTACAGCAAATTGCCTACATGTAAGTGTGTAAATAAGGGTAATATCTTTGGCAAACTTGCTCTTTAGCTGAACAGTGAAATCATTATAGGGTTAATCATACTACCCTCCTTTTGGAGTAGTCTTGTCCTACTGAAAAATTGATTTTTCATATGTCAGACTAGTTCCTCTTAAACTTAAAGAAGGGAAGTATACATAATCTAATAATGATTTCATGGTAAAGCTTTGTCCTATGATATAAGATTATGGAAGTTCATATATCATTTACATCCAACATTTTTTATCAGATTTTTTTTTACTATCAATGTTAAACAGATTTTATTTTTACTATCAATGTTGATTATCAATGTTGATAGTAAAAAAAAAGTCCAATAAACTTACACGGGTTAAAAATTGATAGTAAAAAATTTGATAAAAAACATTAAATGTAAATGATATGAACCTCCAAAGTCTATGCAAGCTAACCAAAAATACAACATTGATCTGTATTCTGTGGTAATAAGCATTGTATATATAAATTTTATACTGTTTGGTTGAGGAAAATTAAAGTTAGAGAATGGAAATGAAAAATTCAGCAATCTTTACATTTGCAAAGTGGCATAACTCTAAATTGGTTAAAGTGAAGCCCTTAAAATTCAAACTTCATCTAAGTTACGGATAATAAGCATTGTGTATAAATTTCATATTTGCTTTAGGCTAACTAAAGAGAACACAAACAAAATATTCAGTAATTGTTACATTTGTAAAGGGCCATAACTCTAGATTGGTTAAAGTGACTCCCCCAAAATTCAAACTTGATCTTAAGTTTTGTGGTAATAAGCATTGTGTATAAGTTTCATAACATTGATTGAGGCTAACTTATATTAAGTAAGAAAACAGACACCAAAAAAATCAGCAGTTTTACCATTTGTAAATAGACAAAACTCTAGAACGATTAAAGTGATGCAACCAAAATTCAAAACTGATCTGCCTATTTCTGTGTTTTGAGGTTATAAGTATTGTGTATAATTATCATAACATTGGTTGCTGCAAACTCAAGTTATAAATTGGAGACCAACTTGGAATGTACAGATGTACACGCCTCCTGGTGCGGAAATTTCTTGCTACATTGAGGACCTGTTGGTGACCCTCTGCTGTTGTTTTTTATTTGGTCGGGTTGTTGTCTCTTTGACACATTCCCCATTTCCATTCTCAATTTTACATATGTACATACAGACTGACAAAGGTTAAACGGTAGCGGAGGGGCATTAAAAACATTTCCAGTTTTCCAATGATATTTTATTTTTAGAATTTTATTATGTGATTACTACATGTAATTGATTATATAAAGGGACATTGGTTAAGAGATCTGTAAAAATTGTTATACTTTATTTTTTTGTTCAATATTTAATAATTTAAAAGGTGAAATATGAAATAACTTGAATCTCAATTGTTTGAGATCCAAAGTATGATATTTGTAATGTTGACTTGATTACAATTCATTTGATATGCAACAATGCCATTTTCTAGAAAGTTTGATTTTTTTTTTGAGTAATGTTTGCACCAAATAACCCCATCCACCTCATTTTTGGAGATCAATAATTTTGATATTTCAAATGTACACCTCATGACCTTCATTTGTCACAACAACCTTGATTTAGAAAAAAAAAATTGCACTCAATGACCCTTCCCAACTCATTTTTGAGGGTCATCAATTTGATATTTGAAATGTAAAATTGAGAATGGAAATGGAGAATGTGTTAAAGAGACAACAACACAACCATAGAACAGACAACAACACAACCATAGAACAGACAACAGCAAGCTTTGCAAGCAAACAGTAAGCTTTATGGACTTTAATTTAATATGCAACAACCTTACAATCTGAGATGTCAATTTTTTGCACTAAATGACCCCACCCTTTCGACTGGGATAAAAAGGGGTTTAAATTTTTCATTTTTGATTGGAGCTCATTTAGACCTTTAATTTGATAAATCAAATGACCACATTTGGAAAAGTGCCCAAAACGATGCAATATCAATTTTACAAATAGAACTTACAAAATCAATGCAAAACATGAAAATTTTAAATTGATTTTTTTTACATTGAATGTTTTTGGTATTTGGTCAAACATATAACAAGTTCAACTCTTCAATTTCATAAAATTTCAGGTGGTAACCTGTTGTTGATTCAGAAATACATGCCTCCACTTGCAAAACTTCAAACTGAATTATCTTTGAAACAGCAACAAATATCTCAAATCAGCTAAGGGATAAATGATCTGCAGTTGAAAGACAACATTATAGAAAAATATTTGGACAATTACGAAATTCATCAAGCTCACAATGAATCATCAAATATATGATGCAATACCAAAGTTGGGAACTGGAAGTCATAGAGACATATGATTACCACCATTCAACTCAAGACCACTTGACCTTTCAAATGTCACAAGGTCAAGGTTAAATTCCATGACGACCTGACATTGACCTCAAATTGAAGGTCTTAAATTACTGATCATTTTTGCAGTTTATACATGTAATAGGGAGATATCTGTTACCTTGTAAAAGATAAACACACAATACTATACTATAAGAATTATCCTGATGTAACTTTTGAAAAGTCGGTCAGACATTTTTTAGCTTAATAATGTATAAAATGTAAAGCTTGTCGAGAGAAACATTTTATACACAGTATGTATGCAGCAAACTATTTTTTTTTTGCACTCAGCAACCTTTGACCTGGGTGCAAATTGATGGCCACATGAATTAAAGATTATTGGTGAAGGTCCTAATTTCTTTCCTGACTTAGCTTCCAGTTCTCAAAATCGACATATTTTTTAAATGTGTATAATTTTTCAAGGGAAATAACTCCTTGTAAGGGTTGATAACATACTGATTGTTTATGTTTATTAACATTGCCATCTGTTCTTGTACATGTTGCCATTCTCAATTCGAATCTATCTCTTTTACCATGTTTACTTTTTAAGTAAAATGCAAATAAAAGAAATTGCTTCAAATAGAATTTATAACTCTCAAAGGGGATGATGAAATCCTACACAGCCTCATCTGGTAATACTTCATGATGATGGTCAACATGTATATTTGGTCTTGATTACTTCAAAAGAAACAGAGACAATAAGGTCTTTCCTCACATAGAGGAAATACCTTAATAATTCGCTTCAGCAGCCAATTTGGTTCATTTTTTTCAAACTAAGCAAAGGAACATAATTATACTGATGAATTAATCACTTAGCTTGCACAAGTCACGGATATGAACAGTCTACAAAAAAGACAACTAGGATCATCTATGAAGACAACTAGGACCATCTGAGACACAGGACAGAAAACAGAAACACCATAATGGTAAAAAGTTCAATTAGTTTTATTTGAATCTCTTTGAAACTATTCCTCTATCCCCAGGATCAGTCCGGTGTCCCCTGTCTGGTTGTCATTTTAATTAATTAATTAAATCTTGATTGTACACTATACAGTTATGACAGTTTATCCAAACCTCTGTCTGACCGACAAAAAGTTTAAGATTTATTGTTTAGCTTAGGGACGACATCAAAAGTTCAATGAAGGATAAAAAACTTAATTCACATAGTTTTTTCACTGACCCCCACACCCCCCCTCTTAACTTAATTTGGAAAAAATTGATTGACCAATAGGGATACATGTATATGTAAAAATCGATTTCAGATTAACAAAACTTGCATCAATGTTGACCCTCCCACCCCCAAACTATTTGATTTAAGTTTTTTTATCCTACATCGATCTTTTGATGTCGTCCCTTAAGGCCACCAGACGTTTAAGATATTGATACATGATGTATTGTAGAAAATGTCAATTCTTTTCTTGGATTCAGACAAACCCTTTAACTGTAGAACTACAATTACACAAAGACTGATAATTTTGATTGTACTACATGTGAAAAGGAAGTAAGAGGTTTCAATAATACATTTAGATAAACACAATGGACCTCCCCTACTGACCAGTAGATCAATTAGAAAGTTACAATTTAGATCAGCGACACATTCATCACTGTTCACAAACTTTTTTCCGTTTCTAAAGCTAACAGGAAGTGCATGATACATGGTTAAATATAAACCCATATCGGATATCTTTTCCGGGATTATAAAATTGCCGTCGATAATCAGAGAAATAAAATACTTGTATAGTAATAATAATTGTATCTCTGCACATATCGGTTAAAAAGTACTATTTAGTTAATTAAAATGCAATAAATACACAGAAAAAATAAATCCAGTTGTGTATGTGTATGATCATTGGGGGAAAGGATTTGTATACAATACAATGTATACAATATTTTTATTCAAGTTCCAAATTAAAGGGCCCATTAAGAGCATAACATTAATTACAACATGACATAAACATTACAGAGTGATGGAGAGACGAACTATGGCCCTCTTCCGCTCAGGCTCTCTTCCTCTCGCAATTGAAGTAGGGAGATACTCCAGGCCGCCTATTCCTACAGAGGAACGATTATGTGTATTGTGTGATGCTAGAGCAATTGAAGATGAAAAACATTTCCTACTGGAATGTCCTTTGTATAGTGACCTAAGATATGACTTATTTTACGAATGTTGTAAACACATTACGAATTTTGACAATCTGAACATTAATGACAAATTTTTAAGTATTATGAATGGCACTGAAATCCAGCATTATTTTTGTAAAAGTCTACACAAATTTTTTATCCGTAGAAAATTATTTTTATAATGATTCAACGTCTTTTTTTTTATGCCTAATTTAGACAAATTAAAGGGTTTTATTTATTTTATAAGTTTATATTCTATAAATAGTTAAATTTTTATTTTATTTATTAGACAATGTGATTCATGAACTGATATTCAATTATATATGGAAATCTTTGAGAATTTTTATCATTTTTGTGACATAAGTATGTTTTATATAAAACTAATTATTAGAGTTTTAAGCTGAGGATTATTTATTTGGGGAAAAAATGTATATTATTTTTAATATTTTATTTTTACGCTATTTTAATTTGTAAATATGTATTTGGTATAACAGTGTCTCGTAAGTCAGTTTTTGGCTGGATATTGGTTGTTTTATTAGGGATGTATATTGTGTATGAATTATTTTATTGCAATCAATATGTGACACTTTAATAAACAAATTATTTATTAAAGAAACATAAAATAATAATTCAAATGCATGAGGAAAGAATCAGTGGTCAAGGGGAGATAATTTTTATATCTTTTAGAGTTAAGTTAACTAATTTTCTGATTTTCTAAGTTGCAGGCCTTTATCGAGGTATGCACATAAAATAGATAAAAATCTGCTATCTTCATTAATCATGATCCATGAAAAAAGATCTTTTCAGTTTGAATTATCTAAACTGGGGTATTTTTTTTATATAATCAGTCACATCTCTTCTGAGGTTATTGTAAAGAGGGCAATTAAAGAAACTTACTATACAAATCCTTGTTGGAGGCAAGTTGCATAATTTCATTTTTTTGGTTTGGTGTAAAATAAAAACCGCGTGAAAATTAAGAAATATATTCATGTTTCGATAAAAAAATAAAATCTTGTTTCACTTTGTGTAGTAGGCCTATAGTCAGCTAGACCATAGAAGTCAGTAGCTAATATCCTCATGTTAATTAATCCTCTACATATCATTGTTACCTTGAATGGAGTATGCAATCAGGAACCCATTGGCGAATCCAGGGGAGAGGGGGTCCGGGGTTGGAACCCCCCTTTGTTTGGCCGATCAATGCATTGGAATGGGGACATATAGTTGAAACACCCCCTTTTTGTCCTAGGTTGGGAACACCCCTTTTCAAAATGGCTGGATTCGCCCCTGGGAACAGAAAATACTAGTATGACCTGGTATATATATCTGTCAGACTGAGCAAGGATCTGTATAGCTTAGTCTTACTCAGGGACTTTCTAGTCCCTGTCTACTATACAAATCCTTATTCTGATATATTGACGATCATTGGCGCTATTTTGCCGGTCTTTCTTTCAGGTTTTAATCCGACGATATGAAATACATTTTTTTATATTGAAACTATCACCTATTTGTACATTGTCAAAAGTTCAAACCACTTCATGATTACCTGAAAGACATATTACACAACATTTTTATCAATTACTATAGTATTAATGTACGGACTTTTTCATATTGGCCCTGTAACATGCCCGAGGTATTAATAATGGCCAAGGATGGTTGAAATGCACGGGTGTGATTTCGTAATGCATGACTGAAATTTCGTAATGACTGGCTGTAGCAATTTCTCCGTTCATAATGACCAGCAAGTTGTCGAAATTTTCCTTTTATAAAGCATGGGCATTTCTATATACATATTGTAGTAAATTGGTTAATAATAATAGATAAAAATGTTGCCGTGTAATATTATTACCCGCCTGATATGGCTAATTCCATTGCTTATGAACAGTTATTTTTACTTGGGATTTGAAACGTTCGCAAGTTATTAATCCTTATTTTCTAAACTTTTTCATTCGTGTAGCCCGACTTTTTAAATTTAAATTTTTAAAATTTTAAATTCATCTACATTCAAGTCCATCCGCTCCACAGAGAGTCATATAGTAAACAAACATATCACAACGACATCAAAGCTTAAGGCTTCCTCTGAACATTTGATGGTCCCTACTATGTATTGGCCACCTAAACTACACAAAAAACCATTTAAATACCGTTTCATCTCGGCCTCTAGTAAGTGTTCTACAACTAATCTTTCAGTGCTCTTAACTAGTTCATTAACTTCTATGAAAGAGCTTATCATAAACTATTGTAATAAAATATATAAACATAGTGGCATAAACCATTTTTGGAGTGTAAAATTTCTTTGGATATTTTAGATAAATTACGTGTTTTTGATGGTCCTTTTGATTCTGTTGACAGTTTCGATTTTTCTACTCTTTACACTGCACTTCACGCTATCTTATTAAACAAAAGTTTTCCTATTTAATTAAATGGTCGTTTGGTAAAGCTGAATGCAAATACATTTGCTGCAACTCATTTAAAGCCTTCTTCTTTAATGAGAAAGGTAAATATGCTAGATATACTTACTGGAGGTGTGATGAGATGATTGAAGCTATTAATTTTCTCCTTGATAATATTTATGTACGTTTCGGCAACAAAGTTTATCGACAGGTTGTAGGTATCCCCATGGGCACTAATTGTGCCCCTTTAATAGCAGACTTGTTTTTGTACTGTTACGAATCACAGTTTATGATTAAACTCAGTAAAGACCCGTCTAAATTGCATTTAATTGATAAATTCAACAACACTTACCGTTATCTTGATGATATTTTTTCGTTAAAGTCATAAGAATCGAGTGACTGGTGAAAAATGTTCATCCAATTCTTGAACCAATGCATGTATATATCATAAACTTAGTCCTCTGTGCACGATTTTATCGTTTTTTACGCAAAGATATCGTATAATTGTCAATTTTTTTTCTGTCTATTATGATTTAACAAATATGGCTACTCATTAAATGCCGTGTTTTGAAGCCGAAGTTTACCGATTTTTACCTTATAGTAAATAATCAACAAAAAGCATGGGTATTTAGCACGTGTTTAACATATACAATCAGATAATTGTTTATTTTAATGACAGATTCATGCGTATTACTATCACCAATCTAATTAGATTGTACTATCACCGGATTTTTACGAGGAGGGTCACTATGCATACGGAAAATATGTCGGCGAATTGCTTCCTGGCAGCAAGCAATTAAAAATAAGTAAACTTCTTCTAAATGTGGACAAATTAAAGAATTTTCCTCAGAAAAAGTATATGTACATAAGTTGTATAATGAAAACTATCCATTTAGTTTTAAAAAACATATGCATATTTTTTTTTTAATTTGAGGTTTCATATGACTTTAAATAATCAAGAATTTTCTCAATATACTGATGAAATTTACCCCAAGGAACTTACTTTAAATAAATCAAATTTATTCGGTAATAACTGTCCTTTCCTGGATTTAGATATTTCGGTTTTAAACGGGAAACTCCACACTAAAATTTACGACAAAAGAGACGATTCGTTCCCTATTGTTAATTTTCGATTTTAGATGGTGATGTTCCTTTGGCACCATCTTACGGTGTTTATATTTCACAGCTGGTTCGCTATGCCCGTGTCTGTTGTGACGTTTTTGATTTTAACGAACGCAATCTATGTATTACGGGTAAATTATTAAACCAGGGATATCGTTACCATAAATAACTTAAAACCTTTACTTAATTTTTCTATAGATATAAAGATTTGGTTTTGAAGTTTGGTTGTACCTGTAGAAAACTTATTTCAAACGGGATAGCACATCCTCATTTTTACGGAAATGTTGTTAACCGTGCCCGGAAATTTAGAAATGATCCATGTAAACTTGTCGCACTGTAATAAGATCATTGAATATTGTTTTTATTGGTATAAATATTGATTTTGTTATCAGTAAATTAAAATCTAACTAAATATTACTAGTATGTTATATAAATAAACATATTCATGGATCTACAATCTGTCGATACCTGTAACTTGGCATTACACAAGGTCGTGTTTTTCTCTGGCTGTTTATGACGTCTTTACACTAAATCCATTGGATGTTGGATGTGTACGGATTGCTAGTTTAGTGTAGATGCATGATTTTTTATTAGTTGTTAGTGGCTTTGAACTAGCTGTCAGATAACTGCGAGTACTCTCAGATCTGTTCATTGTGTCTTTTTGTGTCGGGATGTATAAGTACCCGGCCACGTCCACTTGTATTTTTGTCCATCTGATGAGTTAAGCCTTTTTCAACTGATTTTTATAGTTCGTTCTTATGTTGTACTGTTATACCACTGTCCCAGGTTAGGGGGAGGGTTGGGATCCTGCTAACATGTTTAACCCCGCGACATTATTTATGTATGTGCCTGTCCCAAGTCAGGAGCCTATAATTCAGTGGTTGTCGTTTGTTTATGTGTTACATATTTGTTTTTCGTTCATTTTTTTTGATAAATAAGGCCGTTAGTTTTCTCGTTTGAATTGTTTTACATTGTCTTATCGGGGCCTTTTATGGCTGACTATGCGGTATGGGCTTTGCTCTTTGTTGAAGGCCGTACGGTGACCTATAGTTGTTAATGTCTGTGTCATTTTGGTCTCTTGTGGACAGTTGTCTCATTGGCAATCATACTACATCTTCTTTTTTACATTTGCATATTCAAAACACAGATTCGAATTTATAAGTTTTTCATGACAAAGAAATAGATGCACTTCGTCTATTCCAATACAGAGTCAATACACAATTAAAGAGTACATTGAATACATGTATTATAAAATGACACAACAAAGACAATTATTCTACAAGTATATTTTACTCAATAACACTTATTGGATATTAAAAACCACAAGCACTCTTCTCAGAAAAAAAAATCCTAGGGAGAAAAAATTCTGAGACGAGTGCCTGTTTAAAACGACAACATAGTTTTGTTTGTCTAGACAGTTACTTCAATTTGATTGGTTGTTAGAACAAAAGATAACATTCCAACGTAAAATTATCGATCGCACCTAGGTGTGTTTGACTTTTGAAAATATTTTGGAGTTGTCTCGCTTTCAATATATAATTTGTATTGAATTTGTCCACCGTCAATTCATATACACAGTTTTGAAAAATTAATCACATATATGCTATATATTTTTGAACTTTTAAACGTGTATCATCTAGATTTATTTTGTTTTTACTAATGAACACAACTACTTTTGCATAGGTACTATAAAATTGAGAAAGGAAATGGTGAATATGTCAAAGCGACAACCACCCGACCATAGAGCAAACAACAGCCGAAGGCAACCAATGGGTCTTCAATGTAGCGAGAATTCCCGCACCCGTAGGTGTCCTTCAGCTGGCCCCTAAAATATGCATAATAGTACAGTGATAATGGACGTCATACTAAACTCCGAATTATACACAAGAAACTAAAATTTAAAATCATACAAGACTAACAAAGGCCAGAGGCTCCTGACTTGGGACAGGCGCAAAATTGCGGCGGGGTTAAACATGTTTATGAGATCTCAACCCTCCCCCTATACCTCTAGCCAATGTAGAAAAGTAAAAGAATAACAATACGCACATTAAAATTCAGTTCAAGAGAAGTCCGAGTCTGATGTCAAAAGATGTAACAAAAGAAAATAAATAAAATGACAATAATACATAAATAACAACAGACTACTAGCAGTTAACTGACATGCCAGCTCCAGACCTCAATTAAACTGATTGAAAGATTATGTCTTCATCATATGAATATCAGGTACAATCCCTCCCGTTAGGGGTTTAGTATCATACTATCATAAAATATATGAGAAGAACATAACCCGTGTCATGCCAACAACTGTTTTTTTAGAAGTAAATGTGTTTAGTTCCGATGCAAAGACCCTATCAGTGAATCAATGTTAAAGCCAAAATATGCAATCTTTAATGACCTGACAACAGTATCGTAACTATATCCTCTTTTAATAAGTCTATTTAAAGGTTTTGTTAGTTTCTGAGGAGAATACTGACATTTTTGTGCTTTATAAAGAATATTTCCATAAAATTTTGGATGTGAAATACCTGAACGTATAAGATGTCTGCATGTTGAGTTATATTTACGAATTATTTCCTTATACCGGTGATAAAATTTAGTAAATGTTTTGACCAGTTTGTGATATCGAAAACCCTGGTGTAATAATTTTTCAGTAATACATAAATTTCTCTCGCTAAAATCTAATACATTGTTACATACACGAGCGAATCGTACAAGTTGAGATATATAAACACCATAAGATGGTGACAAGGGAACGTCACCATCTAAAAATGGATAATTAACAATAGGAAATGAAAAATCATCTCTTTTATCATAAATTTTTGTATTAAGCTTCCCGTTTATGATATAGATATCAAGATCGAGGAAAGGGCAGTGGTCATTGTTATCATTAGCTTTATTTAAAGTAAGTTCTACAGGATAAATTTCTTTAGTATACATACTGAAGTCGTCATTATTTAGAGCCAATATATCATCCAAATATCTAAAAGTATTGTTAAATTTTTGTATCAAATGTTGTTTTGATGGGTCTTTGCTAATTTTAGTCATAAATTGTAACTCATAACAATACAAAAACAGGTCCGCAATAAGTGGTGCACAGTTAGTCCCCATTGGAATTCCAATAACTTGACGATATACGGAATCTCCAAAGCGAACAAAAATGTTATCAAGTAAAAATTCAAGTGCATAAATAGTATCAAAGCATGTCCAATTGACATAGTTCTTTTGTTTATTGCTACTAAAAAATGATCTAAAAGAGTTTGAACATATGTACTCGCATTCCGACTTTTTAAATGCCCAGTTAATTAGGGATGTGAATTTTTTCTTAATAAGAATATGAGGCAAAGTGGTATATAGGGTAGAAAAATCAAAACTTTGAACAGATTCAAAATCACCAATATATGCATGCAATTTATCAAGTACTTCCAACGAGTTTTTGACACTCCAAAAGTAATTAATTCCACTATTTTCAAAGGCCTTATTTGAACAATTTATTATCAGGTTTTTTATTGTACCAAGTGTACTAGTAAGTAAAACAGACAATTTAGTAGTTGAACAATGGCTGGAAGATGAAATAAATCTATATTTGTAAGGTTTTTTGTGCAGCTTCGGAAGCCAGTACATAGTTGGGACTTTCATTGTGTTTGGTTCTGCTTGTAAAGAAGTAGCTAAAAGTTTATGTTTGTTACAGATGTCGTTTTCTGAAAATGAAGTCAGTTGGAATGTTGGTGAATTCGTGATTTCCTTTTGCAGAACCTCTATATAAAATTTACGTCAAACAATAATGATATTATTAGCAGCTTTATCAGCCGGGACAAAAACAAATTCCTTGGCTAGTTCTGTTAGTTTATTTTTGATACGCGAAATAGGGTTTTTATAGTTTTTGTTGAGGGTAAAATGTTCTTTAAAATGTTGTATTCGAATATCAACTATCTTCATTACTGAATTAATAAAAGAGTCCAAAGATTTTTTGTCAGCTTTTTCCCGTTTTACCCATTTCAAACAGTAGGCGCGGAGTGAGTCGTTGATGATATTACGACACTCATTCCAGTTAATAGTTGACGGGGGACGATATTTAGGTCCTTTACTGAGGAATGATTTTAACTCTCGGTCGCGAACGATGTTAAGGTCTCCTGTTATAACATGGGAAATTGGTCCATAGGTGTATTCTGAATTACTGCAATTACACGACATAGGTGTATTTTCAGTGATATTTACATCTTTACACAATTGGCTATAATTAAACACATATTTTCGGGTAGATTTCTTGTAAATATAACAAATGAGAGGGAGTTCAGTATTATCAAAATATCCAGGAATTTGGTCTTTAACAGAATGGTCGTTAAAAATACCGGCAATATTTACAAAATCAAAACCTTTATTGACATACTTTATTTTAATAAAATGTTTTTTATGATCTTCAGGTCGATCAATTTTTGGAAACAGTTTAGAATAACAATATGCCATTATAATTTGGACAATTTCATACTTAGGACTGTAATATGAAATTGTGTTGCAATCCTCTAAAATTTTATTTAATTTATTTATAGGTAAAGAACAAAGCTTGGTTAACAGATAATGTCTGCCGTTGTTTTTTGAAATGGAAATTAGGTCCGAAATATTTGTATGGTTGGTCCGAAATTTTCTTTGATTGCGATTTTTTCTGCGTCCATGAGAACGATTTTTACGAACAGTTTTAGAAACTAAATCCAAAATGTTAACAGAATCGGTTCTTGATATATTGCCAATTCCCATGATATTATCATTAAGACCGAGAGGGTAGACTGTCTGTAATTTTTTAATCCAATTTAATTCATTTATTTTTCGTGATCGTACAAACTTGGAATGAGATTCACCAGGCTGCTTATTTACTACTTCTAAAGGTTGAACTGTTAAATATTTAATAGGATGACTGTGCTTCTTAAGATGTTGATAAATGATACTTTTGAATTTATTGGGTCTTTTAAAACGATACAGGTGTTCTTGCGTGCGTTTAGATAAATATCGCCCAGTTTCACCTACGTACTGAATACCGCATCCCGGTTTGTTTCATGTTATGTCTGTATCAAAAATCTGTAGTACTGGAAATCAACTTCTAAAATTCAGTACTATTTTGTTACTCTAAAATTATTGTAATATTTAGGTACCTGTATTTTACAGTACTTGATTTGTACTTGGAAATTTAAGTACTACATATTTTTGGTTACAAAGTTACATTTTCAGCATTTTGATAGTATGTCTATTTCAAATCTCTTAAAATTATGATTTTCAAACATGGAATATTGTGATCGCTTTTGGTATTATTTCTGTACCAAAATTTTAAGTACAAATCGAGTACTGTAAAATACAGGTACGTAAATAGTACAATAATTTTAAAGTAAAGAAATAGTACTTAATATCAAAAGTAAATTTGCAGTACTACAGATTTTAAGTACAAAAATAGTACCTATGCAAAATTGGCTGTGTAGGAGGATAACTACTAACAACTCTGTATATAAAAACTTCTCACCAATGTCATTATGGTGACAGTATGTAAATATGTAATATTGATAAAAAAAAATGATGGGTACTGTTCCATTACACTCAAATTCAGTTTAAAATAGAATGTGGTTGTAAATGTTTGAGATTGTCAATTATAAACAGAGAAGTATGCGTCAAAAATGCTTTTGAAATCTATAACTATTAAAACTTGATTATACCCAAAAGTCCATAGTCATAGTGCTTATTTTATGAGCAAATAAATTGTGAGTTTTAAAGAATTTGCCCTTTTTTTAATGACATTTACGCTTTAAATGCCCTTTTTCTGACTAGCACCCTGCCCTTTTCAAATCCTGGCTAGAACACTGCTATGTATGCACAAATCATATATGTGGCTAGGTTTCAATAATCTTTTTAGTCTTTGCCATGATACGTTGATTTATGTTGACTGCCGGCATTCAAGTGACGTTCATAAATGGAAGACGACATTTTTTTATTAACGCTAAGTTCGACTTAAATATATTTTTAATTCAATTTAAATATTTATGCAATATAAACTATATCAACATATTTAATTACAGTAAATATTCCAGTGTCCCCTGTCCTAAGTTCTAATGACTTTTTGATGTAGGACCCAAAATTATTTACTTTGATGAAGTTGATAGATTGAGTATATAAATCACCGTTTTTATCAGACAAATCTTTAACAGAAAAGTTTAGTTTCAAAGTTTCTAAGTTCCCTATTTAATATACAATCGAATAAAAAATGTTTTCATCTTCTAATTTGTTACATTTAAGGCATAATCTCTGCTCTTTAGGAATATTAGAAAGTCTTCCTATTTCTATATTTAAATAATGATCACTAATTCTTAGTTTTGTAGACTGAAAAATGCTAGTAAACTGCACATTGCTAGAAAACAAAGAAATATTGGTGCAATCTGGAAAAATGTTAATAATGTAAACCAAATATAGACAGTAAACACGAAAAAAAGATAAAAAAAAACATTGATGAACAAAATTTGAATCTGTTAACTGAGTTCCTGTGGTCAAAATGGGGACGTCAAATCCAATGCCTTGTTTAAAGTGAGTTCCACGCTTTTTTTCACGGTTAGAACCCTTGTAACAGCTTTATGCCGAGGGGCATGTAGATGGCCTGTTGCAATGCTTAATTTCTGTCCCTATGCAAAATACCCTCATTTTCCCGTGGCAGTTCAAGTTCCAAATTCCCCCGCCCCTCAAGTTCTCCTCAGGCGGAGGGCCTATATAACCGACCGTACCCGTTATAGAGGGGGACAAGGGGTTTAACTGTTATACTGTTATGGGGCAATTTAATTCTTTGTTATCTGTTATTTTGAAAATATATTTGCTGTTAGCTGTTATTGTCTTATTCTTTGTTAGCTGTTATTGGGCTTTTAGTTTTTTTGTTATCTGTTATTGTGATAATGTATTTGCTGTTAACTGTTATTGAAAATTGGAATGTTAGCATTTTTTTTTTTGACAGTCAATATTCGGTATAAATTGAAGATCATTGGCCATTGGGGTCTACCACTACTAATATGTTTGTCCCGTATTCAGAGAAGGATTCCATTAACATACACCCATCACAGAAGTGAGGTCCAGGACAATTCAAGTATATCTTATGATTATCCTTTGTAATAAATTCCATTATTTATGAATGTGTATTTAGAATTATCTTAATTTTTTGTATGAGAATAATGTTCCTTGTTTTCCGTACGAACATATTAAATTAAAACAATTCTTAATATGACAAAAAGGAAAGCATATGGCCAGGAATATCTGACAAGGATCTCAATTAAGGACTAGGTCCTAACAACCACTTAACCTTTTATATAATATGGTACATAGACTCAGCTCTGTGATTCTTTTCAAAGCAGAACCAAATGCATTGTACAATGAAGGTTCCAACCATGTACTTGGGTCCGAAGCTGCACATAACTCATTACAAACAAAGATTTATTTCGTTTCAAGCCATTGTTTCCCTACTAAACTATGTATTCTACTTACTAGTACACTTGGTACAATCAAAAACCTCAGCTGATAAAAAAAAATTGTTCAAATAAGGCCTTTGAAAATAGTGGAATAAATTGCTTTTAGAGTGTCAAAATTCGTTCGAAGTACTTGATAAATTGCATGCTTATAATTGGTGCTTTTGATTTTTCTACCCTATATACCACTTTGCCTCAAAGTTTTATTAAGAAAAATTCACACACCTCATTAAATGGTCATTTAGAAAAAGTCAGAATATTCAAACTCTTTTAGGTCACTTTTTTGATTAGCAACAAAGGGAGCTTCAGTCAATATATATAAACAATACACCAACGTTTCATGAGAACTGCTGAAAACATTTTTGTGTTAATGTCTGAAAACTGGAAAATCACCCCTTTTTAATTAATAAAACCCGTTAACTCGGAAACGTAAAATCTAAAATTTATAAAAATTGAAAGTAACCTCATGTTAATAGATTAAACAATTCACCAAAATTCCTTTCTTTGTGAAAGCATTTTTGAGATATTATCAGAAAACTGAAAAAAAACACCAATTTTATTGAATAAAAACCCATTACCCAGAAACTTAAAATCTAAAATTTATAAAAAAAAAAAAAAAAAAAAAAAGGGAGCTCACGTCAATAGATATTACCAATTTCCCAAAGTTTGATGCAAATGGTTAAAGAGTTTTTGAGTTAATGTCCGACATGTTGACAACAGACGGACAACAGTATACCATAATACGTTCCGTAAACGAGCGTATAAAAAATATTATAATATAGTGAGTAGTAATTTAAACACATTCTAGATACATAAATTAATACTAAAAACATAGTCATAAAAAATGGAATGCATTACAAAGTATTATATCCGTAATAAGAAATACTGATTTGTCAAAGACCGAATTATTTTAATATTTCATTTACTGTTATCTGTTTTTGTCCCTTTTAATTCCTTGTTATCTGTTATGAGCCAAATCAATTTGCTGTTTTGCTAATATTGGGATCCCCCTTGCTCCCCCTCGTTATACTTGTTGTTAATTTGTTCGTGAATTTAATTCTGGAAATCAATACAAACTTAACTCACATGCACTTCAGGCGCGGATCCAGAAGGGGGGGTTCCGGGGGTTGGAACCTCCCCTTTATTGGACGATCAATGCATTTGAATGGGGACATGTAATTGGAACCCCCCCCCCCTTTGTCCTGGGTTAGGAACCCCCCTTTTTTTAAAATGGCTGGATCAGCCCCTGCACTTGTCTCTGAAAAAAAACCATATAAATGTATACCTGAATATATTAACAAACCAATCATATGGGTATATTTTTTCAGAAAACATGTGCTCGTGTTTGACATTGTTTGCTCCCATGTACCAGGTTTCAGGGGTGTTTCCCGGATATTTGAAATAGGGGACATAAAATGCAATCTTTCGCCAAAATGCAATCTTTCGCCGAGCGGATCGAGGCGAAAAATTTTGGGACCTTTTTTTTTTGGCTAAAAAACATAAAATAATTGGGAAATGCACTAATGTTACGGTTCCTGACTGAGAACATGTATATTTTATAGTTAAAGTGTCAGGGTTTGATATCTTTTATGCCGAATTCTTTCCATTAATTGTCTATGGTATATCAAAATGATTAGATGGATCTTAATAGTAGTAGACCAATAACGAGAAATCCCAATTTCTAGACGTTACTTTACATTTCAATAGTCCTAGGCCAGGATTTTATGAACGGGAAGCGTAATTCCGGTTGCCCTGGTATAGGGTCCATGGGGAAGGTCAGAAGCACCAGGATTTCAACAATTTAGCATCAAAGTATGAAGTATTATAACCGACTCCATGATAAAAATTGGTGAAAATAGTCTTCGGATCATTCAAATTATGTATTGATTAACATATGGATATCAAATCTTTGGAAGAAGTTGTAAATTCAGTTTAAGTTTTTTATGAAATGGGCATGAAAAATGAAAAATAAATCTTTAACGATAGCTTTATGTGAACTTTTGATATATATTATATACCCGTTTTGTTTAAATATACGTTTTCACTGTTTTGGTCTTTTAAAAAATGTTGTTTGTGCTGTATTAAACACCCCTTTATCAAGAAATTTGTTTTGCATGCAAACGTATAAAAGAGCGGTTTTTATCCAACGCAATCATAGGTTTAAACGTTGTTTTCAATTAAGCTGAAAATTCAACCCCGTTTTTCGGAGCATACCCGTTATCATTATTCGATTATATATATAGTGACAATCCGCCGGGTAGATGTAGACTGAAGACCATTGGGGATGATGACGTGTCACACAAGACCCACCCCTGATAATCATTTGGTTGAAAAGAAAACTTCCTCACTTTTATTCACAATTACAAGCCATTGAAGAGAGAATTACAAGGCCGATGTTATTTTAATCAGTTCTTTTTATTTTATTTAGATTAAAATATTATTTTATCAAAATTCAAGTGTACGCCCAGGGTTTTGAAGTTAACGTAGCTAGTCGCCTGAATAAGAATAAGGTGGTACACTTCCTAATTCCATCTGTATGCAAATGCAATCTCTCCTAAAAATTGACAAGAAAATGGTCAAGAGCACCTATGACATAAACTATACCCTTCTAGCATGTCTACAGGATTCAATGACAAAGAAGTTATTCCAAGGAAACTGCTTCACTCACCTGCCAAGACTACAACATAAAATGCTTCGCTGTATGCAGCCTGATACGACTGCAGAGGTTGAACCCTGAACAGTAAGGGCAAATTTGGACACAATATTCAAGCTTGATACTGTCTGAATTTGGATTGTGATCACATTTTTGACATATTGGTTTCTGACACACAAAAAAATGTCGAAATCTTACAAATCTATTGCACATTACTGTGAAATTAAAGATTTCTTCAAAACTTTTCAAAAATTTGAAATTAGAAAAAAAAATAATTAAAAATTGAACCCTTAAAAAAATTAGAACCCCCAAACTTATTGAATCCCCACTTGGAGCAATTACCCCCACACTTGATCCCAGAATTTCCCTTATAGTATGGTCCCTTGTAGTACAATTTCAGAGAGATCCATACACTTAAACACAAGTTATTGTCTGGAAACTAGAAAAATGCTTGTTTTTGGCCCCTAATTTCTACACTGTTGGTGCCAAAACCCCCCAATATGAATCCAAACCTTCTACTTGTGGTATTTAACATTGTGGTACAATTTCAGAGCAATTAAAAGACTTAAACACAAGTTATTATCCTGAAAGTAGAAAAATACGTCTTTTGGGTCCTTTTGTGCTCCTAATTCCTAAACGGTTGGGACCATCATTCCAAAAATCAATCCCAACCTTCCTTTTTGTGGTATTGAACCTTCTTATTAAATTTCAAAGATATCCATTCACGTGAACTTAAGTTATTGTCTGAAAACCAAATGTGTCTTATAGACGACGACATCATACCATTATACAATCCAAAAATTTGTTTTGCAGTCGTATAAAAATACATTTGATTTAATGGAAAATTTCAGTACTGATTGATATAAAGTCTTTAAAATGTTCACCCGGCTGCTATTTACTTGTTGAAACAATAGCCAATAGAAGATAAAACTTGACATGTTGTTATTTTTTCAAATAACACATTTACCCATGCTTTTGTAGTTTAGAAACAAAAGCCAATAACTGCCAACTAGGCTTCAATGAACCTGTATCCCACACCTGACAGCTTTACACTACACTGACACTATAATAATGCAATTAGAATATTTGAGTTGAATGGAAACTGTTAATTTTTAAGAAAAGTTAAGGGATGAATATGAGAAGGACTATGAAATGACAGATAATTAAATGCATGAAGTGTAGGCAATTGCTGGCATGGCCCTTTTGGCAAGACACACTGAATTTGCTTAGGTGCCACACATTTGAAACCAAGAATATGTACTTTGGTATATAGGACACCATGATGCTCCACTCTTACTGTCACATTACCATTTTGGGTTAACAGCTAAATCTAGGTCAAAACCAAATAAGTTAAAAAGTTCACCTCATTCTGAACACCGCTGTTGTTGGTTTGTCATATCAAATTAGGCCATTAGATTTCAATTGATTTGTTTCATATTTTTCTTGTTGGGGCCTTTTATAGCTCAAGTAGCAGACTATACATTATGTTTTTTTTCCCATTGTTGAATGCTGTACAGTTTCCTATAAAAGCTTACATCCACTTCATTTGAACTTTGGTGGAGTTGTCTCATTCGCAAACATACCACATTTCTTAATTTTCAAATGATGAAAACTTTATAAGATAATTAGGTATCTGAATAAAGGGTATGAATTTGAAGCATCCAGGTCTACTACCTTACGAGATAAAAAGCTTTATATAAATTGTTTAGCTGTCAATACCTTCCTTAGAATAAAATCTGTATCAGTCTCATATTCTACAACTTTTGTCAAAGGCAAGACAAAAACCTTGTGTTTTCTTCAACAGCAGCTTGAATTTAGAAATACAAGAGTGCACACGCTGAAATGTCTCGCCTTCTTTATTACTAATCATTGATATTTTGTTGATAGTCCTAAATATAATCTTTATTACAACTGTCACATAAACTCAACATAAACCAAGAAAACTAAACATTGATCAATGAACCATGAAAATGAGGTCAAGGTCAGATGACACCTGTCAGGAAGATATGTACACCTTACTATCATTCCATACACCAAATATAGTAGACCTATTGCATATAGTATCAGAAAAACAGACCAAAACACAACCAGGTGCTCCGCAGGGCACAGCTTTATACGACCCCAGTGGTTGAACCCTGAACAGTTGGGGCAAATTTGGTCACAATATTCAAGCTTAATTCTGTCTGAATTTGGATTGTGATCCAATTTTTGACATAATATAGGTTTTTGTCACAAAATTAATGTGGTCAAAGATCTTACAAATCGATTGCACAATACTGTGCAATTGAAGATTTCTTCTTGGAAACTTTTCAAAATTCGAAATTTGAAAACTTTTGAAAAAAAGGAAGCCCTTCAAAAAATGGTAAACAAAAAATCCCCCCCCCCAACTTTTTGAAACCCCCTTGAAGCAATAACCCTTAAACTCAATCCCATGCTTTCCATTGCAGTATTGAACCTTGTAGTACAATTTCAGTTAAATCCATACACTTAAACACAAGTTATTGTCATGATTGTTTGGAAACTAGAAACATGCTTCTTTTTAGCCCCTAATTCCTACATATTTTGGGCAATTAACCCAAAACCTAATCCCAGCCTCCCCTTTGTTATATGGTACATTGTGGTACAATTTCAGAGAGATCCATACAATTACACATAAGTTATTGTCTTGAAACTAGAAAAATGCTTGTTTTGACCCCTTTTTGGCCCTTAATTTCTAAACTTTGGCCCCATAACCCCTAAAATGAATCCAAACCTTCTACTTGTGGTTTTTCAGAGCAATTGAAATACTTCTACACAAGTTATTATCCTGAAACTAGTAAATGTTTGTTTTGGGCCCCTTTTTGGCCCCTAATTCCTAATCGGTTGGAACCATCATCCCCAAAATCAATCCCAACCTTCCTTTTGTGGTATTGAACTTTCTGAAAAAATTTCATGAAGATCTATTAACTTAAACTAAAGTTATTATCCGGAAACCAATGTGTCTTCGGACGACGACGACGCAAACGAGGACATCAGTGTACCATTATACGATCCTAAAAAATTTTTGGGGTCGTATAAAAACTTAACTATAACCACTGAACCATGACATGCACACCTTACAGTCCTTCCATACACTGAATATACTAAACCTATTGCTTATAGACTTGACCATCAAAACTTAACCTTGTTAACTGATCCATGAAATGAGGTTGAGGTCACGAGAAAACTGTCTGACGGGCATGAGGACCTTGCAAGGTACGCACATACCAAATATAGTCATCCTATTACTTGTAATACATTTTTATATAAGAGAATTTAACAAAAAAATTTCACCTTTTTTTCAGTAGTCACTGAACCATGAAAATGAGGTAAGGACATTGGACATGTGACTGACGGAAAGTTCGTGACATGAGGCATCTATATAAAATGTATGAAACACCCATATCTGCCACTTTCTAAAATATAAAGCTTTGAAGAAGTTAGCTAACGTCGGCGCAATCACCGGATCACTATCCCTATGTCCAGCTTTCTGTAACAAAAGTTGCAGGCTCAACAATAAAAAAATCAAATATTGGTTGAAAAAAACTTTATTCCATTTGAAATGTTACCACTTTTTCACAGAAAAAAGAAACAATAAGAACATGATTCAGCACTAATCCAATACAACACAAGTATTTGACAGGTTCTAATTACAATATGATACACAATTATAACACTATTTACAGTTTATATCCCTTTTAATCACTCTATATGTTCTGATATATATCATACTTTAATTACTCCTGATGCACAAAAGAAAATAAACAACATTTAAATGCTTTCTGAAACTAAACCAAATGTTAATAACACAAATTAATTAATAACCAATTTTACTATTCATCAAAGTGTTTTAAAATTGTAAAAAAAAAAATCATTAATAATTTTTGTTTTTGGTTACAATAATTCCAAGCAAAATTTGACAGTATAATTCCTAAATACTTCATAAATGCTTAATAACATGATAAAACTCAAACCATTATAAGTTAGATCTTTCAAAAATATTACTAAAGTAAACTGTTTGTTATGGTACATTTGTACCATAAATTAATGACCCCACATTACAATATGTCAGCATAATTCATTACAAGTATGTTTTCCTTATGATTACTAATAGCAAAATCAACAATAATTTTGCAGCATACACATGTATAACCTATAACTTTCAATTGGACTTATTCTGTGTTTATTGTTGTTATGAAATATACAGCTACACAAAGGGTGACAGGTGACAATAAGTCAACATTATCTACTAATAGAATTTTCTTATCATGTAAATATAACGCAATTTTATAGAGCAACATCATTTGCCAATTGAATCTGTAGTTCTACAATACATTTTGGATTTGGGATGAATTTTGTAATTTTTGACCTGGCATCTGTATCAATACTAACTATTAGATTTCATTAATACTAACTATTAAACTGATAAGACACTGTAATCTGTTTTGATAGGTTCCTAAAGATGAGTTGTGAATGCTGTACAAAAATTTAACTCTGAGTTATTTCCCTTTGGGCAGTAATTTGAAGGAATGAATGTTTACTTTCCTATTTGACTAACCAAATTGAAGAACATGGGATGCACTCTTAAGTTGGACATTACATCCTTAATAAATGGTTGTGATGAATTAAGCAAGGCTCAAAGAATCAATAGTTGTCAAGACATCAGTATAACAAGTTTGAATTTGGTTGTTTGTTCACCTGCAGCATGATCATGATGATGGCAAAGGGGAAGTAACTCTTGCTAATTTTGTGTTAATCAAACCCAATGAAGATGGCATCTCTTGTAAATTATGCTTTACAAATTTTAAGCTACTTCTTATATATTTATAATATGTCCCAAATTAAAAATCTAATAAAGAATAGACACATATAAAATGAAAAACTAATTGAAATTGTCAGAAAAATTAAATATAGAAAAGCATATTGATTTATTAATAACTTGCATATGGACAGCTGACAAAGGGCAAAATAGAAGTACTACTAGTTGTTCACTATGATTTATTTGATGTCTCTGTTTTGTTTAATCAGCAAGCAATCTTTTACAATGCACACAAGCAATGTTTAATCCTTAGTCACTTCTTATTACACTCATAACCATGTGAAACTCAACAAGCAAAACTTTTTAAGATTTTTTTATTCATATTTTTCAACACCGATCTTGAATGCATATGTAGGATTATAAAAAGTTATAGGATTTTTTAATATGTTGATAAAACTAATAGTAATTTTTACGCTGTTTTTCAGGATTATTGAATGTTTCATAATACTATTGACACAGCTTGTAATCATAGTATGGAAAAAACTATTTTGAACATAAATCAATACATGTACATGTATGTATTCATGCAACAACCCTATTTATAATAAACATTATTCACTGATAATTTTATGCTGATAGTTAATAATTTTACTGTGATCTTACGTACATGTACATCTAACCTTGCAAACCAAGATAATGACTCAACTCATATATATATCTAGCCATAAATTTCATAATACCAATGTAGTAACATTAGTTTACAATATAAATTCATATCATAATTCCCAAGAAATATCAATATTGAGACTAATAAACTCTTCAAAATCAATATCATTGATTTGCCATCAGTGATCACATGCTATACTCAGCTAGGTTTCAAATTTTAATGATGAATCATTGATTTTGTTAAATACATGTGTTTCATGTTTATACAAGTATTGTTTATGTGATACAAAATGTAGTCTGTTATCTATTCTAGAATATTCATTTTACCTTTTAGCATTTGATCACATTTTCATTTTTTCCCCCTTATTAATACCAGTTTTACACCAAGAAAAAATATGTTTCAATATCACACCATTCACATGAATTTTACTGTGCTCAATCCTTTAAATTTGGAGTTCATTTGAAAATAATAATAAAAAAAAGAAATTTAACTTCAAGCAATTATATTTACACATATTTCTGTTGGTTTTCCGTTCAGATTAAAAAGAAAAAAGTTACATACTTTTAATTTTACAATTAACATGATAAAAGTACATGATCTCCATTTATAAGAATGCACAAGAAAAATTCCAGTTTGAAGATAGTAGACCTTTTAGAATACCTTCCCACAATAGATCAATTGACCTTTAAATTTAATAATGTTTAAAAAGATCAGGAATTTAGCAAGAAAATATTGTTATGGAGTATGACTTGGCAAACTAACATGGTATCTGTCAGTTTCAAATAATTTGATTGCAATATTCTAAATTATAAACATCATGAACATGTTCAATACCTAGCATTTGGTGTACGCTTTGTTACATATAAGACCATCTATAGCATGATGTTTCTAACAAACAAACAAACAAAACTGACGTAACAGAACAAGAAAATCACTTATAACATACATCTAAATATCCATACATTCTGTACATGTACACAATCACACATCATGTTCTAAGGCAGTGAAACTTGTTAATATTGGTCCATTTGACTCTGTGACGACATTATCAGCTAGAGCATTGGAAACTTTGATGATTTTGTTGGGTGAAGGTGACGATGCATCTTGTCCTTCGTGTTTAACAACAGAACTATAAGAATAGTTTTCGATGGGATACAATTGTTTTTGTTTACGCTTCCTAGAACTGATACGCACAGATTTGTTTGACGGAGGTTTAACAATCAGAGTTCTTTTCTCCAAATCATTTTGTCTTTCTACAATTTGTATTTTGGGTAACCCATTTTGAACTGTTGTTATTTTATTGTTGTTGAATCGTTTCCTTTTAAGCTGAAAGTTGCGCCAAATTTTCTTTTGTGAATCTGATGCATCCCTGAGACTTAAACTTTGTGGATTAACAACGGAAATCAGTTTTCCATCACCCCCATTATCATGCTGATGTGAGAGGAAAGCCTCTATTGAAAATATCTTGTTACATGTGCAACAACGAACACACGAAGAATTTTCATTGTTATATAAATCCATGAACACATTGCCTGGCTGTATATTGTTTAAATGACTGTTATTAGGTAAAATATCTTTATGCACAACAGATAATACCTCCCTCTGTTTCTTTTTCTTAATCAAGTTTTTCCTACTTGCTTTGTTAAAAATTGTCCATTTTACTTTTAGTGAACCTGGTTTCTTGACCTTTTTATTCACTTTCAGTGGAATCTTTTGCCTTTTTTTACAGAGCCATGTCAAATTTCTATTCTCAATATCATCATCACCCATAGAATCAATTGTCTGACATTCTTCTGATTTCTTTTTGTTTATTTCACTTCCTGAATGCAAGCGTTTAACAGTTTTCTTTCCTACTTCAATTTTTTTAACTGACGAATCCGATTTTTTCCAACCAACAGGGGGTTGAACCACTACGACAGAAATGCTTCCTTCTGATTTCTTTTCTTCAACATGTTCTGTTACAGAATTTTCTGTGGAGTTGCTGTTTGAATCACCTTTTAGTAATTCCAGAAAATTGATCTTCTTATGACGTGTTCGCCCAAGTGGAGCTGGAGGAGGTGGCTCCGCTATAACTGGAGGTTTTTTCTGAGGAACAACTGTCCTTGTCTTCTCACTGAAAAAAAACCCAAAAAGATCTAGATAAATGTTGATAGAAACAAGTACATGGTATACATGATATACATGCATGGTGATAGAAAATTTAGTTATTTCTGTGAAATTGATATGATGAAAATGAGTGATTCCGTTTGTTTGATGTAAATAACTTCATTATAATATTACATAAACAATGGAATTTATACAAGAAAACTTCAAAAAGTAACACAAACATGATAAAAACACTATCAATGCAATGGGACTGCCTCAACTTAATGTTGTGTTAAGCATTTTTCAACTGATTTTTATAGTTCGTTCTTTTGTTGTACTATTATGACTGTTACAACACTTTCCCAGGTATGGGGGAAGGTTACAGGTGCCCTCTTACATGTTTAACCCAGCCACATTCTATTAGTGCTTGTCCCATGTCAGGAGCCTGTAATTCAGTGGTTGTTATTTATTTCTGTGTATCATATTTGTTTTTTGTTCATTTTTGATAGTTCGTACATATATTAGGCTGTTAGTTTTCTTGTTTTACATTTGTCGTATATATTGGAGCCTTTCACAGCTGACTATTTGTTATGGGTTTAGCTTATTTTGGAAGGCACTATAAGAATATATTATACCACATCTTCTTATTTTTATAAAGCAGACATGTACATGTACAACAGAATGTAGGATTGCTATGTCTCGCAAGCCAGACAAAATCAGAAATGATATTGGACTTCAATATGGTTTTTTTCTTCATTTTAAATTTTTTTCACATAAAATTTAATTATCTTTTTTTTTTTAAATGTAGTTACAAAATGTCTTTTGTTAATGGGTACGATTCTTTTGCCATGCATTAAGGAACATTTTGTTTGTAAGCAAATAAATTGAACCATTCTTCTTAACCAATGACATCGCCAATGATATAGACAACCTGCAATTCATTATATAATTACAATTCATTATATAATTACAATTCATTATATAATTACAATTCATTATATAATTACAATTCATTATAATAGATATATATATTAAGTAAAAAGACAATCAATGTTATTCATCTTGATATTCCTATTAGAAATAAACAACCAGGTGTAAATAAAGGTGACAGGTGATTATAGACAATTACATGTACCACAATTCTATTAAGTACAGGAGAACCAAATATAAGTGATACTAACTTTGCAAAACGGTATATATTGTATACATGTACTTGAGTTTGCCTGTCACAAGTAAAAGATTGACTCAAACCTGATAGTTAAAATAACATAAGTTGCATAACTTTAGGTTGATAGGTTCATGTTAAAACATTTTAAAAATCATTTATAGGTACATGTAGTATTAAAATTAGTGTTTTTTTTTCTCCAAAAATATTGACCAGACTATACTCTGGTTTGTCTGTGACCTACAGCTATCTTTAATTTATAACATGTATAACCTATTCAAATAATTATGAAATTATATCAAAGCAATATCTAGCTTTTTAGTGATATATATGTATTGGCCTGGCCGCTGACAGACCAACACATATATATATATACTAGTTTGGTGACAGGCATTTTAAAATGATCAAATCATTAATTGATGGTTATCATAATGCATCTTTTCTTCCTCCTAATATAATGAGCATGATGATGAATGATTAACCAGTACTCTGCAAATCATCCGTCTTCGCTGACACTGACAATGTGATACCAATACACGACCAAATTTTTTTTAATTTTTCCAGTTGTATAAAAAGCATGTCCTAATTCAGTAATTCCAACATGAATATTGTCTATTTACCTGTCAGTTCTACTTGGTGGCCTTGATCTTGGTCTGGAGATTTTAGTTGGCTTAACTTTTGGCTGTGGATGGTCTTCTGATGATGATCTTGGTAATTTGGTCACTGGATTCACATAATATCCAATTAAAAACTCTGCATTTACTTTACTTATTATTAAATTACTTTTGGAACTAAATGCCCTTCCATACTGAACAAGGAAATATCTTTGCATTTCTGAACAATTTTTAACAACAATTCCCAAAAGCTGGCATCGTTTTTTTAAAATACCCGTGTCTTTGGCAGGAAGAATTTGTTTATGAATGTCAACTAAACGTAAATATGGTAAGTTTTCCAACATAATTGCAGGCAAGTCGTTCCAAAACATGCTGACGGTTACAATCCAAGGTGCATCAGTCTCTTCAGATTTATTTTTGGACACATCTGGAGTTGATGTAAACAATTTCATATCATCATTTAACAAATCAAGTTGTTCTGAAGAATCTGAGTTTCCTGGTAAACTCTTGTCACTTGTTGCAGTCGTCTCTTTTGGAGTAGGTGTTTCTGGAGACCCTGAAAAATATCAAATAAAGGGCTTTGTACTACATTAAATTTTCCGAGATATTATTCTTGAAATATCACAGGAAATACATAATGTTGTCTTCAAGCTTGGATCACAATTAGTTCTTGCCTAACTGAATTTTGTAAAACTCTTATTTGAGTCTTACTTGGATCACAATTAGTTCTTTCCTAACTGAATTTTTTAAAACCCCTATTTGAGTTTTACTGATGCAACAGTTACCCATCCTGCAAATAATTATTTCCCCTAGGACAGGCCATGGCAATTCATTGTTTATCATATTACTATAAAATCTTTTATAGCCTTGCTATGCTGTTTGGATTTTGCTTCTTGTTGAGACCTATAGTTTCTAACATCTGCTCCATTTGTTTTTTGGTTGATATATACATTTTTAATTGTCTCATACCTTTTTTTAGATTTACACACCTTACTGTCAATTACACAATTGTATATACGCCGGCCAAATTCAACAACACTTAAAAGAGTCCTAATAATTTTGTAAATCGATTGATTTTAATTTATATCAGGGAAAATTATCATACTAAGCAATATTACGAGTTTTATAGTGTACGTATATACATGTATACTGGTCCTACGGACTGGAATTTCATGGTGAGGTGGGACCCTCTCTGAGGGCTATGCAAAACTTGTTTGCATGGTCTTTCTCAACTTATGAACATATTTCTTAATCTTTTCATGATAATGAATACATGTATATTTGTAAGTAAATTAATTCAATGGACAAGACATATAATGAGCACCTATAGCTAATAACCCTAAGTGTTTTTAAAGTGTTTGGGTGTTAATGTTAAAGTCACACCTGTCAATAATTTGACTTGTGAGAATGTGTGAGAAGGATGTTTGTTTTGTAGGATTGTTGTTTTCTTACCTTTGTTGTGAAATGCATGCACTTACAATGTATATGTTTTTACCTGACAAACATCAGGTGTAGTCCAGTAAACTACTTTATGTAACTGATAACTATGTTACATTTCTTATGTACTTTAAAGTTCATTATAATAGTAACAGAAGACCATATAAAATTTGTAATAAATTATGAGATGAAATTCCTAATTCTGCAAATTAAATCCTCATGTTTATCGTTATATCCAAAATTGTCAACTGATAAATGTACATTAGCATGAAGTTATACTTAACGTTCCAAGCTTATGTAGTACAATTGATATATTCAGTTTGTTTTGGAATCAATTTTGGCTAGTATTAAAGCAATGTTAATTTCATTTAGGAATCTTCCTGTCCAGTACAAAAGCCAGGTTTTTTTTAATCATAGTTTCATTTAGTTAGATTTTAGTGTCTTGTTGATTGGGTATGTTGTAGGTTCCTTTAACCATATCTTTATAGTACTGACCATGCATGTAATGTATTAACATGGAAAATGGAAATAAATTTTGTACTTGACATAAATCTGAGTATAGGATAGACTTAAAATGAAGATGATTTGGAAATCATTTTTTTTACCATAACCTAGTAATCCCCTCCCTCTAAAATAATCCAAACATGTGGATAACAAACATGACAAATACAATAAAGTCAATAAATTAAATCGTGTAGCTAGGGAAAAAGCAAAAAAAAGGTCTTCTCTTTAATATACATGTAGATATAAATCACATTTAAAGTAAAAATATGTGGTTAAAAAATAACATACTTGAAACCTATTAGTATTAAAATATCAATGAATTCCCAATTTCCCATTAAAAATATATGGTTTCAACCCCAAAGTATTGATTATTCATGTTGATAATCATGATAATATTTGAAATTATATATAAACATGTACATGGTTTTAATATCAGGAAAAAACATTGCACACATGTACAGCACATACTGTACATCATGTGACAGCTGGCCTTTTTATCTAAAATACCAAGCTGGCTGTATATAGCTAGAAACACTAGATAAGTCAGCACAAAATTTTGAAATAGAAAATATTACAAAAATATTCTTATCAGATCAATGATTGAATTGTATTATAATATCTATGTGTACTATTATTTATGCTAATTATTATAAAAGTATCATTGGCGGATCCAGAGGGGGGTTGGAACGCCCCCCTTTTTCTTGGCCGATCAATGCATTTGAATGGGGACATAAAGTTGGAACCCCCCCTCCCCCTTTGTCCTGGGTTGGGAATTCGAACTCCCCCTTTTTAAAATGGCTGGATCCGCCACTGAGTATTCAGTTTTTTTATATTTCACTTACAATTACGTTACTATAGCTACAAAATGTAGCAGAGGTGGATTTAGAGGGTTTTTCAGGGGCCCAGGTCCCCCCTCTTGGGGAAAATTAGTTGATTATATAGGAAATCAATGAAGCATGACCCGTCAGAATAAAAGAACCAAGACCTTGAGATAAATGTAGTTTATATCAAAATATAGCGGATCTAACATTTGAACCACCAACATTTAAAACGCCTTCAAGTTTTTTTCTGTGATTACACAAACTGCCTTAAAAATCATCCAAGCCTCTAGAAGTCCCAATGCAAGGGCCAAGACCTAGATTACGTACAATAAGTAGTCTATTCAAAGTCATAGGCTTTAGCTTTACATTATGTATCAATCCATTAAATGTGACTTTTAATCACTGAGATTTAACATTTGACTTTGAATTAGATGACTTTATTTAGTTACTGTATTCATTTGATAAAAGAAGTGTATCTGAAAACCTTTTCACATTCCATGGGTAATTCTATACCTCCCATATGACATTTAGAACAATTAGTTCATTGAACATACACCGTGTAACATGCAATACAGAAAATCATTTATTCAGATATGAATATACTTATATGAATGTACAGATATGAATGTACAGGAAGCGCATGATTAATCTTTAATGTTAGTCTTTCCCCTAAGCATCTACAACATGTACAGTGTACATGGTAATTAAAATCAACAATATCCTTTGTGTAGATGTATTACGTTTAAAACACAATGCTCCCAAAATTATTGCATGAAAATACTTTTTTATATTATATATCATTTATAAGCCATGTTACTTGTTACAATTGATTTTTTTTTTTGAGAGAGAGAGAGTAAAAGAAAAATATAAGTGGTTTATTCCTATCTTTTTAATTGTCACAAATATATTTTATACCAATTCAAACATTTGATTTTTCGTGTATGAATATATATATGACTACATTCCCAACCCATAATAAAATAGGGGTTCCAACTATGTCTCAATTCAAATGCATTGATCGTCAAGATAAAAAGAGGGTTCAAATCCCTGGACCCCCCCCCCTTTTCTGGATCTACCACTGTTTAGTTGTTATGAACAACTTTTTATACTTATTTTTTATTTGGTTTCATGTTATGTTCTTTGTTTCATGTGAGCCTATTCAGAACAAGAAATGAATCGATTCTAATACATGTATATTATTACATAACTGTGTTATAAAATATTAAATCCAAAACAAAGAAAACCATGTACTTTCTGTTTGGCTAAAGGCCTCAAATCAATATATAATTGGCTTATATATAATTACCCTTTTAATTTCAGATAATGATTAAATAAAGGAACAACACATGTGCTTAGGAAAAACTTGCTTTGTTTTAAACAATGCAGTGAATCAGGTGAATAGGAGTAATTATTTTTAAAAGTTGACAGAAAAAATATTCGGACTAAAATTTATGCAAATTGCACCTAGATTTACCATTTTGTGCTATCTGGGCCAATTTTCATGAACATTGGATATTTTAATAAAGACCAATATCCTGATCTTGTTACTATTAAACTTGTAAATTGATTTTTATTGGTACTTAAAGCAGTATGCACCACATAGCTTTGAATAAACTAGCTCAAGCAGCCAATTAATTTTACCTTGTCAATATTATCCAAATATTTTGAAGAATTTTTAAATTACAGCATGTACTGTAGAGTAACACTTCAGCTTAAAGTCCCAGACTATAATAACAGATTAAAGTTGCTGTTATAATCATATAATTCTGAAAATTTGGTTACACTTTTTAATGAACTGTCTGAATCTGACAAGATGATTAATTTCTGATATAAAATGTACAGGATGTTGTATTTTTATTAGGTTATTTCTGTTATAATATATATTATTTGAATTTCAAGATAAATTTCCCCAAGGCCAAGGTATTTATTATCAGTGAACCACATACAAACCTTTTCTGGTTATCAAATACATACTTAAAAGCTTTTAATAGTTGAATGGGTTCATTGAATTTATAATTTTAGCCTTGTACATACCTGTTTTGATTTCCACACAAGCTGGTTCCCCATTCAGGTCAGACGTCACGCCTTTGCCCTGTATTGTGTCACCAGCGTTTTCTTTATCACTTGATGTGCTGTCAATACTCTGGACTTGATCCACAGCACTATATAAAATTTCCATTTGTTCAGGTGTCAACTGATCGGAGAAATTGATATTAAAATTTTCATTTCCATTTCCAAACAATACAGGGTCAGTGGTATCGGCACATGGTTCAGTTTCCATACTTAATATTGTATTAATGATTCCACTTTCAATATCTGTCATAACGCCATTTGTTTGGTTTCTCAGCGCGGTAGAAACAGTGGCTGGTAATGACGTCTGTGTTACTGTTGATGACAGACTTCCATTAGCGTGTGGACCATTTGACAATGTGCTATGTTTACCCAATCGTATGGCTTCCAAATCCTCATTTGTCAAGTGGGGCACAATGATATCCCCTGGTTTAGGAAGTGGCACAATAATTTTATCTGATGGTACTGACGGTGGAATGTCTTGACTAGCTCTCCTTCGACTACGGAAGTTTGTATTAAGAAAATAAACGAAATCATCTTTGTAACTTCCTTGAATTTTTAATTTTGAGTCTGATGTACTATTCTTAAGGAATTCTGCCAGTTTTTCACTTTTGTTGCTCTTTTTCTCACTTTCTCCAGTTATCAAATCAAATGTTTTGTCTTCTTTTGACTCTGAACTTCCTGAGCGCTTTATTCTTTTTTCATTTCCATCACTCTTTTTCTCCTTTGTTTTCCCCTTGCCAGCTATTTCCTTGTTGACCTTTTGAACTGAGAACGGTATATTACTTGGTCTGGCATGATATGGAAGACTATAGTCATGATCATGTTCAATATGTTCAGTTGAATTATTCTGAACACATGTTACAGCACTTTCACTTTTGTTTTGTTGACAAATATTGTTTGATAGAAGAGAAGTGGCAATCCTTTGCCCGAATGCAATTTGACTCTTTTCTGGTGATTGAAGACCAAGAGTGGAGTTACAGACAGAAGCAAATGTTCCGATAGAAAATTTACCAACTTTTGGTGATGTTTTAGTTGAACTAGATTGAGAATTAGTCCCATGAGGTACGACTGGTAGCGCATTAGAATTTACCAAAGCAACAATTGCGTCTCTTGCCTTATTGACATCGTTCAAATCAAACGAAGGTAACATGTCTGTTTTGACAGGTATTAAAGATGGACTATCACGTCTATATGTTCTCGATTCTAAACCGTCAGGTGATAATCCTGAATCACTAAAGCCACTGTCTTGTGAAAATTCATTTACTAGATGTAAATCATGGAGTTTGTCATTTCTTTTTTCTGATGAGTCATCACAATATTTCTCAGCATACTCATGATCTTGCATTGAAAATGTGGCTCTGCTTGAATAACTATCCAGGGATGGACTTTCCTCCGAAGTATCTTCAATGTTAGTCTGTTTTTCATGAACAGCGGCATATGTTTCAACTTTATCCAGAACTTGTGACATCCCCATGTCACATCTGTCTATGTTATTAGCACCTGTGTCTACTTTACCAGGTAGTATCTCATTATCACCATATTGATATTTTCCATCTTTCTCCAATATTTTATTCTCTTTATCTGACCATGTAGATATTGAATATTCTGTATTCGTCAATAATGCTGTGTCTTGATCATGATTTTCTTCTTCTTCTTCAATCGACTGTTTTATATTTAGAATCTGATCACTGTTTGTATTAGATTCCAATATAGTTTGATCATTGGGTGGAGTTTTATGTGATTCATTAAAATCAATATCCTCATAAACAGGTGACCTGATATCAGAGTCTATCCTCTCATTACAAACATCAAAATCCTCAATTTGAACTGGTTTACAGACTGGTACAGTATAACTGGAGCAGGATTCCTTTCTCCCAGTGCTCTCAGTCAAACTCTCCTCTGAATCTACATGTTTTAATTCACCATTTTCATGATCTAAGATTAAATCATTCCTTAGATCTTCAACTGACAGATTACTTTCCTTTAAAGACTGCAATTTTGTATCTAAATCTTCGGACAATGTCTCTGTATTTTGACCATCGCATACTTGGTCAGATTTATTCTCTTTGTGCCCATCATTTCCACTCTCTTGATTTGATGTAGTCGTTTCCTTGGGGCTATCTTTATCAGTACTATTTACACCTGCCAATAACTGGTCACGGTTCACATGATCACCTGATTTGTCAACAAGTTTTACAATAACTTTCTTATCATTCCCCAAGGACAAAACATCTGGCAATTTTAGAACTGTTTTATTTCCCGCGCTTACTTTTTGTATACTTCCATAATTATGCTCATTGAGCATTTTTTCCAACTCCGAACTTATAGTAAGTTTGACTTTTTTCACACCATCTTCAACAAAGCTAGTAGTCCGAATCAATCCAATAGGTTTTGTGTTTGTCTTTTTCTCATTTGTTGAACATGAGGAGGTTGCATGATCTTTAGGATTTATGATTTTGACTCCTTCTTTTGGTTTGACAATAACAATTTTTTGTTTCGTTTCAGGTTTATCAGTCTGTTTCAATGCAGCAGCTGTGGCTAAGATGTCTAATGGATTAAAATCACTCTGTTTACAATGCTGCATGCTGGGTGATCAGCTGACATCTCCGCATACTATCCCTAAAAAGAAACGTTATCTGTTAAAGCCATACAAGTACATATGTCTTCTTGTAATTTTAATCAGTTACTGACATTACTAATCATTACTTTTTTTTTAAATCATTATCTTCAGAATTTAAGATAATTTAGTTTCAAGTATGGATATCTGTATAAAGAATAAATAGAAGGTAGTGGTGAATTTTATTTATATAATTACATAATTATTTTAAAATAAATGTTCTACATTTTTTTGGCGATTGATAAATGTTTGGTTGTTAAGGTTGAGAAATGATATACAAATACTATCCTATACCACATTCACCTAAGATTAAGTTTCAGCTAATACTAAAATGTATACACTTTTTACTTAATCGTTCGATTGGGAAATAAATCATCTGATTTCCTGTTGTATAAATAGCTAATTACTTTGTTGATACAACATGTAACTGTAAACATGCATTCACATGTACAATAGGTTGAAAGACATGATATAATGTAGTTATAATAAAAACTGCACCACACACAAGTTTTATCCTGCTATTAAAATATGAAAAGTCTATCCTTATAAAAACTGAAACAATATTCATCCAAATCAATACTAATTCTTAACAACTTGATCAGTTATTATTGCTGTCACCATAAAACAGTTTGCAGTCTTATCACTAGATGAATTATTATGGATTTTACCTATTTATTTTTGGTATCAATAAAGAAACTACCTTTATTATTAACAAACATACAACGGTTTTTAACTTTTTCAATTCCTCTTTATTTCTATACAAAAAGATCGATTCCAAAAATAAAATTTTTTTTCATTTAAGAGAAGTTAAAACCCATATTCTCATAATTAAAACCAATAGACCATTGAAATTATTACTCAACAGTATATCGGCAATATATATTTGAAATATACATGTATATGATATGTTTACCTGTGATCCCTGGCATGAAACGATCAATATTATCTGGCTTCAAGGTAGTATGGTAATGTATTAAACATGTTATTTAGGCCATATACAATAAATTATTCAGTTTAAAATCTTTTTCATTTGAACAGTTTCCGTTTGGAAGGAATTGAAAAGAAAAAAAATAATCAAACTTTTCAAGATTGAATTCAGGCTTTGGTGTTTTTCTATGAAATAAAATCTTATGATAAAGTCATATAGGCTGTTCAAATGATATAAATTTAATACAAATAATATCAAATGTCAAAAGATAGAATTCTATCAGCTAATATTTGCAACAGGAAAATATCAATATCTATTAGAAGTAGAACTAACCCAGACATAGAAGTCCTAACAGCATATAATCTATAACATCCTACTGCGACTCTAAAGTTGACTTTAAGTATAATATATACTGCATTTATATGAATACATTTACCCTTTCTTACTTTTACCATAAATAATCAATGAATGTGAAGGACAAAAGTCATAGCCACAGTTGTATGTGAAATATTAAAAATTTAAAGGGATAACAACATTATAAAAGTCACATTGAATTTCGTAATATTCAACCAGGGTTACATGAACACAAGCAGAGTCATACATATACAAATATTAACATATACAGTGCAACCTGCCTTAACTGACACCCGAGTTTTCCAAAATCCTTGATTAACCGACACTTTTTTATGGTCCCAAAATTGGAAATATGCCTATCCTTGCAGAAAAATAACTGAGTATTCCAACACCCTCCTTAATTCAACCTTTTTTTCCTGTCCCCCAGTGTGTAGGATAACACAGGTTACACTGTATATATATTTATAGCATGATACAGGTCATAATACAGGTTGTAAATAGATTAATTATTTTCCCTGTGTGAGTGACCATAATCTTTTCAGTATCCACTTTATTTCTAAAGTCTATTTACACAAGATCCTGATTATAACACTAGTGTTTCCCCTTTAACAACAAAAGCTTCTTAATCATATTGATATGAAAGCGTACAAAGAAAAAGGGGAATATAAGTCATCATCAAGAAAGACAACTACACACAAAATGGTGAACTTAACTTCCCTATACCAAATATAATACAATAACAATATGTACATGTACCTCTAAAAGGAATGATCAGCTACTAACAATATCAAACACTTGGTTCTATATGTACACAATACTGGTACAACCAGGAATAAAATTCTACAACCATTCCCATGGTCTTGTCACTCTTGTGTTTATCAGGAGTGCTGAAGGTCATGGGTTTGATACCTGGCACTTTAAAATTGGATTCTGATGCTTTAATAGTTGTCTGCTAAGCACTAGGAGAAGAAAAGACTGTTAAGCTTTGAGTCAGAATGATGTCAAAGAAGGATGCCACAGCAAACTCTTCCTGTAGACCTTATGAGCTGACACTTCAGTCTATTGAGAACAATACAGGATAGATGCTCATATATATACCATACTATAATGTTATAAATTATTAATCCTAGATATCCAGGTAATATCTGTCACTGAACAAGCATGTATACATCAATCAAACAATCTCTACACATGAACTTAAAATAAGGAATATCACTATAAATATAATGATCTGATCACTACATGATAAACAGATATAACATTTGTGACAACTGGAAACAAGGAAAGTAAAAAGACATTACTCTGCACATGGTTATAGTCCAATGACAGTTGAAGATTTCCGTGTGATCAAGAAGTTTTACTCTTCTGCAGGCCTTTAAAATTTTATTATGACTGCACATTTACTACGTTTGCCCAACAGGCTTGTCAGTTAACTATTCCAAGTTATATATCTTATACATGTATCTACATTCTTCCGGCTTATTATACATAACCTTTCTTTGGCCTGCAATGAGCAGACAAGGATTATTAAAACCCCAAGTACATTTAAACAATATCAAAATATAGTACATCATTAAAGATTATTCCATATATATAATTCATTTTTCACTTTGGTGATATTTTTTTAATTTAAATTTATTAATTTTTCAGTGAATTTTGTTTTTTTCTCGATACAAGATAATTAAAAACAAAACTGAAGTAAACAGCAAACCTCTGCAGTGCCAGTAACTAATTTACTTCAGGTTTTATTTCACGAAAACATTGATTTCTAAGTATTTCAAAATTGATCTGTTTACAGGAGTTTGTTGTTCCGAGAAACATCAGGTAAATGGAAATTAAACCAAAAGTACACAATATATAGATTTATCTTTACTATTCCTAAAAGTCGTATCAACCTGATTAAAGAAGGAATCAGTCAGCAATAAACTGTCTATGATGAAAACAATATTGATTTCTTCTTATTTGCCACAAAGATGTTACTTAACCTTAACTCTTGGGTAATTTATAACATCTGAGAAGTCTATGCAGTAATGTAATGGTACTTTCTCACGGGTGCAGGATTTTCTCGCTGTACTGAAAATGCATTGATGAACTTTCAGCTGTTATCTGCTCATAGGTCAGGTTGTTGTCTTTTTGACATATTCCCCATTTCCATTTTCAATTTTATTTACAGTATAAAAAATCCTTATATTATCAAAGTCTTCATGATAAACTTTTAATCAACAGGCCCGAAACTGAACTTATGGAAAATTTTAGTTTGATTCTGTTGGCCTGTAGAGTTGGTTTTTACAGGCCTGAAAGCCAGGGCCTGTGGTTTAGCATGAAGACTGACATTACCTAGCTTAAGGGTCAACTGTTTGTATGTTTTGATGTTACATGTATGTAAATATGTACATTTCTGCACATGCACTGCAGTGAATTTGAAAAATAAGGCCTCCAAATAATTGCCAATTCCTTTATTTACTCTCAATACAGTCTAAAAGTTTTTATTTATCAACATGAAGCATTTAAAAATAAATTCAACTAAAGTTTTCCAATCTTTTAGTGACATTATCTATCATGTTTCAACTGAAGTCATTATGCTCTATTCAAAGTAGAAAATAAATATTGCCTTGATTTAATTTCCTTTCATGCCTTTTTAAACTCTCATGAACTAAGCTCACAGATTCCATCATTTCACATATCTCATTAAAATATGTAAATAAATATATATAAACATGTATAATTTGAAGGCAAATTTACAGATCTAACATTGTTGGGCTGATGTTTAGACGAATAATATATACATGCACATATAATATAGAGCATTTATTTGATTTTAGGGGTCAGGAGATTTACTTTGTTGATCATACTAAAAATGTTAATACATCAAATGTATATCTATATCTATAGTTTTCAATTCTTTTGATCTGGTCCTAATACACCTGTAATTGTTTTAACCTTGTATTGCTGTTCATCAATTTTCACTGCATTATTTATGAAAGAAAGTATGAAAATCAATCATGATATTAAAATGACTAACTATATTTAAAATAATTATTATACAAATGTAAATACGTGGGCATGACATCCAGGTGAAGAATTAATAGACAGTTCCTGTTAATAACAATATATTGCATTAAGTGAAAGGTGTGAAAGGGATGAGTTATCTTAGTAAACAGGATGACAAGTTCACATCATGTTTATTAAATATTACGCCTAAGAATTATAAACTTATTCATGCATGATGCAGGGCATCTAAAAGTTGGTGCCTTAGAATCATAAACATTTTCATGCAGGGCATCCAAAAGTAGGTGCCTAAGAATTATTAACTTTTTCAGTTTTTAGGAAAAAAGGTGTAAAATAAAAGCTTCAAACTCACATAAATATATGCAAATTGACTCTGCATTTATTTTGATTTTAATGGCAGAAATGTACAAAGAAGGACTTGAATTTGGTTTGTTTCAGTAAAAAGTTTCTTCCTGCACCAGCTCCAATTAAATAAATTACAATGATCGAAATTGGCAGACTTTTACTGTATTAATGCTACTGATAAGTACCACCTGGATTTAAATGGTTTTTTTTTAATATAATGAAAAGTACCACCTACATGACCTACAAATAGGAGTGTACCAGTTAACATGAAGGATAATGAGACCCCTTTGTTGTAATTGCCACATTCTAAATCACTGAAAATCCTAAGAAATCTTCTATCATGTCTATAGACTATAGTAAAATTACCACCCTTTATTTTTCAAATCAATCATCTAAAGTAGGACTCCATGATTTCAGGATATAGTCTCAAGATATTGTTCAATGAGTTTATCAAATTTAAAATCTGAGAATCTGAGGCCTACCTAACAAAGAGAAAAGTCTAAACCCTTAAGCTTCCCCTTTTCATTTAAATTATAAAATAATGCAATAAAATAGATATTCAAGTGCTTTTGATTTGAGGATTTCCTTATTTATTGTTCATTCAGGATCTTACCAATCCAATGGCAATGGTAGAATTTTCAACTTTTGAGAAAAATAATTACGGTTTATGAAAATTTATATCTCAAAGTTTGAGTGAGACCTAGATCTGCATATTGTGCATCTATGAAAAAGTCCAAAAGTTTTGATACTAATTACCTATGTTGCCCATTTTGTGCTTTGAAAGTTTCCCTCAAGTTTTTCATTTAAATTGTATAACTATTTTGAAGTTAACACTATATATAATATTTCCCTTTAAAATTTTAAACATTTATCTCCCTACCAACTATAAATGTTCAGTGCATTTTAGAAATTTCAAACACTCATCTGATAGATACATGTACATCGATATATCAGACACACATTTCAGCTACAATAGACTCATTAGTGATGTCATGTTCAAATAAAAAAAAATTGCACGGCCAAACAGTAATCTATTCCAATGGTAGAAAATCTTTTGAACTCAAATGTTAGTCAGAGATATTCAAACAATTGCCAAGTTGGCAACTTCATAGGAAAAACAAAATAAATACATCACATTTCTGACCAGGTGACTTTTTTTAACCTAACTAAATGACACCAAATCTCAAATCTGCACACTTGATGCCAAAAATACAAGTAATAATTATAACCATGTTTCAGTTACTTACTAAAATATATAATAATCTAATTAAAGTCCAGAGTTGTTCCAAACTGACATGTACATGTATGTACATTGTGATTCACACCTCTTTCACTGAAATCACCTTGGGCTAATTTCTAACTTTAACTTTAAGATTTCATATTTCTAAATAACAGCAGTGCATGAAAAATCAAAGAATGAAAAAAAAATATTTTAATTGCAACTACAACACATATTTATATAAGCTTTAAGATTGTTGTTGTCTAACTAATTGTTTAATAAGGACAACAATAAAACACCTTTCCAGAAAGATAATTATACAATTAGCTGTTTACAGGTAAAACATTTGTATTTTAGTACAAAAATGCAATCACAGTTTTAATCAATAAGGAAAAACCCCAATAGTAAACCAAAATATTAGTTACATGTATGAGCCATCAAATACATGTACATGTTTATACATTGTAGCTTCAATTTGCATTGGTAAACCTTAAAAAACCTAAAAAGTCTTCTACATTGATTCAGCAGTCTGAGTCAACAAGAAATGGTTATGCTCTTTGCCATACAAGTCCTGACACTTGCACAACAAATGGTCAAATATATCTTCGCCAGCCAGAATCACTATTAAAGTAATTTGAGTTACAAATGTATCAAATGCAAAACCCCATTACACTGTATTATAAATTAAATCAAATATGAAACAATGATAGTTAACTTTGATTTCCTATCCATAACAGTGACTTGTAAATTGAGGGTGTCCTGAAAGTGCTGCTATAGTACCATCAGAGGAAAAATTATCCGGACCTTTCCATACATGTTGTACATGTGTGATCCAGGAAACACCATTATAAAATTGTTAAATTGGCAACAAATAGTATGTATGTGCCCTATTTACATTAAAATGCAAACACAAAAGCTGTGGACAAATTAATTGTTTAAATCAGACATGTGTATGTCTCTGTATAAATGCATGCAATTGCAGATACATCTGTAAATGTACATGTAATATATATTGCTGTTGCATGGTGTACATATGCATGTAGGTGCAGAATTGAAGTTGTAAGTTTGTTTTTTTTAATTTTCAATATATATATATATCAATATATATATATAAATAAATATTTTTAAATAAAATTGTTTTAAAACTTACAAAAATCTTATAAGTCAAATGGGTATATCTTAATAATATTCATATCTTGCAGTAATATCTAATTATAGAACACGCTTTTGAGGTCAGGCCATGGCCATGTCAATATTTTCCTGTTCAACCGTGGTTTTGTACATAAATATTCACATGCAAGAATTACAACATTGCAAAATAAGAAAATAATAAAATTGCTTTAAAAATATAAAATAGCTTTCAACAAGAAATAACTTCTTTATCAGTAAGCATTTCTAACAAATAATTTATTCTTAAACTTCCCAACGCGCCATTGGCTTGGGTCGATTGGCAGACGAATTTTATTTTAAACAATTACAGAGAATATATTTCTGTATTTTAAGTGGACTACACTTACTGCAGCATCACTTTAGGATTAATTTTCCATAAATCTTTTACTAGGAATTCATTATTTTTGATTGTTTACAGTACACAGTCGTACAGTAATGTGTGTCACACTCCGTTTCAACAAAGAATGTGAATGTTTGACCTTCGTCATAAGATTTGAGTTGAACGAAAAAAGTTTTAGCGAAACGAACTTCACAGATTTTCGGAGATAATATTTATGCGGTAAAAGTTGGAAGGACCAAATACTTTTTATTTGATATTTTTTTTGACATATTGTATATGCCCAACAACCTTTTGATGGGAAAGTGCTATAACATAACATGATTTAAATATAGATATATTAAACACGACGATCCCATATATTCCATTGTCGGGTACAAAACTGATTGAGTACTAACTATTTTTCATTCAAAATCATGACAGTGTTTTTTTTCTTCTGCAAATTTGCGAATAGATAACCTGATTCCCATTTCAAGATGTACAAACTTTGAAAAGGGAATATTAAAAACTAAGTGCAGAATACCAAGGACGTATAACTAACATATACGTCCTACAGAAACAGCCAGTTAATAACACTTTTATTAAATGATTATTATGGTATTAATGAATGGGTGTTTTTATAATGGCCCTGTTATATGTCCAGGTCTATAATAATGGTCGAGGAAGTCTGTAATGGCCCGAGGCAACGCCGAGGGCTATTACAGACATCCGAGGCCATTATTACTGACCGAGGACATATAACAGGGCCATTATAAAAACACCCATTTCTTAATACATTTATTAACCAACTGAACAAAAGTGTATGTGTTGCTGCTAACTTGATGTACCGTCTTACTCTTTTAATGACAGTTTAGTTTGAACAAAATAATTTGTACTTCACCATTATAAAGCTTTAAATATACCAAATATCCAAGACATTAAGTTGAAAGAGATACAATGTATGTGTTAAAAAAGAGGATGAACAGTGATCTCCTTATATGGTTCTTTAATGTTGGTTGCTGGTTACTAAATTAAATAAAATACAAAAAGTTATTATTATAATACTCTTTACAACTTAGTTTTATTAACTTTATCAAAAACCCAAACAGAAAAAACAGGGCCATTACAGAAAAACAGGGCCATTACAGAAAAACAGGGCCATTACAGAAAAAAACAGGGCCATTACAGAAAATATGTAATTTTTAATAAACAGTCACTTTTGGCAATAATGCACTTAGTTGGTTAATAAAAGAGAATTAAAAACCGGAAGTAAACGTCCCGTATGAGCCCATGGGCCAATACAGCTTTTTTCCCGCTTTTTTCTGTATTGGCCCTGTTTTTTTCCGTTTTAAAACTTTAAGACGTTACAAAACATTGCACATCATTAAACCTGTTTATTTTATGACTTTAATTTAAAAAATATTATACAAATGTTTTTATGCATAACGATACTTCCAAAGTTAAGTAATGGCGTAAGAAAATTGAAAACCGGAAGTGAATGTCCTGTATCAGCCCTAGGGCTAATACGGCTTTTTTCCCGCTTTTTTCTGTATTGGCCCTGTTTTTTTCCGTATTGGCCCTGTTCGAAGAGCAATATTAAATCTTGATTTATATAGACAGTGGAACGTTTTTAGTATTGCACATGCTGATTTATCCGTATTAGGGCTTATTTGCTCATATCATTTAATAAGTATAGAGTATGGTTGTATGTTGTTCAGTCGCCAGTGACCTATAGCTGCATGAATACACCAGAGACATAGTAGTTGTCAAATTGACAATCTGAATCATAGGAACCTCATATGATGTTCAGTGGTTGTCGTTTGTTGATGTGGTTCATAACTTGTTCTCATTTCTCATTTCTCGTTTTTATATAGATTATACCGTTGTTTTATTCGTATAAATAGTTTTACACTAGTCATTTTTTTGGGCCCTTTATATAAGCTTAAAAACTGTTGTTCGCTGTGAGCCAAGGATCCATGCATGTTGAAGACCGCATTTGGCCTCTAAGAACCAAAAATTTGCGAAAGCAAATTTACAGATCTAACATTGTTAGATCTGTAAATATATATATATAACTCGTCTAAACATCAACCCAACAATGTTAGATCTGTAAATTTGCTTTCGCAAATTTTTTGGTTCTTCCCTCGCCGGGATTCGAACCCATGCTATTGTGATATCGTGACACCAAATCGCCTGCACTGCAGCCGTCCCGCTAGACCACACGACCACCTGGGCTCTTAAAAATAGAGCTTTCGCTGGCCGTGTGTTACCTTTCCACGTCAGTTTTAATCTAGCGGCGTACTGCAGTACATGATATATAAGGCATGAAGATGTTATTGTTACAGATCAGCTAAATTATATATAGTAAAGGATCCTACAAATTAATGTAAGATACAGTCACAGAAAATAATTATATTTATAAGTACGTCTGAGTCAGTGACAACCCTACAACAGATGTATCCATCGGATCGCCATCAATGATGGTGATACATGGCTGTGTACATAATGTATATACAACTCGTCTAAACATCAACCCAACAATGTTAGATCTGTAAATTTGCTTTCGCAAATTTTTTGGTTCTTCCCTCGCCGGGATTCGAACCCATGCTATTGTGATATCGTGACACCAAATCGCCTGCACTGCAGTCGTCCCGCTAGACCACACGACCACCTGGGCTCTTAAAAATAGAGCTTTCGCTGGCCGTGTGTTACCTTTCCACGTCAGTTTTAATCTATATATATAATGGTTTACTTTTCAATGACAAATTATGACTTGGATGGCCGAATTGTCTCATTGGCATTCGATCATACCACGTCTTCTTATATCTGCATCAATATAAATTCTTATTTTGAACTAACTTTCAGTAAGTGCGAGTACTCTTTGATCGGTTCTTCGTTCTTGTGTCTTTACGTTACTGTAGTATTTGTTTTACAAATGTATAAGCATCGAGCCAATCTGTCAGTCAAACTAATTTAAATCATTTGTTCTTTTGAAGTCGCGCAGCGCTGTACTTACCATGTCTCAGGATAAAGGACTCAGTGACGGCTAAGGTTGGTAGTTAACAAGCGTGTTTTAGCTCGACAGATTGTAGTTGTCGGCCCCCACGTCTATTCCACAAGATCAAAAAGAGTCATAGTATATATATAAACGAGTCTAAATTGAAAACTACGTTCAAACCTATGATTGCGTTGGATAAAAACCGCAATGTTTATACGTGTGAATGTAAAACAAATTTCGTTGTACATAGAAGGGTCTAAATACAGCACAAACAACATTTTCCAAAAGACCAAAAAAGTGAAAAAGTATATTTAAACAAAACGTATTTGACTAACAGGTCGAACAACTCATGTTCTTAAACCCTGCTGACTGCCATTGGCGATTGCCAAATAAAATTGATCACGAGATGTAACAAAATGGATCTTAATATAAATTTAATAAACAGAAAACGATAAACTTGTGGCCAAGATGTTATGCCACAAACACAAGGTGTCAATATTTTTTTTGTACACCAGATCTATATATATACAACTCGTCTAAACATCAACCCAACAATGTTAGATCTGTAAATTTGCTTTCGCAAATTTTTTATTCTTCCCTCGCCGGGATTCGAACCCATGCTACTGAGATATCGTGATACCAAATCGCCTGCACTGTAGCCGTCCCACTAGACCACACGACCACCTGGGCTTCACAAAAATAAAGCTTTCAGTGGCCGTGTGTTACCTTTCCTCGTCAGTTTTAATCTAGCGTCGTATTACAGTACATGATATATAAGGCATGGAGATGTTATTGTTACAGATCAGCTCAATTATCTATAGTAACGGATCCTACAAATTAATGCAAGATAAGTCACAGAAAATAATTATATTTATAAGTACGTCTGAGTCAGTGACAACTCTACAACAGATTTATCCATCGGATCACCAGCAATGATGGTGATATATGGCTGTGTACATTATGTATATACAACTCGTCTAAACATCAACCCAACAATGTTAGATCTGTAGATTTTTCTTCTTCCCTCGCCGAGATTAGAACTCATGCTACTGAGATATCGTGGGACTAAATCGCCTAAAATTGCACGATGCCCGACGCGATGGACCACTCGATTACCTAGGGTCAACTATATATACATATATATTGCCGTCCATCGTGTATGTGCAAGATCACGAAAAGAGGGATATATATATATATATATATATATGTCAAAAGGACAACAACCCAAATGACAAAACATGATGAGAAACATTGACTTGTCGAAGTCATCCAAATTTTGTTTATTTATTACTAAATTTGTTATATATCTTCAGAACAAATGACTTCTATACATTCATGAATTGGGTTGTATTGTAAATATAACTCTATTTATAGATTCAATAATTTCTTAATGGTAACCGTGATGAACGACAAATTGATTAATAACTTACGTGTGTAAAAAAAAGTATTTGTAAGCCACTTTATTGTGTCTTGCGGCAACATTTTCATATTTTAGCCCTTCGAGGTTTACTGGAAAACGCCAAAATCATGGCAAGAAGACTTAATGTTTTGAATTATAAAATGCATATTTCCTTATTTAATTTTACCTTAAAAGTCACCTCACTATTTTTGTACATCTCGGTATACAATTATCAAGCCATGCATTTCCCATTTTCAGCTTCCGGGTTTAAGAATCGGAATGAGGGCACTTACCAAAACCCATTTACAGCGGGTATTTGCCATATATACCATGTCTATAAATGGGAGCAGATAAATGTTTGAATAGAATAAGTACCAATAAAATTGTGGGAAATTAGAAACAAGGAAGTCCGGCCAGGAATGTCTGGGTAATAAATACACTGTAATAAATTCATATACGCAGAGTGGTGTCGTTTTGAAAAGATATAAACAGAAAGAGCTACAATGTTTGATCTATTCAGTAGAATCATGTTCGAAATATCGTATATGAAAATTCCGATATTTTAGTAAGTTAATTAATTTGAAGAGGTAACCGTGAATAGGTTAACCAAAAAAAAAAAAACGACCGTTCAGTTTTTTTTGTTCACTACATCTGACAAACAAACAAATACTGCATACATATAATGGATGATTTAATGATAATTTCTCCAATCATCTCACCACCTTAAATTATGGAATAACATTTTGTGTCACCATGGAAATAAAAATGAGTATACATGTATGCATAACTTGTTATAATCTGATTAAAATCACCATCGATAATATAGATGCATAAATAAAATTCATCATCGATACTGTCGATACTATACATCAGGGTTAGTCTTGGAAATATCTACGACAATTTCTAGCACTCAAGTTGGACACGGCTCACGACACAATTAAGACTATGACAAAACAAATGAACCAATATTTTCTTAAAAGTCAATATTTCTTTCCCAAATATAATATGTTACCAAAAAACATCTCTGTACGTGCGGTAATATTGGACATAGAGACAACTCTCACCCAAGTCACAATTTATAAAAGTAAACCATTCTAGGTCCGTACATTCCATAAATATCTAATTTTAGTACATGGCATCATCGAATTTGACTTTCGCCATCGGAAAAGTCAATTAAGATAGGATCACCAAAAAGATGATACAAAATTACAAGACAGAGCAAAATAAGAGACGTATAATACAACTATCGAAATAAATGCAGTTGATACATAAACTCATCATAGATACTAAGATTGAAATTTTATGTTTGTGCTAGGAGCGCGTTTCGTCTACAAAAAGCTCATCAGTGACACTCGAATCAAAATATGTTAAAAAGACCAAAATTAAGTACGGGGTTGAAGAGCATTGGGGACAAAAATATTCTAAAAGTTTTGCCAAAACACAGGTATACATGGTAACTTTATTCCTGAAGTAAATAAACTAGTTTTTTTCCTTTTCATAAACGTGAAATGTACGGGTTAAAAAGATGCTTCTAATATGCGTGGCTGCACTATTTCCCATGAATTGTCTATTCAACTTCACACGGGACGAAATTTATTGCAAATTTTGCGTTTTGTTATCTACTGACGACAACCCCTGACAGTTTGTTAAAAACACGTTCAGAATTGGGTAAAGCAAATGGTGAATGTTAATGTCGTTAATCTCACAAACAAACTAAAACAATATTTATACAAGCCTTATTAAGATCACAAAACTTTACCAACACACATAATAAGACGCGGCTAGAGTAATAGATGCAATGGCCTTGAAGGGGTGATACAGCAATTGCAAAACGGGTAGATACGATCTGTAATTAAATAACTAAACTAATGAAAAGTTTATTTAGAATAACCATATGACGGATGAACAAAAAGTGTGCCATAATGGCAAAATAGATTATATTTGTATACCTGAATATTTGTCAAATGATATTTTTACCTTAGAGATTAAATCAAATTGTCCATATGAAGTTTCTGATCATTTTCCAGTCTTTGTACAGTTGAATATTGATCTGCTAAGTAGGACGTCAAACGCATACAACATAAATAAAAAGACATTGAAATGGTCAAAAGCAGATGATTTTGAACTTAAGATGTATCAAACCGAAATCGACAAACTTTTAAACTTTGAGACAAACTCTGATAACTTATCAAAAGGTGATGTTGAGAGATTCTCCTCTCTTCTAATAAATGCTCTACATATGGCGTCAAATTCTTGTATTCCTACTGGAACATTCCGACCATACTTAAAACCTTATTGGAAAAATCAAAATCTAAATAACAGTCATTTCGAGCAAAGAAATGCAAGACGTAAATGGATAAACAACAATAAAACAAGAGAAAAAACTGATCTCAGTTATGTTGAATATAAAAATAAAAAACGAGAATTTCGTAAACGAAAACGAATCGCTGAAAAACTTTGGCAGGAGGAAAAATTAATTCGAGGATATAAAACTTGCTGCTAAAATGGATATTGGTGAATTTTATCAACGTGTACGCCGTATGCGAAAAAGTGGTCCATCAACTACAAAGCTGTCATACAATGGCACTGAAGCTACAAACGATAGTAGTATATGTGAATTATGGGGTGAATATTTCCGTGATTTATACTCTGAACAACTAACTGGCTGTTTTGATGAAACTTTTTTCCATGAAATATCGTCAAAAGTGCAAACATATTTTCAAAACAGTGAAAAAGCATCTATTCCAGAACTTGAAAAACAAATTACTTTAGAAGAAATTCGTGAACAAATTAATACTTTAAAGTGTGGGAAAGCACCGGGTACGGATCGCATTACTAACGAACATCTATAATACTAAAATTACGAGGTCCAATTTGTCAGCCGTCATCACGTAAAAACGACGAATCACAGAATTCAACTTTATATATAACTAATATAGTACAAAGGTGTAGATTAAAAATTACACCACTCCAGGCCCTTTTGTTTTCCACGTAATTAATATTGCCAATAATTAAGAAGTTCCGGATCGAGTCCGCTACCGATACCAATAGTATATTCAACTGTTTCCTATTACCTTATCTGTACGTTCCGCATCTGACAGGCGCACCACCAAACGTTGTATTCAGGATTAATATGCTATATACACGGGTCATAACCACAGGGTTGACACTACTAAATTGTCAAATTGTTACCTATTGTAGTATTTTAATCAGTAAGACATTCTAAGATAACAATACGAATACTAAAATCTTGACTAAAAAAAAGGCGTATAGGTACAGTTTTCAATTTGTTAGTGGGCATGACGTAAAACAGCGAAGCAAAGAATTCAACTTTATTTATAATTATATAGGACAATGCTGTTGATTAAAAAATACTCCATTCCAGGACCTTTTGTTTTCCAAATAATTAATATTACCAATAATTTATAAATTCCAGTTCGACGGGTTCAAACAGAAAGACTTGAAAGCAGAGAAAAACTGTGTATCTTATAATCGGCATGACTTTATCAGATGACAATACTAATACTAAAATAAGGCTTGCGCATAGTTATATACTTTAATTCAGTCACGGACCCGTGATATCACGGGTGTGTTCTAGTATACTATATGGCGGGGATCAAGTGATCAAATATTTGTGTAAACTTTTTAATATAATCTTGAAAACAGAATATCTACCTGTTTCTTTTCGACATGGTATTATTATTCCACTGTATAAAGGAAGTAACAAAGATAAAACTAAACCGAACAGTTACAGAGCTATGACATTAACATCAGTCGTAGGAAAACTTTTAGAAAAGATATTTTTGACTCGTATTCAAAAGCTTTTGGAAAATATTAACAATGTTATACCTCATGGCTTACAATTTGGTTTCGTCAAAGAACATGGATCAATTCCTGCTATTTATACATTAAAAGAATCAATTAGGTACTATATCGAACGTTACTCATATGTGTTTTCAATATTCTTAGACAACGAAAATGCATTTGATCGTATATGGCAAGACGGACTTTTGTTTAAATTGTGGAATGCTGGAATTACCGGTAAAATGTGGAAAATAATACATTTGTCATATAAGACAGCAACTGCACATGTACAATATAACCGTTTGAATAGTCAGGTGTTTCAAATAAAACAAGGCGTAGGTCAAGGTCGAGTGATGTCAGCGTGGCTATTTGCGTTATTTATCAACGATTTAATAACTCAACGATTAGAAACAAACTCTGGGTTAATGATTGGACACATACATATACCTACAATTTTACTAGCGGACGATACCACTTTACTAAGTGGCACAAAATCTGGTTTACAACAAATGTTGAATGTTGTGAATAAATATGCATATACATGGCGGTTGAAATACAACGCAACTAAGAGCAGTCACCTTCTTTTCCAACCATCAAAATCTTCTATAAAACATAATGAGACAAAGTATGAATTTTGTCTGGGTGAAACAAAGGTTCCTATGAAGCAAAGTATTATTTATGCTGGAACTTTGATTGATAGCAATATGAAATCATACGACCGTACTGAAAAGGCGTGCAAAAAGATGAAAATGAATTTACATTCTCTATACGGTATAGGACTTAATCGGAATGGCATGAACTCAATTACAAATACTACTATTTGGAAACGTATTGTGTTACCAACTGCACTTTACTCGTGTGAGCTTTGGGGTCAGTTAACAATTGCTGAATCTAGAATGTTAGAGCAAACGCAAAGATACTTCGTGCGATTTGTATTAGGCCTAGATAAACGGTCGCCAACTGATGCATGTACAAGTTCTGTCGGGCTATGGTCTATACAAGGACTCGTCGATAAATTCAAATTATTGTTCCTGGGACGGTTGTTCAGAGCTAAATCTAATACAACTCATAAACAAGTTTTTACTCTACGTCTCAGTCAACTACTGCTTGGTGAATCCGATAAACGTTCAATAACATATGACTTTATAAAAACTCTGATTAAATATGATATGCATTCCTTTCTTGAGAGTTACATGGATGATTTGTATGAATGTAGGACAGAAAGTCACAGGACAAAAAGTCACAGACAAAAAGTCACGGACAAAAAGTCACAGGACAAAAAGTCACAATTCATTTTTTCTGATTATTTTCTTTGAATAAAAAACGCTTATTTCTACAAAAATATTTTTGTATTTTTCTTAAACTATTGTATATAAACCAACTTTTTAAACAAAATATATCAAAAAAATATCAAAGATTATCAAATAATTGTTAAAAAAACAAAATGTCAAAGTGACTTGGCATTTAAATGGCTTCATGGTGCCAAGAAAAACATCTTTTGCATGATTAAAATTAAATAAATCTTCATTTTTCAAGTATAATGACACATTTCCTAAACTTTAATATGAATATATGTATTTAAAAGTAAATATTTCAAGATATATTCTTATATATTAAAACAATTGTCAATAAATTATTTGTGACTTTTTGTCCTGTGACTTTTTGTCCTACCAAATTTGTGACTTTATGTCCTGTGACTTTTTGTCCTGTGACTTTCTGTCCGTTTACCGATTTGTATATCCCAGATAAAAAACTATGGTCCAAAATTGTTAATCAATCAATTGAAATCAGAGAAGAAAATGTTTGGAAATCATCTATACAGAGTCGACCAGAGCTTTGTCGTTACTATGAAATACAAAACAGACTATCTATTCACAGACTTTTACGTCTTGCCGTTGTCTATCCGCATTTGAATACTAAATTATTAGTCATGGTAAAACTGGGCTCAATAGCAATAAAGGATGGTCAGTGCTCTTTATGTGGATGTTATTCCACAGATATTGTTCAACACTTAATTCTGTACTGTGAAAAACTTTTGGATTTAAGAAATAACATGTTTTACGGAATTGTTGACGTTTTACCGGTCTAGGAATCTGTACGCTTTTTTCAGCAAGATGATAGTGATATAATCGTAGCTTTACTTGGTGGCATTACAGATTTTATGCATTCTGTGAACTCTGACAACTGGAGAAACATGATGTGTTGCTTGGCAGATCATATATTCAATCTGTACGGAAAATTTAAAAGCGAATTATCTGAGCATAGGTTTAATTTTGGTCACTAAAATATTTGCATCAAACAAATGTAGCATGTAGATATATATATTATATATATATATGTAAAATGGGTTTTTTCTTTATGTTTTTTTTTTGTGTGCACGTGTGTGTGCTTTAATTGTAGTTTGTATTTATATGTTGTTCATTTCTTGTAATTAGTATACTTGTGTTTAAAAATGTAAATCTTCAGTATATTGGAGGAAATAAAGAGAATCAATCAATCAATCAATGACGGATGAACAAAAAGTGTGCCATAATGGCATTTATTGAGAAACATATGGTTTGGTATAACAAGAAAACTACTCTAGTGTTCAAAAAATTTCTCCCCCCTCCCCCGCTTCAAGCTCTGGATCCGCGCCAGAAACTCTAAGTATTTGAAATAATAATAAGTTTTGTAAACAGTTAATTTATAATTGTGATCTTACAATGATACTGAATTCAATTAATCTCATTTCAATTGAAAATGACATGTCATATTCCTTAAAGTATAAACATCAAAAATTATTTGGAGCTTGCATTGCGGCCTGCGGTGTTGGTTTCTGGCCTATGACCGTATTTATACGTATAGCAAGCTCAAAAACAACTCATGTGAAGATCTATGGGTACTCGGTAAAAAAAATGATGTGCATATCATAGTTTTTGTCTCAGTATGTGTGACCCTTTATAGCTTGCTGTTATTGTCTCTTTTTGTGGACCTTTATTGCTTGCTGTTCGGTGTGAATCAAGGCTCCGCGTTGAAGGCCGTACTTTGACCTATAATTGTTAACTTTTTATAGTGTGACTTGGATTAAGAGTTCTCTCATTGGCACTCATACCACACCTTCATTTTTATGTAAATACATACATAAAAAATATTCATATATCGTTCCCTGGAACCAAAGTTTCTTTTTTAGAAAAAACTGTGAAGAAAAAAAGGCCTCCAAGGTACAGGAGAAAAACCCCAAAACAACAACAGCATGTTGTAAACAGTCTTCAACCTCAATGGCCAATGCAACAAACGTTACCGAGTCAAGTATATGCAAGGTTACCAGTGTATCCTCACAGTCAAAATCTGAACATATCGGCCCATCACTATGTGAATCAGCAAATACCAACAATGGTAAGGCAACCGTTATTTCATCCTTCAATGTTGAGAACTTCACAACAAATGCCGTATACCTATCAGAGCTACTCGGGAATGTAGATATTTTAGCTATACAGGAACATTGGTTATGGTCTTTCGAAAAATCAAAATTAGAAACTTTTGCTGCTGAACGCGATTTTTGTACTACTATAAAATGTACTGACGAATATGATCCTATTAGTAATAGACAGCGCATGCGGGGATGGGGTGGTTGTGGTATTTTATGGAGAGCACACCTAGACCAATTTGTGAAAATTCATGATGATGGTAATGAACGTATTTGTGTTATAACTTTAGACACTAAGCCGAAACCAATTTGTATTGTGGCCGTATATATGCCCTGTACTGGTAGTAAGGAATATGACCGAAAATATGAGCAATGTTTTGATGAGATAAGTGAATTAACTATTAAATTTGCACACCACACCATAATAGTGCTAGGTGACTTAAATGCCTCATTGATTCGTAAACAGAAAACTACAAGAGACAAAGTGTTTTTAGCATCAATACAGGAAATAAATTTATGTGTACCAAGGAATTATCCTTCTAGTCATACGTTTTTTCACCATAATGACAAAGCTTCGTCACAAATAGACTATATTTTAGCTTTTAATGATAGTAACTTTTTTATTGAGACAGATATATATTGTATGTCGCCGTTAAATTTGTCATCTCATGTGCCAGTGACTGCTAATTTTATATGTAATTTACATGCTACGGAAAAAACTGATGTAGTCAATACTGCTACGATGAATAGAATTAACTGGGAGAAATGTGATACGTTGAAGTACCAAAGGTTACTTGATGAAAAATTTAATTCCTTAGATATTGCATCTGGAACTTTAGATGAACAATTTCAAAATGTGGCTGATATTTTTAAAACAAGTGCAGAGGATGCTTCAGAGGAGGTTAAAAAACGTAGGGTTCGAAAGTTAAAGCCGTGGCCTATGAATTTGAGAAGTCTTTGTCATGACAGTAAACAAGCATATAATATTTTCAAACAAGATGGGGGAAATAAATGTGAAACTAACATTTTATGGGTGAACTGTAAATTGGCTAAAAAGAAACTCCGACAAGCTCAGAGGCAGTTGGATGCCAATAATAGATATAAACTGTATTATGAAATAATGGACTCATATACTTCAAATCAGAAGCTCTTTTACAAACTTATTAATATTCAAAGAACTGGGCAAGTTAAGAAATTGACTAAATTAGTTATTGATGGTATAAATCTTGAGTCCTCAGAAGAAATAAGGGATGGCTGGGCATCGTATTTCGAAAAATTAAGTACATTATCTACAAGTTCATCATTTTGTGATCATCAGCATCAAATTGTGAAGCGTAATATACAAAATATTTTGACACTACAAAATTCAGGGAATAAGGGAATGCAATATGCAACTTTAGATGAAGTTACAGCAGCTATAAACAAAATGAAAAATGGAAAGTCACCTGACGAGTTAAATCTAATGAGTGAACATTTGAAATGTGGTGGACAAATTGTACCTATAATATTAAAAGCTCTTTTTGATCGTGTTTTACAAGAAAGAGATGTACCTGAAATTTTTCAGTCTGGAATTATTACTCCAATACACAAGAGTCATGGTAAACCCTTGCAGGATCCAAATTCTTATAGGCGAATTACAGTATGTAGTATAATGGGAAAAGTTTTTGAGACTATACATATGTCTAAAATTTCACCAGACTTAGATAGACTTCAAAATAAATTGCAACGTGGTTTTACTAAACGGGTATCTCCAACAAATGCAGCTTTACTACTTACTGAGGCGCTAGCTGACGCAAAGGATCGTAAAAAGAAAGTATTTGTAGCCTTTATTGATGCTTCTAAAGCATTTGATGTTGTGTGGCATGATTCTTTAATGTTAAAACTTTTTCAGTCTGGAGTTAAGGATGAGGATTGGTTTGTAGTATATAAATGGTATCAGCAAATGAGATCAAAGGTTAAGTGGGATGGACATTTCTCAAGAGCTTTTGATGAGCAACAGGGAGTTAGACAAGGTGGTATTTTGTCTCCTACTCTGTATAAACTTTATATTAATCCGTTATTAGATTGGTATCAAAACAAACATTTGGGCCTCCGTATTGGAACGATACATATTGCCTCACCAGCATGCGCAGATGATATTGTATTATTAGCGGAAGATGCTATTTCATTACAGACAATGTTAAATTTACAAGAAACTTTTGCAAATAAAGATAGATATTTTATTAGTGAAGCTAAAAGTAAAATTATGACTTTCAATAGTAGAAGAAATGAAAAATGTGTGGATGAATTTTATTTACACGAAAAACCTATAGAACATGTTGTTTCATATACTCATGTCGGAATTAATCGAAATTCAGTTGAAAAATGTTTGGTATCAGAAAGAATCAAATTAGCTAGACGAACCTGCTATTCGCTAATGGGTGCAGGTATGCACGGATATAATGGAGTCAACCCAAATATAGTCATCAAATTATGGAATACATATGTTCGCCCACGATTAATTTTTGGACTAGACTGTGTAACACTTACCAGAAAGGAACTGGATGAATTGAACTTTTTTCACAAATCACAACTTAAAATTCTGCAAAACTTGCCAGAACGAACCGCTGATGCAGCAATATATATTCTGTCTGGCCAGATGCCAATAGAAGCGTTTTTACATAGACAAATTTTAGTAAACTTTGGCAACATTGTGCGAAACAATGATATAGAGAAGGAGATATGTATTAGACAACTTGTAATGAAGGATAATACCTCTCATAGCTGGTTTATTTATGTGAACGATATACTCTCATTGTATGAATTTGAATCTATTTTTGACATCCTAAATTCAATTCCAAATAGAGAAAGTTGGAAAAACTATGTGAAAAAGAGAATAGAAACATTCTGGAGACAGAAGATAACGAATATGGCAGAAGGAAAGTCTACTCTTCGCTTTTTGCATCCCATGTCAATGAATTGTGAAACTGTTCATAACGTTTGGGCCAACACAGGACTTGACTCTATTTCTATTATGAAAGCTAATGTAAAAGCTAGACTACTTACAGGAGTGTATACACTGCAATCAAATCGTAGTAGATTTAATAAGTATGAAGTAAGTGCAATATGTCCGTTGTGTATGGATGAGATCGAAGATATTGAACATTTCTTACTACAATGTGCTAGTACAGATACTGTGAGGAATCAATTTATTCCAAAGCTAAGAACTTTGATTTATGACTTTAATCATGAAATAGGAAATCTTGTCTTCTCGAACAATTCAATGCTATTGAGGGTGATTTTGGATGTTTCTAGCCCACAAGTTCCAATTTTAATACAGACTTTTTCATTTATGGAGAAAATTGAGGCCATAACAAGAGGAATGGTATATGCTCTACACCATAAAAGATGCTCTATACTGGATCTAGTTGGCAGTTAGGATGGCAAAGTCATTTAAAGTCATTTAAAATCATTAAATAGTTTAAAATAAAATAAATAAATTTATTAAGTTACTATTAATCAAAAGTTTAAGGTTTAATATGACAATTAAATGTTAAGTAAGCCTTGTGTTCTGATATTTTTACTTAAATTTAAGTTTGTAAGGAAACTTAAGGGTTGATACAAATGGCTAAGTTGTTCTATTAAGTTAAGAAAATACTTTTCTATTAAGGTATAAGGAAATTATACTAGGATAATAAAAATTTTGTCCCAAATAGGTGATAAAGTAACTATTATGTAAGCAACTTTAATTGTTGTGTGTTTTTTCTAGTGAAGTAGGAGATATAAGGCTACTGGTGCAGTGTAAGGAAACTTTAGTGAATGACCAACAAAGATGGCATATTGGTTTAATTCAGAATGAACAATAAAAAGCTGAGTTATATGCTGAGTAACAAATTGCCACAGTAACATTGATAATTTGGTGGTACATGAAGTAATTTTAGATTTTAGTATATATATGCCACAGTGCATGAACTTTTAAAGTAATAGACATTGATTAGTGTATAATTGATATAACGTATGTGATTTATATGGAGTTCAAATGTATATAGTATGGTGATGGAACAGTTTCCTGCACGTTTACAAAAGTGATTTGACATTAAGTTATTTTAAAGTTTATGTTTGAATTGAGCTCCTAGCTGGGATCGCAGCCTTAGCTCAATTTGGATAAGACCAACTGCCGTTGCGTTGTAAATTGGTGGTGGGTACGCCAGGCTGTGTTGACATCCAATACACCAGTATCTAGAACAATATATTTAGGCGAAATAATACTGGTATTATATGCACCGATCATATACACTGTATAATATTCCTGCACATGCACACAGTTGCTTACAGTAAATCAGTTGCTAATCCGTGCTACACTACAAAAGTAGTGGTACTCCAGATAGTGGAGGAAAGAATAAAGAAGAAGAAGATGCAATGACTAAAATAATTAAGTAGATTTTGTATCTAAAACAATATTGACCGACAAAGCCAAAATGTATCTGAACAAAGTTTAAAAAAAAGACTTGTCTCTTTGGACCATATTTAGTGTATAATGAATTACCAAGGATTTGTATAGTTAGATCGAACTATACAAATCCTTGGAATTACCAACTTTTTAATTTCGTTTTGTCTAAGAATCTGATAAGTTTACTAAACTGTGTGTTACTTAACTAAAATGCAAACAAAGAAACCTTAATACAAGTAACAAATTAATATGACATTTAATAATAAAAAGTATTTAAAAACAGTACTGCATAGTTCTAGATATTTTGATTGATGTTTTACTGATTTAAAGACTATTTTTTTACAACTGTCATGTGACTGATCAAAATGGCGGCTATCGAAAGGGGCAAAGAATTGCAGCAATCTTTCACTTTGACGTTTATTATAGAAGAGTGCCTGAAATTTTGTACATAGTTACCGGTAGATCATTTTTTGTCTTTTATAGGTAAGACTCAAAGAAGATAATACGTGAAAATCGCCCCTAAAAAATGTTTGAGAAGCTCTACTGTGATAGTCGACTTTGGTATATTTTTACCCCCTTATTGATAGGATTTCAAACTCCTGTGATACATTCGTCAATGTCAGATACACACATTATCTTCATCTTTTATATACATGTAAGCTTTGGATTTCAAATATTTTGGCCACGACCATCACTGAAGAGACATGTTTTGTCGAAATGCGCATCTGATGCAACAAAATTAGTACCGTTGATTTGATTATACATTATGTACATACACCTTATCGCTATTTGTCCGCCATTACTGGACATCACACAGGTTCCTGTAAAATTTTGGCGTCATAATACAAAAATATCTGACACCACATTGGAAAAGTGATTGTTGTATGACGTCCTTAGTTCAAGCGGGATAGATTCTCGGGTCAGACGGTAACAGCAATAAGGTGTACATCATATATTGTAAGTGACTTAGTCCCTACCTTTCCGTTTGTAACTCACACTAGGATTCGTTGTTTATCAATCTCTTTTGACACCCACCAGGCAGTCATGTGATCTGTAAATGTATATCAAGCAGTCAAAAGTCTACAACCTTGTCTTCTTGACATAACAATTTACTGGTTTATATATAAAAAAGTGTGGTATGATTGCCAATGAGACAACTCTCCACAAGAGACCAGAAATCAACTACTATAGGTCACCGTATGTTACATGTACCTTCCAATAGGTTATCATCAAGATGAAGGGATCACTTATAAGACCCTTATTGAATGAGCAAGGTCTCTTAACAGGTCTAGCATGTAATGGCTGTTGTCCTCATGAAGATGGATACCCATAAACACAGATGCACACATTATATGCAATTGCCAAAAAACAGTTTCTTTATTTTAGAACACTTAGGATTGTTTAGTTCAAGTTAGCTGTTGTCCAGATCTAGAGTAAACATGGAGTTGCATTTCTAACAAAATACTAATGAGATGTGACTGCAACTGGAAAGCATTAAGAAATCCTAAAAGTTTGACTTTCCAAACATACCTTTCTTAAATTTACATGTATTTGTATGATTAGTGTAACCAGTTGTGCATGTGAGTGTTCAAATGATGAGCTCTATTTCTAGCTGTATTGAAGACCGATTGGTGGTCTTCTGCTGTTGTCTGCTCTTTGGTCGGATTGTTGTCTCTTAGTCAGTCTTTGACATAGTCCCCATTTGAGGCATTTCCATTCTCAATTTTATCATGTACCTGATTTTTATAAAACTGCAAAAATCATGAAAAGGAGAAGAAACATGGACAAGTACTGCTGCACATGCATAAGGATTTGCACTTAACCTTGATGTGATTGTCTGGGAAAAAAAATGAAATTTAGATCAATTTTGTAACAACATGTCACAATGATGTGTTAGTATTTGCTTTTTAACTACAAATGTACACTTGTGACTTTAATTAAAAAACAAATAAAAAAAATAAAACTTTGTAATGGAGACAGTGAGTCCCATCATGACACCCCGTTAAAAGATGTATATATGAGACAGTATTTTAGTTTAATATTTCACTCTTATTATAATGTGTTTAAATCTAAGAAAGTATTGGTCCAGCAACTCTAACATACCTAGGCTAGATAGTTAAATATATGCCATTCATTCTCATTTGTCTATTATAATAGATTAGTTATCTAACAATAATCTCCTGATTAATTCTAACAGTGTTTATGACATGTCCCCTTACACATGTTACAGTGTTTATTTTGCAATATAATTGAATAACAACTGTTCATGAAACTGTCATGATATTTTTTAAATTTTATTTATTCAAGTCATGGAAATTGCAGACTTTCCAAATTAACAACAAGTACCATGGAGACCGTATTATTGAAACCCAAGGATATCCTTCTCCATATGTGCCAGAGTGAAGAAAATTTATGGACACAGAGAGATGCATCCGAAAGTTCTGTTAGTACAGATTTGGGTTCTAGCATTCTAAGGTGAGACTTATTTTAGATATGTAATTCTTGTTGGAAATCAGTATTTTACTAATTGTTCACCAAGTTTAGAATTTTATACTGTTAAAAATCAAAGTACTGTTAAGAAAACTACCAGTACATTTATCATTGTTCAGAGTTACTTCCCTTTATTAATTATACGGTAATGATATAATACAATAGCAATGAGATCACATTACATATGAAAATAAGGAGATTAAACATTCAATTTGTCTCGATTAGAGATGATAAATGTAAAATTGCTGGAAATTTTAACACATTATATCCAAATCGTCTGTAGTTTAGAATTACATTGTTATTTATTGGAATTAAACATAATATTGAAATACTGTTAACATATTAATATTTTAAGTTATTTGTAAGTAATGATTTTGTTGTTTTAAATAATTTTGGGAGTAATTAACTTTAACTTATTATCTTAGAGCTTGCATGCAACTTTTTAGAAGTTGAAGATTGTTACACTTTACTTATTTTTTTAAACCTTCATTGATTTTTATGAAACTTAAACAGAAGACATTTTGATAGATAATATCATCAGAAGCAAACATTTGATAAACAAATTCTTTCATCCTTTTTTCTGTATTTTACACTTTATATAACATTATTATTAACAGACTGTCTGGGATTAAATTTTCATGACTTGAACAATTAGTTATAAACCTTAATGGATTGTTGTGAAACTTGGACAGAATCTTATCTTCAAGATAAAGAAAAAGCATTAGAAGAAACTAGTTTCATTAAAAAAAACACCTGTATTTTACTGATTATTTAACTTGATTTTTGTAGTCGACATTACCCTTGCACACTGACAATAGCAATCCCTAAGAATTTCATTTAACATGACAAAATATGAAATTTTTTCAGGGAATGTAAATGTCTGAGGAAGATACATGACCACTTTAGTAATCTGAAGTAAGTGATTTTAATAATGAATTTGGAAAAGGAAAACATTATGACCAAATGAAAAAAATAAATATTTAGTGTTCATTTATCATCAATGCACTATGCACAGAAATTGCAAAAATAACAACCCCAGTGAGCTTCAGCTGGCCCATAATTAAAAATGTGTACTAGTTCAGTGAAAATGGACTTCATTCTAAACTCAAAAACATATAAATGAACTAGAATTAAAAAATATACAAGACTAACAAAGGCCAGAGGCTCCTGACTTGGGACAGGTGCAAATATGTGTAGGTGTTAAACATGTTTTGTGAAATCTCAACCCTCCCCCTATACCTCTAGCTAATGTAGAATAATGAAACTCATTGCAATATGCACAGTAAAACTCAGTTTAAAAGAAGTCAAAGTCCTATGTCAGAATAGGTTACTACAGAAACTAAGCAAATTAACAATGATACATAAATTAACAAAGGACTTTTAGCACTTTCAGCCATCATTTGAAAATCAAGCACAATCCATCCCGTTAGGATGCTAGGATGAAGAAAAAAAAATCTTACATTTTATTTTAGTATAATCTTTGTCCTGCCTTTTTGTATTTTACTCTTATCGACCTGTCTTCTTTTTCTTTTTTTTTTGGTTTATAATCCTGCCTTTTGTGGTGCCAAGTTGCTCATCTTGCCTTATTTTTACTCAAAACTCCTGTCCTGCTTTTTTCTTTCTCAAAAATAACATTCTAGCCAAAGATTGATATCCATGACAAAAAACAAATAATCATATTGACCTTTGGTTATGTACAAATACATGTGGTTTTAAAATGTTGTTTTGTGTGCAGTTTTTGGAAACAGTTGGATGAGAGAACATTTATATTTTTAGTTGGATTACCTATTTATATTTATATACACAAAGATATACACTTTTGTTTACAGACAGATCATGATATATTGTTTTCTTTACAGTAAAAGAAAATGTTGCATGAGTTTGGCCGTCTGCAAAACAACCTTCAGTAATTTCAGAGTGGTAAGATATTTTATTCATACTCTCAGAGTGAGGTTTAGAAACCTGGGTTGTAGGGTAAAGGGTTTCTTTGATAATCCTACACCTTTCTTCTAAAATAAAGCATGTTTATGTGTTTCATACATGTGTTTGTTTTTCTTCATTTTCTGTACATAAATTAGGATGTTAGGTTCTCGTTTGAATTGTTTCACATTGTCATTTTGATGTTTTTAATAGCTGAATATGCAGTATGGGCTTTGCTCATTGTTGAAGCTGTACGGTGACCTATAGTTTTAAATTTTTGTGTCATTTGGTCTCTTGTGGAGACTTGTCTCATTGGCAATCACTTCTTATTTATATATGGTCACATAATGATATTACTCATCTAGATTGTGTTTTGTTTCTGATGATTTACCCTTAATGGAATAAGTTCTTAGACTAACAGAATTATTTAAAAATTGTACTTAATATACGGGCATGAATTTTACCTCTTCTGATGTTGTTTTTACAATTTCTTTGTTAATTTTAGATTTATATTAGTAAGTGAATTTATGTTGTCAAAACCCTGAGGATGTTAAAGGGAATCTAAAATTAACATCAATAAAATTTTTGATTGATTGATTGATTGATTGATTGTTGGTTGCTTAACGTCCAGTGGCAAATATTTCATGCATATTCAGGACGATAAAATCTTAGAATAAATTAGTTATTATATGCATTTTTTTAAAACAATGTCAAATCAGTATCATGCATTCTTAATATGGTTATAAGAGTATATGATGACGAAACTTTTTGTAATTTCTTTTAGGTTAGAAATGATGGCAGAGATAATGGGATTGAAGAAGGTTTGTAAAGAAATCAATTTATTTACAAAAAAAGAGGGATGGAAGACATCAATAAGACAATTTAGTCAGTAATCTTAAAATATGAAATACCAAAAACACATTTTTTTATTTAAAATTGACACCTGAAACAGTTTCCCCTTTTACAACTACAAATAGATTTACAGAGGTGTACCAATTAAAGTGTGAAAACCATAGAATGATATCAAACAAAATTAAAGTGTGAAAACCATAGAATGATATCAAACAAAATTAAAGTGTGAAAACCATAAAATGATATCAAACAAAATTAAAGTGTGAAAACCATAGAATGATATCAAACAAAATTAAAGTGTGAAAACCATAGAATGATATCAAACAAAATTAAAGTGTGAAAACCATAGAATGATATCAAACAAAATTAAAGTGTGAAAACCATAGAATGATATCAAACAAAATTAAAGTGTGAAAACCATAGAATGATATCAAACAAAATTAAAGTGTGAAAACCATAGAATGATATCAAACAAAATTAAAGTGTGAAAACCATAGAATGATATCAAACAAAATTAAAGTGTGAAAACCATAGAATGATATCAAACAAAATTAAAGTGTGAAAACCATAGAATGATATCAAACAAAATTAAAGTGTGAAAACCATAGAATGATATCAAACAAAATTAAAGTGTGAAAACCATAGAATGATATCAAACAAAATTAAAGTGTGAAAACCATAAAATGATATCAAACAAAATTAAAGTGTGAAAACCATAGAATGATATCAAACAAAATTAAAGTGTGAAAACCATAAAATGATATCAAACAAAATTAAAGTGTGAAAACCATTGAATGATATCAAACAAAATTAAAGTGTGAAAACCATAGAATGATATCAAACAAAATTAAAGTGTGAAAACCATAGAATGATATCAAACAAAATTAAAGTGTGAAAACCATAAAATGATATCAAACAAAATTAAAGTGTGAAAACCATAGAATGATATCAAACAAAATTAAAGTGTGAAAACCATAAAATGATATCAAACAAAATTAAAGTGTGAAAACCATAGAATGATATCAAACAAAATTAAAGTGTGAAAACCATAGAATGATATCAAACAAAATTAAAGTGTGAAAACCATAGAATGATTTCAAACAAAATTAAAAGTGTGAAAACCATAAAATGATATCAAACAAAATTAAAGTGTGAAAACCATTGAATGATATCAAACAAAATTAAAGTGTTCATTGATTCATTTATTTTTTTTAGTGTTTGAAAATACAAAATTTAAACAATTATTCAGTAGCGAAATCAAAGAACCCACACAGCTCAAGATCTGACATTCATATTGTCGGGGCTTAATCAACTATTGTAATATAGAAAGGAAACAACCATACAGATTAACGTTAACATCATATATATTCTGAATGCTAAGGCTTCGTGCCACATTGACATCAACCCTAGATACAATAGGTAAACACGATGTCATAACTCCCTCAGTATTCTCAACACATATATAACTATCACAGCTATTATAAGCAAATGTAATCATGTGTAGTAAGGATAATAAGCAGAGTAAGCTCCTATAAAATATGTTACAATCTAAACAGTGGAACAGTAGCTACTCTTCATATCTGCATCCAGTCAGTAATTCTATACAGTATAGCTGAACTTATGATAACCATAAGACATACAACACTTATTAAATGTTAGGATTTAATTTTATTTTTATTGAAATTTTATGCATTAAAATACAATGAAAGGGAGAAAATAATGCAATATCTTTGAATATACATCATTTTTTTTTTAGGTGCAATGTCTAAAACCCTCATTGACAACTCGCAGCTGGTGTCTGAACTAGATGAAAAGGTTTGAGTATTACAGTTGCCTCTGTCATAAATAAACTAAGGCTCATTAATTCGAAAGGGCCTATGTAAGTGGTGTCAACCTCTTTGTGCCTGTTTGCCATGATTTCAACAACAACAAAAATGCCACTGAAACCACTCTGCCATCAAAATTAGGTTTAAATCTCGTAATTTTCCTATTCATGTTGTCTTAATTTTGATATGATTACTGTCCTTGGATAAATTTTTTTTTTTATAAAACTGACAATTTTCTGCTGCATTGACAGATTTCCTGGAAATATTGAGTATGAAAAGATATCTGCTTCATAATTATACCTCTACTCTAAATGTGCTTGTAGCTGGTTTACCTCAGTGATATAACATCAATTTCTCAGCAACTTCAAGTAATAGCGTCATACTATTAAGCACCAAGATCCATCTGGATATGCCAATTACAGTCTGGCAAATTTAAGTTCAGTCTATGTATTTCACATCCTTAACAATGGAATTTCAATGATGTGACGTAACTTATATTTTGGACAACAAACAATAAAAAAACCCATAGTCTTAGATTTTAAAGTGGCAAATGGAAAACATAATATATAAAATTTTGAAATGTTATGATTGAACAAAGGATAGATAATGACTATCAAACATAGAATATTTTTTTAACAAGATATCTATACCAAATGCTTTCAAAATTTCACAAAAGTTATGTCACTTTACTGCAGTTTTCTATTTTTAGGAATTTAGAGTGTTTAGATATGCCTACATGTGTGCCTCATATCCTGTCTTGGGTGCACCTGACCCTCCATCTCCACAGACACCCCCTCTTACTCCAACAGGTCAAGGAAACATTAGGTAAGTCTTAATCAACTGATTTGAAGTAATGTGTAGAGATATGGGATTTTTTTTCTAGATCATAATGTTAAAAGTAAATGTTCAAACTATCTGGTAAAGACCAAAAAAAACAGAACCCCAAATGACTCAAAAAAAGAACCATCTGACAGTCTGTTTCAAATAGCAATTCTATAACTGAAAGATGAAGTTAAATTCAGTATTGAAAAATGTTTTTATGCCTTTATGGACACATTCCCTACCCATTCATTTGTTTTTATTAAAATTCAATCTATGAAGGTCCTTGGTGGCCAAATGGTTTAAGTTGTTAAAATACTGTCTCACTAGCCTGTAACACAAGACTGAGGTTGTGATTCAAATCCAGTATGTGGCCTGTGAACGTTGTACTCCGATCCTAATTGACTAGAATTATCAGTTTTCCTGCCAAATGTCGATAAAAGGTAACATATTTTTGGTCAAAACTCATTAAGCTTCTGTTTGATTACTGCCTATGCATTCAATATATATACAAATAAAATAGGGAATGTGTCAAAGAGACAACAACCCGACCAAATAAAAAACAACAGCAGAGGGTCACCAACAGGTCTTCAATGTAGCGAGAAATTCTCGCACCCAGAGGCGTCCTTCAGCTGGCCCCTAAACAATTATATACTAGTCCAGTGATAATGAACGCCATACTAATTTTCCAAATTGTACACAAGAAACTAAAATTAAAATAATACAAGAATAACAAAGGCCAGAGGCTCCTGACTTGGGACAGGCGCAAAAATGCGGCGGGGTTAAACATGTTTGTGAGATCTCAACCCTCCCCCTATACCTCTATATAAATGTTTATATTGTGAAATAGCTTGTAAAAACAAAACAAAAGTTTTACAGGATTTTTTTTTAATGTAACTTCAAGACAATTGTACAGCATAGGGTAAATATGTGTAAAATTGTACATTAGATATCTTTATTTTTGACATTAAAAGTCAGATATAAATCTATGTTAAAATTGTAGAGAGTCAAAATTGAAACTTTAACATATATATTTGACAGGATACAGTTCAAAGATTTAAAGTCACAGATAATGAGAACACAATCTGGTGATGATGTAGAAGATGAGACATCAATTGTTCCTGCAGAAACCCTCTTTGAATTGTTGAGGCGGGTATTCAGGTTAAGTCCCAATACTTTTTACCAGTATGAAGTCTATATAAGGAATTCCTATGGCAAGAGAGATGCTGAACCAAACAGAGTGAGTGCTCAGGAGTTTAATTACTGCTTTCACTTTGAATAAAGGAGATGTGGGTATTCTGGGGTACACAGCACTGAGTCAAAAACCACAAATACAATGAACATTAAAGATCTCAGGAACTTTTGTAATGTTAATTGCAAAGTTAATATGGAATATTTTATTAGTCCAGCAGTTTGAAAAGTTCATGGGTTAATAATTACATTTGATGTATGTTTCATTATAATACGTTATTTTGAGTGGCTACACTGCAATCTCACGTTATTCCTTAGTTAATTGCATTACACAATAAAATTTATCATTCATGATGACAGGAGGTCCCACAATAAAGTGCACAGGTAAATTAAATAAAAACTTGATACAAATCGTGTTTTCATGATCCTAGCTAAAAAATGTAATTATAAGTATTGAATGCTTCTTTTTGTAACTTCATAGGGTTGTAAAAGCGTTGATCGTGTGCACATTTTAAGAATGAAGCGTTTCTGCGCTTCATACAAAATGTACTTCAGTCAACACTTTACACCCCAGTAAAGTTACAAAAAGAAGCATTCAATTCTTAATAGCTGAAGACATTCACATACAAGTTTGTCAATTACTGCTAGTAGTCTGTTGTTATTTATGTATTATTGTCATTTTATTTATTTTCTTTTGTTACATCTTCTGACATCGGACTCGGACTTCTCTTGAACTGAATTTTAATGTGCGTATTGTTATGCCTTTACTTTTCTACATTGGCTAGAGGTATAGGGGGAGGGTTGAGATCTCATAAACATTTTCAACCCGCCGCAATTTTGCGCCTGTCCCAAGTCAGGAGCCTCTGGCCTTTGTTAGTCTTGTATGATTTTTAATTTTTGTTTCTTGTGTATAATTCGGAGTTTAGTATGACGTCCATTATCACTGTACTAGTATACATATTTTTTAAGGGGCCAGCTGAAGGACGCCTACGCATGCAGGAGTTTCTCGCTACATTGAAGACCCATTGGTGGCCTTTGGCTGTTGTCTGCTCTATGGTCGGGTTGTTGTCGCTTTGACACATTCCCCATTTCCTTTCTCAATTTTATTGTCAATGCAAAAGTAGTTTATAGGAATTTAGTCAATTTGGAGACAAAGGTTGTCAGAATGAAATGTTAAAAAAATGAAAAACTTAGCCTAAAAAGGCCCTGAATAAATAAATGAAAAAAAAGATTTTCATTTACTTTTTTTAATCTTTAAGATTTTGGCAGAAGAATTGGTTGGACAGTTAGCCTCGCTTGAAAACAATAGCCATCCATATTACACACCAAAACACTTTATGGTATGTTATAAACTTATAGTACAGTTAACTTCACTTGAAAACAATAGCAATCCGTATTGGATCTTATATTAAATGCTGTTAAAAAATCTTTTACAAATTTTAATATTTGACATTAAAGTGATCCTTTTCTGATGACATGTGTAATCATCGCCAAATGTTAAGATAGGTAAGCCATTAGAATGCTAGAACTTTAGTTCATCCAGACTGAATGTTCAGATCTGTCTCCTCAGTAATTTTGTTACTTAAATGTTTGCACGGCTGCAGTGTATGTTTTCTTGCTTAAAACAGTTTTATTTTATATAAAGAAGAAGTGTCAATGGGTTGTCATTGATGGTTTCTGTCCCTTAAGCATCCATTTACTTTAATTTCAAAACCCTTCCTCCCTTTTTCCTGCTTATGTGCCTTTAAAAAAATATTGATAAAAGTAAGGAATGTTCAATATGCCCTTTTTGGTTTTAAATATGGAAAGAATACCCCTTGTTCATGCTTTTGTAACTTTTAAATGTTCCTATGTAAAGATTTCTGAATAGGTTTGTATAGATGAACATTTACTAGACCTTTGAAACTTTTTTTTGTTGCACCCATTTTAGTGCTAAGCATAACTGTAGGTTCTTGTTTCATATTCATGTTTAGTGACTTATCATTACCGGTATATGAAAACTGAATTCATGTACATTCTGTTTCAATTGCAAAGATATGATGGGGCCCAATTTTTGGAGTCTTATATACGATAGATATAACTGTTAAACTTTGATACAATTCAATTATACCATTGTAGGAAGAGTTTGGCCTTTAGTTTCTCTTATTATCCCATATCAGGTATATGTTATTCACTGTCTGTGATTTCAGATGTGAAAATAGTTTGTTTACAGTAATGTTTATTTTATTATAGAAATTCATTAACCTCTGCAACTTTTTTGTGAAAAATTGTTATACTAGTATTTTTCATTCTATATATAGACACAGTTTGGTTATGACAGATGGCAGAGGAAAGAATTCATTCACATTGCAGAACTGATGAGAAAATTCTGGCATGTTGCCCATCCACATAAACGTAACAACCATATACAGTTTCTGCAGACTGTTCATGATGATTATGTAGAACTCATGGAGAAATTATTGAGGTCAGTTAATTTTTCTTTTTAGAATTGTACAAAAATGATAAATTTCATCAAACAAATTATGGTTTTAACCTTAGTCTGGAGAAATGAAAAAAGACCTAATAAAAGAAAGTCATTTTGAAATCTTCAGTTTATCATTTGCTGTAAATATCTTTTTTTAGGATATTTTATAAATTTCCCTAAATCTTACTCTTGGAACTGGAAGAGCTGAAAAAAATAATGCATATTTTTCTTTAAAATATTCTAGCAGTTAAAACATGATATAAGATCCACATTAACTCATATATGATTAATTCTTGTTTTGTTCTCTTGTGAACAAATTCTTTTTTCCCCCCTGTTCCAAAATTAGTTGTACAAATGTAATATTGTTCACCCACAATAATGAGATGTGACTGTGTAATTAATCAATTAAGAATTGAATACTTCTCTTTGTTGTTTGAAAGGGTGTAAAATAAAATTGAGAATGGAAATGGGGAATGTGCCAAAGAGACAACAACCCGACCATAGAAAAAAAACAACAGCAGAAGGTCACCAACAGGTCTCAATGTAGTGAGAAAAGCATTTTACAACTCAAAATTACAAAAAGAAGCTTTCAATTCATATAATTACATTTTTGAGCTACAACCATGAAATTACCTGTTTCATCAAATTTATCGTTTGTTTTGCCTTACATTGTCTTGGAAAGCAAGTGCTGTCTGGACTGTTCATTTTTTTCTCCTGAAAATGAATCTAATTTTAAATGCATATTGATTGGTGTCAGCCGATCAAATGTATGGTTTCTTATGAAACACATATATGTAATATAATTATAAGTAAATAATTTTGAAATATTCACATCTTATTTGAAACGAATATGCTTTTAGAGAATGGATATTTTATCTGTTTTGACATTTGCGTAGGTAATTTGAAAAGTGAACCTTCACTCACAAATAATGGTAGAAAGGATATATAGGTGGCATCTTTTACATTGGATTTTGTTAATTTTAAGTTATTTTGATATATATATATAAATTTGATATAAAAGAAAAAAAATGTTTGAAGGTATGTAGACTTTAAAATCAAAGAAAATTTGACTTAAATTGCATTTGCTAGATTTTAAGCTTTGATACATATTGTTTGTATATGTGGAACCTGTTCCTATTTTAGGTATGAATCTGCCTATAGACAAGCTGACAATACACAAACCACACTATTGTCATCAGCATCGATCAGACTTTTGAAAGAATTTGGATTACGATATGGAGTAGTAAGTATTATATGATAAGGTAATAAAATTTCAGAAATTATTATGAGGATTTTATTGATGAAAATGAGTGAGTATCACACTAATAAGAACTCAGATTATGATATCAGATACATACATCTGTATGCAGATTTTCATGAATTTGCAATTATTAATCTCACATTTTCTCAAATAGTTATTAAATGATAATTTCTTACCAGATCTAAAGAGATATGGTTCTGTTACTTGAATACAGTCATTTTTAAAATAAAGAAAAAAATGGGTAAAAAATGAATTTATGTAATTTACAATTAATTTAACAGCATACAGTATCTTGGTAATGCCAATTAAACAACGATCTTATCATAAGTATACCATTTTTGCTAGATTTTATTTAAATGAACCTTTCCTTCCCTATGCAAATGACCATATAAAGTCATCTTAATACTGACTTTGAATGATAGCTGAGGTATAAAAGGATGTTTACTCAACTCTGTCTTTTTCTGTAAAAAAAGTGCCAATTATGAAAAACATTTTTACAAATTTTGTCAAATGCATGTTGAATACTTATCAAGATAAATTGTAACAAATTAAGAAATAATTGATGAAAGCTATACTTTATTGGTTGTTTTAACATGGGTAGGCATTATATTCGTGATTATTTTTGCCCGAGCGATAAAGTATAACTTGCATCAATTATTTCGATTCTGATTAGTACAATTAATGTAATTTCATGTCCGATGTACATAAGTATAGATCGTTTGTGTAGGCTCTTCCATAAACCTCCCATTTTTGTTTGCAAAGAAGCAACTGACTGACACTGTAATTTTTAAGAGGGAGGAGTTTGAACAGCCAACATGAAGGGTTGCCGTATCTAGGTCAAATATGTCAATTTCGGAATGCAACACATTACAGTCATGATAAATGAATTAGTAACAACATGTGCATCATTTAAGAGTTTGGAAGTGTTTTAAGTTAATGAAATATATTAAATGCAAGCCAATTTCATAAAATTCACTATTCTGCAGTAGTCAATATACGCATGTGCAAACAAAATTTATTGGATTTAGAGCACGGGTTTGTTCACAAAGCAAAAGAAGCACGTCATATTAGAATTGCTTATACATGTAATATTGTACATATTGTGTACTTTATATATTAATTTATGATTTAAGTTAAGTTAAAATAGAAGGGATCGTAGACATCCTTAGAAATTTAGATAAAATCATAATAAACCAATTTTAAGTTCAAACATTATTATGTGTTTGTTAAAAAATGACAAAATTTGTATAGGGAGAGTTGTACAGAAGAATAGATATGAGAAGATGTGGTATGAATGCAAATGAAAAAACTCTCCATCCAATCTCAATTTGTAAAAGAAAACCATTATAGGTCAAAGTACGGTCTTCAACACGGAGCCTTGGCTCACACTAAACAGAAAGCTGTAAAGGGCCCCAAAATTGACTAGTGTAAAACCATACAAACAGAAAAACCAACGGTCTAATATACATGTATATAAAAAAATCTTATATATATATATATATATATAAAAAAAATCTTATAAACCACATCAACAACGACAACCACTGAACATCAGGTTCCTGACTTAGGACAGATGCAAACAAATGCAGTGGATTTAATTGTTTTAATTAGTACCAACCTTCACCCTTACCTGAAACAATAGTGTAACATCACAACATAGTCACACTATAAAATATCAATTGAAATAGCTTTACTTTTCGGCTGTTGTCTGCTCTTTGGTCGAGTTGTTGTCTCTTTGACTAATTCCCCATTTCCATTCTCAACTTTATACACTGAATGAATAAATACTTGGATTACTTTTCATGATCAATTTTACAGGGAGAGTTGTACAGAAGAGTAGTCTACCTAAGATACCTGGTCTCAAACTTTGATCCTTCTGTGTGGTTGATTCAGCATTGTATATTTGGAGTGATTTTTGTTTTAGAAATTCTACCAAACCGTGAAGACATGGTCAGGAAAGAGGTAAGAACCATTTATTGGTTTTTTTTTGGTACATGAAAGGAGATTTATACTAAAATGTGTTACAATTATTGGGTATTTTGGTACAAGAAGTAGATTTATACTAAAATGTGTTACAATTATTGGGTATTTTGGTTCAAGAAAGTATATTTAGACAATGTGTCACATTGTTTGTGTCATATAAAATTGTAAAGATATTACATACAAAAATCAAACTGTATGTTTTCTTCTACATTTACCAAGAAAATACTGCATGTATCAAAATCAAGCAAACCTATTATACTTAGTTCAATTTTTTCTTTTTAGATAAGTTTCATAAAGAATGCTAAATTTAAGCTTACAAAGCCAAAGAAGTTTGAAGAAATAAAAGTCGTTAAACAGAAATTTGGCTAAGAAAATAGCACAAACTGTTTAAGGGCATTCATTTTAGAGAGTTAGAATGTTAGCTCTGTAAATGTAAAACAAAATTGACATTTTTTTTTTTTTATAAAAATGAATGATAATCTGGTTTAGCTGCAGCTTTCTTCTTTGGTGACTTAGCTGGGGTCTTTACTACTGGTGCTGGTGCGTCTGACATTTTGCGGCTTTGGTTGTTGAACGATGTGTGCGAATGAACGACAGATTACAATGATATGCAAAACTCCTTACCTTACCTTATTGATATTTTGGGAGGCGACTTTCCTGATATGAATGATAATCCATTGCATGTTCACCATTACTTATTTTTAAAGTTAATTATTGACAAAATTAAGATGATAAAATATTATTCATAATGAAGACATAATAATAAAACAATAGAATAAAAGAAAATATACAAAAAAGCCCTATAAATCAGACATAATTAGCTTCCATTCATCTTCTTTCTCTATATAAAATCAATTGAAGAAAACTACAAAGAAGTATATAAAGGTGTTTAAGTAATCAATTATTGATTTATGTTTCCTTGTTCTAAGTTGGTAACAGACTGCAAAACACTAGTAACAGATGTTTTAAAGGTTTGACATATTTTCCCCAAACCACAGTAGACAATAATAAGTGTAATAAAAATCGATCATAATCTGAATATAAATCAGAATCATTAGTAATTATATACTAAATATGTTGTTATTCCATTTCATATCCTTTTGATATTGTGATTGCCACTGCGGTCAAATTGGATATGTTATTTGTGGGAGAAGTGAATCAAATTAGTTATTTTTTCTCATACATACTGTTGGTTTAGAGCATTAAGATGCTGAAAATACAGTTAAGAATAATTTTTGAAGATTCTTTTGTTTATAAAAGTTACTGGTAAATACTTTTCACAATGAAATTATAGATCGAGGGGCAACTTGAGGCATAGTATAGGCACTGTCAAACCTGTTAATTTATTAATTGTGTACAGTATTTATTTTCATATTAATCTGATTGCCTCATAAAAAAGATTGGCTATTATCTAGTTCTATGAATATATTTATTACTATTGATGTTTTATTTTTTAAAGGCAGCTTGAGTAAAGTTGAAATAGTGCAATGTTCTTGTTGTCACCATAAAAACAAAAATAATTTTTAACAGAATATTTTTGTTTCTTTTCTTTTATACATTTGTGTTGAAAAAGCAAGACATAGAAATCCTACATTCCATCAGCAGTGTCTGCGGTGTCTGCATCCCCAAATATTGACTCTGTGGTTAAAGTTTTTGAAATTTTAATAACTTTCTGAAACTAGCCTGGATTTCTACCAAACTTGGACAGAAGCTTGTTTATGATCATAAGAAGATTTTGTAAAAAAAAAATTCCTGTTTATCTGTATTTTACTTATAAATGGACTTAGTTTTTTCTGGCTGTCAATATTACATTCACTCTGTGGTTAAAGTTTTTAAAATTTAAAAAAATACTTAACTATCCTGGATTTCTACCAAACTTGGTTAGAAGCTTGTCTATGATCAAATGCTAGTATCTAGAAGGACATTTTTAAAAAATTTTTCCTGTTTTTCGTTATGCTACTTATATATGGACTTAGTTTTTCTACCTTTATCATTACATACAATCTGCAATTCCAAAAACATTTAAAGCTTCTTAAAGTAGGCAATCCTTACAAATTTTTATGAGTGATTATAAGTGAGAATGATTTTTTATACAAAAACTTACATGAATTAAAAGTTACATATCTTTTCAGTTGGAAATTCTATGTGACAGTATCAAGAAGTTACAAAGCAAAGCACTGACTACCTTATCTAACATGAAGAGTGTTTTCCCTGATAATAAGCCTTCAAATGGTATTGGTTAGTATTATGTTGTATTAAAATATTACTTTACTGATTAGTAGTATAGCAATGTAGTTATTTCTTACATCCTGAAATGACTTCGAAATTCTATATATGAATTAGTCTTATTTATCAACATAGTGAGAAGTGCTGGTTTCCATCAAGAAATCTATTCCTATTAGGGTTTTTTGGAAAGATTAGAACTTGTTCTAAATCTTTACTAAGGCACTGGCCTCCCTAACAACACGACAGGTTAGCTACTGTTACTAACTGTATTCACACTGAAATATAGTTCCCTATCTTTCTCATGTATGTGCACACAATATACAAACTGAAAGAAATTGGTATATTATTGGAGCATTTCATTTAAGAATGTATGTCATTTAGGTGTGTTGATGTGCAGGCTTTTTTTTTTTTTAAACATTTTGATTAGGTAATTTGGTATTGATACAATACTAATATGAATCCACATTTCAATAAAATAAGTTTTTTTAATTTGTTTACATTGAAAAAGTACATTTTCAATGCCCTGTGTTGAAAAATATTTTAAAAATTGATCAAAAGGCACACGTACAGCAACATTTAATCTGCAATGTCATATAACCTCTGTTTCAACTTACAAAATGCCCCAAAACAACATTTTTAGACTATTTTTGTTGACACTTTAAAGCTGTTGGTCTAGATTTTATGTCTTACAAGGATTGTTGGTAACATTTACTAGAAGAATTTTTTATTTGCAATTTTTTGTTTTTTTGAAACATGTTGATAACAGGCAACATTATTTCGATAAGATATAAACTTCAGTTTAGATAAAATTGTGCAAATTAAGAGACCCATATTATGTAATGTGAACTCATTTTATCCTCATACTGGAAAAGCACATTTCTTTCTAAAACCTGCTGTTAATGCAATTTTCAGCAATAGTGCTTTATTAATGTTCATTTTTCCCCACCATACCTTAATATGAAATTATTCAAACTACTCTTCTTTGTGGATTCAGTATTATTCGTTGGATACCAATTTTCTTGGACTTCATGGGTACAGGTGAACCAAATTTTGTATATGCTTGTATGCAGATGGCAAAACAACGAAATTAAATATCCACGAACATGTAAGATTACCTCAATCCACGAAAAATTGGTATCCATGAAAATAAATGAGTCAACAGTAATTTATTTTTATAAATCTCTAAATTTATTAAATGAATTCCACCAACACAATTTTCACTTTTCTAATAATTTTCCTGCATTGCAAATAAAGTGAGCAATATTAGTATGTCTCCATCCTCTTGTAAAATAAGTGATGGTCTTCGGTTAAATTCTAAAAAAATGTAATTTTTATCAGATTCATTTTCAATTTAACGACAGGCAGTACTGACAGTTTCCCATGATATCTGTTTCAAATACTTTTTACAGTGAAATTTTCCTTTGAATATATACCTGCAAGAAATAATCAGACACATGGTATCTTCTTGTTAGTATATGTGTTCATCTGTCTGTGTGTGTGTGTTGTCATGATTTTGATTTCCCCATGATATAAGTACTGCTAACAAGGAATTATTTGAATCTAGAATAATTTATGATGAAAACTAACCCAACTAAATAGGGTTAGCCATGTGCGCATGACTAAGGGCTGTTAGTTTGTTCATACTGAAATGATAGTGAAAGTAAAATTAACCTTAGCCATGTGTGCATGGCTAACCCTATTTAGTTAGGTTAGTTTGCATCATACATTTCAATCAATTTTCCAGAATTCAAAATTATTCCAGATTCAAATAATTTGTTGTTTGCTTAGTAAATAATTTTTCAATAACAGATTTATTCAATATATCAACATTACATTTTAGATGTGCTGATAAGTCTGATGGATAAAACCTTGGAGGCACAAGTTCATTTGAAAATTCCAAAAGTTGAAATGCTTGATGATCTCATTGTACAATGTATAAAGGTAATTTAATCTTCTCATACAGACAATCCGACTGTCCCAGTGCTGTATAACTACTCAAGGTCGTTAAAAACTTCCACATCATACAGACGGTGCTTTGCTTTTGCGCCAATTGGCATTTCATTTGCGCCAAAAAAATCTTTCATTTGCGCCACAAACAATATTTCATTTGCGCCAAAATAAAACCTTTCAATTGTGCCAATATTACAGGTAAATATTATAAAACATATATTTAAAAAAAAAAGACTTGATTATATAAGTTTTTGTTTGCAAGATTAAATATATTCCTCAGAAATCAGTCGACATTAAACCACACAAGTAATGTTAACACCTTTTGTTATAAATAAACGTGATCATAACACCTAATATGAAATATGAAAGAAAACAGTTTACACAAGAGTTATTCTATAAAGCATGAAACACTATTGTAAAGTATACCTTTGCACAAAACTTATAAACGACGGCCCTGATGTATTTATGTCTGAAAAATTCCTCCTCTAAAGTGCATACCATATTGATAAAAAAAGATAGTCCGTTTTTTATTAACTGCAATCCATTTCAGTTGTTATACAAATATACTGGCTTTGCAAGGTTTTATTTATTCGGGGTACCAATAAACGACTTGGTCTTCATTTTTCAGAACGTATGATTTGATAATAAACTAAAAGTGTGGTCATCAAATATTACACACTTAATTCTCCTGTTTTATGTCTAAATTGAAAATGTCCAAATTGACACCTCGAATATGAAAACACTACTGTATACATCATTACCAACCGTAGTGACTCTAAGCTTCAGAAATGAGTATGCATGGCACTGCACTCACTCCATTATCCAGGGGGGGATATTGTAGAGATAAACCTTTAAGAGCAATGAATATTTAACGCTTCCGTTATTGCTTACCTGAATTACCTGTAAAATGGCACAAATGAACTTTTTTTTTTTGGCGCAAATGAAATATAACCTTGTTGCGCAAATGAAAGATTGTAATTTTCAAAAATTGGCGCAAATGCAATGCGCCCCATACAGACAATGAAATTTAAAAAAAAAGAAGAAAAAAAATAAAAAAGACAACTGTAATTATTTTCACTTGGTGTACATTTAAGATTTTAAGTTGTATAACCTTCAGAGTAAAGTACTACCATTTCATATTAAAGTAAGTATTAACATTTATCTAATTCTTCCAATTGAAACTGTTCCAGACTAGTTGCTTATTTTTTTTTTATAATCAATGTGTGTCTGATCTCATTTCATCACTGGTCAATTTATGAAGTCAAATTTTGTTGCTTTTCCTCTGAATTTCAAATTGTGATTTGAAGAAAATATATATAAAGAACACATTTTTTACATATGGAAAAAGAAGGCTTAAATTGCTTGTCTAAATATCAATTTCACAACTTCTTCTTTATAACATGTGTAAGAAAGTGTGATATGATATTTTTCCACTTTAGTGGGTTGAGTTTTTCGTACTGATATATCATATTTATAAATTAGAGGTTTTTTATTGCTTCATGCAAAGCAAAACTTTGCTCCATTGCATTCATACTACATAATTTGTGTTTGTTTGTTTTATTGAAATTCAGTGAATTACAATGTAGCAGCAATTGAAAACTCATACTTTACAGATCTAGATGGGCCTTATTGTTGATATGAGGGAAAACAAAATAGAAAATTCATCACAAAAATATTTTTTCTAATTTTAGGAAACCTTCCTGCCATCTTATGAGAAAATGAAGCTTGTTGCAAAAACAGATTTGAAACAGGATAGAAATGGCTACCTTACTCCATCACTGGTAGGTAATGTTATAAAAAAAATATCAAAGATACCATGTTAACAGTTTAGTAGACTTGTACCGTGTTCACATTATCAAAATCTGCACCGGGTTGAACCCGGGTTAACTAACCCGAATTAATTACCGCAGTTCATATTTGATAAAAAATTAACCTGGTTTGGGATTTTACCTCTCAACAAAAATAGATATGTAAGCGCCTAATTTGTAAACTGCATCTGTCCACAGGCACTGTACATATTTAACTCATTTTTACATTTTCCTTTTCATCACAGATGTATTTTTTTTCAAATTCTGAAATTTTTTTGAACTCCTTCATTTTATCCAAATTGCACCCATTTCACCCACAAAAAGCGACTGAAATCTTATAGGTTTCATCGTTTGTCATTATGCAACTTTTTAAATTAATAATATCAACATTGATAAAAAAAATTAAAGAAACCTTATATCCATCTTTTACCCGCTTACCCTGTATTTAATATGGGTTATATATTCTATGTGACCCAGAAAATAAGATTACTGGACATCTGTCAAAATTTGACGTTATTCGATATATATGACGTCACGTAATAGCTACTTCACATTGAAGACTTATTTAAGCAAATTTCACTATAGCAACAACCTCACATTAACTTCACTTTGCGTTCACATTTAGAAGTGAGGTAGTTAACCCGGGTTTACCCCACATTAACTCCACCTCAAATGAGGGGTAATTTTAATCTGGGTTCACCCCGGGTTAAGGTGTTTACACTACATAAATTTAACCTGGATTAACTAATTCGTGTCGAACCTGGTTTAAAAAGACATAGTGTGAACAAGATACTAGAAGACTCTTTTGTGCCACTCTAAACAAAACGGGTTGAAAACAAAATCAATTACAAATTTAAAAGCACTAGCATTGTAAAAACAAAAATTAAAAAAAAATGAGCCAAATCAGGCTTAGGCCATCAATGTTCTTAGGTTAAAAAATCCTTTGTGTTTTCAAAATGATTTTGACATTTTATTGTTAAGTTATTTAAAACTTTTTTACATTAAGCTTATATTTCTAGCTGCATTAAGTGATTTTTTCCATCTACAGTTGAATATGGTAATTGGTAAAATTAGAGATGAAGTTAGCCATTACAGGACATATTATCAAGGGACATTTAGCAGGTAAAATTTAGCTTTTAAAATATATCTGATGTATACCTACAATGCTGAGTTAGATTTAACATATGCTAGCTCATAAAATAAAAATACCCACAAAACATTCTCCCCTTCCCAGATACATTATTTAGATTCAAAACTGACAGATTTGTCCTTGCTCTTATATGTAGAACTTCCTTAGCCCTTTGCCTGTTACAAATTACACTCTTTGTGGAACATTGTACAGTGAGTGTGGTTTTTTTTTCTAACTCTGAATATTTTGAAATTTGTCTAATGCACACTGCTTTCTTATTCTTATTTAAAGTTGTCATGAAAATTGTTTGCATATTTTGTAATGTTGTCTTTTACCAGATATTGTAATGTGACAGAAATAGCTGCACAAAGTCTTTACACACTGTTTATGGATGACTTACAACAGTTTTTCAAAGTTTATGATGCTCAGCCGGTGAGTACACATAAAACATTTAATGTTCATTATATTTCTTAATTAGAAAAAATGAATACACCTCATACCAAATCCTCTTATCTTTATACATATAAGCAAAAACACCTCACAGATTTTCTGTGTTTCAAAATGGCAAAACTTCTCCAATGTTTTAATGACATTTTCATTGGAGGAATCTGAACATACTTTTTTTTATATCAACTCCTCCTACAAATCTTAGCCTTACTACTTTCTAAAAATATAAAGATAAGAAAATGTGGTATGATTGCCAATGAAACCATTCCCACCAGAGACCAAATAACATGGAAGTCAACAGCAATAGGTCACCGTACAGCCTTTAACAATGAGCAAAACCCTTACTGCATAATCAGCTGTAAAAGGCCCAGAAATAAAAAAAAAAGACAAGAAAATAGGACCTGATTTCTATACAAATAAATGTACGAAAAAGTAAGATATACAACAACAAATGACAACCACAAAATAACAGGCTCATTACTTGGGACAGGCACATACAGAATGGTTAAACTACAATGGTCATTATAACATTGAAGCTGTATAAATTATAGCAAGTATGATAAAAAGTAGATAAGTTAAAATTTTGTATTTATAAATGTGGTGTAAGATGTGTTTTTGCCTGTTCTTACAAAATCCACAATTTAAAGATGAATCCATAGTATTTTCATTAGTTAAATGGACAAAGTTCAATGTTAATGATTGCAATTATCCGTATTTCTGAAGAAGAGCAGTGTTGCTTCAAAACCATTGGCATTGTGTTATCTTTTAGCAATAAAGCTTTCCTGAACAATAAATGAGTTATTGCATGTATATTGGAGAATATATCCCTTCATTTGTTGCTTTTGCAAGCATGATCGATGTGATATTCTACTTCTGACAATATTCAGTCACTAATATTAGTATGTACAAAAAAAAATGGTATTTAATGATAATAGATGAAGTTTTGGATTTTTATTGCTTATGTTAGCCCTAAATTCAAAGGATTTTTTTTTTTACAGACAAGTAAGACAATAGATAGACAGCTGTTAGGATTGGGGTATAGACTACATGACCTTGACAATGACTGGAACCAGTATGTATCTGGACATCCAAGGTAATTAGACCATATAAAGTCATTGAACCAGTATGTATCTGGACATCCAAGGTAATTAAACCATATAAAGTCAGTGAACCAGTATGTATCTGGACATCCAATGTAATTCAACCATATAAAGTCATTGAACCAGTATGTATCTGGACATCCAAGATAATTAAACCATATAAAGTCATTGAACCAGTATGTATCTGGACATCCAAGGTAATTAAACCATATAAAGTCATTGAACCAGTATGTATCTGGACATCCAAGGTAATTAAACCATATAAAGTCATTGAACCAGTATGTATCTGGACAACCAAGGTAATTAAACCATATAAAGTCATTGAACCAGTATGTATCTGGACATCCAAGGTAATTAAACCATATAAAGTCATTGAACCAGTATGTATCTGGACATCCAAGGTAATTAAACCATATAAAGTCATTGAACCAGTATGTATCTGGACATCCAAGGTTACCATATAAAGTCATTGAACCAGTATGTATCTGGACATCCAAGGTAATTAAACCATATAAAGTCATTGAATCAGTATGTATCTGGACATCCAAGGTAATTAAACCATATAAAGTCATTGAACCAGTAAGTATCTGGACATCCAAGGTAATTAAACCATATAAAGTCATTGAACCAGTATGTATCTGGACATCCAAGGTAATTAAACCATATAAAGTCAGTGAACCAGTATGTATCTGGACATCCAAGGTAATTAAACCATATAAAGTCATTGAACCAGTATGTATCTGGACATCCAAGGTAATTAAACCATATAAAGTCATTGAACCAGTATGTATCTGGACATCCAAGGTTACCATATAAAGTCAGTAAACCAGTATGTATCTGGACATCCAAGGTTACCATATAAAGTCATTGAACTAGTATGTATCTGGACATCCAAGGTAATTAAACCATATAAAGTCATTGAACCAGTATGTATCTGGACATCCAAGGTAATTAAACCATATAAAGTCATTGAACCAGTATGTATCTGGACATCCAAGGTAATTAAACCATATAAAGTCATTGAACCAGTATGTATCTGGACATCCAAGGTAATTAAACCATATAAAGTCATTGAACCAGTATGTATCTGGACATCCAAGGTTACCATATAAAGTCATTGAACCAGTATGTATCCGGACATCCAAGGTAATTAAACCATATAAAGTCATTGAACCAGTATGTATCTGGACATCCAAGGTAATTAAACCATATAAAGTCATTGAACCAGTATGTATCTGGACATCCAAGGTAATTAAACCATATAAAGTCAGTGAACCAGTATGTATCTGGACATCCAAGGTAATTAAACCATATAAAGTCATTGAACCAGTATGTATCTGGACATCCAAGGTTACCATATAAAGTCATTGAACCAGTATGTATCTGGACATCCAAGGTAATTAAACCATATAAAGTCATTGAACTAGTATGTATCTGGACATCCAAGGTAATTAAACCATATAAAGTCATTGAACCAGTATGTATCTGGACATCCAAGGTAATTAAACCATATAAAGTCAGTGAACCAGTATGTATCTGGACATCCAAGGTAATTAAACCATATAAAGTCATTGAACCAGTATGTATCTGGACATCCAAGGTAATTAAACCATATAAAGTCATTGAACCAGTATGTATCTGGACATCCAAGGTAATTAAACCATATAAAGTCATTGAACCAGTATGTATCTGGACATCCAAGGTAACCATATAAAGTCATTGGGTGCTGTCGAATATTTTTGACATCTTTTTTGATTGTTTTTTTACTTTAATAAGTTTTGATTGAATTCAATTATATTTAAGGAATGACTGTAATATTTTTTCTGTCTATGAAGAAATAACATTAAAAATTTGGTGCACACTGAATAACGCGTGTAGCGGGTTATTTAACAGTGTGCACCACATTTTTATGTTATTTCGAATAGACAGAAAAAATATTACAGTCATTTCTTATAATTTAATTCTAAATTCCATTTTAAACCGTAGAAAACCATGAAAAAACGTTGATGACGTCACGGTCACATGACTAAATTATGTCTATGGGCTCATAACAAAATAATGTCAGCCAATCAGAAGACGCGTTACATCCAAAATTAAATTATATATATATATGAGATTTCTAGGAAACACTGTGTTATAATATCATTAGGATTGTCAACAAAAAGGAAAAAGTCATACATAGAAATCATGTGCAACATGAAAAATCAATGAGATAAAAATAACGGAAATATATATTTTAAATATATTTAGATAGGGACAAGACCTATCAGTAGATAAGTATATGGATTGTAGTTCAGCTTATTTCATTAAATTACTAATGAAACCCATTGCCTATAATATTGTTAAAGGTTTTATGTGTTATTTTGTTTTTAATATGAAAAAAGGATTGAAAAAGAAAATAAAAAAACATTTACTCTTTCATACTTTTATCTCTTATTTAACTGTATAACATGCTATAATTTTGTGGAAAAAAAGAATTGAAAATGCAGGATTTTTATATTTTAGCTCTTATCTATGGAGAGAATTTTTCTACAAACAGTCACTTCACTGGCTAAGTATATTGAAGACACTCACACAACAGAGTGTACTGCTAGCAGTAGGATTAGATCGTGTAAGTAAACTTTTTTATATTCTAGGCAAACTGGAAAATTCAGATGATTTCTGGTTTTTATTATCATAACCAACACTGAAAAACTTGATTTATTGATATTTTGTCTATTCTTATAATTTAGGAAAGATAATGTGTATCGGCTCAAGAATGACATTTAAATCTGGTCTCACAGGAATTCAAGACTGGATAACTTTTAAATGTCAGTTTGTGCCTTATTTCTATTGAATTTTGAATGAGACCTTCTCCTCGCCCTCAATTCTGTGACAATAGTTGGTCTCTTTTTCAGTTTACTACCCAGTGCTTTGATGATATTGGATCAACATACCAAGTATCATTAAGTTCTGTATCCAGTCCCAGAGACAGAACAATGTCTTTAAAATCAATAACACCATCCATCAACAGTGCATTCAGTGGACTAGTATCATCTAACTCTACACCAGTTTACAGTAATATTGTAGGTATAATTAAAATAATTATAGTTTTTAAAGTGATAATGCTTTATATTTTAATAAAACTTGTAAATTGAAATTTAATTCTATTACATTAATATATGTTTTTATCTCAATTTTTAGCAACATAGCAAATTATTTTAATTTTGATCATTAATTTCTTGCCATATAAGAATAAGAGATTAAATGAATAATATATCATGATTTTAGGAAAAAAGATTGAAGTATGGGAAATCGAATTTAATTTTTGTGAACAACTGATATCAAAATATAAACTTTTAAAGGTGATTTTTGCCTTAAATGTCACATATAGGTGGCTTACAAAAAAAATCAACCTTTTAAATTCATAGTGCAAATATATAATATGTCACTTTCTAATTGAATAATTCAATTTTTAACCTGTTAGTATTTAACTTTAAGGTAGCTAAAAACCATATCTTGAATTTTTCAGTTAATTGAATTTTAGGTATTTTGGGAGGACAAAAAGTATAAACATAACTTATACAAAATTTAAATTTTATAACAAATAATTATAGGTAAAAGTAAAAAATGGTTTTGTATTTATATTTGTGGGGCTTTCCCCCCTAACTCTTACCTATGGTTAATTGTTCACCTACCTCTGTTCTATGTTTTTACTTCAGTGGAGCCATCCTGGTGAAATATCCCAATCAAATGTCCAAACATCAGCTTTCAAACCCAAAACTTCTGAATCAATAAAGACAACCACCTCATTCAATCATAGATATAACCCAGAGACAAGATCACTTGATGGAACAGAGGACACTGAAGGTCATTTGATAGAAGAAGCAGAGGCTGTCACATTCAGTTCCCTTAGGTCATGCAGTTCACTTCCAGATAACCTTAGTAAAAGTTATGATCATTATCTGAATGTTCCTCGAAAAGTTCTCAGTCTTTCACGTCAAATTGACACCAATCAGAATAGACAGTCTGATGAAAATCAAAAGAATGAAGAGAGAAGAAGAACTTTGGCTGAAAAGATAATGTATGAGATTTCTCCCATGGAGGATTATAGACGGGAACATGACAGTGAAGAAAAAGAAATTACTATTATATTGGATAAAAAGAAAGAGAAAGATTTTAATCCAATTAAAAAAGGACATGAAATTGAAATTCTTGACAGATCAAGCAGTATAGAAAATAGTGATAAAGAAGATACTGCTAAAAAAGTTGTGAGTGTTGAACATTATATCAGAAAAGACAACTTTGAAAATGATTTCAAAAGAGGTGATGGTAGAAAAGAGAGTGTTGAACATGACAATAAAATAGACAACTTTGAAACAACCGTCAAAATAGATGATGTTACAAAAATAGAATGTGTGGAAAAGGATAACGGAATAGACAATGAAAGTTCTGTAAATGATAACAACACACACAATGCTGAAAAGAGAGAAAAAGCAGATGACGTTGAAAATGACATCAATGAAGATGACGTTGAAATGGATCATACAGATTCAGATCATTCAGATCATTCAGATGAATTCAGCTTCCCTCCATTGTCTGAAATTGCTCAAACTGATGACCAACCTAGTCTTTATCAAGATCCTGTAAAAACTGTGATAAAAAATGTTGTACATGAGGAACCACGACCTATTAAAACTGTACCACTGGTTCCATATTCAGATTCAGATCAAAGTGAAAATGTTGGGAACATAAAAACTGCCAGTCCAAAACTTATTAAGCCAATTGCTCATAAACCTAAAGCAGAACCAGCTGTAAGGTCAATATCATCTTGTAGCAATGCAAGTTCAAAGGTGAAGAAAACAGCTGTACTACCTGTATCAGGCTCAGTTCTGGATATAGTTGTTATTTTACAAAGACTAGTGGAATTCAGTCAAACATTATGTCAGTCATTTGTGCAGAGTGTGTGGACTGTAGGGACATACCAAATGGCTTCCATTTCGTCTTTTGAAATGAAGAGGAAATTACATGAAACAAATATAAAGGTACAGTGATTCATATAAATATGTATGAATAGTTTAGATGCCATCCATTCATCTTTTTTTGTTTGAGGATGGTCAAATTTTCTTTAAAATTAAAAATGGTTTGGTTCAAAATGTCTAGTAAAAAAGCAAATTTAAAAAGATAATTATTCCAGAAGTAAAGTGAAAAAAGGTTACCGGTAGTTTCAATAGTAAAAATGTTAGGGAGAGGGGTAAATAGATACAGCAAATGAGTTTAAAAAAAGTCTTATTCCTGCATAACATTGAAAAAAAAAAAAAATGACTTTCAGTATGAGGATTTGTTGGTTCATAAAAAAAACTAAACTTTCCCTATGCAAAAGTTTAAATGGCGTCTTACAACACATTAAAAGACAAATGTTTGGTATTTGATGAAGATTTTTTTTATCATAAATGATATGAACTTCGCTAGTTATTTATTTTCAATTTTCAATTATAATATTAATTGATAACAAATTGTTGTCCTAAAATAGGTTGACTAGATGCTTTTAACATTTACTTTTTTTTTTAATAGATAACATTATTTTTCGTTAAATACTTTTAATATGCTATAAAACGTGTATGGATTAATATTTGTTTTGTAGATGATGAACAACATTCTCCACTTGTATGCAAATAACATTTTATGTTTTGACTTGTGTGGAACTACAAATAGTGAGGCAAGGAAGTTGACTGGTTCCTTGGTAAGTATCTTTTCTCTCCAGTTACCAGTTAATTAAAAGCCAATAGAAATTAGGGGGAAAAAATACATGTCATTACAAACTAACATGAAACATTCATTACCACAACATTTTCTTTCCAACTTGCATCTTCTTAGTTCTAAAGTTTGAATTATCAAGCTTTGACTAACGTCTCTATTAAACCTATTTGAGCTATGACAATATCGCCAGTCTTTTGTTGTAGTATATCATATTATTCTGGTATCACTGTAGTTGAACAAAGGTATCCAGAAAAACGTATTAATTTACATTACATTGCGTTGTACATTTTTTGAGGAAGCACACACAAGTTATATTACAACCTTATCATGAGCGGTACAACCAACAGGTTAACATCAGAGAGAATCCAGTTTGTCATTTATAATTTTAATAAATTGGCACAATTCAGTGATTGTCAATTAAAGGGATCAAGTGATTTATTAATATTTTTTTTATATATCAAAAGTAGGAATATATGGCATCCATCTTGTGAGTTTGTCTGCTTGCACATACCAAACTTTTAATTATAAGTGGGGGATGCTTAGCACAACACGATGTGCATTCTTGTTTATTTTCCATCCTATTTGAATCAGATATTTCCTTTAGATTTCTTTTAATGATAGCATTCAGGAACAAAAAGTACATTGCCAATCTTGCATGTCTTGTTATTTCTATGCTAAATAGAGCTTAAGTGGCTGAAGAATTGAACTTTTCAGCAGGTACTGTGGTTTCATTTATTTTCATGTGAACCAATTTTTGTGGATTATGGAAAAACTGTATTTTCTTGGATACCTGATTTAGTGTTTTTACAAAATTTTGCTTATAATAAGCCTATTGAAAATTTGTACTCTATTGAACATTTTTATTTGTGGTTCACCTATACCCAGGAAATTCCCAATTGGTATCCCACTATCCACGAATAAAAATGAATCTACAATATCATCAAATAGGAGATAATTGTATAGTACTTTAAGCTCAGACAACATCAATTGGTGATTTGATGGTCTCAAATTGAGTTTACTCATTAGCAGAGTCAGTAAACTGGTATTTGCAATCATCAAAACACCAATTGATGCCGTCTGAGCTTGAAATACAATATTGTTATCACCATTCTAATGAGACTGACAGAAAACAACATAAATTCATACATTTAAAATTTGTTATACGTCTTCTGTACTTGCTGGTACGTTTTCATAGCATCAAATATGAATTGATACCATGAAAATTGTTGAACGTTATCTAATCAAAATGAATGTTACAAACGATGTTGCATTACAATGGATTATGGTTTGATTAAAAACAAGGTTCAGAGTTAGTTTCTGTACACAAATGTATTTGTTTTATAATTTTAGTTAATGGATGACTTGCAGACAATGAAATCAAAAAGCATGATCTGGGGATGTCGTCATAATTTGTCTGGACAGAAAGATTGCTTCCATTATCTAAAGAGTAAAGCAGAGTTGTTGAGTGATCGATATGAACCTGTTACTAAGGATGTAAGACATTTATTTAATTTTAAGATTTAAATGAGATGACAAATAGAATATTTGAATAACACATATATTTATGAGTATTTGTGAAAAAAAGATAATAAGAAGATAAACTAATTTCTAAATAAGAGCCTGACAATAATAGTTGTAATCAGTGATTTTGTCTGTGCTGAAAAATAATTTTCAAAATGACAAAAGTATTTTGCTGATTTATATGGGTCAATATATAGTCGCAATTGTTTCTATATAGGTAATGGTAATGTTTTCTTCTGTTGCTAAGTCCATATCTTTAACATGGATATGTATGATGGCTTGTATCGAATCTGAGACATTTTCACATATGTGGTTAAATTTTTCGGGGTACAAAGTGAGATACTTTTTCTGTAAATTAGCAAAGCCCTAAAATCCTTTTGTGATGGGGCTCCTCATGGAAAAAATTCCCTTTTTTAACAAAATCAGTTCTCTAAAAAATTTAGTACTTTGAACACATTTAATAGCTCCATAGTTTTTGCACATTTATTTTATGTTCCTCTTCTTTCTAAATCAACACAAAGCTCAGTCACTTGTTTATCATAGATTTTTTGTTTACACACAACTTTTAGTTCTTCATTTTGAGGCGCATGAGGTATATTGACCCACATGTGAAAAACTGCTGATGGTTGACTTTTCTTTAAACTTTATTGCTGCCAAGCAGAACTGTGGACCAGCTAAATAACAAGGTCCAAATTATTGTTATAGAGTAAAATTCTTGATTTTTGAAATAAGCTTGTCAAAAGCTCTTTTCACAAGTCTGAAAATAAAAACTGGCATTATTGCTTGGTTTTCTGTAATTCAGAACTAATTGTTTTTAGACCAATTTAATACAGGAATGTTTGTAATTTTTTTTTATTGTATTTTTACTTTGTAGATGTGTACTAGGATTAATAATGTGTTCATGCTGTTGGAATGTATAGATGTCTATTATAAAAGATTAGGAAACATTTTTAAAGTGTCAACAGAAGTCACACATAGATCACAACAACAGAAAAGCACAGGTATAGCGGTTATTTTAGCCTTTGTATAAAGAGATATAGGAAGATGTGGTATGAGTGCCAATGAGACAACTCTCCATCCAAGTTACAATTTATAAAAGTAAACCATTATAGGTCAAGGTCTCTTTCTACACAGAGCCTTGTCTGTATTACCCTGTTTCACAGCAGGTCTTACATGTAAGATTACTGTTTAAACTTATTTTGACAACTATCAACAACTAATACTTCATTTTTCCCTATATATACATATTCTTTCTAATCTTTGTGTTGGAAACAATCTAAAGGATAAAGTTTTATGAAGGACTATTAGGACATTTCTATTCAAAAATATAGATCAATTTTTCACTGCCTTATCCAATAAATTGAAATATCAATCTTCTAGAAGAAAATTCTCTTTATCTTTATCGCTGTCGCAGTCAATACCATGATCCTATTGGCAGTCCATGTATCACGATAATGACCAGTTTTTCAATAACTATTATGTTTATTTCCTTGGTATTCAATGAACAACTGGTTTTCTAGTACGTTTTTTTTTCTGTTAATGACCGATGGGAATTTTTACTAAAGAATAAAGAATGTCATGTGGCCCCTTGTTATCCAGTAAGAGGAGCTAATTCTTAACCAATATGAAAAAATAAATTAAGTTATTTAATTAATACTGACATTTTTTCTTCTTTCCAATATTTATACAGATAGTGATGATTGGAAGGAGCAGACGTCCCAGAATCCATCAGATTTCTGTCATATATCACATGTAGTTAGTGTATTGTGTCGAATTATGGCATACAGGGTAATTATCTTAGAAAGGTTTAAACATTGTAAACACATCATTGACAAACAAAAGCAAGGTCATTATAGTCTATAGAATTAATTTGTTCCTTTATTCAAAAGGCTGGTTAAAACAATGTAAATAATCATGTATTTATATCATTTGGTATCTGGTGAGGAGTTGCTTCAAAGGCAATCATACCATATTTTTAATATTTAATCCAATCCTTAAAGAATAAAAGCTGTATTATTTTTCTTGGATGGTTGACAAATTATTCTGGTATTATTTGTTTATTATAGATAAATTTATTTGTGAACGATGCAGTGACTGTATTGCTATCCCTGAAGAGACTATTGGTACCAGTAGAAGTATGTCTATTACCATTAACACAGTTCCTACAGTCGTACATAAATTCATTACAAGAGTGGTTATACAGAAGCTGCTACAGAAGAGTCATGGAATTTCTCTGGATTTTTATAGTCAGAGTAAGTCAAGCGTAAAAAAAACCCACAGAATTGAAGTAGTTCTTACCAGTCTTTCCTGAAACGTATGTCATTGGTTAATTTTAGCAATGTCTTAATTGAGAACAAAAATCAAGGCCGATCAATAGTCCATTTGCCAATTATTAATTTGATTCTGTTATTACACACTTTTTAAGCAAATTACTTCCCTTTGTCAATTGTCTTCTGGTTCCATATGGGACAAAATTGGAATTTGCCAATGCAAAGCATAATGAATTGAAAGTGATGTATTGTTGGTTTAAACAGTTTTTAATTAAAAATAAAGTATTTAGCTGAACAACAAATTAATGTTATTATAAGATTTAAAAACCTTAAAGATTACTCACATTACGCACAGGTAAATTTTCTCTTTCTGCTGGCTCTCCATTGTATTAAAATAAAAATTAATGTCCCCCATAAGGGAGACAACTAAAAAAGGGATCTCTAATATTACAGGGTCAATTACGGAAATGGGCTCATAGCCTATTATTTTTAAGAGTTATGCTCCTTGCAAATATTAATTATTTAGAAAATTGCATGGTTAGCTCTCTGATGTGAACAATTTTGACCAAAGTCAAACTGAAACTTATATCATAGGTTTATATCATCAATGCTTTTGACGTGTTTGAATATCAGTTCCAAGCAATTATTTTTAAAAGAGTTATGCTCCTTGGAAATATTGATTATTTGGAAAATTGCATTGTGAGTGCTCTCATGTGTACTATTCTTGCCAGATTAATTATGAAATTTGTAATGTAGGTTTATATTATTAACATGATTAATGTCCCAAACAAATTCAATAATCAATGCCAGTCAATTATTATTGAAGAGTTATGGCCCTTTGAAATATTGATTTAAGAGAAATTGCAGAATTTTATGAAATTTAGAATATAGGCAGTGGAAGATTCCCTATATAATCAGCCATTTTCCCCACAAAACAAGGGAGGGAGCAGTAGCCCTGGAACTGCCTATTATAGGTTTATATCAACAATGTCTTTGAAAGTAGGTGCCTATCAACTAAATTTTTTTTATAGTAAAATTTAAATTAACAGCTTTCTATCATTCAATTTACTCTTTTGTTAATCATATCATCATCTTTATTCCAGAATTTTGAAAAACAAGTGTTTGAGGTACTTAAAGGAGATCATGGTTCTGTAGAATATGCTCAGCTCTTGATACAAGCCTTTACGGTATGTTAAAACCAATGAAAAAGGTAAAAGGGTGTCTTCTTTGATTTTTCACTTAAATATACTATTCTAATATGACATGCTTCTTTTGTTTTGTAAACAAACCCATGCTCTAAATCCAATAAAATATGTTTGTACATGGGTATATTGACTACTGCAGAAAAACAAATTTCATCAAATTCAAATTAATTTAATGTGTTCCGTTAACTTAAAACACTTCCAAACTTTTACATGAATGCTGTTAATGACTTCAATGTGTTACAATTTGCATTTGACATATTTGACCAGATACGACACTGTTCATGTAGCTGTTCAAACGCCACCCTCTAAAAAATACATTGTATGCGGTGTGCTTGTTTACAAACGTATAAGGGAGGTTCATGGAAGAGACTTCACAAACTATCTACACCTATACACATGGGACATCGCGCGGGCAAAAATAATCATGAATATAATGCCTACCTGTGTTAAAACTACAATAAAGTATAGCTTGCATGAATTATTTCTTAAATGAATGGTTTAAATCATTGTGAGTTATATGAAAATGAAGAAAATATTTTTCACATTTTTTAAAGTGTTAGTTAAACAGAAGAAGTTTTCATAATGCTTTGTTTCACTGAGTGATAGATGTCCCCCGATTAGTGTATTGACTTATTTTGTTTCATTATTTCATTGATAAAATTCTTTACTCAGTATGACTTCTGTTAAATTTAAATTAAATTTGATTCAAATGAAAATAGAAAATTCCTTTTATTGTGAATGTGAATACTTATTTGTAGTCTCATTCTAATAATTTAAAAAGTGTTGAGATATTTTTTTTTTTCAGCATTTAATGAAGTTTATGACAGAACAGAAGAGAACCATCAGGGTATCGCTACTCTTACCTGAAGCTGTAAGTTTATCTATTTGGCTGATTATCTCCCCTTGAATTTTAAAAATCAGTAAGAGAACCATCAGGGTATCACTACTCTTACCTGAAGCTGTAAGTTTATCTATTTGGCTGATTATCTCCCCTTGAATTTTAAAAATCAGTAAGAGAACCATCAGGGTATCACTACTCTTACCTGAAGTTGTAAGTTTATCTATTTGGCTGATTATCTCCCCTTGAATTTTAAAAATCAGTAAGAGAACCATCAGGGTATCACTACTCTTACCAGAAGCTGTAAGTTTATCTATTTGGCTGATTATCTCCCCTTGAATTTGAATGGTATTGGTTGATGTCAAGGCATGGCGACCAATGAGTTCTTATCATTTGCAATAATAAAAACCTCACAACAATTTCAGAATTTACAGTAACTTAAAAGACATTTCTGTTTCACAAAATGATCGAATTTAAACACAGAAACCTCCTGTTCAAAACATAACTCCTATTTTATTTCTAAATTTTTTCAGGTTTCCCGGAGCAAATCAAAAACTTTTGAAGCGAAGTTAAGTTTTTATGGAATATCAATATTGATGATTATCATTTGATTATTGACTTTTGAATTGTTTCAGGAAAATGTAATGTTCAGGTTACAACTTTGTGCTACAGCCACCAATCAGCTGATTACTCTATATAGACATGTCATAGATTATGTAAGTATAACTTGCTGTATTGTCTTTATGATAGATATAGGAAGATGTGGTATGAGTGCCAATGAGACAACTCCCCATCCGAGTAACAATTTATAAAAGTAAACCATTATAGGTCAAGGTACAGCCTTCAACACAGAGTTTTGGCTCACACCAAACAGCAAGCTATAAAGGGCCCCAAAATTACTTTTGAAAAACCATTCAAACGGGAAAACCAATGGTCTAATCTATATAAAAACGAAAAACGAGAAACCCTAATGAGCGACATTAACAGACGACAACCACTGAATGATGACTATTAAGAAAATCGTGATCATTATAAGACATTGTCAGATTAATATTTATGGAAGTGACAACAGTAAAAGTCCATGACCGGAAAATCAAGATTGACATATCTTTAAACTTGGAATTTGCTATTTTACTAAAGTAAGATCCTGTATTATCAAGTCTAAAATATTGAGAATCAGTTACTGCTATATTTTATCATGTCATGAAGTTGAAAAATTACTAAGTAGACTTAGCAGACAACTGGAGGTTTAAATTATATGATTGATTGAATAATGTTTCATGCCACTTTCAAAGACCTTCAGTTTGAAAACTTACAAGCATAGTGAACTAAGTGAAGTCAATTAAGATTGGTGTCGAGGGGCACCCTCCATGTGGGGGATTAGAACTTCAGTGTTGACAGGCTAGTGATATAGTAGTTACTTAGACCACTCAGCCACCCACAGAATCCCCTCTGAAAGTTTTGTTACATTGACATATAATTGCATCTCTATTTCTATGCCTGTACCAAGTCAGAAATATGACAGTTGTTGTCCATTCGTTTGATGTGTTTTGTCATTTGATTTTGCCATGTGATTAGGGACTTTCTGATTGAATTTTCCTCAGAGTTCAGTATTTTTGTGATTTTTACTTTTTTCATAGATATAGGATCTGTGGTATGAGTGCCAATGAGACACCTCTCCATCCAAAAAACAATTTATAAAAGTCAACCATTATAGGTCAAGGTATGGCCTTCAAAACAGAGCCTTTTTTTTCATACCGAACAGCAAGCTATAAAGGGCCCTAAAAATTACTAATGACCATTCAAACGGGAAAACCAACAGTCTAATCTATATAAAAACGAGAAACAAGAAACACGTATGAACTACATAAACAGAGTACATCAGATTCCTGACTTAGGATAGGTGCAAACATTTGCAGTAGGATTAAATGTTTTAACGGTACCAAACCTTCTCCCTTTTCTGAAACAATAGTTTACATCACAGCATAGAAAAACACACTATAAAAAAATATCCAAAAAAATACATATATTAGAGACAGATAATTGGGAAGCTAAAACTTTTTTCATATTTTGTTGCAACTGGTGATATTTTCTAATTTTAGTAAACGCTATGTAAAAAAAAATTCTATTGAAATCAAAAGTATCAGTCATATACAAGAAAAGTCCTGTAAAATTAAGAGATTAATTTTACACATTTTAAAAAAGAAAGAAGCTTTTTTATTTATAAACACAAACAATGGGTTGGATGGAAATGTAATAACACATAGTTTACTTTTGTTTCACTAGTAATTCAGATGATTTTTTTTCTTCCCCAATTTTAATCAGTACAACGATGACGATTGCACAGATTTTACAGTACACTTGATACTTCACAAGCTGAGAGAAGATTTACTAAAGTATAGAAAATGTTTCAGCGGATCAGAGTTTGTGAAGTGGATAATGGAGAACCATAACTTGATTAAACCACTGAGTTCACAATTAGGTAAGTCAAACAGTGGTCTCAGATTTTCTCACTCATCTATTTTTTTAGCTGTGGTGTATGAATTACTATATATATCTAATTAGTAGTAAATACATATCTTTTTACTTGATTTATCCCTTTCCTGACCAGTTAATTATTTTAAATTTAATCAAAATGGTGTTCATTTAATCTCAGTTCTTCATTGGTCAAAATTCGATTATGACGTCAAATTTTCTTGGTTTCCTCAGAAATTCCTATTGTGACATCACAAAAAAAGGCGACCATGTCTGATGACGTCATGTAGAAAGAACACATCTTTCTGCAGATCGATTGAAAAAGGGTTAAGATTGACTTCATATCATCTAAAAATCATTAGAGAAACAGATTCCACCACCAAATCTCAACAATCAATATTTATCAACTTTTGACAGATAAATTTTAAATATTTAATATGCTCTGCGAGCCTTGCATTTTTTATTTGAAAATTTAACTGTTTTGAGTGGATAAATATTGTAGCACACTCGATCCAGTGATAGAATCTATATTATCAAACTCTATGATGTCACATCATTGATATCTCTTATGATTATAAAGGCTTTATCAAATCCCTAATCTGATCCACATGGAAAAAACTTCTACTTGAAGTAAATAATCAAATGTTTATGATATGACTTTTTCAACTACACACCCATTATGAACCAAAAAAACCAATATAATACCTCAAGTATATCTCTTGGGATCTCAGGTCCATACAATGTGTTATAACACAACTTAAACAAGGAAGACTGGTTGAATATTTGTGCTTACCATTAAATGCCTTGGTCTAGTGAGGATAAAAAAAGCACAATTTACCAGCTTAAAAGTTAAAAAGAAACTTCTGAAAATAATGTTTTAAAGACAAAAAAGTGAAAGTACCAAAATCCTCAGATATAATTTGTGGTATTTTCTACGGGAGAGATCCGTTTGCGCCAAAAATGCGTCCTTCTGCGCCACAACTTTTTTCTCCAATGCTACGTTTGCGCCACCTGTTTTAAAATTACATGGTATCATTTGCGCAAAAAAAAACCCATAAGATTGCGCCAATTAGAAGAAAAACGACTTCCCTCCTTCTTTATTTTGACTTGGAACCAGCAGTTTACACGTCAAATGTTTCCTTTTCTGACACACACTTTCTTCTTACTGCTGCTGCATGGTCCCAATTTAATGTATGTAGTAACTTGTAACTTTACTTTATTGTCCAAAAAGACAAACATTGAAGGATGAAATGCAAAAAACAGTTCATAATAATTCCTGTGGAATGCTAATGCTCCATTACTGGTACGTCTTGCGATAGATAGAGTTTCAGCCAATACGGATGGTGGGAACAAAGCACTGTGTTATCAACATATGTGGCTAAAACATAAGCAGTAAAAAGCTTCTATTTCTTTCTCTTTTGGCATATCTTGTATCAAATATTCAGCAAAGCAATAAGTCTCTGTACATAGACTCTTTTCTCTCCAGATGCTCATCTTCATAGTGAAATATCTCCGAACATAGGATACTTTTTAAGCCAAAAATAAGAACAAATATTAATCAAAATACTTATGATAGATATATGTACAGGTAAATTGGCGCTAATGAGTTCCGATTATTGGCGCAATTGATACATTTGGAAAACAAAATTTGGCGCAAATGATACCCCTGAAAAACAGTAATTGGCGCAAAAGGACTGCTGCCTTTTCTACGATGTCAAATATCAATCTTATTTTGTAACTTTTCGATAGGAGACACTTATAATCTTTTGAAATTGGGGTGTGGTTAATAAACTTCAAAGTTTCATAGACTTATAAATCTCTGTCAATTCTTAGAAAGTCTAGGAATAATTTAAAAGAATGATGGACAGAAACTAATATTTATTTTTAATTTTTTTTTATTTCCAGGTTTGCCTACAGATTATATTCTTATAACTAAAGAAATAGCAGCATTAATGGGCAGGAGATTTTTGGAAAGTAACCTGATAGTAGATGCAGAAATTTATGATGAACATGATCAAGGTATAGCCTATGGTCTTATTATCTAAAAAAAAAAATGCTTGTGACAAATTGATGACCTACAATCACCTCCTGCATATGGCATCTTTTCAATCAGAATCCCCATCTGTCATACCTCATATGAGGGGGATAGGCCCTTTATTTGGACTCCGGGATCAAGTCTTTTTAATCTCAGGATTTCGGGATTGACCTTTTGGGTTCTGGGAATTTTTTTTTCAACTTTCAGGACTTCAGGATTTCGTGTTTTTAAGTCTTGGATTTCTTGATCAGGACCCATCCTACACCCTCCCTCCTATAGAGTGGCTCACAAAATGTTTGCTCTTCGTCTTAGTCAACACACCTGGGAAAACCTACTGTTTTAAAATAAAAAAAATACTGTTTTGAATATGATTGAAATATTTGCAACTTGACATTAAACAAACTATTCTCAATCAGTGATAATTATCATATTGTTTCTGTGGAAAACAGTATGTATAAACTACGATATGTTAAAATGATCTACTTAATGAAAAAAACAGGGAAAATGTGTATGCTTCTATGAAACATATTGTTTCAAGAATAGACAGGTATCTTTACCTTAATCAAGCTCTTGCTTTAAGTTGAGATAAGAATCAGCTTATTTTATGACATACTAGTCATAAAAGTTTTAATTTACTGTAATTATAAGATATTAATTACACGAAACATGAAAACCTACTGTAAACAACCTTTTTTTTTTTAAATATTTAGTGAATAATCTGTAGACAGAAAAATAGATATGATTGATAGAATTTCCTTTTCCAAAAAAAAATAATTCATATCATCTGCTATAGCCTTGAAGATTTTCTTCTACTACATGAATTTCGGTCAATAGCAAACTAGAAGATTTTCTTATTATAGCATACAATGTATACTTTACGTCTATATATTTGTAGATAATAGACTTGACCTGGATACAAGCCTTGATGCAACAAATTATCCTCAATTGAGTATCATGGAAAATGAACAAAATAACAGAAAGGGAGATAACTCATCAACTGATAGTGATGCAACACCAACTGATACATATCCAAAAACTCCATATCGGGTACATGACAAAACTTTAGTGTCACCTGCGCAGCTACCAAGACAGGCAAACAGAAGCTTTAATAAACCAGTCTTTCAATTATCATGTGATACACCAATGTCTTTTAGTACATTATTCACCGAGAATGATGGCCCGGTATTTGAAAATTGTGATAATCATTTTTACTACATTGCTACCATGACAACTCTCCACAATGCAGAAAACCATGAACCTCCATCAGAGTTAAATATTTTAGTGGACCAATGTTTCCAAAGTCATGTTTCTGCCAATTATTTACTGCATATTATTTATAGTCGTAGAAAGTTTGATTCCTGTGCCAAGATTTTTCTCCAGAACCAATCAGCCTCTGTTCTTAGGAAACTTAAAGCAGATTTAGAAGATCACACTTCTTGTGAAATAAGTTAGTTTTATTGGAGAATCTGATCATATTTGATTTTCAATTTTATCAGATACATTTATAGGTGTCAATACTCCAGAATGAATAAAAATACATCATAATTGTCATTGTGTCCATAGGAGAGCTCAAATTTCTCTCTTTCTCTCTTTGATTAAAAAAATCCTATTTTTCTACCCCTTTCACCTTTGTTTGACTTTAAATAGTTGTTGATGTTAAAATAAATACAAATTATATACAATACAGTTATTGCTATCTGAAATGTTAGTCTTTTTTGAAAATCTATTAATAAGAAATGTTTTAGTTAATTAATGGAAAACTGTTTCTACATCCAATCTCCCCATGAAAATTTCAATGACAGATTTCCCTATATAAATGCTTCAGATGTTGACATCTATGAATTGAATTTGTGTTCAGGAAGCCAAGCATACTCAAGTTTCTTATATGATTATGTTACAATGTAAATAAATTATGAATGTGCATTATGCTAAAATGTATGGATAGTTTTGATTTTGATAATAAAACAAATGTCTTCTTGTATATCAGATATGAACATTTTGATCTCATTTTCAAGATAATCTTTGCGAAAAATTGTTTGTTGATGTATACATGTGTATACAATATTTATAAATATTGAAATCTTAATATATTGTTTAATTGCTAGCTCTTTGTTGTTTGCTGTTTATGTATATTTTGTTTAAGATTTGGATAATATAACAAGAATCATTTAGGTATGTTTTCATATTCAAATGTAATAAAATTTACAAAATTCCTAGAAACACATTGAATGAATTGATTTTTAGTATAGAAATATTGTAATGAAGCATAATTTTGGCAGACAATTTATATTAAAACTTTTATATAGAAAAGAATTTGTTAATAGAATCTGACAGCAGGATTTGTATATTTGCAGTTTTAAAATTGAAGTTGAAGTTGAAAAACTGCAAATGGTGTAATTATTTTGTAATATTCTCTAGATATTTATTTTGCAACATCTGAGTCGCAAGATTTACAACACACAAACAGATTTTTGCTGGTATTGTAATTTGTATTTCATCAAAATATGTAACGAAACTGATTTAAATGGGATATTTTTATTTTGTACAAAAAAAGAAAACAACATAGTTCATCCATATTTTAAATTACAAAATTCTGTAAAGTAAATTAAGATAAATTTTGTTGTTTTTTAAAGGGATTTATACGAAGCTTAAATTTCTGAACTTAAAACTATAATAGAGGTTTTCAGCATCTTATGTTTTGGTTGTGTATAATCTTCATTGACATACATATGTACTGAATTCATTGAAGTGAAGTTTTAAAGATAATGTATTTATGTGCAATAATTCTTAGTGACTCAGGGAAATTTGTTAAATGACATATCGGTAATAATATGTAATTTATAATGTTAAAAACATTTTAATTGATGTAGAAAAGACCATTCCGTGCCTTATTTTTATACATTTATTATTGTGCAATATTCATATAAATATGTATAAATACAATATGTACATGAAAGGTGCTTGACAATCAGCTGTGATATTATTAAATAAGTTTTTAAAATATTGAAATTTTATATAAGTGTTGAAATGGACATTATTTGTTTGTATAAATTTTGCTAAATCGGTGTATTGAATAAATTGTATTCTAAGTAGTCTAACTGTATTGATAGCTCTTTGTAGTGCTAACTTAGTAAATTTCATAATAGCTCAAATATAGTGGACATGGACAAATTGATAATTTTCTTGAAAGAATATTTAGGGCAAGATTCCAAAGTTATTATATCTTGAAAGTCATTTCAAGCCAGGAAAAAAAATCCATCTCAGTGCACTTGCTTTTTACCCCCTTTTTTCTTGGTATATCATATATTTTGTACATAAAACTTCTTTTAATAATTAAAAATTGAACCATATTTTAACTGGGATAGTTTAAATATATTTATGAAAAATCTAGGATAAAACTTGATGCCCCCTCCATTATGACAGGGGCATAAAAAGTGGGGTTTTATCCTAATGCTACTGTAATGTCAACAACACCAAACAACATTAAATACTAAAATCAAGATGGTGGACATGACCATCAAACATCTTTTCAAAGCTCAAAATTAAAAAAAAAAACATCTTGGTCAGTGTGTAGGAAGTTTGAGAATTTCTAGATATTTTATATTGCTTTGGAATTTCATATGATAGAATAAGATTCTATTGATTTTATACCTTTTATCATGTATCAGTTAGAATTCAGTAAAATAGGAAGTTACACTGTGTTGTCAATAAGGGGAGATAATCTTATGCTGACATGAATTATTATTGATATGGTCATATTTATAAATTAACTGTTGATAAAACTTTTGAATTTTTGAAATACTAAAGCTTCTCTACCTCAGGAATAGATTACCGTAGCTGTATTTGGCAAAACTTTTAGGAATTTTGGTCCTCACTGCGCTTCAACATTGTACTTTATTTAGCATTTTTAACTTTTTTGGATTCAAGCGTCACTGATAAGTCTTATCTAGATGAAAGGCGTGTCTGGCATAAATACAAAATTTAATCCTGGTATCTATGATGAGTTTACTTATATAATCTATTCATCATATTGATTAAAATCACTGTCTCATCTCCAAAAATAAAGAACTCTTATGCAAGATAGGTTCCATTGACAAATAATAATGAATTATCTGTATGTCAGATTAAGTAAATAAACTTTGTCTTTAGTCCTTAAGTTATTTTAGACAATATAGTCTGATTCCAAAGATTACCTTAGTAATTAGCTGTGTAAATTATCAACTTATACATGTGGTTATTATCATAAAAAATTAACTTTCAATAATTTTAATAACCCCCCAAAAATCATGAACTCTAAATTTTATTCATATAAATAGATATATTGATATATACATTCGCCATTTGGGAAATACATCTTGTAATTCAACCACCATTCCCCATAGGTATTAGGCCCATAGGTACTAAGGTGAACGGGAATCAGAGCCAATTAACACTGATACCCTGCTTACAATCTGTTTTTTAGTGGCGGACTGCTGCAAATGGGAGATAGCTGAAGCACGCCTCCGGTTGAGGGAATTTCTTACTGCATTGAAAACCCATTGGTGGCCTTCAGCTTATGTCTGCCCTTTGATCAGGTTGTTGGTTCTTTGACACATTCCCCATTTCCATTCTCAATTTTATACTGTTTCATATTTATCGTATCTGATAAAAATTAATATGTTCTAAATAGACCAACATCTATGATGAGATTGATTTATAACTAGTATGACTCATTAAATGCAAAATCTAAAATAAGATTATAGTGGTTTTGACAGTTGTTATCAGACAAAAAGAACCCTAGCCTGCTTACTCGTCCACCCTCATGCAGGGGGAATCTTTGAATATTATTGGTGTTAGTATACTGAAAGTATTATGTAACAAACATAGCTCAGGAGCCTGTAATTCAGTGGTTGTCGTTTGTTTATGTGTTACATATTTTTTTTTTCGTTCATTTTTTATATAATTAAGGCCCTTAGCCTTCTTGTTTGAATTGTTTTACATTGTCATTTTAGGGCCTTTTATAGCTGACTATGCAGTATGGCTTTGCTAATTGTTGAAGACCTATAATTGTTAATTTCTGTGTCATTTTGTCTCTTTTGGAGAGTTGTCTCATTGGCAATCATACCACATCTTCTTTTCTTATAGCTGTACACATCCAATTAAATCCTTTCTACATCCAAACAAAAATGTAAAAAATGTAAATAAAAATTTGTCTCAGTTTTCCTTCTTTAGTAGAGACTTTTTTCTGGTGTCTAAGTTTCGATTTTATTTATTAATGACAATTTGTATTTGTAAATTACTAGAAGAATTAAATATATGTGGTTATATGTTACCTTTGGAAACTATGACATCTAAATATATCTTAAAAAAGTATTTAAATTCTGTTTTTTTTTTTAGATACAACAATTGCCAACAAACACAAATGGGGAAGGTCACATGACCTTACTCTGAACTCAATAGATTTTATAGTGGGAGTATTCGTTATTAAAGCTCTCGTCATACTTTTTGAAAGAAAACACATGATACATTATTCAGTATATGACCTTAGTTAGCCCTGTTTCAAATTCATATTCCGCAAAGATTCAAGAATGTTTTTGTTTCTTAATTCCTAATTATCAATGAGTATTTAAGAAAATTTATAAATTCAATAAAACAGATGGAATCTGGGACTGATCATGACTGGCAAAATTTCAAAACTTTGGTTGTCTATTTCGACCAGCTGAAGCCAGCTTGGCAGTATGAGTAAGGTCTTTTTAGAAAACGAAAGAAAACATTAAAAGATTAAGATCTTTTAAGTAAGTTTATATTAATTTCTGGAATTTGAATTTCTTTTCATATTATTCATCAAAAATATTTCACCAAATAAGGTCCAAAAATGAACATAAAGATAGAATTTTAGTGTAAGTTTAAACTTTTAGAAGTACAGGACGTATAAATGCTGAAAATATGCCGCACTACCCTATATTGTAACCTTTAATAAAATAGTACTAATAGAACTAGTCAAAACTGTAAAGTCAGCTTGTGCCTTATACAAACAGTCACTTTCTTAAATTGTGTTTGAACTCATGTTTAACCAATGATTAGTGCTCTTGCTGATGTAAAAACTGTGCTTTATATGTTATTTAAAGTCATGTTCTCTTTTGACATTTAAACAAGTTTGCTTTAAAAGAACTTTTTAATTTAGTGCTTTAGGATAAACATTATAAGAAACATTCAAGATAGTTACTATTGTTTGAATTTTTATATTGTTCTTGTTATTGTAACTTGTCATTACATATCTTGAACTATATATGATGAATAAAAATTTGAAACCCCTTATCTTCTATTATTATCAAGTAAAAATGGCTATACAGGTGTTTAAAGGTATGGAATCATTGTTTTTTTTAATGAAAAAAGGAAGATATGCAGTTTCAACACACACAAAAAACATTGTGTACGTCGATAAAAATTTTCCAGTTATGAGACCCAAACTCAAATCTCCAGTTGTGGCTTGAAAACTCTGTCACATGTCTGTAGTAGTGCATATACACTTTCCGTTCTGGGATGTTATTTTTCAAGAATCTTCCTAGTAAAAGTGTCCCAGTTTTAGTTGCAAAGTTCCGAGTTCCTATGGGAAATTGTGTTGTCTTTATTTACAAAATTGCAATCTATAGTTGCTAAGAAACAGACTTAACCAAGAAAACTGAAAATTGACCAATGAACCATGAAAATGATGTCAAGGTCAGATGAACCATGCCAGGCAGACATGTACAGCTTACATTCCTTCCATGCAACAAATATATTAGACCTATTGTTTATAGTCCAAGAAAAACAGACCAAAGCACAAAAACTTAATACTGAGCAATGAGCCATGAAAATGAGGTCAAGGTCATAAAAAAACATGTGATACTGACATGTACATCATAAAACATTTCCATACACCAAATATAGTTGACCTACCGGTATTGCAGATACAGTAGTATTCGAAAAAGTCCAAAACTAAAAAACTTAAATTTGACCACTAAACCATGAAAATGAGGTCAAGGTTAAATGACACCTGCCAGTCAGGTAGACATGAACACCTAACAATCATTCCATGCACCAAATATAATAGACATTAGTCACTATAATAATTGCATAAAGTATAAGAAAAACAGACAAAAACACAAAAATTGAACTATAACCACTGAACCAAGAAAATGAGGTCAAGGTCAGAGTCACCTGCCAATTGGACATGTACACCTTACAATCCTTCCATACACCAAATATACTAGACCTATTGCTTATAGTATCTGATATATGGACTTGACCACCAAAAACTAAACCTTGTTCACTGACCCTTGAACTGAGGTCAGAGTCAAGTGAAAAAAGTTTGACAGCCATGATGACCTTGCAAGGTACGCACATACCAAAGATAGTTATCCTTTTTCTCATAATAACTAACATTACAAAAAACTTAACTCTTTTTTCAAGCAGTCGCTGAACCATGAAAAAGGGGTCAAGGACAATGGTTTTCCCGTTTGAATGGTTTTACACTAGTAATTTTGGGGCCCTTTATAGCTTGTTGTTCGGTGTGAGCCAAAGCTCAGTGTTGAAGGCCGTACCTTGACCTATAATGGTTTACTTTTACAAATTGTTATTTGGATTGAGAGTTGTCTCATTGGCACTCATACCACACCTTCCTATATCTATGTAACAGAGGGAAAATTCTTAATATAAGACATCTATATACAAAGTATGAAGCATCCCGGTCTTCCACCTTTTAAACTATAAAGCTTTTAATAAGTTAACTAAAGCCACTGCCAGATCACTTTTTGTCAAGCTTTCTGCAACAGAAGTAACATGCAGGCTCTACAAAAACCATCAAAAATCGACTTTCAACTGCATTCGATGATCCACAATAGTGTGTACAATTTCAAATGATTGGGTCAAGTGGGACTTTAATTATCGTCCAGAAATATTTAAAATACCATTTCCAAAGGCAAGCCACAACTCCTGAACAATTATTGTATAAAAAAAATTTACTTGACCTGTATTTTTAAGGGCTTATTAAAACGTTTAAACCTGCTGCATTTATTTGCACATGTCCATAGTCAGGAACCTGATGCTCATTGTTTGTTGTTTGTTGATGTGGTTTATAAGTATTTCTCATTTCTTGTTTTTTATATAGATTGGAACGTTCGTTTTCCTGTTTGAATGGTTTTACAGTAGCCATTTTTGGGGCCCTTTGTAATTGCTGTTGAATGAGACCCAAGGCTCAATTATGTTGAAAGCCGAACTTTGACCTATAACGGTTTACATTTACAAATTTTGACTTGGATGGAGAGTTGTCTCATTGGCACTCATACCACATCTTCTTTTATCTATTTACTATAACTTCTACCCCTAAAATATTAAGGCTTAAACAAATCAAACAATACATATTTATAATTCTGTTAATTTTGACAGCTTGTGAGGACACAGGATTTTAACTAAAATGACTAAATTAAACTAAAACCCAAATGTAAATTTGCTGACAGCCCGTCGAAATGATAGACGCCATATTTAATTTATATCATAAATAATTTCCAGCAGTACACATTTTACAAATATCAAACATATACAATGTATTAAATATCAATGTATCAATAGTGTATTCGCTTATATTTCTGAAATTTTACCCTTTATAAATAGTCAATGACGTCCAGGAAAAACCAACAATCATTATTTATATGTACATGTATATGAATATGAATGAAAACCTGCATCGGATGCCAATGCTTGAGCCTATCTCAGGATAAAAATGTCGGACCACACCTTTAATTAGCAAAAAGGTATATAAATAGAAAATTAGAAAAACAACTTTAATTGCAATCAGCAATTATAAAAAGGCCCTTATATATAATTACTATGTTAAACGATGGCTAGAAAGTGAAGCAATTAAAAAACACCAAGATATTGTAACACAAAATTCGACAACCTGATTGGTCAATTTTGTCATGCCTAAGAATATGAATAATAATGAAAATGTAACGACAATACATTAATTCTTGCTTTACTATATGAACCGCAGGAAAATACAATTATTAAAACAATAAACATGAATACAAATCATAAGCATATATAAAATATAAATAAGGGTCTCATAAGTCAAATTTATGACTTGGTTTTGATTGTTTTATTGAAAACTGTGATTTGTAAATATTTCTCAATCAAAATGTGACACAAAAATAAAATATATACATGTATTTATTTATTATTATTTTATAAATAAAGGAAATCATAAAAATTATAATTGATGAAATGCTTGTGTGCTATATTTAAAGTTAATTAAGCTTTTACCAAATAATGACAAAGTCTCTACATATCTGCAATCCTGCCGGCCAGAAACAGCCAGTTAAAACCATTGACCACAGTCAAATCAACTTCTTTAAAACTGAACTTGTAGTGGAAAAAAGTTGGAAACCTGTGTCTAAAACCTAATGCTCTAAACACTTTCTCTACAAATATATTTTAGACAGTAACAAGTATGGACACAGATGCAAATTGTCAGTGGGGGTGAAAGGTGTTACAGATGCATTGAAGGCTAGACTGGAAATGTGTATTAACAAACTTAGTTGATGTGTATATGTCTTCATTCAAATGCATTGCCTGATAGGAAAAGGGGGCTTCAACTTCCACCCCCCCTCTATGAATCTGCCTTTTGATAGCTTGAACAGGTCGAGAACTCTAGATTTTCTGACGTCAGAATATATTTGCATAGTAATTTCCAAAACACAAGGCCAATATGGCCTTGAAAAACTGACCAATCGACTCAATGAACTACAATGCATTGTGGGCTACTACGAGTAAACTACTACTTAAAACACGTGGAATTAGTGGGAAAACAGTCAATTAATATATTGTCTGGGACTCTCATTACCAAAGTTTTTATTCTGCAAATATATTTAATGTAAAATGTATAACGTAATCTTCAATTTGCATGCTCAGATTAAAAAAATATTGTTTATTGGCTTCACGATTCGACTTTCTTTTTCGCCTTGCAAAAGTAGTTGAACCGGTTTTGTGCATTGTTTTGAATTGAACCTGCATTAATTTCACGACATGACACAGTGAAATATCCAATGAAGTGACCACTGTCCAGTAAGAAAATCATTTAAGCTCTTTTAAACCTGTATAATGTCATTGCAAAATCATTTCTGCCTAGATAAACACGAAACTTTCATTGAAACACTTCTTTCTGTACTGAATGTGTATTTATTTTTTATCAGGACTTGAACTAATAGTAAGAACATCATAATATTCAGTATTCTAAAAAGAAGTGTTATGAAAGCGGCAGGGGCGGGTCCAGCCATTTTAAAAGGGGGTCACAACCCTGGACAAAAGGGGAGGGGGTTCCAACTACATGTCCCCATCCAAATGCACTGATCGTCCAAAAAAAGGGAGTCCATCCCCCGGAACCCCCGCCCCCTGGATCCGCCACTGAGCGGGTACGGTATATAGCTCAATACATTTTTTATAGTTTCATTCATCGATAATATCCGTTTGTTGCTAATTTTATCACAAAAGATACCTCAGAGGTTTTTTTATCGTTCGGCTGCTGTCCTGTTGACATATGTAAAATGTCTCCAATATTAAAAGTCTCTGGATCATAGTGGGTGCCATATTACCATATTTTTTTTCTAAAACGTGCTTTGTATATAGAAATAAGAAGATGAGGTATGAGTGCCAAATGAGACATCTTTCCAACAAAGACATAATTTAGTAAAGTAAGCAGTCATAGGTCCAATGCTGAAAAGTAAGCTATTAATGACCCAAAAATTACTTGTGTAAAACAATCCAAAAAAAAAAAAAAAAAGAAAAAAGAAAAAAAAAAGGCTCAATTAAATATATAAAAGGACAAGAAATCTATCCCATAAAAAAAAAAATTGTATAGGAGCCTGTATTTCAGTGGTTGTCGTTTGTTTATGTGTTACATATTTGTTTTTCGTTCATTTTTTTTATATATAATTAAGGCCGTTAGTTTTCTTGTTTGAATGGTTTTACATTGTCATATCGGGGACTTTTATAGCTGACTATGCGGTATGGGCTTTGCCCATTGTTGGAGGCCGTACGGTGATCTATAAATGTTAATTTCTGTGTCATTTTGGTCTCTTGTGGATAGCTGTCTCATTGACAATCTTACCACATCTTCTTTTTTATTATAGATCCAACGCTGCAATTTTCACAAAACATATCAAATTTTCCACCTTGTCGCACATACATATGGATAAAATCATTACAGCTTATTTCCTAATGCATGTGGAGCAAAACTTTGGTTAGCTTGCTTGCTTTGTTTGTATATTGTTCAAAATATAAAATATACAAGTTAAACTATGCCTATATATATATATTGTTTAACGATGTCAATCTTATTTTCAAAGCTTGTATAAACAACTATACAAACAAAGCAAGCAAGCCAACCAAAGTTTTACTTTGCAGGTTTAAGAAATCAGCTGTACATAATGATTTTATTCAGTTTGGCAAATGTCCGAGCCCGTTAAAAAAAGAACAAACTGAAACTACAGTTGCTGATTTCACTACCTTAAAACAAAAAGGGAACAGTTTAGAAGTCCCATATACTGAAATGTGACCAACAAAAATACTTATAGATTTTGTTAACACTGCCATGTATGTAAATATTTATTCGCCTTTTTTACGAACACAAAATTCAAGGATCCCACATTTGCCTTTAATTATCTATACGAACATTGCTGTACTCTTGAATATCAGCACCGGCTGCATTTTATCGACGGCTTACTTTACACCAGTAAGTTTGTCTCATGGGTAATTGTGTTTTTTCGCTGTTGTTTCGTTGCTTCTGGTGGACAAATACATGGAATCTCTGTGCCATCATCAAACATGTTAATGGCTATATATCGGGTAATTCAAACCCTTTTTTCTTCGCATAGAAACAACTCTTCGTTAATCTGAGCATGGAAGTAATACTTTATATCACGAACTATAAATGAGGATACACAAAATGAAAAACTAAGCGAAATTGTGAATCCCGCATTGCACGAAAAAATGTGTTGTATTTCAGTAAATAACACGTGTTCTTGGTTGATTGTAAACACGTAGTAGTCCATCATGCATTGTGACTCATTTAGTGGATTGGTCAAATCCTAGGTAAAAATAAATTGCGTCACATGTAAATAAATAATTACATGTGCGAGAACATAAGTATGCTAATTTATGCATTTCTATATAAGGTAGTGGTCCTGACCTGTTGAATATATAGTTTGTTAAGAAAGAGCTGCGCTATAAGTGCCCTTTTAGCTTGTCTTTATGCTTTAAATTAAAAAAAATTGTACATTAATTAGGCTCTTAGTTTTCTCATTTGATTTGTTATATATTTGTCATTTCAGGGTCTTTTATAGCTGACTGTGTGGTATGAGCTTGCTCATTGTTGATGGCTATTCGGTGACCTCTAGTTGTTAATTTTCTTTTAGTTTTGGAAAGGTAGCTTAAGTCAACAGACATAAACAATTAACCAAAGTTTCATAAAATTTTGTGAAATTGTTATGAGTGATTGTCTGAAAACTGGAAAATGCCCCCTTTTTAAAGCATAAAAATTCATAACACGGAAACGTGAAATCTGAAATTTATAAAAATCAAAAGGGACCTTAGGTCAATAAATATAAACAATTCACCAAAGTTTCATTAAAGTTGATTAGTGGTTGTTTGATGATGTGTTACATATTTGTTTTCCATTCATTTTCTTGTAAATAAATTCGGCCGCAAGTTTTCTAGTTTGAATTGTTTGTCATTTCTGGGCCTTTTATAGCTGTACGTGTGGTATGGGCTTTACTCATTATTGAAGGCCGTGCAGTGACCTTTAGTTGTCTCATTGACAATCATATTATCATATCACATCTTTTTTTATACTAACATCATTTCAATTGATTTGGTCAAGCAGTATTATTATGGAAACCCATATTTTAGCAGTAACTATAGGGCATTTCTTGTTCAACTTTAATGTCAAAACTATCAAAATCTAACTTATCCTAAATTTTATGGTCCATGAGATTGTCTTGATATTTCCAAAAAAATTGTTAAAGCTGTACTTGAAACCTGGAGTGGAAATTATAGTTCTAACAGAAGTTCATAGGGGATGAATGGGCATGTGCATCACTATACATATATATACCACTCTTTATAGCAGGGGTATTAACAAAGGTTATGTCAAATCAATTTTATATATGGTCTATTCACACGCAAAAAATATAAACAAGTCTAAATTGAAAACAACGTTCAAACATGATTGCATTGGATACAAACCGAATTTTTTTTATATGTGTGCATGCAAAACAGATTTCTTGGTAAAAGGGTCTAAATACAGCACAAGCAGCATTTTCCAAAAGACCAAAAGTGAAAAAGAATATTTTAACGAAACGCATTTGACTTAAAGCAGGTTGAACAATGCATGTTCTTAAACCCTGCTGACTGCCATTTGCAATCGCCAAATAAACGGCTCACCAGATGTTAAGAGGAATTATACTATATACAGAATAATTGTCAGCCTTGTATCACTATCACTGATGATGATCTGATAGATAAAATTTATTGTAGAGTCGTTACTGGTTCAGACATACTTATATATAAAATATATATAATATTACCTTAACTTATTTCCCTCAATATATAGGCTTAACAAAACAAATGTTTGAATTATTTTAAATTTGTCATTTCATGGCCTTTGAAGCTGACTATTCAGTATGGGTTTTGCTCATTGTTGAAGGCAGTATCGTGACCTATGGTTGTTTATTTTAGTGTCATTTGGTCTCTTGTGGAGAGTTGAGCCTAAATGGCAATCATACCACATCTTATTTTTATCCATAACTCAGACAGCTTGAAGGACATAGGATCTTAAATAAGTCATCTTTCCACAAAATACATTTAACCTTTAACTCCTTAAAGAAAAACACAACACAAACTTATGTTTTTCGTGACTAGCTCGAGTACAGCATATTGTGAGCTGCCATTTAATAAGACAAATTATCAATATAAACATACATTATACAATATGAATTCAATAACTTGTACCAGTACTAGAGAAATAATCTCATGTCAACCTTTTGCATTTGAATAACTATATGTATACCCTATACGCTCATATCTATGAAAATTGAAAAAGCATAAATGAATACAATAATATAGTGTTGCCGATAGCCCAGCAAGTAGAGTGAACAACAGAATTCATTAAATAATTACATACATATGTCTTATATATATATAAACATATGAAAAAAGCAATTACACAATTACTCCTAATAACAAAAACCTTGAAATATACTAAAAGGTACAACTTAGCTAGAACAAAGAGATATAATATGGTTGACATGAATGTAAACTGAATAACTGAACAAATGAATAACTCGATCATCAACGACCTCGCCGGCCAGGAACAACCAAACAAACCCAATAATGGGAAACTGGAAACCTGGGTCCAACCCAAGGGTCTGGATACAGTCATATATGCTTCGACCCAATGCGACAAGTCATCTCACGAGACATACATGGACGTGTATTGTTTTGAAAAATATATAAATGCATGTATCAAAGTATATTCATAATATGAATGGAACATGAATGTTGCCCTGTCTGCAGCGGGCTAGAAAGTGATAATCTCCGGGAAAAAATTTCCTGCTATAATATTAGTCACATGTCTTATACCTACTGATGTGAACTCATAAAAATACTACGCTAGTACCGTATATACAATAATTTTCCCTTTACTACGAAATGCTCTGTGACCTCACTAGGTAAATGAGAAAAAGAAAACATAATTTTGTTTGTAAATATGAAAGTAAAAAAGAAATCTTGTCATAAGCACTACAGCTATAAAATATTTGGTACAAAAGTTGAAATACGATTATGTTTGTATATATAATAGCCATTCCACTTAGTAATACAAAATTATGCAAATCTTTGTTCTTTAAACATTCCTAAAAATACAATGTACAAAGTTCAAACTAGAACTAAAATACATAAAGATGTCACTTTACAAACCAAACATTTTGGTGCTTAAATTCCTATGCCTACATGTACATGTATTACAAATGCGCAATTCCTGCTATACTTTTATGCCTAGGGAATTATTATACATACAATATACATGAGTACAACTTATAAGCATAAAAAATATACACATAAAGAAAATCATTATAATGATAATTAATGAAATAATTGTTAACTGTGTTTAAAACGAGATAAAATCAATGTAGTGGAAAAATGTTGGAAACCTACTTTGAAACTATTTGCTTGGAAGAACTGTATCAAGAGGTATAATTTGGACAGTATAAAAAAGGAGAACTATTCAAAACAAAATACACGATCATGTGCAAATATATCAGTTAGAGTATTATAAAAAGAAACTTAACACTCTGTGTAGAAAGTGAAGGTTTTCAAAATATTTCCAACCATAGGTCTATGAAACACAAGCAAAATTTAATTATAATTAATCATGCTACAAAATACCCAAATAACTAATCTGCTTCCACTATATTAAAAATAAATGGGGTCAATACCTCCATAAGGACACAGATGATGCCCCCGCTAGCATATAACGTTATAAAGGGACATAACTCAAGAACTGTAAAAGTGAAGCTGCCAAAATTTGAACTTAAACTGCGTTTAGTGGTAATAAGCATTATATATACACATTTCATTAAATTTAGTTGAGACAAACTTAAATTAAGAGAACAGAAACAAACATTCAGGATTTTTTCCATATGGAAAGGGGCATAACCCTAGAATGGTAACCAAAGTGCTTGGAAGCACAGTGAATGGTAAAGATTGCTTTAATTTACCTATCTTTTTGGGGGGAGATTTTGCATTCACAAAAATTGTAGACAGACGAACAAAGTGAAAACTGTAGGGCTCCCACATTCTCAACAGGGAGTTCTTATGATGGCCGTTTTGAGATATTGAAATTGTGAGGATTTGTTTCTATCAAAGTAAAAGAGTATTTTATATCCAAAAAATAACTGAAACAGCAAAACTTTTTGAATTGTTTGTAAACACACCACTTTTAATTGGCAGAGAAAACTAGTGCATCTTTTTGGTTGGGGTTCAATAGTGTAAAGAAAAGAAGTTCAAGCCTCAAAAGCCATTTTTTAATACATGACCCAAAGACTGAAAATAAAAATCCTCTTTTTGTCAAGTAAACAAATACCAATTCCTAGTATGCAGCTATAAACATTGGAAAACTTTTGAATTCATTCTAAAATGATTAATCCTTTTACTGACAGTACACTTTTTTTCTTTTTCTTTTTCAAGATTTTCTAATCTAAGGCATACTAGGGAGAAAAATAACAAATTTCGTAATTTATCATGTCAAATCTACAATTTGAATTTAAACTGAAAATTATAACAACTTTTTTCTTCATTTATTAAAATAAAATTTTTAAAGCATATACGAGGTTCATAATTCAAAACTGTTCAAAGAAATAATAAGGGTTTCCTTTTTCACTTAAACTACTTCATAACAAAATAATTTCTAGTAAAATCTATTTGGTGCCATGAGTAATTATTTTATTTCAAAGGTATCATGATTTTTCAAGACCACAATTATTAATTAACAAACTGATATGATTACAAAGTCTTTTCTTATGAATTCATTAACTTAAGAACCAATGATTCTACCCCATCATCTGACAATTTAACTTAAAACAAGAATGTGTCCATAGTACACAGATGCCCCACTCACAGTATAATTTTCCATGTTCAGTGGACCATGAAATTAGGATCAAAAGTTAAATATGGCATTAAAATTAGAAAGATCATATCATGGGGAGCATGTGTACTAAGTTTCAAGTTGAATGGACTTAAACTTTATCAAAAACTACCTTGACCAAAAACTTTAACCTGAACTTCACACTTTCATTTTCTATGTTCAGTGGAGGGTGAAATTGGGGTCAAAACTTTAATTTGGCATTAAAATTAGAAAGATCATATCATTTAGGATTAGGGATACTAAGTTTTAAGTTTATTGGACTTCAACTTCATTAAAAACTACCTTGACCAAAATCTTAAACCTAAAAAGCGGGACAGACGGACAAACCGACGAACAGACAAACGAAAGAACAGACAAATGGGCAAACGGACACACAGACCAGAAAACATAATGCCCCTCTACTACGTAGGTGGGGCTTTTAAATTATTTATTGTATTTTACATTTAAATAAAAAAAAATGAAAAAAAAAAACAAGTTTTATATTACTGTGCTTACAAGCTATTTCATTATTTTAGTAAAATAAAAACGGCAATTTTGGATGTTTATATTATCTCATTGGTGATTTCTTCAAATTGGCACAAATGATCTTGATACCGGATTTTAGTTTTAAAAAAAACACATCATTTTTGGCTGTATATTTATCTTATTTAAAAAATTTCCATTGGTGATTTTTTCAAATTGGCACAAATAATCTTGATACATTTTCAAGTCTAATGTCATTTTTAAAAAGAGGGGTCCATGAACTCATTTTCAAGTTTAATCGGTCTGAATGATAAAAATCAGTCAAAAAATGAATCTTTTCTTATGTAACTATTTTATATGGCTAAAAGTAATGTTTGACATTAGCGACGTCATTACCTCCCCTGTAACTGTATCATATGCCCTTGACAGCAAACTTATATCAGCCTCCCTATAGATCTTGAGGAACCTTGGCTGTCAAAAAGTTACAGTAAGTTGAGTTATCATTTAAAGGTGCATAAACTAAAATTATGCACATTTGACTTTAAAAACTTTGGCCCTTAATTATAACAATACTTGCGGGTGTGCTGTTGTAATTTAAAAAGAATTACATGTTTCTGTTTCTAGTGGATCTTCATCAGGATAAAAACCACAGGTGAGTACAAAATGGTGAAGTGATAATTTGCACGTCACAATGTCAACAAGGGGAGTAATTATAAATAGAAAATGAGAGTTGGTATGAAATCAAACTTTAAAAAGAATGTTAAATAAAATTTGTTGAATAATGCGCAATGCTTAATCAAATTTTGCAGAGGTACATGCTTCCAATTGGCTTCCCTCAGAGTTACATGCCTCTAATTGGGACCCCTCTGCCAGGGGTACTGCTTCTAATTAGCTTTTGCAGACAGAGGTATATATGTACTGCTTCCAATCGGCTTCGCAACAAGACAGAGGGTGTGCTCCCAATTAGCTTCACTAAGAGGTACATACTTCCAATTGGCTTCGCTCAGACAACCATACTACTTCCTGTGATGTTATGGTACGGATTTGCAAGTCTATACTACTTCTATTGTTGAAATGGTACATAATTGCAATTAATTGTCGTCCAAATTTGCAAAAACATATTTTATTTAACATTCTTGATCCAGTTTACTTTCATACCTACTTTCACTCTCTATTTATAATTTCTTCTTATGGTGACAAATTGTGAAGTGCACATTATCATCTCTTAATTTTTACCTAATTTTAAAACTTTATGGAGATTTTGCCAACATATTGCAATAAGAAATGCACAAATGTCACTAAATTAGAAATAATCCCCCCTTTTTTTATGCCTTAATGCATGCAAAGAGAAATGCCTAAAGACAAGGTCCTTGACAGAATACTGGTTCTTACAGTGATTCCTACCCCTTGAACATAAGAATAAAAAAACAGTAAAAATTTGATATAAACTACCGGTATATATTCATGATGATCAGCAATTTTCTTCTAAAACGGTTTACTACCTAGTAGCTTATTAATTTACCTATCCTTATTCTAATATATCTCAAAAAATATAGTGATGTGCCAGAAATTGTTATTTCGCTTTAGGTTTAAATGAAGTAATTATTTACATAGGCAACAATGATAGCCTTTTTGGGTTCTGCGTTTTCAATATAAAAGATTTCTTGAAATATCTGTCAAATTCTGAATTTTTAACACTTTATAATAATTTTGCTCATCACCAAGGGTTTCCTCCAGTGTTCTCGCTATTTCTAATTTACAGGGCAGCAGAAAATAAATTTACTTCTACTTATTATCTTGGATTTAAAATATGTGGCACCAATCATTTTAAATTACTTGCTTTTAACATATAAGGATGACATTGTGTCAAATTTACTCTTGAAAACTGATAAATTTATTCACATGGCAGAATTACGCTTTTAAAAGATCAATCTTATCTTTTTGTGGATATTTTTTAGTGGAATTTATGCTTAGGCACCTTCAAGATCCAGAAGTATTTTCACTTAATGTATATAAAAAGACAATGTGCTATGATGATCTATGATTTTGAGACATCACTTCACAAGAGACCAAATGACACAGAAATTAACAACTATAGGTCAATGTTCAGCCTTTAACAATGAGCAAATAAAAAGTCTAAGTGTACATGGTGTAAAACAAATCGCTTTTGTTTTGTAAAAATGTTCTCAATTAAAAAGTTTACAGATATATCTAAGCTGCATACTATAATTCTAGTACAAACATGTAAACAAAATGCAAAAAATCATAAATCAGTGTTTGGATTTGCTAAAATTAGTTCACAGGAATTCCAGTCACTGGATAATTGTCAATAAAAGTGCAAATTTACGTCATCTTTAATTGAAAAGCATCGTATTTTTGTAAGGATAATAAATAAGAGAAGTTCTGATGGTCAACATTATATAGCGATCTAATACTCTGTTCAGTTTTGGCTTCAAGAAAGTGAGGAGAGTTGGAGAAAATGACAATAGTGTGTTATGATATAATATCAGTCAAAGAATAGAAAGTGAATATATATAATAGGGAATCTGGAAAACAGCAACTAAATTACTTATGAAAATTGGGGATGGGTTGCTTATAAAAAATTGGGATTTTCTTCAATCTAATTAAAATTTGTGAAGCAATTTTTCCATAAATAATTCTTTCTTAAATATTTAATGCGCTTTAACTGGAATGAAAAGTTACAAATAGCACACCACACAGTTATAACATGGTCCTAGGGCAGGAAAGACTAAAAATAAGTTGGGGTCAATTTAGACCGTAACACATATTTACATATAAAAGTGCATATTTTACAGACTAAGTGAACTCTTTAAAATGGAATTCAACTAATTCAACTTTTATGTACATAGCTCTTAATCATGAAAATTGTAGAATCTACATTTACTGAACTCATCTCTTAGGCCCAAGAACAGTTATTTCAAATTGCATTTCTTTTAGACAATAAACACAAATAAAAAAAAAATTACACTTGTTTTGATATTTTTTAAGGTGTAGTGCACTACTTATGGGACAAATTATATCAAAATTATAGAAAAGTCTATCGGCTCTAACTCAAAATATGGACAATAATAAGTTAAGGTGGTTTGTAATTCAATAATATACAAAATTTTACATTACATTTAGCTAGGTTCACACTGCCTACCAGATCAACTCAATCAAGCCTGATCAAGACAAATTACATGATCAGGAGACTGGTCTGACTCCATCGACAAGAAGGTTAGGGATAGTTTACCCTACTCGTCATTGATCTGACCATCTACCCGAGAGTTTTTGACATGCCAAAAACAATCGAGTAAGGATCGAGAAGCAAGTCACTTGAGAAGAGATCCAAAATTCGTCGAGTAGCGGTTGAATTGATTGGGAAAGGATTGTGTAGAGATCGAGATTGGTCGGAATACAACAAAATTTCCGATCAGTACTCGATCATTTCGACCTTTGCTTGACTAATCGAGTACTGATCAGAAATCTTGTTGTATTCCGACCAATCTCTATCTCTACACAATCCTTTCAATTCGACCGCTACTCGACGAATTCTGGATCTCTTCTCGAGTGACTTGCTTCTCGGTCCTTACTCGATTGTTTTTGACATGTCAAAAACTCTCGGGTAGATGGTCAGATCAATGACGAGTAGGGTAAACTATCCCTAACCTTCTTGTCGATGGAGTCAGACCAGTCTCCTGATCACGTAATTTGTCTTGATCGGGCTTGATCGAGTTAATCTGATTGGCAGTGTGAACCTAGCTTTAAGTACATATAGTACACAAATTATTGTTTTACAGAAACTATATTATTTTCCATTCCCTGAAAGTAAGGTGTTTCATCAATATTCTCCTGTTTTTTGGATTTGTCAAAAATTCGGCCAAAGATGCTTAGCATAACTCAATGCATGGAAAGTTTAATGGCCGATGCTTTGTAAAACAGTTCCAGTACTCTGGTACTGCTCAAATCACAGAAGAGAATGTCTTAGTTATATAGGTAAACTGTGCACTAAAGAAACTTCTAGTATGAGGCATTAAACGGGTGCATTACCTCCCCTTGAAAATGTTAAACTTATGATCAATTACAATGGAGTCGAGTACCTGTAGCAATAGGCTTGATATTTAGTCAAGAAATGTCTGACTGGTAGTAAATAAGGATAACTTACATATTGCTACATGTAATCTCTTGAATGTATCATTACACCAATTTTGACAATAATGTTTTTGATTTCCATATAAAACCATTGCCATACTTAAATTATTTACAATATTTTTGTTATTTTTAGATTCTCCATTCTTAACCAATGTAAATATTTAACCTTAAGAAACATTTTATCTATTGAGCCACAATAATAAAAATTGATAGCATTTAATGGTAGAGAGAAAAAGAAAGTTGAGTGAAAATTGAAACAATACATTAACCTTAATTAAAACTTCCACTCTTGTTGAAAATGGAGAATCTTTACATTAATTATTTTAGAATTTATCAACTACATTCTTTCTCTTGTTTATGCAAGATTTATATGAACCGTTCATATTGGAAACTTTTCAGTAGAGTTAGAAAGACCCTCAAGGGAAATATGGTCACTCTTGGTCTTCTTCAGACTGGCAGTAAAATCCTTGCAAAAGTAAGGCATCTGTTTGGTAGTTTAAATTGGAAGCCATGTCCAGTGTCAGAATGGGGATGTTAAATCTGATGTCTTGTGAAGAGAGAGTCCCCAACTGTCAACAGATTAAGAACCTTCACAACATCTCTAAGGAGTATGGAGAATTAATCACACTATTATATCCTTCAGCCACAGTAATTGTTATCTGAAAAAGAAATACACTTTTCAATTTTCTGTCATATTTTAAGAAACTGAAATAGGCAAAAAATAGCAAACTGGGAAAAAGCAATTAAAGCAGAGAGACTTTTTCATAATAATAATTTTTCCCTTCCTAGAACTTGACAGGTCATTCCAGAAAATATTAAATTGTAAAAAGACTGTACAAATCACATGGGAATTTACATGATCTTAAATAGAAAATTTTATAAATCTATAAAATAGTTCTTTCTTACTTTTTAAAGTCAACTCTAATAGCCATTTCCAACATCAATCTGTTAGTACAAGCTGGAATGCTAACCTGAAAAATAAAATGCTTAGTCATTGAAAATAGTAAAAAAGGAATCACTGTTGGTATACTAATTTATATGTACATTATATATAAAAATAGATATACAACATTTTAAGGGAGTTGGCTTCTCAGTTTCAAAATAATTAACTTTTCAAAACACTAAAATTGAGAATGGAAATGGGGAATGTGTCAAAGAGACAACAACCCGACCAAATAAAAAACAACAGCAGAGGGTCACCAACAGGTCTTCAATGTAGCGAGAAATTCCCGCACCCGGAGGCGTCCTTCAGCTGGCCCCTAAACAAATATATACTAGTCCAGTGATAACTAGCATATATATTGATAGGGGATTAATAAAGGAATCAAAAGCAAAAAAATATATAGGTCATCTTGCTTGTTTTCGAGATATCTAAGCCATTGAAATTATGGCGGAAAAATGTTCTCTCTTGACTTTTTATCATTTACAAGTTAAAGTCCTCAAAAACTATTTAAAAGTAATTAAAATTTTATAAGATTTTAACAGACAGCTTATCATCATACATGTAAATGAATTATAAAAAGAAAAATGGGGTCACCAGGCTTAATTTGTTAATGCATTCAAATAGATAAAACTAGAGGATTCTGAAAATCTGACCAAAATTCCAAAAAATGTCAAGCAAGCTTCCCTAAGGTAAAAGAAGATACAAAGAACACAATGTGACAACATCCCAACAACACTAACAAATATGAAATACTTTCCAACATCTGAAACCTCAAAGAGTGAGAATCCTTGTCAGCCTTGACACCTTAGGGGGAGAATTTGTGTGAATGACATTTTGAAGTTAAATATATGACCTGTACACTAACTTATCTACAAAACCAGTGGCGGATCCAGAACTTTTCATAAAGGGGGACTGACCTAAGGGGGGGGGGGGGGTTCCAGTCAAGCTTCAGTGATTCCCTTTGGATCTGCCTATGAAAAAACCATTAAAACCAGACAAAGATCTCTTATCTAGTTGGAGTTGACATAGCAAAAATGATTTGCAATTACTGGTACTAATAAATTAAAAATTAAAACTACTGACCAAAAGTTTTCAAGCCCAATGATAGCCGACTGTTTCTTTTTATTGACAGTATGATAAAATTTGTTTAAATAGAGGAATTGTATACTTACTTGTATTTAAGATATCTTATACCACAAGTCTTACTACCCTTCATGAAAACATTGGCACTGTTTTATAACCTAAAATGGAATTAAAATTGACACAAATTATATATTTGACAAATTTGTTAAATTGCCAGCCTAAATTTTTATTAATCTATTCTGTATTCTGACTGCGTAATAATGAGTTATCTCCCCATGAAAGAAAAATTCTTGCTGTTTAATTGTACTAGTCTCCTTTGCAATTAAAAAAAATTTTATTTGGATTTACTTTTCATGGTATAAAATTTTATTCCTGTACCAGACAAACATTTATCAAACTGATAAATATATCTATTTTTGTGTGTTGTAAATGTGCAAAATAACAAAAATGTGTGTTGCCTAACAGATATTCCTTATAGACTTTATCACATTTTTCCTGATAATGTACAGAATTAATTGGCTTAAATATACTTGCATTATTTCTTTCATGACAAAGCCTCAGACTTGTTTGAAGATCAATGTAATTATTAATCTTCATTCCAGCTGCTATCCTTGCTGCTTGATTGCTTACATGGCAAAGCCTCGGACTTGGTTGAAGATTTAAGTAAACATCTTCCATGGAGTTGCTACTCATCTGCCATCTGGACTGAAACTTGGACTGGCCGGCTTCTTGAACAAAAACTAAAATTATCAATTAAATTATATTTATAAGACTTCTGTTGGTTAATATAAATGAAATAGACATATATTCCTTCAAGCTTCATATCCTGACCTACATCAACGGGGTCATTTTCAGCGTCTTATTTGGTGAACAATTGAAATTTTGTTGGTACTTCATTTTGTGGTTTAGCCAAAGCCTGCATACAAGTCTTTACAATAACATCAGTGATCAATTTTAAATTTTAGAACCTTTAGTCAACAACAAAAATCCATATGACCTCTTTCAACTTTAAGCCTAGTGCACGTTTTAATCCTGTAAACTTGTTTTATGACGATAAAATTTGTTTAAATAGAGGAATTATATACTTACTTGTATTTAAGATATCGTATACCACAAGTCTTACTCCCCTTCATGAAAACATTGGCACTGTTTTATAACCTAAAAAGGAATTAAAATTGACACAAATTATATATTTTACAAATTTGTTAAATTGCCAGCCTAAATTTTTATTAATCTATTCTGTATTCTGATTGAGTAATAGTGAGTTATCTCCCGATGAAAGAAACATTCTTGCTGTTTATTGTACTAGTCTCCTTTGCAGTAAAAATTCTATTAGGATTTACTTTTCATGGTATAAAATTTTATTCCTGTACCAGAAAAACATTTTATCAAACTGATAAATATCTATTTTTGTGTGTTGTAAATGTGCAAAATAACAAAAATGTGTGTTGCCTTACAGATATTCCTTATAGACTTTATCACATTTTCCCTGATAATGTACAGAATTAATTGGCTTAAATATACTTGCATTATTTCTTTCATGACAAAGCCTCAGACTTGTTTGAAGATCAATGTAATTATTAATCTTCATTCCAGCTGCTATCCTTGCTGCTTGATTGCTTACATGGCAAAGCCTCGGACTTGGTTGAAGATTTTAGTAAACATCTTCCATGGAGTTGCTACTCATCTGCCATCTGGACTGAAACTTGGATTGGCCGGCTTCTTGAACAAAAACTAAAATTATCAATTAAATTATATTTATAAGACTTCTGTTGGTTAATATAAATGAAATAGACATATATTCCTTCAAGCTTCATATCCTGACCTACATCAACGGGGTCATTTTCAGCGTCTTATTTGGTGAACAATTGAAATTTTGTTGGTACTTCATTTTGTGGTTTAGCCAAAGCCTGCATACAAGTCTTAACAATAACATCAGTGATCAATTTTAAATTTTAGAACCTTTAGTCAACAACAAAAAACCATATGACCTCTTTCAACTTTAAGCTTAGTGCACGTTTTAATCCTGTAAACTTGTTTTATGACGATAAAATTTGTTTAAATAGAGGAATTATATACGTACTTGTATTTAAGATATCTTATACCACAAGTCTTACTCCCCTTCATGAAAACATTGGCACTGTTTTATAACCTAAAAAGGAATTAAAATTGACACAAATTATATATTTTACAAATTTGTTAAATTGCCAGCCTAAATTTCTATTAATCTATTCTGTATTCTGATTGTGTAATAGTGAGTTATCTCCCGATGAAAGAAACATTCTTGCTGTTTATTGTACTAGTCTCCCTTGAAGTAAAAATTCTATTAGGATTTACTTTTCATGGTATAAAATTTTATTCCTGTACCAGAAAAACATTTTATCAAACTGATAAATATCTATTTTTGTGTGTTGTAAATGTGCAAAATAACAAAAATGTGTGTTGCCTTACAGATATTCCTTATAGACTTTATCACATTTTCCCTGATAATGTACAGAATTAATTGGCTTAAATATACTTGCATTATTTCTTTCATGACAAAGCCTCAGACTTGTTTGAAGATCAATGTAATAATTAATCTTCATTCCAGCTGCTATCCTTGCTGCTTGATTGCTTACATGGCAAAGCCTCGGACTTGGTTGAAGATTTAAGTAAACATCTTCCATGGAGTTGCTACTCATCTGCCATCTGGACTGAAACTTGGACTGGCCGGCTTCTTGAACAAAAACTAAAATTATCAATTAAATTATATTTATAAGACTTCTGTTGGTTAATATAAATGAAATAGACATATATTCCTTCAAGCTTCATATCCTGACCTACATTAACGGGGTCATTTTCAGCGTCTTATTTGGTGAACAATTGAAATTTTGTGTTGGTACTTCATTTTGTGGTTTAGCCAAAGCCTGCATACAAGTCTTTACAATGTGATCAATTTTAAATTTTAGAACCTTTAGTCAACAAAAAAAAACCATATGACCTCTTTCAACTTTAAGCTTAGTGCACCTTTTAATCCTGTAAACTTGTTTTATGACGATAAAATTTGTTTAAATAGAGGAATTATATACGTACTTGTATTTAAGATATCTTATACCACAAGTCTTACTCCCCTTCATGAAAACATTGGCACTGTTTTATAACCTAAAAAGGAATTAAAATTGACACAAATTATATATTTTACAAATTTGTTAAATTGCCAGCCTAAATTTTTATTAATCTATTCTGTATTCTGTATTCTGATTGTGTAATAGTGAGGTGAGTTATCTCCCCATGAAAGAAACATTCTTGCTGTTTATTGTACTAGTCTCCCTTGAAGTGAAAAGTTCTATCAGGATTTACTTTTAATGATATAAAATTTTATTCGTCTACCGGAAAAACATTTATCAAACTAATAAACATCTATTTTTGTTTGTTGTAAATGTGCAAAATAACAAAAATGTGTGTTGCCTTATATGTAATCCTTATAGATTTTATCACATTTTTCCTGATAATGTACAGAATTAATTGGCTTGAATATACTTGCATTATTTCTTTCATGACAAAGCCTCAGACTTGTTTGAAGATCAATGTAATAATTAATCTTCATTCCAGCTGCTATCCTTGCTGCTTGATTGCTTACATGGCAAAGCCTCGGACTTGGTTGAAGATTTAAGTAAACATCTTCCATGGAGTTGCTACTCATCTGCCATCTGGACTGAAACTTGGACTGGCCGGCTTCTTGAACAAAAACTAAAATTATCAATTAAATTATATTTATAAGACTTCTGTTGGTTAATATAAATGAAATAGACATATATTCCTTCAAGCTTCATATCCTGACCTACATTAACGGGGTCATTTTCAGCGTCTTATTTGGTGAACAATTGAAATTTTGTGTTGGTACTTCATTTTGTGGTTTAGCCAAAGCCTGCATACAAGTCTTTACAATGTGATCAATTTTAAATTTTAGAACCTTTAGTCAACAAAAAAAAACCATATGACCTCTTTCAACTTTAAGCTTAGTGCACGTTTTAATCCTGTAAACTTGTTTTATGACGATAAAATTTGTTTAAATAGAGGAATTATATACGTACTTGTATTTAAGATATCTTATACCACAAGTCTTACTCCCCTTCATGAAAACATTGGCACTGTTTTATAACCTAAAAAGGAATTAAAATTGACACAAATTATATATTTTACAAATTTGTTAAATTGCCAGCCTAAATTTTTATTAATCTATTCTGTATTCTGTATTCTGATTGTGTAATAGTGAGGTGAGTTATCTCCCCATGAAAGAAACATTCTTGCTGTTTATTGTACTAGTCTCCCTTGAAGTGAAAAGTTCTATCAGGATTTACTTTTAATGATATAAAATTTTATTCGTCTACCGGAAAAACATTTATCAAACTAATAAACATCTATTTTTGTTTGTTGTAAATGTGCAAAATAACAAAAATGTGTGTTGCCTTATATGTAATCCTTATAGATTTTATCACATTTTTCCTGATAATGTACAGAATTAATTGGCTTGAATATACTTGCATTATTTCTTTCATGACAAAGCCTCAGACTTGTTTGAAGATCAATGTAATAATTAATCTTCATTCCAGCTGCTATCCTTGCTGCTTGATTGCTTACATGGCAAAGCCTCGGACTTGGTTGAAGATTTAAGTAAACATCTTCCATGGAGTTGCTACTCATCTGCCATCTCGACTGAAACTTGGACTGGCCGGCTTCTTGAACAAAAACTAAAATTATCAATTAAATTATATTTATAAGACTTCTGTTGGTTAATATAAATGAAATAGACATATATTCCTTCAAGCTTCATATCCTGACCTACATTAACGGGGTCATTTTCAGCGTCTTATTTGGTGAACAATTGAAATTTTGTGTTGGTACTTCATTTTGTGGTTTAGCCAAAGCCTGCATACAAGTCTTTACAATGTGATCAATTTTAAATTTTAGAACCTTTAGTCAACAACAAAAAACCATATGACCTCTTTCAACTTTAAGCTTAGTGCACGTTTTAATCCTGTAAACTTGTTTTATGACGATAAAATTTGTTTAAATAGAGGAATTATATATACGTACTTGTATTTAAGATATCTTATACCACAAGTCTTACTCCCCTTCATGAAAACATTGGCACTGTTTTATAACCTAAAAAGGAATTAAAATTGACACAAATTATATATTTTACAAATTTGTTAAATTGCCAGCCTAAATTTTTATTAATCTATTCTGTATTCTGATTGCGTAATAGTGAGTTATCTCCCGATGAAAGAAATTTTCTTGCTGTTTATTGTTCTAGTCTCCCTTGAAGTGAAAAGTTCTATCAGGATTTACTTTTAATGATATAAAATTTTATTCGTCTACCGGAAAAACATTTATCAAACTAATAAACATCTATTTTTGTTTGTTGTAAATGTGCAAAATAACAAAAATGTGTGTTGCCTTATATGTAATCCTTATAGATTTTATCACATTTTTCCTGATAATGTACAGAATTAATTGGCTTGAATATACTTGCATTATTTCTTTCATGACAAAGCCTCAGACTTGTTTGAAGATCAATGTAATAATTAATCTTCATTCCAGCTGCTATCCTTGCTGCTTGATTGCTTACATGGCAAAGCCTCGGACTTGGTTGAAGATTTAAGTAAACATCTTCCATGGAGTTGCTACTCATCTGCCATCTCGACTGAAACTTGGACATTCCTTTAAGCGTCTTATCCAGATCTGTGTCAATTGCGCAATTTTCTGTGTCTTTGCTCTTTTTGCCTGTAATTCATTAACCATTTTCATTTTATCTTTTAATCAGTATTATGAAGACTGTTTATTATGATCACATCATTAATTCTGAAATTAATGCATACAGATAATTATCAGAATGTGGTGGCTAACCAAAACAATCTGATGAATACATTTTGAACAAACAATCTATACAAAGTCATATTTTCCCCAATTAAAATGTAAATAAATATGTAAATAAATATTTAAATTCTCAATATTAAGTCTATTTGTTGTAATAATTAAATTAGAAATTAATGTGATGCCTGTTTTATTTCAAATCCTAAATTGGGGGGGATCAGTCTATTTACAAATACAATACTAATTCTTTTAGAATTATATTTCATCAGAGAATAAATTTGAAACAACAATTTTGTAATAAAATTTATTACCTAAATTTTTTTTTTAAATAGTTTAAATACAATTGTTATGACCAAATACTTACATCATCATTATCTGGTAACTAAAATGAAACCATCTTTCTCCAGGTGTAGGACTGAACTTTCATCTGTGCTCATCCATCTGTAATACAAACTTAAATCATCTTAATATTTATGAGACAACAGTTAGTAAATTGAAAAAAAGTATATACTTAACCTTGTGGACAATGTGTCAACCGGGAAAAAACACCATACACCTATAGAAAAAAGAAAGAAAAAAACACCATCCTGGACGCCACCTAGAAGAAACCAGGGCAAAAGGCATACAAACATGCACACAATCTTATCTTAACATACCTTTCCCTTGGATCCTTTGACGGCACCTAGAGGAAACTTGGACAAAAATACATAAAAACACACAATCTTATCTTAACATACCTTTCCCTTGGATCCTTTGAAGGCACCTAGAGGAAACTTGGACAAAAATGCATACAAACACACAATCTTATCTTAACATACCTTTCCGTTGGATTCTTTGACGGCACCTAGAGGAAACTTGGACAAAAATACATACAAAAACACAATCTTATCTTAACATACCTTTCCGTTGGATCCTTTGACGGCACCTAGAGGAAACTTGGACAAAAATACATACAAAAACACAATCTTATCTTAACATACCTTTCCCTTGAATCCTTTGACAGCACCTAGAGGAAATTTGGAGAAAAAAATATACAAAAACACAATCTTATTTTAACATACCTTTCCGTTGGATCCTTTGACGGCACCTAGAAGAAACTTGGACAAAAATACATACAAAAACACAATCTTATCTTAACATACCTTTCCCTAGGATCCTTTGACGCCACCTAGAGGAAATTTGGAGAAAAAGGCATACAAAAACACAATCTTATCTTAACATACCTTTCCGTTGGATCCTTTGAAGGCACCTAGAGGAAACTTGGACAAAAATACATACAAAAACACAATCTTATCTTAACATACCTTTCCGTTGGATCCTTTGACGGCACCTAGAGGAAACTTGGACAAAAATACATACAAAAACACAATCTTATCTTAACATACCTTTCCGTTGGATCCTTTGACGGCACCTAGAAGAAACTTGGACAAAAATACATACAAAAACACAATCTTATCTTAACATACCTTTCCCTTGGATCCTTTGACACCACCTAGAGGAAATTTGGAGAAAAAGGCATACAAAAACACAATCTTATCTTAACATACCTTTCCGTTGGATCCTTTGACGGCACCTAGAGGAAACTTGGACAAAAATACATACAAAAACACAATCTTATCTTAACATACCTTTCCCTTGGATCCTTTGCTGGCACCTAGAGGAAACTTGGACAAAAATGCATACAAACACACAATCTTATCTTCACATACCTTTCCGTTGGATCCTTTGACAGCACCTAGAGGAAACTTGGACAAAAATACATACAAAAACACAATCTTATCTTAACATACCTTTCCGTTGGATCCTTTGACGGCACCTAGAAGAAACTTGGACAAAAATACATACAAAAACACAATCTTATCTTAACATACCTTTCCCTTGAATCCTTTGATGGCACCTAGAGGAAACTTGGACAAAAATACATACAAAAACACAATCTTATCTTAACATACCTTTCCGTTGGATCCTTTGACGGCACCTAGAAGAAACTTGGACAAAAATACATACAAAAACACAATCTTATCTTAACATACCTTTCCCTTGAATCCTTTGATGCCACCTAGAGGAAATTTGGAGAAAAAAACATACAAAAACACAATCTTATCTTAACATACCTTTCCCTTGGATCCTTTGACGGCACCTAGAGGAAACTTGGACAAAAATACATACAAAAACACAATCTTATCTTAACATACCTTTCCGTTGGATCCTTTGACGGCACCTAGAAGAAACTTGGACAAAAATACATACAAAAACACAATCTTATCTTAACATACCTTTCCCTTGGATCCTTTGACGCCACCTAGAGGAAATTTGGACAAAAATACATACAAAAACACAATCTTATCTTAACATACCTTTCCCTTGGATCCTTTGACGGCACCTAGAGGAAATTACGAGAAAAAGGCATACAAAAACACAATCTTATCTTAACATACCTTTCTGTTGGATCCTTTGACGGCACCTAGAAGAAACTTGGACAAAAATACATACAAAAACACAATCTTATCTTAACATACCTTTCCCTTGAATCCTTTGATGGCACCTAGAGGAAACTTGGACAAAAATACATACAAAAACACAATCTTATCTTAACATACCTTTCCCTTGGATCCTTTGATGGCACCTAGAGGAAACTTGGACAAAAATGCATACAAACACACAATCTTATCTTAACATACCTTTCCGTTGGATCCTTTGACAGCACCTAAAGGAAACTTGGACAAAAATACATACAAAAACACAATCTTATCTTAACATACCTTTCCCTTGAATCCTTTGATGCCACCTAGAGGAAATTTGGAGAAAAAAACATACAAAAACACAATCTTATCTTAACATACCTTTCCCTTGGATCCTTTGACGGCACCTAGAGGAAACTTGGACAAAAATACATCCAAAAACACAATCTTATCTTAACATACCTTTCCGTTGGATCCTTTGACGGCACCTAGAAGAAACTTGGACAAAAATACATACAAAAACACAATCTTATCTTAACATACCTTTCCCTTGAATCCTTTGATGCCACCTAGAGGAAATTTGGAGAAAAAAACATACAAAAACACAATCTTATCTTAACATACCTTTCTTTCCCTTTGATCCTTTGACGGCACCTAGAGGAAACTTGGACAAAAATACATACAAAAACACAATCTTATCTTAACATACCTTTCCCTTGGATCCTTTGATGGCACCTAGAGGAAACTTGGACAAAAATACATACAAAAACACAATCTTATCTTAACATACCTTTCCCTTGGATCCTTTGACACCACCTAGAGGAAATTTGGAGAAAAAGGCATACAAAAACACAATCTTATCTTAACATACCTTTCCGTTGGATCCTTTGACGGCACCTAGAGGAAACTTGGACAAAAATACATACAAAAACACAATCTTATCTTAACATACCTTTCCCTTGGATCCTTTGACGGCACCTAGAGGAAACTTGGACAAAAATACATACAAAAACACAATCTTATCTTAACATACCTTTCCCTTGGATCCTTTGACGCCACCTAGAGGAAATTTGGACAAAAATACATACAAAAACACAATCTTATCTTAACATACCTTTCCCTTGGATCCTTTGACGGCACCTAGAGGAAATTTGGAGAAAAAGGCATACAAAAACACAATCTTATCTTAACATACCTTTCCCTTGGATCCTTTGACGCCACCTAGAGGAAATTTGGACAAAAATACATACAAAAACACAATCTTATCTTAACATACCTTTCCTTTGGATCCTTTGACGGCACCTAGAAGAAACTTGGACAAAAATACATACAAAAACACAATCTTATCTTAACATACCTTTCCCTTGGATCCTTTGACGCCACCTAGAGGAAATTTGGACAAAAATACATACAAAAACACAATCTTATCTTAACATACCTTTCCCTTGGATCCTTTGACGCCACCTAGAGGAAATTTGGAGAAAAAGGCATACAAAAACACAATCTTATCTTAACATACCTTTCCCTTGGATCCTTTGACAGCACCTAGAGGAAACTTGGACAAAAATACATACAAAAACACAATCTTATCTTAACATACCTTTCCCTTGGATCCTTTGACGCCACCTAGAGGAAATTTGGACAAAAATACATACAAAAACACAATCTTATCTTAACATACCTTTCCTTTGGATCCTTTGACGGCACCTAGAAGAAACTTGGACAAAAATACATACAAAAACACAATCTTATCTTAACATACCTTTCCCTTGGATCCTTTGACGCCACCTAGAGGAAATTTGGAGAAAAATACATACAAAAACACAATCTTATCTTAACATACCTTTCCGTTGGATCCTTTGACTGCGCCTAGAGGAAATTTGGAGAAAAAGGCATACAAAAACACAATCTTATCTTAACATACCTTTCCCTTGGATCCTTTGACAGCACCTAGAGGAAACTTGGACAAAAATACATACAAAAACACAATCTTATCTTAACATACCTTTCCCTTGGATCCTTTGACGCCACCTAGAGGAAATTTGGAGAAAAAGGCATACAAAAACACAATCTTATCTTAACATACCTTTCCCTTGAATCCTTTGATGCCACCTAGAGGAAACTTGGACAAAAATACATACAAAAACACAATCTTATCTTAACATACCTTTCCCTTGGATCCTTTGACAGCACCTAGAGGAAACTTGGACAAAAGACATACAAACATGCACACAATCCTATCAAAACTTACCTCACTGTCTGATCCTGGACGTAATCTAAAACATAAAATGAAATAGATTACCATACTTCACTTTCAATTATTTGAAGTAACCTATAGAAAATGGAAAGAAAAAAACACCATAAATATGAAAACATATAAAATGAAACAGATAAACATCAAAACATATAAAATGAAATAGATAAACATACATCACTTTCAAATCTTTGAAGTTACCTATACTATATATTTTCTATAGGCTATAGAAAATATAAAGAAAATTAAAAACCAATTATTGAGAGAACAATTGAAGGTCTTTCCACAAATAAGGATAATTTTAAAATATTAAAATTTGATTATGAATGTCGATTCCAGTTTATTGTACCCCGATTCCAAAAATATATGGTTTCTATACAAAAAAAATATAAAAAAAGAGAGATTATTTTTAATTTGAAAAATGTCACTTCCGGTATTGTTTGATAGTTTACTTGACACTGATTTCAAAAATATATGGTTCTATATACTTTACATTAAGTGAAAAAAATAGTTATACTTCCAGTTTAGAAAAGGTCACTTACAGTTGTTTTTTTTCAAGGATAAATGGATTACAAGCTAATGCAAAAAGTCCCATGACTTTATTATGTATACACATGAGTTATAAAAAGCAAAGGTCAAATTATAGAACGTAAGAAGGTCCGAAACAAGGGCCTCAAATCAAAAGACCCTATGTTTTGATTATATATGATAAATGAGATAAATATAACCAGACCTGTAATTTTAGATATTATAGGGGAGAAAACTCTCATTAAAGGACAGTACCCTATCAACTCAAGTTTACGTATTAGGACATGTCGCAACTAATAATTCTTAAAAATGTTTTGTTGATATCTTATAACTAAGATTTCTGAAAGTTATTGATAACAAGCCAAAATCAAAATTTTGAACATGACCTTGACTTCATATTCATTTTTATGGACCAAGGATCTTAAAAATCAAATGACCCTAGGCCTCTATCACTTATGGTTTTCTAATTCCAAAATACATTTCACTTATATCAAATGCAAAAGGGGAAATAACTCTCATATAGAATCTTTATACGGCTTTGGTCAAAATGAAACGAAAAATCCTGAGGATGTAACGAGCAAATATGAAAAATAAGTTTGTCGGTTTCTTATACAGTTGCAATGTTTTCGAATTAACAAGAGAAACAGTGTTCGGGGAGATAACTCTTACATGGAAAAGTATTTGGTTACGCAATAGTAGTTACAAAAGTGTACAAACTGTACAATATCATACTCCAAATATCTAAGAGACATCTTGCGAAACAACACAACAGCTAAGGAAAAAAATTAGACAGAAATATTTTCTGAAGATAAAGGAAGAAAACAACCATACACATGAAACCATATAAAAGGAAATAGATAAACATTATTATTAATTACCTGGTGCTTGAATCGGAAACAAAAACAAAACAAGTTCAAAAATATCAAACAAAATATAAAACTTGTAAAAAATTAGCTTCTTTAGCTTTTTTCTTTCTTTCAAAATATATAAAAAAAATTGTAAGTGGAACCCTGTGTCTCACCTAATATTTTCTGTAAATCGAAGGCTAAACACAAATCAGGGAAATTTTCTTTTAAATATTTTCTCAATACTATCTTTTGATTGTAAGAAGCTTCTGTCTAAGTTTGGTAAAAATCCAGGATATTTTATAAATCTAATGAATATATATATAATAAGTTTTAAAAAAAAAATTTATTTGCAGACTGTATGTAATGTTAGATAAAGTCCATTTGTAAGTAAAATGCGGAAAAACAAAATTTACATCTGGATACTATCTTATGATCATAAACAAGCTTCTGTCCAAGTTTGGTAAAAATCCAGGGTAGTTTAAGAAAGTTGTTAAAATTTCAACAAGAGTGCACACCCTGAAATGTCTCGCCTTCTTTAGTAATCATTTAATAATATTATGTTGACAGTCCTTAATATTAAGCTTTATTACAACTATCACATAAACTTAACTTTAACCAAGAAAACTAGACATTGACCAATGAACCATAAAAATAAGGTCAAGGTCAGATGAAACATGACAGGCAGGCATGTACAGCTAACAATTCTTCCATAAAATAAATTTAATTGACCTATTACTTATAGTTAAAGAAAAACAGACTAAAACACAAAAACTAAACAATGAGCAATGAACTGTGAACATGAGGTCAAGGTCAAATAAAACCTACAAGACTGACATATTGATCATAAAATATTTCAAATACACCAAATATACCTATTGCATATATTATTAGAAAAAAAGACCAAAACTCAAAAACTTAACTTTGACCACTGAACACAAATGAAGTCAAGGTCATATGACACCTGCCAGCTAGACAGTGTACACCTTACAATTATTCTATACACCAAATACAGTAGACCTATTGCATACAGTATAAGAAAAACAGACTAAAACACAAAAACTTAACTATAACCACTGAACCATGAAAATGAGGTCAAGGTCAGAACATCAGATGACACCTGCCAGTTGGACATGTACACCTTACAGTCCTTCCGTACACTGAATATACTAGACCTATAATTGCGTATAGTATCTGAGATATGGACTTGACCGGCAAAACTAAACCTTGCTCACTGTTCCATGAAATGAGGTCAAGGTCAAGTGATAACTGTCTGACAGGCATGAGGACCTTGCAAGGTACGCACATTCCAAATATAGTTACTGGTATCTCATTACATATAAGGGAGAATTTACAAAAAAGTAGTCACTGAACCATGATAATGAGGTCAAGGACATTGGACATATGTGACTGATAAAAAATTCATAACATGAGGCATCCATATACAAAGTATGAAACATCCAGGTCTTCCCCCTTCTAAAATATAAAGCTTTTAAGAAGTTATAGCTAATGCCCCCTGCCACCAGATCACTATCCCTATGTCATGCTCGACAAAAACTTTAACCACAGAGTGAATGTTTGTGGATGATGCCATCAACGACGGAATGTAGGATTGCTATGTCTCGCTTTTTTGAACAAAAATGATTCAAGTATCAACTGAATTTCAAACCATCTTAATCAAGTCATATTTTTCAAATTACTTTCAAAAAATATTGACAATCAGAAAATTTCTTGCATTCAGATAATTTTAGTAGCACTAAGAGAAAAGATTTCTAAATTGTCATTGTTTAGAGACTATTTGATGTTGAAATTAATCTAGAAATGAATGTGAAAGCATTGGTTTATGTCAAATCCTAAATTCTAGGACAAGTTGTTTATTTACAATTACCTCGGGGTATATGATATATATCTGCGATATATGAAAAGGGTGAGAAATTCAGATGAAATATACCAATAGGTTGATATTATCACTTGCTTGATTATATCATAAGTATCTGAAACTAATCAGATGTCCGTATTTATTTTTGATGCGGTTAAACCACAGTCGTAAATGCATCAGTTATTTGTCAAACCAATTAAACTCGATTTATTCTGATATGGTATTTCCACTGATGCCAGTGATAGATGCAATAAATCCAACTATTTTGACATTTGCACCTAATTAACATTCAAGGGTTTGTATACATAAAACATGATAACAATTATTTAAAGAAATTCCATTGTGACAGTGTCCTTTAAGAGGGAACGGCAATGAAACTTTTTATCAGTTTTAAATTAATATTTTAACATGTTAAAATCAGTGAAGGTGTTACACTCTGCATGCTCTGGGGTGATATTACATTTATCTGACCACAGATGTAATACACATCTATGATCTGACCAAACGTCTTTTATATGTATTGTAATTTGGAATTGAAATATCTTTATAATGAAAGATGTAAAACAAGTGAAAGTGTTTAAGATGTGATGAATTTATTGGAAAAGAAGGTGATATTATTGCGACTATTTACAAGATGATGAGCGGGGAAAATATTGGAAAATATTGAAATATATCTATAGGTCTGTTTTTTGTTAATTAATATATGACAAGGTATATATTTTTGATAAACAAAATATATGAAAAGGGTGGGGTACTTGATGTCTCAGCTGCTCACCCCTACCAAAAAAAGTTTGAAGTGGCCCCCCCGAGACAATCACAATACATTAATATCATTCTTTATTAAACAAATTCAGACGCAGTAACTGTGCTACAGGAGCATCAATTATACATAGTACATTATAATTACAGATGACAGAACAAGTGAAACTATGAGCTACTGGTCACTGATGATACCCCCGCCGTAAAAATATGCAAGTGTTTGTTAAACAGGAAGTTGTTGAGTGATGAATCTGAAAACGTATCACACAGTATAGCTGACTTTTATTACTGTATAAAGAGATTTTGGACTAATTTGTAATGATTTTTCAAGCTGTTTCTCCAACTAATTTGAAAACTATTTTTTATTATCTAACAAATTTTAACAAAGTTTCAAATACAATTGTAATGAGCAAATACTTACATCATCATTATCTGGCAACTAAAATGAAACCGTCTTCCTTCAGGTGTAGGACTGAACTTTCATCTGGGCTCATCCAGGGGTCTGTAATACAAAATAAAAGAATTCTTATATTTATGAGACAACAGTTAGTAAATTGAAATTAAAATATACTTAAATCAAAGTAATATGAAGATATCCAAATTGACAATCAGAAACTTTTCTTTCGTTCAGTTAGTCTTCATTAGAGATATAGATTCCTACACTGCAACAAGTGTATTACGATACTTCTCCACTCGAGACAGTTAAATTTTATTATTTAAAGTGCGAGGATTGCCGAGCTCTTTAAATAACTAAAATTTAACTGTCGAGAGTGGAGAAATATCGTAATACACGAGTTATAGTGTCGGAATCTGTTTCTTTAATGATTTTTATCCTTCTTTTTCAAAGATTTTCAGAAACTTGTGTTCTTTATATGCGATGTCACCAGGCATTGTTGCCTTTTTTCATGACGTCACAATAGGAAAATTCAGAAGAAAACAAAACATTTAGATGTTATAATTAAATTTATGCTAAGAACAAATTTTTCACTAGTGAGGAGAAATATTTTTCTCACACCTGTCAGGAAATGTGAAAATAGCACAAAAATTAGAGAAAAAAGGTTTCCAAATTGTCAATGATTAGATAATTAAAAGCTGACTGCCACGAGCGCATGATATGCTGGACGCTTTTTAAAGAATAAAGTCCCATAAGTCCTTAATGTTATAAATTTATAAATAAAAAGAGTTAAAGGAGGTTTAATTTAATAGTTAGAAACCAGTCACCAAAGTTTCATGAAAACTTTCAAAGCACTTGTTACTGTGTTATTGTCTGGAAAACGGGAAATCCCCAATTTCTTATGAATAAAATCTCATGACTTATAACACAAAATTTAAAATTTATAAAAATTGAAACTTTAAGGGAGTTTACGTCAATAGATATTAAAAATATTTCATCAAAGTTTTAATGCAAATTGGTTAAAGCATTTTGGAGTTATTATTGGACAATGTATACCATAATACATCCCGTAAAAAGGCATATGAAAATAAAACAAGAGGCTGTCACAACGACAGCAAACCGGATTTATTAATATTTATTTGTGTCCTGGCAATATCACAAGAACCATTACTGATGAATGGTGAAAGTTAAAATCGTCAATATCAAATTTGACCTCCATTTTGTCATCAGTATCAACATCTTAAAATTTGAAAAGCTTATAATATTAGATTGAATGGTTCATGAGTAAATGCAACAACGTGAATGGAAACGCCATTTCACAATCTTTCAAGAACCATAACTCCTGAACGGTAAAAGTCAAAATCGACATTATTGAACTTGACCTCTAATTTGCCATCAGTAACAACATATAAAAATTTCAAAAGCTTTGGTTGAATGGTTCATGAGAAAATGAACGGACATGACTGGAAACACCATTTTTCAATCTTTCAAGAACCATAACTCCTGAACAGTAAAAGTCAAAATCGTCATTATTGAACTTGACCTCTATTTTGTCATCAGTAACAACATAATAAAATTTGGGAAGCTTTGGTAAAACAGTTCATGCTTAAATGGATGGACATAACTGGAAACACCATTTTTCAATCTTTCAAGAACCATAACTCCTGAACGGTAAAAGTCAAAATCGCCATTATTGAACTTGACCTCCATTTTGTCATCAGTAACAACATATTAAAATTTGGGAAGCTTAGGTAGAACAGTTCATGCGTAAATGCACGGACACGACTGGAAACTCCATTTTTCAATCTTTCAAGAACCATAACTCCTGAACGGTAAAAGTCAAAATCGCCATTATTGAACTTGACCTTCATTTAGTTGTCAGTAACAACATATTAACATTTTAAAAGCTTTGTTTGAATGGTTCATGAGTTAATGAACGGACAACATTTGATAGCCGCCCGCCCGACTGCCCGCCCGCCCGCTGTACATCCCCAAATCAATAACCGACATTTTTGTCACAAAAATCTGGTTAAAAATTGGGTATGATGAGACAACTCTCCACATGAGACCAAATGATACAGAAATTCACAACTATAAGACAGCCTGCGTAATGACAATATGTCTGGAGGATGTGGTATTTCAATCAACCTTCTGTTCATCACAAGCCAATGTAAAGTGTTCAGACCCTGCATACAGCTAAAAGACATTAATAAATATGAGTAAACAGTCATTCATGGCCCATAATTCACAATTTTCAGGAAGTAATATTACAATGAAAGATGACCTTAATATCACTCAAGTAACGAAACCTTTAGAAAACATAATAAGCTTAAGGTGGTACCCAACACTTGCACTAAAATGAATTTGGTTCGTTTAATTTTCATAAAATTTTGTCAAAGTACTTACTTTGACCCTTTTACAAAAATATAAAAAATTCAAAAATTTTGAACCAACCGTTTTGTCAGAAAAATTACACTGGTTATATAGCAGTTTGACAAACACCAATTTTGATCATTGAGAAGCTTAATATTCCTTTTACAACACAACGAAATTAAAACGTTTAGCTGACTTTACAGAGTTATCTCCCTGTAGTGTTAGGTACCACCTTAAGGCCTCAACCAATTAATTTCTAGTTCTTCTGACACTTATAAAAAAAAAGGGTAGCAACAGAGCGAAAGTTTGTTGTTTTTTTTTCAAAATTTCATTTCATTATATTTTACTAGCAAATGATATTATTTTTGACATATTAAAAAAATAAAATCTATGAAAAACATTTTATGCCACCTACTAATCTCTCAATAAGTTAATGTTAAAGCAAGGGTTTTCAACCCACAGAGCTGCTCCAGTCATGCTTCAGTGATTTCCTATATAATCAACCAAATTTTTCCCACAAAAAGGGGGGGGGCTGCCCCCCCCCCCCCTGGATCCAACTACGCTCTGTGTTGCAGGCCATGTACTGTGTGTGAACTGTATTGGTTACAAACCTCAACAAATTTGGTCTCTGGTGAAAGTTTGTCTCATTGACAATCATACAAATTATTTTTAAAAGATTTAATACATTGTTCAGTTGGATTGATGTGCTATTTCAATTACCACAAACACTTTCTTATCAAATTTCGTGCTTTATAACTTTGTAATGATACTAACAATATAAATTAAAGTATGGAGGGAAAAAACTTTTAAAAGATTAACAAGAGTGCACATGCTGAAATGTCTGGCCTTCTTTACTAATCACTGATATAAATTTATTTTGATAGTCCTAAATATAAAGCTTTATTACAACTGTTACATAAACTTAACATTAACCAAGAAAACTAAACATTGACCAAAGAACCATGAAAATGAGGTCAAGGTCAGATGAATCATGCCAGATAGACATGTACAGCTAACAATTCTTCCATACAACAAATATAGTTGACCCATTGCTTATATAAAGTTTAAGAAAATCAGACCAAAACACAAAAACTTAACAATGAGCAATGGACCATGAAAATGAGGTCAAGGTCAGGTACCATGCCAGGCAGGAATGTACAGCTAACGATTCTCCATACAAGAAATATAATTGACCTATTGTTTATAGTTAAGGAAAAACAGACCAAAACACAAAAACTTAGCAATGAGCAATGAACTGTGAAAATGAGGTCAAGGTCAAATAAAACATGTTGGACTGACATATAGATCATGAAATATTTCCATACACCAAATATAGTTGACCTATTGCATATAGTATTACAAAAAAAAGACCAAAACTGAAAAACTTAACTTTGATCACTGGACAATGAAAATGAGGACAAGGTCATATGACACCTGTTAGCTAGACATGTACACCTTACAATTGTTCCATACACAAAATATAGTAGACATATTGCATACAGTATTAGAAAAACAGACCAACAACACAAAAACTTAACTATAACCACTGAACCATGAAAATGAGGTCAAGGTCAGATGTTACCTGCCAGTTGGACATGTACACCTTACAGTCCTTTCATACACTGAATATGCTAGACCTATTGCTTATAGTATCTGAGATATGAACTTGACCATGAAAACTTCATTGTTAACTGAACCATGAAATGAGGTCAAGGTCAAGTGAAAACTGTCTGACGGACATGAGAACCTTGCAAGGTACTCACATGCCAAATATAATTATCCTATTACTTATAATAAGAGAGAATTATTTAACATTACAAAAAATCTTAATTTTTTTTTTCAAGTAGTTACTGAACCATAAACATAAACAGGTCAAAGACATTGGACATGTGACTGACAGAAACTTTGTAACATTAGGCATCCATCTACAAGGTATGAAGCATCCAGGTCTTCCACCTTCTAAAACATAAAGCTTTAAAGAAGTTAGCTAACATGGCCGCCAGATCACTATCCCTTTGACGAGCTTTGTGCAACAAAAGTCACAGGCTCGACAAAAACAAGAATGTGTCCAAAGTACACGGATGCCCCACTCGTACTATCATTTTCCATCTTCAGTGGACGGTGAACTAGGGATCAAAACTTTAATTTGGCATTAAATATAATATCAAGGGGAACATGAGTAGTAAGTTTCATTAGTTGATTGGACTTCAACTCCATCAAAAACTACCTTGACCAAAACTTTAACCTGAAGTGGGACAGATGGACGGATGGACGAATAGACCGACAAGCGAACAGACGGATGAACAATTTGACAAGACTAATGAACGAACAATTGGACGAACTAAAACGGAGGCACAGACCAGAAATCATAATGCCCCTCTTTTATTGTAGGTGGCGCATAAAATAGTTAACAAATATAATTATATTTATCAAAGTTGTACATATATCGATGCTAGTTTGTTTTGTTTGGTAAGGAGCATGTGTTTATGCTATTTATAGAAAGTTCTGTTTGATTGGATATATAAAGTATGCAGGAAGAATTTCATGCACGGGTGGTTTGATAGTAGTTAAATTTAGTCATTCGAGTCATTGCAGTCAAGTGCTCTAGATGCTTTTTTCCAAATAATTAATTATGAAAATTATTTATTTACAGGTTGATAGTCCAAGAAGAGTCGAAAATATTGAAGTTGCAGTGCTAGTTAGAGAAAACACAATTTTCATAATTCTCATTGATATAAAATGAATTTCGTGTACTTATTACCTGAATAAAAATGCACTTGACTTTTGCAAGTGGCTACTCCCATGTGAGAGTTTTGTATTATATTGATAAATGTTTTATGTTCGGTTGAGGTTACCAATTAGAACATAATAGTATCATTGCAGTACCACTCCAATGCATTGCACTGCCATCATCATTTGGATTCGTTCTTCATCCATGTTAAATTGTCATCAAGACATTGAAAAATCTTCCAAATTATTGGGAGGTGTCAGTGCTTATTGTGCCAAATTGTGGTCTTCCACAAAGCACTTTATAGATATCACATTATCAGTCTGATTAAAATTTTGGTTTTATAATTTGAAGACGCAGGTTTCTTTTTATTATCAGACAAAAAGACTTTTTTTTCGGGAAAGTGTTTACTTTTGTTAAATATAAAATAATTTGAGTTTTAATAAGGCAAGAATTTTTAACTTATTGGTTTATTGACAGACTTAATTCTTTGAAATGTTCATGCTGAAATTTCATTCTTTTTTTATTTTCCAGTGTGGATTAGGTGAAGTAAAAGATGAAATACACTTGGTCTTTCATTGCACCAAATTAAACAAGGAAAATGTTTAAAACTTTCTCTCATGAAGTCATGTAAAATAAACTTATCTAGTTCTCCTGAAAAGTTATTTTTGTTGATGGCCTGTGCCTTGACATTTTAGTAATTAATGTTCCTTTTCATTAGTTAAATTTATAATTTTATAACTATAGCTTGCTTGACATTTTTATAGAGAGAGCATATAAGGCTTATATTAATTCAAAATAATTCTTAGCTTACCTCACATATTGTGCGTGTAGCACATTTCCATAGTGACCATAAAATATGATTTTGTTGTATCATTTATGTTTTGGCAGGACCTACACAAATGTATATACAGGTTGCCACCCCCCAGGTGGAGATATCCCTTAAATTAGGGACTGTCCATCAGTCAATGGGGCGACTGTTGTAGAAAAACTGATTTTTTAACTTAAAAGGGGAAAAATTCTTGGACATGTTTTGACCATATAATACCAGATAGATGTAGAGTTCTTAGTGGCAGATCCAGAACTTTTCATAAGGGGGGCCTGCTGATTGTCCTAAGGGGGGTCTTGCTTCAGTGACTATATAATCAACCTATTTTTTCTAAAGAAATGCCCCCCCCCCCCTTTGGATCCACCTATGGTTCTTTGGGTATAGTTTCCTCAAATAATATTAATATGTGCTCATTTGTACTAAGTGGTTTTTACAAAACAAAAAAATATTTTATATCACTTGAAGTGTATCCCTCATAATAGGGATAGTCATTACATTGAGAGGTTATCCCTCATTTGAGGGGTTGTTCCCAATCTGAAATGATGTCAGTACAACAAAATTGATAGACTCAACTATACAATCCTGCAAAGCATTAAATATGGTTTATACTACATAATACTTTATAGACCTTTCCTTTCATTTCTATTTATTAATATGGTATGTTATTTTAAATTGATTTACACAAAATAGCATGCATGCGGCGTGCAGTCGAGTAGACCCGTCGGGGAAAATATAGTAGTGTAACAAATTCAAAGCAGATTACTGAATCATGAAATTTATATGTTCTTTTTGGATTGTCTTTTTATAAATACTTTTTCGACAGCCACCAAAATAAACTTGACATTCATTTTGTGCAACACTTCTATTACTATTCCATTAATTTGTTAACGTGTTACCATTAAAGAAAGAATAAAAGCTACCTTCTGCAAGAGACTTTCCAACCAAAGTGATAACAGCCAACTCAGTTAAACTAGTAATTCGAAATAAATTCCCTCTTGATAAAAGTGTTCACAAATTAGAACAAAAGAAATCATAATGCCCAATAAATAGCCGTCAGGTATTGTCTAATGAACCATGAAGCCTGGCTAAATACAGTATTGTAAAATCTGTTCAAGTTCAAAACACAAGTTTAACCTTTCTATAGCCATATGAAAAAAATACGCCAACTTCTGTTTTATTGGTGATTTTTTAGGTGCAAAGACACTTGAAAAATTAAATGAGGATTATTTTTTTTCCATCAGTATCAATTTGTTTATTTAGTTTGCAGAACAATAGCATTTTGCATGGGCGGGTCTAGGTAAGGCCGTAAGTGACGTACGTCCCCCTTTTCAAAAAAATAAAATAAAAAATAATATTGGCATCTGCAATTGAATTTGACAATACATCATCTATACTATTTTAAAAACGAGAAGACCAAGTGGCGGATCCAGAGGTGGTCGTAGAGGGCGTACGCCCCCCTTTGCTTGGCTTTTTTTTTTTTTTTTTTGGAAAAATGATTTATCAGAAAAGACTTCGTGAACTTTGCCATTTCCCGTGTACTTAATTTTAATGCGACAATTCTTTACTTATAAAGATATTTTTCGCTGAGATACGTATTTATTGAGTATGTCTAAGTCGTGTGATTCGCTATGGTGGAGTTGACCAGTGCGTCACTCAGTCATCATTTGAAATTCAAATTACAGTAACACATTGCTTAGTCTGAGGATGACAAACATGATACCTTCAAAGCGACACAGGATTGAGCAAAAACGTATGAGAAGTGACTTCTATTTCACAATTCAATCAATCAGAAAGTAATGCTCTATTACAATCTCATGGAGAAAAAAAACACAGCAATATTATTTACCTACGAAAACATGTTTTATCCCAAACGCCCCAGCCTATTTTAGAATAACATGATAGCTGAATAATGATCCCCAGTCAGTATCAGCTCAATAGATACATGGATAGATTTAAAGTCTAAGATACAAACCATTTGATTTAAGGAGGCAGTCTAAGGTATCTGAGAGAGAAAAAAATCTGACTCCGATTTTTGCATTAAATAAAAAATTTTGCTATTTGAAATGAAAATTTCCCACAGAATTATTTAGCGTTAAATGTACATGATGAATAAAAAACGGGCGTATTTTTTTAAGGTCGGGGGTTTGCATGTCTGACCGGAATGTCTGTTTCGCCGAACTGATATATATATGATGTATTGAATACTTGTTTCAAGACCAGACTGCAACCAGTTACCTGACTGCTGAGAATGGCCTTTATGTCTCCATTTGTCGACGGTCATTCATAAATTCGTTGTCATAATAATAAGATTTCAGACTCATTGGTATTGTAAATTTCATAGAATAGCCCGGCGTATTTCTTGTTTACAACAAGAAATCTGTGAGGTTATGCTAACTTAACATACAACAAACGAGAATTGTCCATGTCTATTTTTTACTGACAAGTCCCGCATCAAATATATCAGTAGACAATGAATCAATAGGGAGAATACAGCATAAAAAATGTCCAACCCTGACACTTTATAATTACAGCAACTATAGAACATGCGCGTAGCTACGTTTACGTCAAAACGCCCGGGCGTACACTTGAATCATCAGTTTGAAAGTACAACAAATAATCGACATAGAATAAGAAAAACTGGTCAAAAGCACATCAGCCTTGTGCTTTTTTTTTCAATGGATTGTAATTTTGAATAAAAAGGGACTAAATTTACTCAAATAGATCATTTAATATATTTATTCGAATCTTTTGTAAAAGTCTGAATCTACCATGAATTCCACGTACTTTTCTTATATTTAAAGCAATTCACTATCTGCTCAGATTCGATATGCTGTTTGCATTTTTGTCGAGCCTGTGATTTATGTCCCAAAAAGCGAGACAAAGCGGCGTCAATATTTAGGTTCCGAATGTGAATAAAGTCTTTTGAATGACTCTCCGTGAAATTTTACGAAAGTTGGACAGAAACTGTTTATGATCAAAAGAGTATTCAGAGCATTATAATAATATAATTATATCTTTAATTTTCCCGCATTTTAAGGACAAAATGTATTTCTTTCTGCAATTAATAAGTGGTCGCAGTTTGGGCTTACATTTTGTTATTTCTCAATTACATTAATGAATTAGTTTCCTCATTTGCTTGTATATTACATGGAATAGTAGTCAGTATTGGATCATGAGTAGAGATATTTGTAGATTCACGTATAAAAGTCAAGTAATTGCTAATGACACTTTTGCTTTCTAAAAAATAATCTATCTGGTAGGTATCTCTTCCATTATAATGATAAAAAGTAAAAGTCTTTCAGCAAGACGGTGGTATTAAAAGATTGTTTTCCTTTATAAAATCTCTAAAAACTGTGTACTTGTTTGGCTCTGAGACTACTACAAGGATCTAGGTCCTGTAATAGGTGTCGTCCAGGACGAAGGTCTGGAAATTTGAAAAATGCCATGCATTTTCAGGCATAGATTACCTTAGCTGTATTTGGCAAAACTTTTAGGAATTTTGGTTCTCAATGCTCTTCAACTTCGTACTTTATTTGGCCTTTTTAACTTTTTTTGGATTCGAGCGTCACTGATGAGTCTTTAAATTTGTAGACGAAACGCGCGTCTGGCGTATATACTAAATTTAGTCCTGGTATCTATGATGAGTTTATTTGGAAAATGAGGGACTATTGGATAGGAGCAGAAATTTCGCCTTTCAGTGGCCAACTACGAACTCCTCAAAGAGTGGCATTCTCTCTACAATTAGGCATCGGATTTAATGTCCCCATTCTGACCAGACGTGACTGCGTATTTATACATCCTGTACAGCCAAACGGACGACCAACATTAGCAAGTCCGGTGAAGACAAAGCGGAAAACTAGTTAAACACTAACAACAAATTATTAAAAAAATCATGTTTCTAAGTTGAGGTTCATTCAAGTTTTTGTTAATAGAAGTGAAATGATCTCATTCTGAACCAAAGTTCTAGTTAATAGTTTCTATATAAGGTAAAATCATAAAAAACATTCAATACTATCCAATATTTTATTCACTAAGAACGAGAGACTGGTGTTCATCTACAGACAACGTTGTTTATTATTTTTTTTTTATGAAAAAAAAAATTGTGAAAAAATTATGTGTAGGCACGTGCCTAAAGTGCCTAACAGCAGCTACGCCCCTGACTAACTAATTACGAAACCACACTAGTGCATACATTTACCCATTACTAATACGGATTAGTAATTCATATCACTTTCCTTTTGCTAAGAGAAATTTAAACAACTGATAAGTTAGTATTTTTATCCATTTTAAAATTTTAAAATATATAGTGTACATACAAGTTCATGTTTTTATCTAATTTTTAGTTTTATCCTATTCTAAGTCTGTTACTATTATTTTTAAATTTTAACTAGTACTGTACATAGAATTTTAAATAACGCAATTTTAAAAATAGACAAAATTTTTAAATGCGGTGACCATGCAGATAGGGTAGAAGAAGATGAAGAAGAAGAAGAAGAAGAACTGCCTCGTCTGAAGACGCATTTAGTTTCCAGACAATATTATTGCTCAAAATGTTTTGGAATTAGGGGCAAGAAAAAGGGGGGAAACTAGGATTTTCTGGACAATGGACAATTAAGACAATTTAAAAGCAGTGTAAGGGAGGTAATTCATAAACTGTTAACATACAATGTTTGGTATGTGTAGACCTCCCTTACACTACTTGTAAATAATGTATAAAGAAATGTCACGTTTTGGACTTATTGCCCAAAAAAGGGGGATGGTAGTAGTTTTCAATTTTTTTTCCAAATTTCTCAATTTCCAAATTTTTCAAAAGTTTGAAGAATTTTTTTTTAATTGCACAATAATTGCGTAATAGATTTGTAAGATCTTGACATTTGTTTTGTGTCAGAAACTCATATAATGTCAAGAATTTGATCACAATCCAAATTCAGAGCTGTATCAAGCTTGAATGTTGTGTCCATACTTGCACCAACTATTCAGGGTTCGACCTCTGCGGTCATATAAAGCTTTGCCCTGTGGAGCACCTGGTTCTTTTTGAAGAAGGTTGTCACACATTGATCAAGAATTTTTTTCAAATTTAGTTTCATCACAGTTTAATTTTACAGTTAATACTTTTGTTAATGTCTATGTTTTCAAGTTTGCCCTGTGACTTGTCTTTATCAATTTGACTAGAGAGAATATTTTCTCCGCCTCTGCTGTACTGGTTGGCCTTGTATTATTGTAACACTAATTAGTGTTGCAACAAGAGGGTACATAGATAATAGTTTTTTTTCCTTATGACAAGGTGAATGAAATAGCTCTAGCAGACTAGATAAGGAACGATCTGTAAGTTCCTCTTTTTGAAGCTATGGGCCATTCTGGGTCTTTCTTGTCAACAAATTGACAGTTGTCTCAATTACAATTTCAGGGGTCTCATTTCCAATATTACTGAAAGGAGATAGGGAGAGTGGGGTAAACTTTACATTGAAAATTGTGTATGTTTGGTTGTGAATTTAAATAAGAGTGCCAATGAGACAATTGTCTTTATTTCAATCTTGAGAAATAGATTAATTCAACAAGCATCTCTGTATATTTCATGTTGAGCGTACAAATATATCTAATGATATCAATAAATTTGTCAAAACGGATTTCAATAAGAAAATTGATACAAAAATCGGACTTTCGAGAGCTCCGTAACTTCAAGAAGAATTAAATCAACTTTGCAAAATAAAATTAAAATTAATTAATAACCAGATGCTCCGCAGGGCGCAGCTTTATACGACCGCAGAGGTCAGTGAACCCTAAACGGTTGGGGCAAGTATGGACACAACATTCAATCTGAATTCAGCTCTAAATTTGGATTGTGATTAAATAGTTGATACAGCATATGTTTCTGACACAGAATGAATGTGTTCTAATGAACTTAAAATATTGTTTTTGCCTTTGAGCAATTCACTATGATGTTGAATATTAATCCTCTCAAAAAAATGTTTGAAGAAATTTTCTTTTTATTTATGAAATCTGAAATGAGAAAAATTTAACACCCCCCCCCCCCATTTTTTTCACATCCCCCTTTCCCTTTTTCCAAAACTGATCTCAATTAAAATTTCAAATGGAGTTTGCAACAATAACTACTCATTTAAATACATCATAAAATATTAAAATGTAAAATAAAGTGCTTGTTATCACTGAATGGTATAGATTGTTTTGATTTATCAGTTGGTAGTAAAAGTGAATATACATTGTATATTGTATAAAACAAGGATTTAAGTTGATTCAACTACTATTCTGGACAAAGAAAGATAACTCCAATTGAAAATTTCTTGCTATTGCACAATATTGTGCAATTAGATATTTCTTGCTATTGCGCAATACTGTGCAATTGAAAATATTTGCTATTGCACAATACTGTGCAATTGAAGATTTCTTGCTATTGCGCAATACTGTGCAATTGAAAATATTTGCTATTGCACAATACTGTGCAATTGAAGATTTCTTGCTATTGCTGAAAACTGTGCAATTGAAAAGTTCTTGCTATTGCACAATACTTGATATAATAATTTTGGATCCTGATTTGAACCGACTTGAAAAGAACCCCAAGGATTCAATTTTTGTTAAAAAGTTTAATTTTGGACCCTTTGGACCTTAATGTACACCAATTTGAAAACTGGACCAAAAATTAAGAATCTACATACACAGTTAGATTCGGCATATCAAAGAACCCCAATTATTCAATTTTTGATGAAATCAAACAAAGTTCAATTTTGGACCCTTTGGGCCCCTTATTCCTAAAATCAAACCCAACCTTCCTTTTATGGTCATAAACCTTGTGTTTAAATTTCATAGATTTTTATTTACTTATACTAAAGTTATGGTGCGAAAACCAAGAATAATACTTATTTGGGCCCCTAATTCCTATAATGTTGGGACCTCAACTCCCAAAATCAATCCCAACCTTCCTTTTGTGGTCATAAACCTTGTGTTTAAATTTCATTGATTTCTATTTACTTTAAATAAAGTTGTTGTACGAAAACCAAGAATAATGCTTATTTGGGCCCTTTTTTGGCCCCTAATTCCTAAACTGTTGGAACCAAAACTCCCAAAATCAATCCCAACCTTCCTTTTGTGGTCATAAACCTTGTGTCAAAATTTCATAAATTTCTATTTACTTTTAATAAAGTTAAAGTGCGAAAACTAAAAGTATTCGGACGACGCAGACGACGACGCCAACGTGATACCAATATACGACCAAAAATTGTTTAATATTTGAGGTCGTATAAAAATGATGTTTTGGTTCAATTATAGACAGCAACTTTCCAGTGGGACAGTGCACCATTTATTTTCTTTGTTTTAGTTTAGAAAATTCAAGTAGTCCGAGTATATTGAGTTGTGGAATTTATGGTTTTATTTTGTGTCTCTAATTTGGAACTCCATCATTCGAATTGATAATTAGATATTAATAAGATAATTTGCAAAATAAGTGTCATTTATACACAAACTCTCGTGTAGTCATTACTTTGTGACCAACTTTAAAAGATGTCCAAATGTAGGATCACTTTTTGAAACCCACTAAGGACTAGAATGTACCGTAAAACCATCCTGAGACATGTCTTATATAATCCTGAGATAGTTTTGTAAAACTGCATGGCCTCGGAAACTCAAGGATAACAACATGATTGACACCAGTTGATTGTGCAGATGCGGCATCATATCTTATAGTATGACTTTTGAGACAATTATATTAGCGAAATTTGTCTTATTCTCTGTATGTGTTGGAATTAATATTCATTTAAAATAGATATTTTACACGAGTCAGTATTTATGAAATACACAAGTTTCAACATGACTAAATGATTGTCCCTTTAAAAAAAAAATCATAAAATCCTCTCCCCCCCCCCCCCCCCCCCCCCCCCCCCATTATTTCATTATATTAATTTAAACTAATTCCTTTATGAAATAGAGATCCTCAACACACACAACGACAGACTTTGACATCTCTTGTTCACATGCTATATATATACATATATATGTAATTGCAAATATATATTTCCTCTGTAACTATGACATGTAGTTCTGTGAGAATAAAGTTCATTCATTCTAATTCATTTACCTACATTTTCACTAGTACTTGTATAAGAAATTGTACTTTAACGCTAGGTTTAAACTGGTTGCAGATTGATTAGCCCCTAATTCATTTATGTTTTTATAACACTTAATCTGTAAGAAATTATTCAACCTATGCCAACATTTTTTCACACAATTTTATACCTAAATTTCAAAATGTTGGCATAGGTTGAATGAACCAGGTGGTTATATACAGGTAACAAGTGTCAACAATTTTAATCTGTTGTCGTAATGAAGTGTGTGTATAAAGAACTCAACAAAATGCGACGATATGGCAATTATCAAATTATTATCTTCAAGAATGACCAAAAAAAAAAGAACAGAAAACTGATTATTTTAATTAATTTTCAAAGTCAAAGGACCATAACTCTGCACAAAATCATCAGACTGGAACAAAATTCAAACTGGATCTGTTACTTGTCATGATAAAACAATACACCAAATATCAAATCTATATCTTTAAGCATGGAGAAACAAGATATGTGTCCTTAGTGCATGGATGCCCCAATCAAACTATCATTTTCTATGTTGAGTGGACAGTGAAATTGGGGTCAATGCTCTAATTGGCATTAAAATTAGAAATATCATATCATAGGGAACATTTGTGCTAAGTTTCAAGTTGATTGGACTTCAACTGCATTAAAAACTACCTTAACCAAAAACTTTAACCTGAAGCAGGACAGACAGACGGATGAATGGACAAATGAACAGACAAGAAAACATAAAATGCCCATAAATGAGTCATAAAAATGTGTGGAAAAAACTTATATGCCGGACTGACAGATGGACAGACAGACAGATGGACAATGTGCAAACCTAAAGTCCCCTTCAACTTCATCGGTAAGATACGAATAAATTTCAGAACCAATAAATTGTAACTTCTGCTCAAACCATTAAAATTGATATCAATGAATAAAACTACTTTCATAGTACTACATTCATTTATCATCTGCAAGAGATTTGGAGGGAATACACATGCATTAGAACTTTTATTATGTAACATTCAAATGTATTGAAATATCTTAAACAGGAGACAGAATGAATGAAACATAATAACCAGAAAGAGTACAAGACAATCTTCCTACCGACTTGTTTACTATGAATTGTACAGGCATTGCAGGTAAAATATTTACAATACTGTGGATTCATTTATTTTCGTGGGTACCAATGTTCGTGGTTTGAGGAACACTTGCATATTCGTGGATATTTAATTTCGTGGTTTTGGCAAAGTCTGCATACATTCCTAACAAAAACTTCTAATTCGTTAAACATTTCACGAAATCCACGAAAATTGGAATCCAACGAATATTTATGAATCCAACGAATATTTATGAATCCACCGAATATTTATGAATCCACAGTAGTTTTTCTTCTTACAAATCATCACAAGCAGCAAAAGTGATAAAAGCAAAGCAAAAAGCAGAGACAAGTAAACATTTATTCACAGTAAAATTTCTCTAACATGTCAAAATAAAAAAGTGAGAGATTTCATTCAAATAATATCTAAAATATATACATATAATTCATATACATGTATCACAGTCTGAATAACATAGACATAATCTTGAATAAAGTAAAAATTTCAGACATGATTTTTTTTAACAGTAAACAGAAGCACTATTTTGAAGATTTGCAAAACTCAACTGCAATATGCATTTGAATTTTTCTAAACCTAGTTGACTACCAGTGTAAGAAGAGAAGAAATAATAAAAATTAACAGTATCCGTTTTTTTCTACAAATCTCAAGATTACAAACATGATAAGTTTTTGGTTAGCATGGTTGGCAATTCTTTAATAAATTATCAAACAGACCTGTTTCATGTATATAATTTCTGATTAAATTATCATTAAAATTCCTGTATAAAATATTCTACTGTACGCAGAACATTAAACATCTATTTGAAGCAAACAGGATTTCAAAGTAATGTAACCCATCACACATACATGTGTGAAAATAATGAGTTCAGTATAATATATTTAACAATAATCAATTCTGAATATTTTTATTCAAATGCAATAAAAAAAATATCCACTAAAATGCTTTGGAAGGGTTGGTCATCAATTGATCAGACAGTATGCCACGTAACATGTCCACCTTATAATTTAGCTTCTGTAACAACACTATGTATACTTTTGGCGACATAGTCTATATTTGACGTAGTGAGAGCGCACATGTTAATTCTGCCACCTTCTTTCAGTAAATAGATGTGGTATTTGTTGATCATCACCTCCACTTGTTTTGCTGTAATAAACAAATTACAATTACAATTTTACAATTACAATTTTACAATTACAATTACAATTACAATTACAATTACAATTACAATTACAATTACACTTACACTTACACATTCAGTTTTCAGCATATTCAAATTATCTTATCCAAATATTGACAACAATGCAAAAAGAATAGATTATAGATAATATATAGAATAAAACCTTATCGTTAAATTATGTGAAGGTTTTTATTTTAATATAACAGTGTTCACAAACAGTTCACACCAGATCTAATTATGGTTTCAATGCGATTTCAAATCTCAAAAACCTATTCAGCAGTATGTTTAGTAAAAATGATTCTGGATTTTCCAGAATTTTATATAGGATCTTTAACATTTCTTTATGCTTTTAAGGGTTGTTGGTTGAACTGTTTAGATTTTTTTTTTTAAATTTTAGACATAAAAAAAATGTGGTATAATTGTAAATACTTTCCACACTTGCTAAATGCAATTCAATGTTAAGGTGAGTCATATAGTAAACATTAAGCATGAAATCCAGAGGTCCCGATATAAAAAAATCTATAAATCCCGAAATTAGAAACAAAGGATTCCTGGATCCCGAAAGGGTCAATCCCGAAATCACGAGCTTAAAAACACCCGATCCTGGAGTCCTGATAAAGGTCCTATCCCCCCTCTTAAGTTAATCAGTGTGCATCACAAGTAATGGTAATTATGTTACTTACGTGACAAACCAGTAAAGCTGAACATACCAATCTGTTGAATGATGTGATCCCAATTACCTGGAGTACCTAATGCTTTCAACTTAGCATGTAGCATTTGTCTCATCTGTTTTATTCTGCTAGCCATCTCCTTTATATGTTCCTTCCTACAAATATTTGATTTATCTTATTATAAACATAGAATACACTACATTACAAAATCATTTTATTATTTGCCTTTTCTATTGACCCTTTTGGTCAGGTGAGCTAAACAAAAGTCAAATAAAACACAATAAAGCAGTTAGTAACTGTGGATATTTTTACATATATATTCATTTTTTCGTGCAAATGTGACAGAATTGGTACTTGCAAACCATTAATAAAGACACACATGTTAACTTCTGATCCCATTACTTTGAAAGGAATAATTCATGTAAATGTTTTAATGTATTTTCAAATGTTGAATAATTATGCAACATAGCATGCTATGTTTTTTGGTCTCTAGTGGAGAGTTTTCCTCATTGGCAATCATACCACATCTTCTTATTTTTATGTACGCAATATTTTCTGAATTAACAATTTTCTGCATTATACACACGAGAGCCTTTCCAGTTATTGTTTGTTGAAAGTTGCACAATATGAGACAAAGGGATGTTAATTATGTGGCAGCATATAAAACTTTTTGTATTTGGCTTCATATTTTTCGTACAAGAGAAGACCTGTATGCCTTTAACTATGACCCTTTTGGTCAGGTGAGCTAAACCGTTATACCCATCAAAAATTGAAAATTAAAAATTTTACACTCTTGTATAGATTTTGTGTGTATTGCTGTCCTTTATTATGCACTCTAATTAGAACTATGCTAAATATGTGAGAAAAATGAGCAATTTATTCTTACATAATATAAAGCGTTTTATCTCGCAGCAAGATTGTTAATCCAATGTATGAAGAATACAAGAAGCAGATAAGTGACACTTTTGAAAATGTGTACAATGGAAAAGCTAACCAAAACCAGAATGTGTCCATGGTACACAGAGGCCCCACTCGCACTATCATTTTCAATGTTCAGTGGACCGTGAAATTAGGGTCAAAACTTTAATTTGTAATTTAAATTAGAAAAATCATTTCATAGGGAAAATGTGTACTAAGTTCCAAGTTGATGTGACTTCAACTTCATCAAAAATTACCTTGACCAAAAACTTTAACCTGAACTTCACACTTTCATTTTCTATGTTCAGTGGACTGTGAAATTGGGGTCAAAACTTTAGTTTGGCATTATAATTAGAAAAATCATATCATAGGTAACATGTGAACTAAGTTTCAAGTTGATTGGACTTCAACTTCATCAGAAACTACCTTAACCAAAAACTTTAACCCGAAGCGAGAACAGACTGACTAACGAACAAACAGACAGAGGCACAGACCAGAAAACATAATGCCCCACCTACGATAACTGGGGCATAAAAATTTGGAACTTCAAAATCCTACAACTTTAGTTGCAGAGAAAAGTGGAAGGATAATCTCTTACACATGCACATTTTTGAAAAAAAATAGATGGAAAATGTGTCACACCATTAAGATTACCAGAACAACAAAATGTGGTAATAAATACCAAGAGGCTCCAATTTGCTTTGAAATGTGAAAGAATGTGTTACTGAATAACAGGCAGCTTATCAATCAGTGTATTTGAAGCTGGGGAATAAATCATACCATAGAATTAGTCCCTGGTATTTTAATATTAACAATCAACTGTAAGCTAAGAAGTGTCTGTACCTACCATTCAGCACAATTAGCAGGGTTGTTGAGAACAGTAGTAACAATTCTAGCTCCATGATTGGGTGGATTAGACCATGTGACACGAATAATAAGCTCCATCTGAGATCTTATCTTTGCCTTTAACTCTGAATTAGCACACACCACCACTAAGTTTCCAGTTCGTTCATCTAAAATTACAAACCAAAAGATTAATGATACAGAAAATTGTTTGCTTCTGCCATGTTGTTTCAAAGGGATGAACGTAGTGTTTACAAATGCTACTTCATGCTCAAAAACTTTTGTATTATTATTTAGATTGTCAGTTGACTGATTATTTCCAGATTTTCACCTTGAAAAGCAGATCTGTTTTAATTTTAGAATAACTTCCTAAATAAATGGGGAATGTGGCCATGAGACACATGATGCCCCTGCTTGCATAAAACATTATAAAGGGACATAACTCCAGAACAGTAAAAGCCAAGTTACCCAAATTTGACTTGTACTAGATCTGAGTAGTAATAAACATTGTGCACAAGTTTCACATCATTTGGTTGAGGCAAATTAAATTTTAAAAAAAATGAAAAATTCAGTAATTTCTACATTTGAAAAGGGTATAACTCTAGAATGGTTAAAGTGATGCCACTCAAAATTCAAACTTAATCTGTGTTTTGTGGTAATAAGCATTGTGTAATGTGGCTAATTTATGTCCCTTTTCATCATATAGCTCCTCAATTTGACAAATATTTATACATTCTTGTCTTTCAGCATTTAAGTGAAGATAAATCCAGGAAAGTTCTTCAGGAGTACCAAATTAGTATAGATTATCAGGTTTTCTACAAAGCTAAAAAGTTTCACATTGTGTTGAGCCACTGATATTTTACGATATCTATACGAAGAAAACCTGATTATCCTTTTATCGTTCTATTACTGGTCGTTTCTTTCTCCCTAAGACAGTTTTACGCTTGACAAAAGCAAGCTTGATGACGTCTCCTCTCGCATTGTGACGTCGCTGATAACTTCTCCTCTCACATTGTGACGTCGCTGATAACTTCTCCTCTCACATTGTGACGTCGCTGATAATGCCTGGTCTCGTTTTGAAGTCTTGATACGAGAATTACGGAGAAACACAGCAGGGTGATATAGGCGGAGGGAAGGATGATAAGTAAGAGCTAATCAATTTCGTAGCAATTTAACTATTTCCCTCACTTTTGCCAGTACCAATCAATCATCAATCAGTTTTTGATGAGATCATTGATCCGAATATTAGGTCAATATGACATTCAGAAAAAACATCTTTGTAAACTTACTGTATAGTCCAAAATTCTTGGAGAAAGATTGTGCAGCCATAAACTCTATATTATTTCTATCTAGGTATCTTGGAAGATGAGCATCAGCATCAAGGTCACCTGTAGCAAAACCTTGGTAGGCAATGTCTACCAATATAAATATGTTTTTAGCCTGAAATAAAACAAGAAGATCACATGATTTAAAGATAAATATTAAATGAAAACAAGAATATTACTGCAAGAAAAATTCATTGATTTTCGGCCCAGATAAAATAGATATAGGAAGATGTGGTGTGAGTGCCAATGAGAAACTCTCCATCCAAATAACAATTTAAAAAAAGTAAAAGTGAACCAGACCTGCATAATATTTTACACGATTGTTCCTAAATCAGTTGTCATCAGTTTCTATTATCTGTACACTCAGGTTCTCTGACCTTAACTGTTCAACTATATAGATAATAAATGGTCATCATTCATGTCTTCAGACTCATCTGCATTCAATGTTGTCTCTAACTAGGCGTTTAGTTTTCTCGTTTGAATTATTTTACATTGTCACTTTGGGGCCTTTTATAGCTGACTATGCAGTATGGCTTTTGCTCATTGTTGAAGGCTATACAGTGACCTACAGTTGTTAATTTCTGTGTCATTTGGTCTCTTGTGAAGAGTTGTCTAATTGTCAATCATACCACATTTTCTGTTTTATATCTAAAGGGAACCCCAAATTAAGAAAAATTTAGCACTGCCACTATGTACATCTTTGGGCTTGAGAATGTCACAGGCAGTAACTTAAATGTATCCCAAATTTCAAATTATGATTGTTTTTTGAATAACTTTAAATTGCCTCTGAATCTGTAATTAATAGTTCCTGAATTAAAGCGAAAGTTCTAATTTTTTCCTTTTGAGGGCTATCAAACTTTTATAATTTTGTCAATTTTATATTTCTTGTTAGAAATTTCTATTTAAACGATGTATTCATGTACATTTACAAGTTAGTAAGTTCATAAAAAACAACTCCTCATTAAAAAAAACTTTGAATATTCTTGTGGATCTTTTGCAGATCATGGTAATTACCTGACAGGTCTTGATTATCTCTACCCACTGATCCTTTGTTGGGTCCACTCCGGTAGGATTATGTGCAACACCATGTAGTATTACTACAGATTTCTCTGGTGCATTCTACAAAATAAATTTGCAGAATTGTATTTATTAACTCACAAAGTATATTGTTTAATTTTGGATGTAACACGTCTTCTGATTGGCTGATGTTATTTTTTTATGAGCCCATAGACATAATTTAGTCATGTGACTGTGACATCATCAACGTTTTTTCATGGTTTTCTACGGTTTAAAATGCAATTTAGAATTGAATTATAAGAAATGACTGTAATATTTTTTCTGTCTATTCGAAATAACATAAAAAATGTGGTGCACACTGATTAAATATGTTTAACTTTGGAATTCAGTAGAAGCTTTCTCTTTACATTCTGAATATTATTCCCTTCAAAATTATAATGTACATATTTTGAAATTTCATGATACTATGACATGCTTGATACATTTGAAAAAAAAACAAAGTTCACTGTGATCAGCTTCACTACTTTGTTGTGCCAACACATAGGTTGTAACTCCCTAAGTAAAAGTTGACCTGATATATGATTAAACAGCAATGATTGACCTTTCCTAGATATTTCAGTTTTACTTCAAAAACTCTACACAAAAAATTATGACAAAATGAAAGATTTTTCTTTCCCTATTATTAATAAAAAAAATTTCAACAATGATGTTCCTTTGGCACCGTTGTGACTGTAGTGACATATTGGATTTCAAAGAGGGTAATCTATGTATTACTAATAAATTATTAAGTCAGGGATATTGTTACCACAGCATATCAAAGAACCCCAAGTTTCATTTAATTTTTAGTCAAACAACTGTACAGTTGCTTGGTTGCTTGATTTTTGCTTACATCAATTTTAATTTGTTGTCTCGTTGGAAATCATACCACATCTCCTTTTTTTCATAATGGCTTTTACTGTTTAGGCTGTTTTGTGCTCTTCCAATAATATCCAAGACATCAACAACACATGCAACAGTCAAGGAAAAATGTACAAAAGGTAGGATGAAGATGAACACCAGTATTTTTTAAATGTCTTACATTCAAGTCTTCTAGCATGCCTTGGAAATCCAGGGATTTTGTTTCAGGATGCCAATATCTGTACTCTCTTACATCAGAAAATCCACTTCTCTTAAATATTGTTTTATGATTACCTAAAACATAATTTTGTAATCATTCTTTTTATTTTATCTAAATACAAAAAATGAATTAGTTTATGTGTCAGATTTGTTTGTAAAGTAGATAATACTAAAATGAATTTAGTTAGGGAAGTACCTCTAATATGGTTCATGAACTGACTCATTCTAAATTGAACTTGATGGTTAGATGTAAAGGTATACTGTGGATTCATTTATTTTTGTGGGTACCAATTTTCGTGGATCTTGCACTTCATGGATATTTAATTTCGTGGTATTCAAAAATCTGCATATCATCATACAGCAAATTTGTAATTCTCTGAACATTAAATTTGTAATTCTCCTGTATCTAGGAAATCCATGAAAAATGGTATCCAATGGATAATAATGAATTCACAGTACATATTGAAAATACTGCCCTTGTCATTCTTAAGTGTGAAAATCACATCAATTTATATTTTTATATAAAGGATGTAAAGAATAATCAGAAACGTCTCAAATCTCTATCTGATATTAATGACTCGGGATAATCACACTTATACACTATAATCACTACCATGTAATCAAGGCTTCCAAAAAATATTTGAGCCAGCCGGACATTTTATATCTGATCCCGATTTTAATCCCTTAAGACTAAGTCACAAAAGGCAATTATGGTAATCAGATGGCCATTCCAATGATAATGACATTAGATTAAAAAACGATTTTAAACTTTACTTTGTTTTGGATGTAAACTGTTAAATTGGCAGTGCATCATTCAAAGTGTGCATATCAGTGTGCTCATATCTGCCATAGACTCTTTATTTGTGCAAAATGACATGTCAAAAACTTCATTTTCATTTTTAAAAAAACGTTTTTCTAAAACCGGATGTTGACTTGACAATGGTAAAACATGGACCGTAAACGGATATGTAAAATCCGTGTACCTTTGCAAAGCATGACTGAGTGAAGAAGCTCTTTCCACGTTATTTCTTCAACAAAATGCTTGAAATGAACGTTTAGATACAGGTATCAATGATAATTTTAGCATTTTGAAGAAATAAAGGATGCATAATAAAATTTCCAACCTTTGCACATGCGCACACGTGTTCTAGTTCATTTGACGTAGTTCTGACGATTTCTTATTTAAACCTTTTATCTTTTTTTATCAAATCATGTAGGTAAACTAATTTCTTATAATTTTAATCTTTTGGACTAAATCAATTAGCTACAAACCGCTGAAATGTAAGAAAATAATTGTGAATAGACCGATCAATTTATACGATGTCCGGTACTGAACATAGTTTACCTGTCACCTGAACAGGTAGATATCACCTGTCCAACAACTAATTAGCCTTGATTAAAATTAGAAAGTATTGAAGTAGCGGTTGTTTTGATAGTAATTAATCATCATGTCACTTTTATGACCGGAAATGTGTAGATGTTAAAGGCAAAAGGTTGGGTCAAAAAGATCGTGACTTATGTTAAAATGACCAAAAAAGCCTTGAAAACTAAAATGTATATGACCGTTTCATGCTTTGCCCAGCCGGACTTTTACCGGACATTAATCAAATGTCCGGAATATATGACTGTTTTGGAAGCCCTGCATGTAATATATACAGATTCACATTTATAAAACTTCATTGTGTTCAATACTTCCATCTTATTGGTTAAGATGCAACAACTCAGTCATAATTAAGAAATCATTCCCTAGTAAATGCATGTATACCCAAATTTAATATATCCCAAGTCAATTACCTATTAATTCATCTTGTTTAATACACCTTATGGCTAATCCCGGCTGACCCGGCCGCTTGAACTTTTGACACATACAACAATCTTTTTTTCATTGTGGCGTCAGCTATTTTGTTTTATGACGTCATAATTTTATGGGAACCTGTGTGATATCCAGTAATGGCGGACAAATAGCGATAAGTTGAATACATACCCCATGTTGGTTTGGATACATAAACACAATCATAATTCATCAATCTTTTCAAGAAATCAGCAGCAAGTCGTATAGCTCCTGTTCCACCACATGCCTGAAAACTCTCCACCTGTAAAACGAATATCAAGATTGATAGTAGTGGTGATAATGATTTCTACTGAAAGAATGGAAGCTAGTCAGTATTTTCATTTCCCATTTATAAGATCTTTAGTTTAAACATATTTTATTGTACAAAACAAATGGGTTAGACACAAGTTTTTCAACTTAGTTCCGTCTTCTCCATAAGATCTTTACACAATATTGTACACTGAACAAATTGAAAATTATGATTAGTACTTCGCAATTGTACATTAATAATTCATCAAATTAAATCTGTTGCAAATTTATTTTCATGTTTTATAAAATTGAGACTGGAAACAGGGAATGTTTAAAAGGGACAACAACCTTAACCAAATAGTAGAAAATAGCTCAAGGCTACAAATTCCAATGGGTCTTCATCACAGTGAGAAAATCCCACATCCAGAGATGTGCTTTAGTTGGCCCCTAAACAAATATGCATACTAGTTCAAAGAAAACGTCACAGGCTTAAATGCTTGAAACTAAAATTTTCATCTAACTTGGTTTTAAAATATGACAATTTTGAGTTCCTCTTTTATAGGTTTTAAATTTGTATAGTGTAAACCTGATTTATAACCAACAAAAATGGTTATATTATGAATTCATGTTTAAAAGAACTGAAGATTGTAATCCATGTGTCGTGCATTTCATCGCAGGTGAGACAAAAACTTAAACTTCAAACCATGCAAGGTCAATATGATTGTCTATTTTTTTCTTTTAAATAAGATACTAACCCTACTACTCTGAATAGCTGGTGATTCAGATCCTAGAAGTAGTTTTTGACAGGCTGTTCTGTAGTCTGGTAGTCCAGATATAGGTAAATATTCATGATTTAAACCAGCATCCCCTGCCATCATAGCCTCCACTGTTTTGACTACAGGTAAAACCCATGGTTTGCCTTCATCTGTCCTGTAGGCTAGAAAAACAATGTATGCATTTCAATAAACCTTTATAATGTTAACCAGTCCTAATAATTAAGACGTCCTAAAAGGATGTTTTTTTCAGAATTTTTAAAAAAAAAGCCTTTAAAAGTTATATGAATGCTTCTACATGTATATACTTCATGACTAAGTTTTACTCTAAAAGTAGTGAACGTGGCAGAACACCTTTTAAAAAGAAAATCCTTTCATTATCTTCTTCAAAAATGTAAGCTTTTGTACTGATATTGAATCATTGACTTCCCAGGCACGACTTCACCCATATTTTCCTATATGCCATGTATGCAGTGACCTTAACTTCAAGACCTCTCGAGTAAAACCTTGGTCAACACACAGTGCAAGTGCTTTTTTTAATCAGCTGTTCTTGGACATCATCTAGTCATTATATACAAAATTTAATGTACATTGTAATGGACATGATGACCCTGCAGTCACCTTTTGGTGCTAGTGTCTGCTACATGTAGTTGCCACTGATTTGAAAGAACAATGTTATTCATAATAAGTAATTTGATAGAAATTTTAAATATTATGGGAACACATAATTTAAAACAATCTCCGGACTGACTTTGAATTTAGTCCCGGTTTACTTGTTAATCAAATGCGGGACAATTAAAAGCACTAGAAATTAAGAGTACCGACATAAAACACGGAAAATAAATAAAGGAGAACACGAGGCAGGCACGTCTATCCAAACACGAGAAAACGAGGAAATAACACGTCAAAACATGTGAAATAAATTTAAAGGCCGTAAATGTTGAACGAAAATAACCCTTTATCACCTTCTACTAACAAGACTAAATTTCATGTCGATTGGACCTTGACCAAAAACTTATACCACCAAAATATTTAACCTGGAGTAGGACAGGCAGATGGACATCCCTCAATTATTATTATTTATTTTATTATTTTTTTTTTGGGGGGGGTGGGGGGGGGGGCTATTATCATTAAGTCATAAAAATTATTTGTTTGTTCTACCAACCCACCCACCCCCTTTCATTAGCAAACTGGGTCATGCCTATGTGGTTTGTTTCCAAACTGCATCCTGATTCATATGAATGGTTATGGAATTCCAAAAAAAATAATTCCTAAAAGTTCTATACTTTCTTATCACGTAGCACTGTTTTCTTTCGAGCTATAAATAGACAAAGTTTATACCAACCTCCAACTCCTAAATTAACTTTTTTGTCAAATGTGTCTTCATTGTAATCCCCTATCAGCTTGAAAACTTCGATTGCAGGTGCACCTTCAATATCGGCAAATACGGAGTCCATGGTTTGTTTTTGATTTAGGACAGTGTGTCCCGGCAAATCTAAAATTCCGAGGTGATCTTCTTTCACTTTCAAGGTCGAGGTCACGTGGTTGTCAAGGTAGTACGGGTTGTCTTCCTTTGGATAAAAAAAAATCAAAGCTATGAGAAGCACTATTAATCACTGATCATTTCTTACTAAAAATACAACAACAAAAAACAAACGTCTAAGGGTCTGGTAATTTCAAGGGCATACGATACAGTTTTGATCCCATATCTAATTTTTGCTAAAGGCTATTTTTGGACTGATTAAATCAAATATGTAATAAAAAATATACCTTCGCTACTTTTTGAGTAAAATAAGGTCCAAATTTTATATATTTGCTCAAAATTCGGATTTGTGGACGTATGTTTCCTTTCGACAGAAATACATAACTTTTTTGTTTTGAAAGAAAAACACAAGCTGTTTTTTGTTAATTTTATTGTAAATGCTGTTTTATAAAGATGTTCTTTGAATCTGTTCAATTTGTTATGCCCCACCTACGATCCACTGAACATAGAAAATGATAGTGCGAGTGGGGCATCCGTGTACTTGGGACACATTCTTGTTTTATAAATAACTCATATCTATCAAATGTTAACAAATGTAGAAAGAACACGTCATTTGTTGCTTTACATTTATCAAATTAAAAATTGGCACAGATATCTTTTAGTCATAGTCATAGTTTGACGTCGCGAAAAAACAATTTGGGTTAGCAACGTCATAACCTCCCCTGTAACTGTATCGTATGCCCTGAAACCTGAAAATGGGGGAGCTTGAAATCATATATCAAGTTGTTCAACAAGTATTATAGGCTACTGTACTCGTTTAATGTAATTTCTAGCTTACTCACATTTTTTCTCTCGGAATTTCCATTTTATTTGGTTGACATTTAAATGTTTGATCTCAAAATTTAAGATTTTCAGAAATTAGTTATAATTTATAAATTGATGCATAAATAAAAGCAAATGTGCAAGAGGGATTCACACTTATAAATTCATCAAATGAATGGTAACATACGCAAATACAGGCCATGTATAAGCTTGGAACAATATATATGTTACTGGTATAATTATATAATATGAAATATTACTAAGTTTTGATTATAAATATTACTAATGTTTATTTGATAATTTTTTAATACATTTACATACATCACTTTTCATACAGGAAACATGAAAATCTATGACATAGATCTGGGCAATATAAACAATAATGTACGTGACGCCTGAAAATATTTACATTACAACAAATATTAGATGGGTCCAGTGGTCACATTGTGAATATATAAATTTATGGAGGGAAAACACACACTGTCTCAATGCTTCAGGAAACGTTTTTTACACACACACACCATGGCGTCTCGTTATTATCTCCAATACTTACTACATGACTATCGTCAAATGAGTCCTGATATTACTCTTTTTTATAACCCTGAGAGTGAGTGATCAGGTTTAGGCATTTTTTTTTTGCTTTTGAAACACCTTTTACTTCTTTTAATCTCTTGGATTAAGTTACCTTTACAATGCTTTCCACACATGCTTTATTTTATTTTTTATCTGAAGTTTAATGTTAGAAACAATGTGCCGAAATTGATGATGAAAAATGTCAATGAGACCATAACAGACACTGTCATTTAAATAATGTGCTAAGGACCTCAGTGAAGGTTAAATGGTCTACTTAGTCCAATTACTGTAGCATTGACTAAGATTGTCAGTTTCTGTCCGGGAACTCCGGCTTCCTGCACCCATAAAAACTGAGCGCCACGAAATGTCACAATAGTGGCGTAAAATACAAATCAATCAATAATAAAATTTCCTGAAGTCACAAACAACTTCGCCTCTTGAAGCTTTATTTCCTCTTTCGATGCACTAAAGAGCCTGTTTCGCTCACCTTTATTTACATATGCTTTGGAAATCATGTAAAATATGGTTAAAATCATAGTTTATATTATAAGATACTATAATAATATCTAAGATAATAGCAAAAAACTGCAAAATTTCCATAAAATAATTAACTCAGGGGCAGCAACTCAACAGCTGGTTGTCGGATTTGTCTGAAAATTTCAGGGCAGATATATCTTAATCTGGTAAACATTTATGCCACCAGTCAGATTTGCTCTAAATGCTTCAGTTTCAGAGATATAAAACAAAAACTGCATTTTACCATATGTACTATTGTTAAATTGACAATGAGGGTCGATTGAAAACAAAACTTTACGACAAAAGAGATGATTTCAGCTTTCCAATTGTGAACTTTCCATTTCTAAGTAGCAACATTCCAGCAGCACCTGCATACGGGGTATATATCTCCCAATTGATACGATATTCCCGTGCTTGCATTTCCTATCATGATTTTCTTGATAGAGGGTTACTGCTCACAAGGAAGCTATTAAACCAAGAGTTCCAAATGGTTAAGTTGAAATCATCCCTTCGTAAATTTTACGGACGCCATCACGAGTTGGTTGACCGTTATGGAATAACCATTTCACAAATGATATCGGATATGTTCCTTACGTCGTAACTACAATCCCCTTCCCTTTCATGAATGTGACCTACCGAATTAGACTATTTACCGGATTTGTAATCACATAAGCAACACGACGGGTGCCACATGTGGAGCAGGATCTGCTTACCCTTCCGGAGCACCTGAGATCACCCCTAGTTTTTGGTGGGGTTCGTGTTGTTTATTCTTTAGTTTTCTATGTTGTGTCATGTGTACTATTGTTTTTCTGTTTGTCTTTTTCATTTTTAGCCATGGTGTTGTCAGTTTGTTTTAGATTTATGAGTTTGACAGTCCCTTTGGTATCTTTCGTCCCCCTTTTTTTTTCTTTTTTGTTAGCCGTGTCTGCCATTTTGGTTAGCGGGCAGGGTCATCTGACACATTTTTAAAACTAGATACTTTTATGATGATTGTGGACAAGTTTGGTTACATTTTGTCTTAGTAGTTTCAGAGGAGAAGATTTTTTGTAAAAGATTACAAAAAATTACAAAAAATTAAGAAAAATTGGTAAAATTGACTATAAAGGGCAATTACTACTGAAGGGTCAACTGACCATTTTGGTCATTTGACTTATTTGTAGCTCTTATTTTGCTGAACAGTATTACTGTTAACAGATTCTTAACAGTTTACCTCTATCTGTAATAATATTTAAGATAATAACCAAAAACTGCAAAATTTCCTTAAAATTACCAATTTAGGGGCAGCAACCCAACAACGGGTTCTCCGATTCATCTGAAAATTTCAGAGCAGAAAGATCTTGACCCTGGTGAACAATTTTATCCCATGTAAGATTTGCTCTAAATGCTTTGGTTTCAGAGATGTAAGCCAAAATCTACATTTTACCCCAATGTTCTATTTTAGCGATGGCGGCCATCTTTGTTGGTTGGACGGGTCACTGGACACATTTTTTAAACTAAATACCCCAATGATGATTTTGACTAAGTTTGGTTTTATTTGGCCCAGTAGTTTCAGAGGAGAAGATTTTTGTAAAAGTTAACGACGACGACGCCGGACGCAAAGTGATGAGAAAAGCTCATTTGGCCCTTCATGCCAGGTGAGCTAAAAATAGAAACAGTATGCATGCCATTTTTGTCTTTAGGAAAAAAATATGAAGATGTGTGTGTGTGTATGTGGAACTTGAATAAGATTTCATTTTTCCAGAGAGGGGCTCGAAAAAGGGGGTCCTTCAAGTCCCCTCAGCAATAAATGAAAAAGACAAGTGCCTATCAAACAAACAAGAACAATGGTGTCTTAACAAAAACAGTCATACTAATAGGTCGTTGATTGAGAAAAAAGGGTACTTATTGCAGTGCGCCACGGACATTGTCGAAGACACTCACGTATGCTGTAAGATGGTTTACTCAACTGTATAAACAGGGCAAATAATACTTAGAATAGCGTTAGATTCTATACACTTTAACAAGAATCACAGAGTTTCTTTAGTATGATGAAGAAGGATGGAAAATAACATAACATTTTAATAAACAGTACAATGTGATTGCAATGTTTTATGAAGATGTAACTGTATCTCCAAACAATGTCACATTTGATGATAAATACCCTTATTACCAGAGTAAAGTTTATATGGCTTGGAGACAATACGTCATGTATAGCAAATTAAGACGAGCTTTCAAACTTTAATTAATGAAGATGAGGATCATGTTGCAATTGAAAGTCTTTATAATGATAGTTTGAGTTTGACATCTGTCTTCTAAACATTTGAAACATGTATCACATCTGTAATACCATATTTAACAATATTGCTCATTGTCAATGACTTCATCAATCGATCATTCTATACAGCACACTCGGTGATTTGTATAAGAGTTAGGCTTCGACGGGGACTTTGCCCTGCTCATTGTCGAAGGTCGTACGATGGCTCAAGGATTTGTGCTATTATACAAATCCTTGGATGGCATATAGTTGTTTATTTCTTAGTCATTTTGGTCTCTTGTTGAGAGTTGTCTCATTGACAATCATACCATATCTTCTTATTTTTGTATTGACAATCAAATGTGCCCACAATATATTCGTATTTCTTTCATTACCCCATCGGAGCTCATGTTTCCATTGCATTGTTGTGCAAAAGAATAATTTAAATGGATAAATTATCAGTGTTACGGTATTTCCAGGTGAGTACTACCCGAATTAAAACGTATTCTTTGTCAATATTCTACTTTTAAACTATAAACCAGGAAGTATATGTTATACAACTGTGCACTTAGAGATATATTCACAACAGTTTCTAAATAGTTGATATCATTTTCTCTGAAAATAACTACATGGTGTATCAAGAATTTAGTTAGGTAAGATTATTTTTAATCAAATTCAGAAATCCTAAACTATCAGTTTATATAATATAGAATATAATGTTGATATACTAACCTGTTTATAAGGTGTGGACTATTTTGACTCATGATTGAATAAATACTACAGAACTTTCGTTTTCACGGTGGATCGAATACAAGATTACATCAGTCATCGTAGTACACAGGGACTTTCTATATATTGTATAGAATGTGTAACAGAGACGAGTCCCGTTAGAATAGAAAGTCCCTGTAGTACATGATGAACAAGTACATCTTCAATAGGTAACACCGAAGATTCTAATCAGAGTTATATTTCACACTTACAAAATGACTGAACGTGTTTTAGCTTAACTTTTAATAAACGAAATGTTTTGAATCTTAGACTACTTTATATATCAGGTTTTGATTATTTTTCATCTCTAAATAATAAGGGCCATGGAAGGTAAGATAAACCCTTTCTAATTTGTCACAGTCTGATATACGTATATTCCTGTAAATTGACAGCATCACACGAATCTTTACACATTAGTTTTACCGACTCAAAATAATGAAAATCATCTTTTCATTTCGCGACTAAAATTATTATGGTCATTCCTATTTTTTTGTAAATGTTTTCCGTTTAAGATATTTTCAAAATCAAAATTTTGTCTATTGACAAAGGATTGAAATAGTTGGTTTGCTAGAAACAAAAACATCGTTTACATGTGAAAAGAAAATAATCTTTATGTATAAATATAGCTAGATACCAGAAAACAAACACAACATCGGTGAAAGTCTTATACACGGCAACCATGTATAGTATTAAGTTATATAGGTAAACAAATTACAGAGACATCTGCTGCAATTTCTCATAAGGGTGTGTTTTCTCTCAAAGTGTAAACAGGATCGGAATTATATTTTTAAAGGAGTTTCACAACAATTATCAATATGTCCATGTTGATTATGATGCTAAAACGTCAAGTGGCAAATTAATAGGCATATTCAAGACGAGTACATGTTACTGCAATATGAATAGTAACTCTGCTTTGTACTAGACCAACACGCTGATTCGAATTTTTAACAAACTTGTTATCAAGGTTATTTCATGAGAGTCAGTTTCAATTCTATTGCTGTAGGAAGCCAGAGTGCCAGGAGAGAACCCGGCACTAACATTCGGTAGGAAAATCAATTTTAATGATTTAATAAATATCCATAAATCACAATCTCACTCAGCGCCGGTACATATTGCCGTTTATATAAAACACACAATGAAAATATGCAATGTCAACATAAAAGAATCAAATAATCACTAATATTCCAGTAGACAGCTAACATTTGAGACACATATAATCATTTGGGGGGGGGGGGGGGGGGGGGGGGTGTATACAGGAAGAATCAACTTCTTAGTCTGTCATTTTCCCATTGAAATATACATGTTCTTTTATCTGAACAAAAGTGTTTTCAACTTTATCATACCCCAACACTTACGAACTCATGTTTTGATACATCTATCTCAATTTTGCCAAAAAAAAAAACATAATATTTTAGTGATTTTTGTCTCTTCTACCATAAAAATCTTTAAGACATGACTTCGGATTTTTAGCGCATTTCAAGTTTACGATTGCGCTGGTACCTTGAAAATTAGTGTACAAGTTAGAACTAATAATTTAATACTATTCTTCAAAAACTCACTGCACAATTATTGAAAAAGTCATAATTCCCCTAAAAAGAAGTTTTCTAAGCCCTTCTTTGTGAAACTGAATATTCTTCAAAATTCGACTTGGTTTTTAAACCGATATTGATAGAAGTTTAACGAACATTAAATCACATTGCTGGTTATCCGAGGAATAATTTGAGCCAAAATGGCGATAAACAAGACTACATTTAATATAGGATATAATTTTCCACCTCCGGCAGTGAGATTCGAACACGCGATCTTTCATCCTTGGGATAGTTCAGCATACCCCTACACCACTGGCATCGTCTAAATTTTTTTGAAATTTAAGTACTTATAGCTCTATATTCAAAAGTGAAAACAAAATTACAAAGAACTTCACCCAGTTTGTTTTCTTTTAGAAATTATGTGTTCAGATGATATATGATTTTTACGCAAATACAGGAAGAATCAGCTCCTTAAATGGTCTGTTATCTTCCCATTGAAATATGATATGATATTAATTTCATTTTCTTTTATTTGGACTTGCCTTCTCGTTCACAGCATAGTGCTTATATATTATTTTGACAGACTATCATGATGAGGGGGGGGGGGGGGGGGGATAGGAGTGGTCCTGATCTCGAAATCACGGGCTTAAAGCACGAAATCCGGAGGTCCCGAATTTAAGTAATTTAAATCCCGAGTTGGGTGCTCATTTTCGCCATAACTTTCCATGTTTTCTGCAGTTTATGTTCAGATTTTTATGTTTCTAGCTAGGTATACTGATATTTTCATATTAATATAACATCAAAAACAAAACATGATATTCTTAGCTTAAAAATGTGTTTCTTTTGAAAAAATCTTCTGAAAAGTTAGATTAAAGGCTACTTGAAAGGTCCTGATGTTTTGTCAAAGGGGACACATATTCGCCGTTTTAACACATCTATTTAAAACCAAATAACTGCAGCTTTATAAACAATATTTTTCAAATCAATTTTATTATAAATGAATAGAAGACAAGTCAAAGGTGTAAAGAACTGAAATTTAGCACAATCACGCAAAAAATAACTAAGAATAACGTCTTTGAAATTATTTTTTCATTCAAGAAATTGGCCGAAAATCGTTGTCTGTTTTCCGGTCCTTAATTTGCGGTAAGTGTCGAAATTCTGTCTAAGGTTAAAAAAATAATCATATTTGTTATTATAATATAATTTAACGGCATAGTTCTTCCATTTCACCCATCCATTGACGTTTTTACTCCTCAAAATCATAAAACGGCGAAATTGTGTCCCCGGCGAAAATGAGCGCCCCACTCGACATCCCAAAATTCGAAAAAAAGAATTTCCGGATCCCGAAAGGGTCAATCCTGAAATCCCGAGCTGAAAAACACCCGATCCCGAAGTCTTGATAAGGTCCTATCCCCCCTCTATCATGAGAGTGTACAGTTTTGTCAGACACATGTTCAGTAATCGCAACCGTGACTTCCGGAATTTAGACCTTTTCCGAAACTACTCTAATTTTAGTCACAAAGTGTAGTGTCCGGTAAGAAATTGGAAAGTTTGACGGTAGTTATGATCCAGTAGTCACACTAATATTAAGACAAAAATCAATTGAAACAGGTATCATAATTAATGTCTAGCTTTCTCTCACAAACCATGAGTTTACATTTTTGTTCTTGCTTGGTGTTAACATTCATAAGTAAATTCAGAGTAAATGTAGCACACCGGCACAGCAAATCCTGGCCCTATGAAAGTAACGGAAGACATATTAAATGACCATGAAAACCAGAGTAAATCTACAACTTATTATCAATGCAGAAGATAGAAACTTAAGCTTTCTTTTTTTATTTAATATTTTACAAATTGATGTTCATAAAAAAAAACCACCTTATCGCTATTTGTCCGCCATACCCTACATGACATCACACAGGTTCCCGTAAAATTTTGACGTCATAATACAAATTATCTGACGTCACAATGGGAAAGTGATGGTTGTATGAAGTCAATAGTTCAAGTGGGACAGATTCTCCGGTCAACAGGGAATAGTGATAATGTGTAATCAAAGTATACAGAGCGTCTTTTTACAAATCTGGGTCCGTCCGCCCTGATTCCGGTTTCACCCTCATACAGGTTCACCCGAAAACCTGTTTGCCCCGAGTCTGTTCACCCTGGTTTTTATTTTTTGGTATAGTGTAGAGTTGTGTATAGTTAATGGAATATGTTGAAGTCAGTCTATAATTTCGCAGAATATTTACAATGTATGATGTTGTCTACAGCTACATTTGTAGCTGCTACTAGGTTATAAGTTTCTGTACATTTCAGGACTTCAAGATATTGTGACTTCAAGGTATTGAGGACTAAGTTTGTATCTGTATGTAACTATATGTTACTAGGAAATAAGTTTCTGTGAATTTCAACACTACATTGTATTTTTAAATGTAAAACAACTGAAGACTAAGTTATTATGTTGTCTTGCTGCTACGAGGATAAGTTTCTGTGAATTAAAAACCAAGACTACAAAGTATTTGACATAAAACTACTAATTAATTCATTTGTTCTTTTGTCTGTAATGGACAGCTGTAATAGTAATCATACCATTCCTTATTTTGGTCTTGTCCAAAAGATATAAATTTGTTTTTACCATAGTATAAGCATGATAAGCAGATTATACTAAACTTTATACATCATTTATAATAAGTTGACTGATTATAATTAACTACATTGTACATTGTATACTGTCAGGGTGAACATAAGGAAAAATACTGTTAAAAAAAGTGTTAAGAATGTTAGAATTCATATATGAACCTCACCTGTAAAATTTAAAATATGCACTTTTATTTACAGCTACTTTCATTTACATGTTCCTGTTTTCTACTTTCCTTATGATTATGCAATATAATAATTTTTCAATACAGATTCAGAAGTAAAAATGAATTTGAAGTTACTTTTGAAATGAGGTAAAAAAAAAATTTAACAATTTCAGAACAATTACACTTAAGAATGTGTTGTCTTATGGTTGGATAAGAGTCAATATTAGCTTTTACCACTCTCTAAATAATAGTTCAACAACTGTTCATCTTAATAATCATTTTGACTATTACTCCATATTTAAATAAACAGTTTTTCAATGTGAAAGACAGTTCAGAGATATACAAAGCTTAAGCTGAAATAGTGTGTAAGGACACTAAAAAGACATTTGAAAGTATGACTGTTAATAATTTAATGCTACACACATGTATTAATAACTTGCACAGACTGCAATTGTCTACAAACTTTATGATTTAGAATTAAGAAGAATAACAAAGGGGAATCAATGTCTGCTGACAGAACATTCCATTTTTTGTAGAAACAGCATAGGATAACAAGAATTCTGGAGTTTTAAGATATGCTGGTTTTTAAAAAAATCACGTTTATTGGGCAATATTAAAAAAAAGAAACCATTTACAAGTAAAAAACAAAATTTGGTTATAAATGTGAAGATTGATGGAATTTTTATTTTTAAGTGCTACATTTTTTAAAATTAAAATTGCAAAAAGCATATATTGGCATAAAGGAATTTTGTTTTGATTTTTGAGTCGTCTACAAATTTTTCTTGGGTAATTTTTGACAATGTAATAAACTTAAAAATGAGAAAAGAAACAGGGAATGCGTTAAAGAGACAAAAACCAAAGAACAGAAAACAGCTCAAGTCCAGCAATGGGTCTTCAACACAGCTAGAAAATCTCACACGCCGAGGTTGTTACTTGGCTTCAGATGTCCATTAGTGAATAAGGAGTCTTCGGTTCATCATGTGCTACATATACAGCTGTTAGGATGTGTATAGTGAAAGTCATGATACTTTAAAATATAAAAAAAAAGAAATTGAATATGTTTTATAAGTTTTTACTACACATACTGTACAAAACTTTTGAACGAGGAATTTCTTTCAAAAGATAATCCTTTATCTTTTTCAATATCTTCAGAAATGAACTTATGTTTAATTATTGTCTTCCTGTACTTTTAATTCACTAATACATGTAGCTTTTCTATATGCAGTGACCTTAAAAATGTTAATGATAATGTTACAAATTCCAAACATGTACAGAGGGGATTAAGGTGACTCAGGTTGCCTTGTGGCTGTTCCTTACCTTATCCTAAATTCTCTCTGCGCCAGAAGTCACATAAGGCCTCCACCTTGTGGCTGTTATGGAGGTTTATTCATGATAATGTTACAAATCCCAAACATGTACAAAGGGGATTAAGGTGGCCAAGGTTGCCTTGTGGCTGTTATGGTTGTTCATTCATGACAATGTTACAAATCCCAAACATGTACAGAGGGGATTAAGGTGGCCAAGGTTGCCATGTCGCTGTTAGGGAGCTACAAAATGTATATTCATGCGCATGGTTAATGCATAAACTTTTTACATGTTTCACTCCAAACATTGCCTTAAGATGTCTATTGTTTGATTTTTATGCCCCACCTAGATATATATAGGGGCTTGATATGTTATGGTCTGTGTGTCTTGTTTCTCTGTCTGTTAGTAAGTCTGTTCCGCTTTAGGTTAAAGTTTTAGGTCAAGGTAGTTTTTTTATAAAGTTGAAGTCCAATCAACTTGAAACTTAGTGTACACATATCCCTTATTATATGATCTTTCTAGAGTTTTAATGCCAAAGTTTTTACCCCAATTTTATGGTCCACTGAATATAGACATTGATAGTGTGAGTGGGGCATCCATGTACTTTGGAAAACGATCTTGTTTGATACTGTTTTGCTGTCTATATAGCATTTATCCCATATATCATATCAATATCAAATTTTTTATAAGTATCATGCAAGGGAACTGATGCCTTAACTTTTCATATCCTCTTACACCCATAATGATGTTTTTGTGGGAATTGAACCTGATTTGTATTCCTGATTTTATATATTTTCACACGTTCTTAATTGTTACTTGGTGACTGGTATTTGCTATTCATTGACATAAGTTTATTAATAGATTCATAATAAAGGAGTTTCCTGAAGTTACAGAAATGATAAAATCAAAGATCAATTTTTGACAAGAAGCGTTTTCCTCGAAAGGGTTTTTAAAATTGAATTCATGGTATCAAACAAAAAGTGAGTTACAAAAGCTATTACTTTTGTAATTTTTTATAACTACTTGTAGCTAATTAAGAAACAAAGGCCGTAAAGGAGTTACTGAGTAGGTATGTTATTCAGAACTATTGTTTTTCCCCTGAAATTAAAATAAAACTTTTTTTAAACTTTCAGAATTATGTGAATTTTTCAAAGTATTTACATGCATATATATAGACAATTGATTGAAATTTAAAATTAAATTATCACAAGATGACTTATAAGAACACTGTTCTTCCACATTTTCAATAATAAGTTAACAATTTAAATACATTTTTCATGAAAAGTAAGTTTGAATCAATAATAATAACATGCAGGGGCGAAATCCAGCCATTTTAAAAAGGGGGTTTCCCAACCCAGGACAAAAAAGGGGGGTGTGTGTGTTCCAACCACATTTCCTTATTCAAATACATTGATCGTTCAAAAAAAAGGGGGGTTCCGACTGGTTCCCCAGAACTCTCCCTGGATTTGCCACTGACATGAACGCTTGATTGAAGACTGAATACTTTATTCAATTAAAAAGAAAGACAATATTTCTTACCATCACAACACTTCATATGTAAGTAAAACAAAAAAATAACTATACATGTATACAAAAAGTTACTGGAAAAATTAATTCGAAATCATTATTTAAAAGCAGATGTGTAATGATTGTCAGTGAGACAACTCTACTCAAGAGACCAAATTAAACAGAAATTAACAGCTAAAGTTCACCATCAACAATGAGCAAAGCCCATACCACATAGTCAGCTATAAAAGGCCCCTAATTCACAATTGTATTAAACATTAGAGGCTATTTGTAGTGGCAAATAGCTATATATATAGCTTAATGTCTTACCATCTGAGTTTATACAAGAAACCACAAGATTCCAATCCTTCTTACTACATGTACTATATAAATCCTTAATTTGACTGATAAATCACCAGGTTAATACAATCTGTTTAAAGGCCACTTGTGGTGCCATAAACTTGTTGAAATTGACATATATGACAAAAAGGTTCATTTACACATACCAGTAGTTCATGGACAAAATATGAATTATCCAAGGCACCCTAAAAAATATTTTACAAACATGAAAATCATTTTAAAATACATTTTCAGCAAAAAATGTTTTTGGATAAAACCAAGTATTTTAAGATGCATTAGCTCAGTCATATATATCCTAATATTGCTTTAATGAAAGGATCTGAAAATTATGCTATTTCTTCAAGTTTTTATGCCCCACCTACGATAGTAGAGGGGCATTATGTTTTCTGGTCTGTGCGTCCGTTCGTTCGTTCGTCCGTTCGTCCGTCTGTCCCGCTTCAGGTTAAAGTTTTTGGTCAAGGTAGTTTTTGATGAAGTTGAAGTCCAATCAACTTGAAACTTAGTACACATGTTCCTTATGATATGATCTTTTTAATTTAAAAGCCAAATTAAACTTTTGACCCCAATTTCACGGTCCACTGAACATAGAAAATGAAAGTGCATGTTTCAGGTTAAAGTTTTTGGTCAAAGTAGTTTTTGATGAAGTTGAAGTCCAATCAACTTGAAACTTAGTACAAATGTTCCCTATGATATTATCTTTCTAATTTTAATGCCTAATTATATTTTTTATCCAATTTCACGGTCCATTGAACATGGAAAATGATAGTGGGAGTGGGGCATCCGTGTATTTTGGACACATTCTTGTTCAGTATGCACTAAGTTCAAGAAGTTTGAAGCTTAATGAAAATACATAGGAAAACTGTGTACACTAATTTCTGCCAGACTCAACTGACTCATGCCTTATGAACATCTGAAAAATGTCATTTGTTATACTGTGGATTCATTTATTTTCGTGGGTTTCAATTTTCGTGGATTGATGAAAACCTTCATTTTGTGTATATTTGATTTCGTGGTTCCCACGAAATCCACGAAAATTGGTATCCAACGAATAATAATGAATCCACAGTATATGTTATACATGTATCTGTTTATTTTCTAATTGAGTAATTAAAGGGCCTAAAAGAAGCCTAATATCATACTTTCTCCTTTTACATGTTTCTTTTGAGTTGATGGTTGATGGATGGGTTATATTTTTATGCTGCATTTAAGCACAGACAGGCTATAGTGCAGTGACAGCTGAATTATGATGCACAGGGCAATGAAATGATTTGTAGCTAGCACCTTTGAAAAGTAATGTCTTCAAATGGCATTTTGTCAAATTATTATACATTTTTCTGGTAGATATACTCGCTGTGCCAGCTGTAGCCTTTAAATATTAACCCCTCCTCAAAGATTTAAACTTAGAAAACTATTAATTGTCAGATCATTTAAAAATAAAGTATTTCAGGTCCATTGTATCAATGAACACAATACAAGTCTTTGAGTGATGCTTACTATATTTATGTTGGTATGATTATTTTACAGTAAGTCTTTTTATATCCAATTTCATATCACCATCTTGTGTGTTTTATTCTAAAATTACTAGGCCAATTGACAAATTTGAACCAAAGATTACTAGATGTTTTTGATCATTTGACGTACCACTTGGTTTGATAAACTTTTTGTAAGTGGTTTGAAGTGTTTTCACATCCTTAGGGAAGTAAAATTATTCATGAACTTGTCAACAGTATTCTACATCAGTTATTATTTCTAGCTTCTTCCTCGTGAGTTTACCACAGTGCAGCTATAATACATTTCTAAGGCCTTAATCACGTTCTGATATATTTTTTTTGAGTAATTGTCTGAAAAAAATATTTAAAAAAAACTATCATATCTAGCTTCCTGTGTATTTATTCTACAGTAAAAGGAAATAACAAAAGTTTAAAAATAGGAAATTTGGAGAAAAATAGATTATAGCCCACTAAACAGTATAGGTTTATCTCATTGTTGAAGGTCATAGGGTTGCCTTTAATTGATTACATCCACTTCATTTGAACTTAGGTCGAGAGTTGTTTCATTGGCAATGATACCATATCTCCTTACTTTTATATTAAGGTTTATGAACTGATATAGCACAAATCAAGAAATGAATTGTGTCTGAACTTTGCTTGTTCAAAGAATGTGTTATATGACTGTTAATTAAATTTGCATTAATCACACAAATCTTTAATTTTGTCTTCCCACAGGTACAAGGTGGAATAGAGCATTTGCAAAACAGAAGAAATACAAATTAGAAAAGGAAATTTTTTTTATAAATGTTCAGTAATTTTTATATACCTTTTGAAAACATGATATTATGTTAGAAAAATAGCAAGTATTGGTAAAACTCAAGTTTGCTAAAACTATTATGTAAGAAATTTTTCATAATGTTTGGTTGTTGAATGGTTGTAAAATGTATTAAGAAGTTTCATCAAAGATTTTATTCAGTACATTTAGGCATTATGTTTCTTAACATTTATATCTTGAAAATTTCACACATCCACACATAAATCAAACTTAGAAGGCCTTGAAATATCAGCATCTATGCAAAGAAGTGGGAAAGAATTTTTTTTTGTCAGTTCCCTCTTTTTAGTTTGAATTTTGGTGGTGTCACTTTTACCATTCGAAAGTTATTCCCCTTTACAAATGGAAAAATGGCTAAATTTTTTGTTTCCATTCTTTTACTTGAGTTGGCCTCCACCTTGTTATGAAACTTAAACACTATGGTAATTACTAGAAAAAACAGATCTAGCTTCAATTTTGGTGGTGTCACTCTTATTGTTCTTGAGTTGTGCTCCTTTACAAGTGGAAAAATTTCTGAATTTTTTCATTTCAGTTCTCTAACTTAACTTAACTTCAAGTCAGGAATATGACAGTTGTTATCCATTTGTTTGATGTGTTTGAACTTTTGATTTTGCCTTTTGATTACAGACTTTCCCTTTTTGAATTTTTCTAGCAGTCCATTATTTTTGTTATTCTACTTTTTAAGTTAGCCTCAACCAAATGTTATGAAACTTATACACTGCTTATTACCGCAAAATACAGATCAGTTTGAATTTTGGTGGTGTCACTTTGACAGGTATTTCTCTTTATAACTTTATATGATTTGCAAGAGGGAACATTATCTGTGTACTTTGACACATCACTTCCCACATTTGCTTAAACATCTGTTACTTTCTTAAATCTTCATGGAATTATTTGAAACTTAGACAAAAGCATTTATATGATCAAAATACAGATTGTTATTTGTTCACTTTTCTGTAATTTATTAATAAATGGACTTATTGAGTTTAGAAACATTTGAATACATTAATAAAATATTTATACATCAATAAATTTTCAATATTTTTAGAATGTTATAAAATTTCTACTCTAGCTTTTTTGTTGATCAAGATAGAGTAATTAAAGAAAAAAGCCCTGTTTTTAAAAAAAATCTATATGTTGTTGGTAGGTGGACTTAGTTTTTGGTAGTCAGCATTTTCTTTTAATCCAACAGCAACAATAGCAGTCAAGATACAGGTTTTGCCAGTACCCATCAGGTTTTTGTATTTTTGAAATATCATATAAAATAAAATTGAGAAAGGAAATGGTGAATATGTCAAAGCGACAACCACCCGACCATAGAGCAAACAACAGCCGAAGGCAACCAATGGGTCTTCAATGTAGCGAGAATTCCCGCACCCGTAGGTGTCCTTCAGCTGGCCCCTAAAATATGCATAATAGTACAGTGATAATGGACGTCATACTAAACTCCGAATTATACACAAGAAACTAAAATTTAAAATCATACAAGACTAACAAAGGCCAGAGGCTCCTGACTTGGGACAGGCGCAAAATTGCGGCGGGGTTAAACATGTTTATGAGATCTCAACCCTCCCCCTATACCTCTAGCCAATGTAGAAAAGTAAAAGAATAACAATACGCACATTAAAATTCAGTTCAAGAGAAGTCCGAGTCTGATGTCAAAAGATGTAACATATGCTTGATTTGGAATTTTAGGTCTTATAGGACATGTGTTGATATTTTCATTACCTAGTGCTTGTTTTACCTGTGTATAATAACACTTGAAACCAAATTCCTTCTACTGGTACTTATTGATAAAAATTTCATATTAAAATTAATATGAATTAATTAATAATTTTTTCCTGTATAAAAAAGGATATGTGGTATGATTTCCAATGAGACAAGTATCCACCAGATTTCAATAGATAGCAATTTAAGCAATGATAAGTTTCTGTATTGTGCAAAAGCATAAGAAAAGCTAAAAAGCAAAACTAATGGTTTTTGTTTGGAAATGTGATGAAAGCACCACCACAATAAATGTTCAATATAATATTAGTTAAAATAAACAGTAAGTACATACGGTCATTTTGTTTCACAACAGTGATAAAAAGCTGAAAAAGTTAACTTCAAGCATTCAGATTTCATTTATTTATAAAAATGGAAATATTTAAATGTTTATGGTTAGAGTGAATTGGTGGGGTATTGCATGAGTACCTAATTATTATATACCTGTTTATAAAGCTCGACATAGGGATAGTGATCTGACGGAGGTGGCGCTGTTAGATAACTTCTAACTGTAAAAGCTTAATATTTCAGAAGTTAGAAGATCGTTTGTTTTTCTTAAATTATAAGCAATAGGTCAGCTATATTTTTTGTATGGAAGGCCAAGAGTTCTGACCTATACATATCTGCCTGGCATTGTTCATCTGACCTTGACCACATTTTCATGGTTCAATATTTAGTTTTCTTGGTTAAGTCTGTTTCTTAGAAATAACTATAAGCAATGAAGGTCAACTATATTTAGTGTATTGAATTATTGTAAGGTGTACATGTATTTCGCGTTTAATTTATATGACCTTGACCTCATTTTCTTTGATCATGTTAAGTTTCTGTAATAAGTGTAGTAAAGCCTTATATTTAGTAAGATAGAGAATGGAAATGGGGAAAATGTCAAAAAGACAACAACCCGACCAAAGAGCAGATACCAACCAAAGGCCACCAATGGGTCTTCAATGCAGTGAGAAAATCCTATATACTAGTTCAGTAGACTTACTTAACTCTGAAATATATAAAAGAAACTAAAATTAAAATCATATAAGACTAACAAAGACCAGAGGCTCCTGATTTGGGACAGGCACAAAAATGTGGTGGGGTTATTCAATTATCAACATGATATCAATGGTAAGAAAAGAAAACGATACATTTCAGCGTGTGCACTCTTGTTTAGCTATGTACCTTTATAACGTTATTTGATAGACAAGCAGGGGCATAATCTGTGTCCCATGAATACATTCCCTATTTACTTGAACACTTACTTGTTGCACTAATCTTAAGGGCATTAAAAAGTTAGTGAAGAAAACAAATGCTGATTTTTGTTTTCATTTCAGATAAATTCAAAATGATGAAAAACTGAAAAAAAAATGGCATCCATGTATCAACATCTGATTGTTTTGTCAGTAACATGGACGATAGTGGACTGTTTTACTGAACCTACTCCTTCTGTGTCTAATTTGACTTTGAGTGCTCAGATATTGACTGATGGAACTTGCAATGATTGTTGTGTTGGAAGAAGTTTAAAAGTCAATCCAGAAAACATTATTAATATGAATCCATTGGATAGCATCTGTAAACCATCATTTACAGGGTCACCCAATGGTAACAAAACTAATGGACATATTACTTTTAATAGTAACAACTATGTAAACTGTAGTGTCAGTGAATCTTATACAGCATCAGAATACACATTGACATTTTGGATAAAATATTACTGTACTGGTTCTAGTGATTGGTAAGTATGAAAACGGTTATTGAAAATTTATACAAGGGGCATGCAAGTGTCACCACACCAGGAGAACTAAGCAACATTTTGCTTAGGATTCTTGACTAAGCTCTACTGAAGCTCTACTCTACAGAAGCTCCAAGGAGAAGTTGATGTTACTTTTGATTTTCTGTCAATATCAATGTGTCAGTAAGCACATTTCATGGTCTGTCAATGCCAGTGTATCAATGAGCACTTTTCAGAGTCTTTCATTGTCGAAGTATCAATGTATACAACGTCTCAAGATCTGTCAATCTGGATAGGAAAATGTGGTATGCGTGCCAATGAGACAACTATCCATCCATGTCACAATGTGTAAAAAGTAAACCATTATATGTCAAAGTACAGCCTTGGACATTAATGTGTCATAAGCATATATGGTGGTCTGTCAATTTCAATGTGTCAATGATCACAGGATATCAATGATCACAGGATACTGTAAGTCATTTAGTCTGATTAATCATATGAAAGAACAGTATCGAATTACTCCAAAAAAATTAGCCAATGTACCTTTTGTTCTGTACACTTCAGTTGATCTAATTAGTGTGTTAAGATCCCAAATAACCCCCACCGAGACATTCTGTCAACAGACATAGAGTCCCATACATAAATGCATGCAAAAATTTCTTATACATGTATTTTGTTTATAAACTTGATGGCCAAAAGTTGCTTTATGTTTCTGTTTTACAGCTCTGTGAAGATATCCAGTAGTATAAAAGTAGAATTTAAAAGCAATCTAATGACAGTCGATGGAAAAAACTACACATGTCAGAGAAATGCTTGGAAATTTATTGTATTAAAGGTAAGTTTTTTTTTTTTTAAATTACATATCTAGTGGACTTTTATGTTTATTTCTAACATTAAGGTATTCACTGTATTTTATTTCTTTTTGTTAGGAGATATTCTTTGAAAAAAAATGTGTATCAGCCCAGTGAAAATACACTTCATACTTAACTCCAAAACATATAAATAAAAAACATACAAGACTAACAAAGGCCAGAGGCTCCTGACTTGGAACAGGGACAAAATGCAGCTGAAATTTGTGAGATCTCAACATATAGCCAAAGTAGAATAAAAAAAACACACAGCAATATGCACTTTAAAACTCAGTTTGATGTCAGAAAAGGTTACAAAAGAAACTAAGCAAAGTGACAATGATACATAAATAGAAAAAGGACTTCTAGCAGTTATTGACATGCTAACCCCAGACCTCAATTAAACTGATTGAAATTTTACGTCTTCCTCATATGAAAATCAAGTACAATCCCTTCCATTGGGGGTTAAGTATCATACCCTATATCTTCATGTGTCTTTTTTTTCTAGCATTTATATGTTTAAGATTTTTAGCTACTGGCAATTCATTTATTTTTGTGGGTATCAATTTTGATAGATTGCGTCAGGGGATTAGACATGTTAGAAGCTTTGGGTCAGACACAGGAAAAATATGGTACGTTACTTGTTCCCATTATTATGAACAAATTACCCTGGGAAGTGAGAAAACATCTGGCAGGAAAACACAGAACAAAAACTTGGATATTACAGGACCTCCGTAATAGTATGTTAGACAAGATCGATATAGTGGACACAGGACAAACAGGACAAGACAAGAGTCAACACACGATTTGCCTACAACATCGTCTTTCTTTAGCTGAATGAAATCAACAAAGTCCAAATTTTACAAGAATATTGAGACTAGACCTTGCAGTTTCTGTCATGAAATACACGCACCTTACCATTGCAGTAAAATAACCGACTCAGAATCCTGTATGAACATAGTAAAACCTGACAAGTTATAACTGCCTTGGTAACCACAGACTAAAAGAATGTACATCTGAGAATATGTGTAGACATTGTAACAGAAAACGCCATACAAGCTTATGTAATGCCCACAAAACAAACAACATAAAACCAGGGAATGAAGTAAGCAATAAAAATGGATTAATAGCAATATACATACAAATTTCCGTGCAAAAGAAAACCAGAGCAGCAACCCACCAAGCCCGCCATCTTCAAAATCGACAAACTTTCACCTCAGAAATGATAGTCATACAACGGAACTAGATACTACCATTTTGTATTCACAATTGACAGAATTGCCATCAAATGTACTTTTGAAAACCGCTGTAGCACAAGTTGGGTTAAACCAGCACTTTATTGATACGAATATTCTTCTTGACATAGGAGTGCAAAAATTGTTATTAACACAGGACTTAACTTACAGATAGAGAGAACAGAAATTATACATTTATCTGCATTTGGAGGTGAAGACAAAAACACTTAGAAAAGACAACAATCTACCTGAAACACGATACAGGACATGTATTGCCATTCAAAGTACTGATAGAAAGTTATCCCTATGCCTCTACAGAATCACATGAGTAACATTGTTATGAAGTATGGATATTTCGGTGGTTTAAAGTTAGCGCACACAATCACGCAGCAAAATACATTTCAGATATCTTTACTAGTAGGTGCAGACCACTATTGGGACATTGCAGAAGACCATATAGCACAGGGAAACGGTCCCACCACCCCGAAAAATCTAAGATTGGATATTTGCTTTCATTAAAAATCCAGATATGTTGAAGAAATATGTAAACGTTATTCAAGAACAAGAACCATGGGAACTCATAGAAAAGATGAATGAAACAATAAAAACTTCAAGAAAAATTCATTATATTCCTGATCATCCTATACAGAAAAAACCGAGCATCACTACTAACAGAATTGTTTATAACTCTAGAAAAAGGAAAAGATTGCAATTCTGATTTTCTTACTCCTTTTCTTGAATTTCATGGGACAACCAGTAAAAATGAAAAATCCTGTAATAAATACAGGACTAACAGAACATTCCGTGACAAAATAGCATGTGAGACCATACAAAATTGGATACATCAATGATATTAAAGATGATCATAAGTGATGTAATTGATAAGCGCAAAATTTAATTTTATTTCTATTTCATGAGTGACATTAATTGAATTTTTGTAATTTCCATTTTTATATGATTTGCTTAGAATTTTCAATGAAAAGCACAATGCCAGAGACAATTTCTAAGAGATATTATATAATGATGGACAGTTATTTATCAGTGAAACGATTGATTAATGCCTGCGTCACACTGTCCCGATTTTTATATACGATGGACAACGGAATGCCAAAATTGTAAGTTCGTACGAAGTTGGTCCCGATCTCGTTAAAATACCAAAAAGTGACAGAAGCAAGTACGATGAATAACGAAGTCTATACAATGGTGCCGAAATTATATACGATAGCAAAAGTTGGACATACGAAGGTTAAGCGAAGACAGGTATTTAAGCTTCATATCTCAGCCGAAGCCTACACAACATATCACGAAGGCTACACGATGGATTACGTCATGTACAGCTTACGATGCATTTAAATTATATGCCGAAGGCATCACGAGTTTTAAATTGTTTGATCAATATTAAATATAACTTAGTTTATTATCCCCTCGCCTACTACTACTACATGTAAGTTGCGTGTAGATAAAATTGTTATGGACACTCTAGAACCAAAATGCTCAAAACGTGGTATGGTGTTACTCGTTAAGAATATCTTAAGCGCTATTGACTTTAAAGTTCAAAGGTCAAGGTCACAGTGGCAGTTGTAATACAAGGCAATATCAACCTTGTGGACACTCTTAAACCAATATGCTTCCAAAGACTTTAATCACATTTGGTAAATTGTTCCTCCTTGTAATGATCTGGCATTTTTTACGTTCAAGGCCAAAGGTCAAGGTCATGCAGAGGAACTTGTTTTTTTCTCCTTGAAATAGCATAATATACAGGAAATTGGTTGCTCATTTTTTTACCTGCTGGTTCTAAAGACAATATTAAAGGTATTTCAAGTTACTGAATGTTTTGGTTGATTTCTAAAAAAATAGTTTATGTATCAAATATGCATATTCAATTTACTATTTTCTGCATGTGTCATATACAAATAAAGTGTCCATATTTGTCCCCAATATGTAACATACGAGGGGATGCCACGCTCGGCATTGCCTTGTTTGAACTGTAAAATGTGTGCACTAGTCTGAATAATCACCCATAATTATTCCCATGTTTACTGATCTATATTAAAGGTAAGGTTATGGGTTCGTTGATCCCTTTTATTAAAAAAGAGCTCTTTCCAGGAGAATGTCATAATAATATAGACAAAAGGAAAGATGTGGGGAAAGCAACAAATGCGTCAAAATATGGCATATAGAAAACAAAATGGTTATGGAGTAAACATTCGTGTGACAACAACTCAGACGATACATAAAAAATCAGAATAATGAAGAAAAAGTTGGTTTCCCTATATACGTGTACCTGCAGTGTTGGTGTACGATGCGCGTTTATAATTTTCATTATGTTACTTGAAATGAAAAATTGACAAAAAATAATATTTTACTTCTAAAAGTAAATCCTGAGACTATAATAGCTGCTCTTCTTGTTCTCCATTTGAATTAATAGAAACAACGCTGTCCCCTTTCTTGTTCTCATAGAATCATATGATATGAGCTCCATGTTTTGTGAACGTCTTTCCTAACTGTCGTATAAGACTGACCAGTGCATTTTGCACATGGCACTTTAAATGTATTTTAGCGATAAAAATTAACTTACATTTAGCTGGATTTGTTGCCGCCGTAGTTCCATCTTGTCGCCTTCGTACTTTTATTCGATTGCAACATGACAGGATTTCGAGGTCTTCACGAAGTCGTGTTGCCATCATAAGACCTTCGGGTAGCTTCGTGATTCATTCATGTAGACATCGTAATGTCAAAACTGCCCGATGGAAACGATGGAAACACGAAAGCAATACGATGTTCAAAGATGCATTCCCGGTGACATTACGATGGTGAGGATGGTGATACGAACTCAATACGAACCCTCAACATCGGACGCACCTTCGGGAATTTTTTAACATTTTAAAACATTTAGAACCCTTCCCGAAGTTGTTCCCGAAGGCTAGAAAAAGTGGGCGATGGATAAAGATGTTAAAGATGGCACTACGAATAGCCCGATCTGGATACGATCAGTCCCAATTTTGAACATTTCCATAATCGTGTTGCCATCGGTGTAAAAATCGGGACAGTGTGACGCGGGCATAAAGGAATTTGGTTCATTTTCACTTTTCCCAGCCCCTGTATGTTGAGATTATGGAGGAAACAAAATCTGGACTATTGTAGTTGTCCATTGTCGAAACCGTATTGTCAGTGACGTTGCCCTGGGCAAAAATACATACTTGTATATTAAATGTAATGGCTGACCAGTTGTTGTAATACACAGGCCTGAATACACATTGCCTTAACTATCATCTATAATATCTAGAGATCTGCAATAGATGGATAAATGTATCTATACATTTTAACAATCTATTAGGTTCTTGTTTAGTTGTACATTGTATTTTACTGCACTTTTTCCCTTATTTTAGCTTTAATGTCACATCGAGTATAAGTCTATAACAGCTCTTTGAAAACAGCAAATATAATATCTTTGACTTGGATTTCCTCATGTTACATGTCAACAACACTTGTCTTACTGATGTAATGAAGTCTTTTGTTGCATTGATTTAGTTTAAACTTTTTTTTGCAAAATATAGCAAAACCTGTTAGACATAAGTTCGTCAAACTTAAATAATTATTGTTGTATTAATGATATCATAATCTTCATATTTCAGAAAAATTCTGAAAGAAGTTTTATATATATAAATGATGTAAGACAGAGTACAAGCCCTCAGCTTACAGATTTTAGTGAGATAAACATTGATCCTTCAAGTAAGTCATTTCTTCAAGACCGTGTGGAAAAAATATTATGTAAAAAATTGCGAACATTATTGTCAGTATATGTAATTTTGTTGCCCCCGCAGAATCAGAGGGGGCATTAAGTTTTACCCTTGTCACTCTGTACGTCGGTATGTCCTGACATTGGTTTCCGTTCTTGAACTTTAGTTTGCCTTAACCAAATATATTAAAACTTATACACAATGCTTATTACCATAAAACACAGATCAAGTTCGACTTTGGGTGGTGTCACTTTAACAGTTTTCTAGTTATGTCCCTTTATAACATTATATGTAAGCAGGAGCATCATATTCTCAATTTATTTTTTTATGTACAAAGCATTTAAAGTCAGTGAGCAAATGAAGTAATTTTGTTTCAATTGTTTAATTCATCTTTTCAGTTAATAATTAACTTACACTGTGAATGAGAAGTTTAATATACCTTGGAATAATTCTATATTTGAAATTCAAAGCCAACGATATGCTCTTAAACCCCTTTTTCAAGATTTTCTCTAGACATATCAGAAATACATTGTACTTTGCATTTTTTTTTATGTATTTCAACATCACAGCTAGGAGTTCTGTCCCACTTAAAATTGCAAATTGTTTCCTAATGATTACTTTTGTGTACTTACATAAACAAAATTTGATATTCTTAGGTACTGCCTATATTATTGGTCATCTCATACAATTTGTTGTGTAATTTTAAACCTTCTAAAATATTCCTAGCAAATTGAAAATCCCCTAAATTGTCTTTCATGATGGTTTTGAAAAAAAAAGCTTTCAAATTTGCGGTACAAATGTATTAGTGCTGAATACTGAAATTTTTTTCACAGGAATAAAATGATCTAAAAGGTAGAATTCTCTTCCAATTTCATGTATATTTATATTTTGTGTTATGTGATATATGACTGCACCAGTTTGTTATAAATTGCTTTTACAAAAATCTTTCCTTTTTCAGATATGAATGCGGGAGAATCTTTCACTTTGTTAGATGTAAGGTTGTATAGAGACCCATTAACAGAACGGTAGGTTAAGTCTAGAAATAAAGAGAAGACAAATAAAAAATTTGTATCAGCTTGTCAGAAAAGAAAAAAAAAGCCAAAATCTGAGTCAATTTAATTTATATGTGGAAACAGTTGTTTTTTCCTCAATTGATGTCATGTAATGATCTGTTCATACACCCACTCTAAAAATGAAGTCTATATTTAAGACACCTTATTCGTCCAACTGTTCATCCTCCCATCAATAAAAATACTATCCATAGGAGACCTAATGACATAGAAATTTTTAAACAACTATGGTCACCATAGAGCCTTCAACAATGATCAAAACACATATCACTCAGTCAGTTATAAAAGGCCTCGAAAAAACTAATGTGAAGAATTGAAATGAAAAAACTGAAGTCCTGATTTATGAACAAAATAATGAACGAAAAAGAAATATGATATACAGCAACAAACAACAACCACTGAGTCACAGGCTCCTGACCTGGGACAGGCACATACAGAATGTGTTGGGTTTAAACTAGTTTGAAGGCACTAACCCTCAACTAACCTTGGACAGTGGTGTAACAGTATATTAACATAAGAAAAAGTCATAATAAAAGGCTTAACTCATCAGATAGATACAAAGCAGAATTATATCTAACAAAAACACAAAACAAACGTGGCAGGGTACATATAATGTTATGGTTATGTGATACTTGCAGTAGAACCTTCATATGGCCCAAGAACACAGTTATTTCGTTGTGCATTTCTTTTAGACAATAAATTCAAATTAAAAAAATCTCACCTGCTCTTTCTCAAAAAGATTTTTACAGTGTACTATGTACTACTAGTGGGACAAATAATATCAAAATTATAGAAACTTCTACCAGCTCTAATTCAAAATACTGACAATTCTGTGATAAGGGGGTCTAAAATTCAGTTTGACAGCTTCAGACGTACTAAAATTTGACCTTTTTTTTAACTGGACCACATCACTATCATAAAGATTCAGCACCCAAATTTTTTTAACATGTAATTTAATCCCCCTAATTAATATTTCATGGGATTATTAATTGGGAAAGTGTATAAAAAAAAATTGCAAGTTATACACTGTTTACACTAGGGACTATATTCGTAGACAACGAAAACCAAGGACGATAACTGTGTTCTTGCACCATATTACAGACTTTCAACATACTGTAGATTTATTTATTTTATGGATACTTATTTTCTTGATATTTACCTGATTAAGGAATAATTGTATTTTTATGGACATTTGACTACACTGTTTAAAAAAAGTCTACATACAAGCTTATGATAAGTTTGTATTTTATTGAACATTAAAATTTACCTGTATCCTCGAAGTCAATGGTAATGTGCGTCCAACGAATAATGATGAATCCACAGTAAATTAAATCATAAGTAAAGCAAATGAAACATTTCAGGGTGTGCACTCTTTTTAGTCTCCGTTGAAGGGGACTGTAGGTTTGCACTCTGTCCTTCGGTCCATCCGTCTGTCTGTTCATCTATCCCTCCGTCTGTCCATCCGCCAGTCCAGTAAATCAGTTTACCACACTCTTTTTCTTCATTCTTGAAGAGATTGTTTGATATTTGGTATATAGTTTTATCATGACAAGTTATAGATCAAGTTCGAATTTTGTTCTGGTCTGATGATTTAGTCCAGAGTTATCATGGTCCATATCTAATGTTAAGAGTACTTCATTTTGTATGTTAAACCATATTTCTGTACAAAAGGAGATAAATTATTTTTTTAAAAGACATTCTTTGGTAAATTGTTTGAAGAATTTTGTTATTTTGTATTATCTAGTTTTCTGAATGCTATATATTTAATTAGATAATAATCTATTTTTATTAACCAGATTTTTGTGACAAAAATGTCGGTTATTTATTTGGGGATGTATGGCAGGCTGTCGGGCGATCAGGCGGGTGGCAACCAAATGTTGTCCGTGCATTTACTCATGAACCTTTCATCCAAAGCTTTTAAAATTTTAATATGATGTTACTGACAACAAAATGAAGGTCAAGTTCAACAATGACGATTTTGAGTTTTACCGTTCAGGAGTTAAAGATTGAAAAATGGGGTTTCCAGTCGTGTCCGTGCATTTACACATGAACTGTTCAACCAAAGCTTCCCAAATTTTAATATGTTGTTACTGATGACAAAATGGAGGTCAAGTTTAAGAATGACGATTTTGACTTTTACCGTTCAGGAGTTATGGTTCTTGAAAGATTGAAAAATGGTGTTTCCAGTTGTGTCCGTGCATTTATAACTCATGAACTGTTCAACCAAAGCTTTTCAAATTTTGATATGGTGTTACTGATGACAAAATGGAGGTCAAGTTCAATAATGTCGATTTTGACCGTTCAGGAGTTCTTGAAAGATAAAAAAATGGCATTTCCATTCATGTTGTTGCATTTACTCATGAACCATTCAACCTAAGCTTTTTCAAATTTTAATATGTTGATACTGATGACAAAATGGAGGTCTAATTTGATATTGACAATTTTGACTTTTACCGTTCATCAGTTATGGTTCTTGTGATATTGCCAGGACACAAATAAATGTTAATAAATCTGTTTTGCTGTCGTTGTGACAGCCTCTTGTTAAAGTATATATTTCGTTACATTACATTGTGTATAGATAAAAGTTGTTGAAATTTTATAGATAAGTGACAAATGAAAGAAAAATACTTTGAAATATTAATTATATTTGATTATAATTTGAAAATAGATATACATTGTATTACATTATATCTAAATCATTTAATGTAGAGAATTATTACTCATATCTAATATAAGAGTGTTTTCCACAATTTTTTCATCATGCTTGAATGTTTTAATTGATAATTGGTATATAATTTTATCATGACAAGTTACAAATCTAGTTCAAATTTTTGTTTTGGTCTGATAATTTTGTGCAGAGTTATGGTCCTTGGACTTGAAAAATTCACTCATACAATCAGTTTTCCACACTGTTTTTAGTCATGCCTGAAGATATTGACTTGATATTTTCTTTTTGTTTACACCATGACAGGTTATAAAACAAGTCAGCATTTTATTCCAGTATAATGAATTTTTACCTGGTAGGGGACTATGTATTCCCATGCAATACTCTCAAAATGCATGTTTTTTTAAATAAAGATAGAATTTGAACAGTTGATTGAGTAATGAATGCAAATCCTTTTCTTTCAACAGAGAAATTACACAGATTTATAATAGATCAACAAACATTGAAGATGTAAAGCCATACAGTGACTGTAGATGTCCAAGTCTGCATCCCATAGTTCACTCAGATGATAACTACTACAGTTTACAATGTAAAAATGAAGTAGGAGCAATGACCAGTAGATTTAAACAAGATTCTGTAATCCAGTATATAGCTGATAATAGAGAAAATACAATCTGGAAGACGAACAACGCAGATACAGAGTTTACAATACAACTGGATCAAATTTATCAGGTTTCTAATTTATTTTGCAAATGTGTTTGTTTTCAGTCTGTATTTGATAATATCACTACACACAGCTGGAAAATAAGAACATAGAAAAATTCAAATAATTAAAATATGTTAAATATTCCACAAAGATCTTAAGTCATACTATTGTTGTCATTTGAAAAGTATTAAGTTTGAAAGTCGCATAGAGGAACATTTTTTTTAAAGAAAATTAAATATTTTTTCTCTCAAATTGTTCACAAAACATTTGACACATATACATCATCTTTTATGCTGTTGGAAAATTATAGGTCATTAGATACTATTTCATTTGTTCAACTGAGCTGCATGCATTCATAATTGTGCATTCAAAAATGAAAAACAAAATATCATAAATGCCATGATTTCATGAAATCTTCATATGAATATTATTATCTTTCAGATTGATGAAATAGAACTAGTTACAAAGACCACACCTTGTTATGTTACTTTTACTTTAGATAGTGGAAACAATAAAACAATGAAGTAAGATATATATTTTCCCTAGTTCATGCAGTTTGTACATTAAAAAAGTAAAAATAACCTATGGTGACCTATAGTTGCTATAACCTTTGTCATTATTTGATCTCTGGTGGATAGTTGTCTCATTGGCTATATTAGCAAATCTCATTAAATTATATTGAATGGGCATATACATGTAAATTTATTTTTAAAATGGAAGCACAATCTAAATTTTGCCTTGAGTCTGGCAGTTTGTGAGTTCGAATCCTGGAGGGATCAAACCAAAAATTTGTATTTGCTGCCTATTTGCTAAGCATGCAAAGTTAAGGAGTAAGGGCAAAGACCGGTCTACTCAAAGTCAGAAAAATGTGTCCAGGTAAGGTGACATATCTTCTTACTCACTTTTACCTTGTGAACTAGCAAGTTAAAAATACATCTTAGCATGTAGGTCTAGTAGAAAGCATAGTTAATATTTCATATAACATTAACTTGTTCTTGTCTAATTTCTGGTGTGTCACTTTCACCATTCTCAAGTTTTATCCCTTTGTAAATGGAAAATACAATTCAAATATTTATGGAAATCACCAAGTCTGTCTATCTGTCTGTCCCCCTTGCTTCATGTCTGATGTGTACCATTTAACTAAGGCTGATCAGACTTGGTATGCAATTGCATCATGGGCATTCATGGTATTTCATAGCACAAACTTAAATGCATGTGCCAGGGTATAAATTTTGCTATGTAGACAGCTCCAGTTTAGCCCTGTCAACCCTCAGAAAATGAAAGATTCACAGTAAAAGTATTCAGAAACTAGTTAATGAAATAATATGAAGCATACGCTCATACTTGCTATTAGAAGGAAAAAAAAATCCCGTTATAATATCAATATAGTGTTACCCCCTTAAAATTCAGGTTGGTTTTTCATTATTTTTTTATAATTCAATTTAATTGTATATATTGTGAAGATAGAAAGAAGATGATACAGACATAAAAATTCTTCATTAAGACTTAATTCTTTTGTTATTTTTTTTTATTGATACTTTCAATTATATTTTCAGTGGATCAATGAGAACAAAGTGGTCTGATATATCACAGAACATTAATAGTAGATCACAGTACGAAAAAGTAATTACAAGAAATGTAGCTGTACTTCTAAGTGGATTTTGTACTGGAAATAATGGAAATAGTCATGATATAGCAGAAATTTTAGTTACTGGAAGGTTTGATCCTTTTTATTATATATATATTTAATGTATTAAATTTGAAATGAGGTGCATGTCTCTATGAGATAATGAAGCCATTTCCCATGTAGAAAAAATTAGAAATTTCATAGAATCGGATACTTTTTTGTACCTGATTTTTTTCAACTCACTTGTGTTTCTTTCATACAGTCTTATAACAATGAAAATTAAGACTTCTGTTTTTCAAATATTGTCTGTCAAGAATGAGTTTTGATATTTATTTTAGTGTCCCTGATCTGTGGTCTTCTGTTGTTAGTGTCTGTTAACATTTTTTATCTGGAAACTATTAAGGTCAGAAGGTGTTTGTAATTTTCCCAATTGTTTATTCCTGATTTTGACTTATTATTTCGCTTGTAGAGTGTTCTAAAATCATCTAAAAGAATTTTCAATAAGAACTTTATGATGAAGGCAGGTTTTTCCATGAAAGTACAGCAAACGATCACTCACAATTTGAAATTACAGGAGATTCATAAGACATTTTACAGCAGTTACAATTCCCCCCCCCCCCCAAAAAAAAAATTAAAAAATAAAATTGATATGGCGAAAAGGTGTGTTCGTTTAAATGTATCAGACTAATGAATGGACTTTTTTTGCAATATTACGTAATATATAAATGCAGTTTTTGGCAGGTGGCAATATACTTTACACTGAGAGCATCAATAGCAGGCAAGACACTTGTTCTAAAATTATTGAACTTATTCCAAAACAAAAGAAATATAAGTATATATGGAGATGTTGAGTAAATGTAAAAATTAAAATGAGACAGCACAATGTCTCTATTTTACCCAATTAGATTACAGAACAACCTTCATATTTGATGGGCTGTAGTTTTAAGAGTTCAAACAATGTATTCCCAAATCTACATTTCAATTTATGTATAATTCTGAGCAAAAGATTTTATGTTTAATTACAGATGTAGTTGCTATGGCAATGCAGGAAGCTGTATATACCGTTCAAGTCCAAATAAAAATGTCTGTCAATGTCAGAACAACACAAAAGACTCTGACTGTAATCAGTGTGAAATGGGATACTACAGAAGTGATGAAGAATTTGGATGTCACAATCCCTGTCAGTGTAATACTGCTGGAACTATTGGAGCTAGTCAAAATTGTAATCAGGTCTGTATAATACTGGTTTGTTTTTGTAAGTTAGTTTGCATTTTGTCCATCACCTATTGTTAGGAACTGAAATTGAGCTTGGATTTTTATTGACAATATTTTATAAAAAGCTGTGTCTGTGATGTTGTTTTCACACTTCTCAAGATTGAACTTTTAGTTATGTTCCTTCTAGAAGGGGAGGTAATAATCATGTGTATTTTAGAAAATTTTATTTACAAAACAAGAAATATGTTATGTTCTTTGATTTTAAAGAGCTAAGGTTTAGCCAACATTGAAAGAGGGGAGGAGAACAAGAAGAAAAGCAATTTCATTATATGTTTGACATACTCAAAGATGAAGTGAAAATTTTACATTTATTTAAAATAAAGTATTGTGTTTATATATTATTGTTTTACTTTCAAAGAACATAAAATAGAGATAAAACTATCTCAGCTTGCTGCCAAATACAAAACATATAGGAATTCTATTTTAATGAAATATGTATGTAAGTAGCTATTACTTGCCAAAGACAGCTAAAAATAGTAGATGAACGTTGTTAACATTGAATTCTTCGCACTTGCATTTTCTCTGTTGATCTTATCTTTGAAATATTCATAAGTGCTAGAAGTGTACCAGAGGGATGGGTCTTACTAATAGATTGTTCCTGTTGTATGGAATTGTCATTTTGTGGATTGGGGAAATTGTATTTTCATTTATTTTTTATTTCATGATTTTGCTCCTGGATCCATACAAGCCTTTAGAAAATGTGTACTTTTATAGCTGATTATGCGGTATGGACTTTGCTTATTGTTGAAGGCTGTACAGTGACCAATAGTTTTTAATTTCTGTGCCATTTGGTCTCTTGTAGAGAGTTAGCAATCATACCACATTTTCTTATTTTTATATTTGTTGAATACTTTAATGCATTTTTTTGCCCCTTTGCATATTTATCTCCTCATAACTGCTAAATTTTAATGACATGATGTTCGGAAACTCATTTATTTCTTCTATGTTTAAGTCCAAAAGGAAATCAAAGTTCTGAAATCATATTTTTATCCTAGGCTAAGGGGGCATTAATTGTTAATGATCAAATCTCCATTTGTGACAAGGCAGCTCTGTCACATGTCTGCAAAGTATATAATCTTGACAAAATTATTGTACTCTTATAATTCATAATTAGGTTAAAAATAACATTGAATGTGATTTTATTGCATGTGCAGGAACATGAATTTGGTAATTTTCCCTTTAGTTTGACTGAGTCTGTTTTAAAGTATTCATGGCCTTTTCTCAAAAAAAATTAAAATAAGATAATTCAACTGGCAGATATTTAATGACAGCTTAATACATCCATTCAAATTTTAATGTGGTGCAAACGGGCACACAAATCTCTTTTTAAGGGGGTTCGCGGGTCTAAATGATTTATATAGGATTTCTCTATATTTTTCTATAAATGAACTTTATCTTATAGTTAATAGAAAGATAAAATAAAAAAGTGGGGTCACCGTTCATTTGCGCTCAAAATCTGCCTTCGAAAGAAGCATACATTTTTGTAAAGGTGTTTTTTTTCTGTTGAAGTAATAGGAGAAATAAAGGTCATATCGAAAAAAAAAGAAAGAAATTTATTACAGAAATCGCTCAAATTTTACAATAATTTAGTTTAAGTACAGCTTATATGGAAATTATACTAAAAAATATAGGTCACCGATGAGTTAAAAAAGATATTTCAATTTGAAAGCCAAAAAATAGCATTTTTCCACCAAAGGGAGATAATTTGGAACTTTTTCAATGATGTATACATTTTAAAAGTCATCTGGGGCCAACACAAATTGTTTGTTTTGAATGATTTTTGTACCATATGATAAGTAACAACTACAAAAGGTAACAAATAAAATTTGAAATGAAAAACAAATGTTTATTTTTTTTCTGAAATTTTTATACCCTCGAGCCTCCTTAAAGCTCATGCAATACTGAACAGAAAAAACCTAAATTTGCAATGAAATTATACATGATGTAAAAGTTCTTTTTTATACTAAGGTTTCAGTATCCAAAGCTGGACATAGCCATTTACCATTCTCTTTGACACAAACAATTTCAGAGAAGACAAAATAATAATATTTTTATTGTATTTGATTGGACAGGTTAGAGGGCAGTGTCCATGCAAGACCAATGTTGAAGGTCTTCAATGTGATACATGTAAACATATCCATTATAACTTAAACAGTAGTAACAGTGCTGGATGTAGCAGAAGTTCGTGTCATGAAAATGGGACATTACGTTGTAATAACAATGCTACTTGTGATATTTGTGAATGTAAAACAAACGTTAAGGATACTACGTACTGCGATGCTTGTAACCAGTATCATTATGGAATAAATGGGAACAATAGTTGTGAACCTTGTGATTGTAATACTCCTGGAACACAGAATGCTAACAAGACATGCGACCTTACAACAGGACAGTGCGATTGTAAAAGTTTGGTAGAAGGTGTGTATTATAACTATCTTATGGTTAGTTGTAGATTGACATAGATTAGGTTTCAAATACAAAGAAAGACTTTAATGCCCCATTTATGGGCATTATGTTTTCTGGTCTGTGCGTCCGTCCGTTTGTCTGTACATCTGTCCTGCTTCAGGTTAAAGTTTTTGGTTGAGGTAGATTTTGATGAAGTTGAAGTCCAATCAACTTGAAACTTAGTATACATATGATATGGTCTTTCTAATTTTAATGCCAAATTAGAGTTATTACCCCATTTTCATGGTCTACTGAACATAGAAAATGATAGTGTGGATGGGGCGTCCATGTACTAGAGACACATTCTTGTTTCTTTTCTATCATCAATAAGTTCTAATATATGACAGAAATTCATATAATATTTTTATGTATGACAGGAAAAACTGCATGACGATTTTTTTGCATTAAGAATACATTAATTTGAACATGATTTAGTGCCACAAAAAAGGGATTCCCAGCATGGACTTATTCTGTTGTTACAATGTCTTGAAATATTAAATGTTTTCTAAAGAATTATTCACTGGAAGTAGGTAGAGTTTGTCTTTTCAGCATCATAACTAGTAGCTATTTTGATAATAATTCACCATCTTAACTGCACATCAGGCACATAAAAGTTGTTTCTGAAATTACCTGCTTCTGATTTGCTCAGAATCAAGAGTTTTTAAGTTAAGAAAATAAAGAATTGAAAAAAAATTGTGAACAAATAAATAAATATTTCTTAATAGAACGACTAATACTAACAAGTTGCAAATTTGAGGTATCATCATCATTTGGTATCCATGTTCAATAAGTTGAACATTAGTCTTGTCCTTGGAAACCACTAGGGTAATTGACACTAAACATGGTCAAGGTCATCGGTAGGGTAACTAGTTTCAGCTTTGCACAAGATGTTACTGCTGATCAAACAAAATGGCAACCATTTTTTAAAATAGAAAATAAGGATATAATGCATTTTATTGTCTAATATCTTGAAAAGCTAAGTAAATAGTCAATACCAAAATAATAACAAAGAAGCTTGTGTATATAGTTTTTGACATGTCCACCAGTCATTCAGTAAGTCTGTCAAGATGCTCACTTAAATACTTTCAATTGGATTGCATCCATACTTGAATTCAAGGTCTTGTATGAAGAGAGAAAGATCTTAATTGATTTTGAAGTAAGTACATCAAGGGTCAATGTCAGAGTTTGAAAAATAGTTAGAAGAGAAGTTTGGGCAAAAAAAGATGCTGTAGAAAATGCTACCTATGGGATTGCAACCTTACTTGGATAATGGGAATATTTTATTGACTATATTACTTCCATGTTTAGATGTATTTGGTCACATATAATGAGAGGAAGAACTCTATTGGTGACAGCTGTGTCTAAGGTTATTTATCGCTATTTTACTAAATTTTAATTTGATCTTACAGAGGTATATTTTTTTTCTTCTCAGCAGTAGAGTGGTATGGAAATTATCACCAGAAACAAAGGGGGCACATGCCTTTATCAATGTAATCATTAATGTCAACATAGGCAAAATAGTGATAAACAGATCATCATTGGTCATCTAAACTCGATTGCTTTTCTTTCTTTTTCCATACTGACTCAAGTTAGAAAATCAATCTCTTTGAAATGACCATCAATAATCTATAGATATATATAGCAATTGATTTTTTTTTTTTATTTACATGTATTTGGAATTTTCCTCTTTGATATAAGAGATTGCATTTTATAAACCAAAATAGATAAACGTGAGCTTAAACACATTTGCATGTATATTTTTTCAATGTCTCTAGCTATTAAATAACAAGTGTAGAGATATATATTGCACAACAAAGCATACAACTTTTAGTTTATTTCAATAACATGACATCTGAGTTTGATGATCTAGAATAAATCCCTTTCCTGTCACAAATAGGATGATATATATGTTGGAATTGCACTTTTCTGTAAATAAATTTGTTATAACTTTTCGTTGAAAATTAGGCTTCACACAAACTACCTAAACATTTTTGGACAGATTTAGAAGGAAAGATAATAACACAATAGCTTGCTCACATATCCTCCATTTAACTTAGATTCAAGAGAGCTTCATTTCCATTAGATGTCTACCCTGGAATTGAATATTATGCTATTCTGAAACTTGAGAATGTATGAATGTGTAAACCTTATCAATAACATTTGATAGCAATTTCTGTTTGTACCTAAATTGTTTCTGGAATAATTTTCATGTACTGAGACCCATGTCAGTTGTTATTAAAACTTCCTTGAGAAAAACTTTATAAAGAATTTTTGTCACATTTATTTGATTTTTATTAAATTTATTATGATAATTTAAGTATGAAGGGGGAAAAGGTAACCAACCTATAACTTTGCGAAATGTTTAAAGATGCACATATTGTCATGGACCTTATCAGTTGAGGTTCAAGTTTCTTAGAATTATTTCCCCCAAAAAAGATTTAGGGAAGCTTTTCATCCATTTAGTTTTAAAATTTATTGGTGTAATTTAGCAGTAGTAACAACTAAAGTAGGCCACTAAAGAACATATTGTTAAGAATGTTTTGTCAAGATGTACAAATTGTCATGAGACACTTGGCTGCTAATGTTAAATTTCTTAGAAATTTTTCCTTGAATAAAAACTTCTTCCCACTGTTATTTGTTTTAATGATTTATAAGAATGTAATTGTGACTTTACTTGTTGAAGGACTATTTTGATATTTGTATGGCTTAATAATTGATTAAAATTTTTGTTTCGATGAAAATTGTTGTTAAATAAAAAAAAAATCAATAATACATTGAGTTTGTTTATGGTTAAAAACATAAATTCTCATGAGTAATTCAGATTTGTTTATTGCGAAACAAATAGAACATTTCGACAGTGTCATCTCTGTCAAGGCATTTAAACTATTTATCAGTTCTATCTAGAATCTAGAGGATCCTGAACAACAAAGAACTTGATATTTGAACTTTTTTATTTTGCTAAAAGTACATACAGACATTACAGTTGGTATTCAATCTAAAACTTTTGGTTAAAGGGATAAGGATTGTTCTAGAAATGTGTGTTTACTGCATATGTTTAGAGCAAACATTAATTTTCATAGTTATTGACTTAGAATGCTGGGATCCTATTGATAACAAACTATCAAAGCAGTTTTTCATGACTGACCCATCATTGAAGTCATATATGTTGAGATATATATAAACACCATAAAATGGTGACAAGGAAACATCACTATCTAAAAATGGATAATTAACAATAGGAAATGAAAACTCATCTATTTTATCATGAATTTATTGTAAATATTGTTATGAAACTTGAACAGAAGCTTATCCTCAAGACCTTGAAATGGCATCTAAAGAAAAATTTTAATTTAAAAGAAATCTTTGTTTTACTGATAAATGGACTCACTTTTTAAGTTGACCTTAAACTTTTACACTGACAGCAGCAATTATTGGCCAGACACAGGGTGTCGTAGAAGCCCTTACAATTTTTTTATAAAATAAACACAAAAAACCTTGCAAATAGCAAGACTTTTTGAAGAAAATTTACTTTTTAAATGAAATTGGAGTACTTTATTTGAATTTTGTCTTGTTTCATTTTGCCTTATGAATTTAAATTATTGTAAGCTTTTTGTATGAATACATTTTAATGGTTGAATTGCAATTAGAAAAAAAAGAAGAGTGCACTCATTTACTTTCCATTGTTTTATATTATAAACATGGCCTTACATAATAATTGCATTGTTCTTTTAAAAGTTTGTCTTATTGTTTATAGCAGGATATCTTGATGTGACAAATGTTTACATGGTGTTGTTTGAAGGATGTGCTGGATATTGTAATCTGCAAGTGGGATTTTCAGTTTACCTTTTTCAAGATATGTGTTCACCTATTAAAATTGAACAGTTCAGTTTATTCCTTATTCAGAGAATTATATCCTTTTTACTAGTAGAAAGATAACTGATCGTGAAAGATATCAGACTTTTAGCAAAGATGGTCAATGATATGGTGATAATTCTGACATTGGTTTTATTTTTAGGAATACAGTGTAACACATGTAAGAATGGTACTTATGGATTAGAAAATGTTAAATCAAGTGGATGTACGAGCTGTGGATGTAATAGATATGGATCTAGCGGTAAAAACTGTCATGCTACGACTGGACAATGTTATTGTCAGAAAGAAAGTAAAAACCAACATTGTGTAAGTAAACTAGGGGGTTAGTAGTAGTTATTTAAGCAATGTTCTACTGAGAACAAATTTATTAGTAATGTAGTTTTAAAAAACAATTACGGGTATCTGTAAATCTGTTAAAATTTTTCTAGTGGCCCTTAATTCCTAAACTTTGGCTCCATAATCTTTTAAATTAATCCAAACCTTCTACTTGTGGTTGTAAAAAGGGGATAACAGTTTTTGATTCTCTAATGAATTCATATAGGAAACATTTTGTCTTCATGGTATATTACTATTAGGGGGGAAAAATGGGATTCTACCACTACTTCAGAATCATAGGCCGAAGTGATTTATCTTTTTGAAACTGATTAGGAGAAGTGGTGAGATTTGAAAAAGAAGTGCTCCTTGACTTGCAGTGCTATAATGTTTGCCATTTTGGTTTTCACTATAGTATAAAAGGTCCTAAATATGAATGTAAGTTATTTTCTTTTCATATTGTTCAATTGTTATCTGAGTAAACAATTTAAAGTAACAGTTCAAATTCAATATGATTTAAGTTAAGGTTCTTGTGAGAAACTACCAGATAAAAAGATTTTTTTTTATATCTCAAAAAGGATATAAAAATATAATTACGGTATATCAATTTATACAATTCAATTAAAAAACTATTCTGTTTATCATATTTTTGAAATTCAGCGTTTCTCATCATAAATATATTCAAATTTAACAAAGTACAGCTGGGCCATAATATATTGTATAATAGTCCCCAGAGTGAGAGTTAAGTGACTTTAATAAAGAAATTGAAACAATCCATATACATGGAATTATATACATTAATCAAGTAGATCTAACCAAAAGTCTGTTTACGCATATTTTTACTTTTGATATCAATATTCTTCTGATAGCTGTTCTTTTCATACGTTCAAAGTTATGATTGTAATATAACTGATTTAGTTCGAAGCTGGTCTCATTACGATGAATCTCGCCTCCAATCTGTAGTTTTTAAAATTATCTCAATGACTGATGGAGAAAATTTACTATTTAGAATTTAGAATAAACAATATTAGACAAGCTATTTGGAAAAGAATATGATATTTTTAATGCAATAAATGGATTAGACATTTTCTAGAGGCAACTTTGATCACATTCTAATGAAGTAGCAAACCTATTATGCTGCCAAAAGTTAGATTGATTTGATGTAAGCTATCGAGTTACAAAATCGAGTGATATATAAAGATGTCTTTTTATTAGCTCACCTGGCCTGAAGGGCCAAGTGAGCTTTTCTCATCACTTGGCGTCCGGCGTCCGGCGTCCGGCGTCGTCGTCGTCGTCGGTCGTTAACTTTTACAAAAATCTTCTCCTCTGAAACTACTGGGCTAATTTCAACCAAACTTGGTTACAATCATCATTGGGGTATCTAATTTAAAAATTGTGTTCGGTGACCCCGCCAACCAACCAAAATGGCCGCCATGGCTAAAAATAGAACATGGGGGTAAAATGCAGTTTTGGCTTATAACTCAAAAACCAAAGCATTTAGAGCAAATCTGACATGGGGTAAAATTGTTTATCAGGTCAAGATCTAACTGCCCTTAAATTTTCAGATGAATCAGACAACCCGTTGTTAGGTTGCTGCCCCTGAATTGGTAATTTTAAGAAAATTTTTGCTGTTTTTGGTTATTATCTTGAATATTATTATAGATAGAGATAAACTGTAAATAGAAAAAATGTTAAACAAAGTAAGATTTACAAATAAGTTAACAGGTTCAAAATGGTCAGTTGACCCCTTTAGGAGTTATTGCCCTTTATAGTCAATTTTTAACCATTTTTCGTAAATCTTAATTATCTTTTACAAAAATCTTCTCCTCTGAAACTACTGGGCCAAATTTAACCAAATATGGCCAAAATCATAATTAGGGTATCTAGTTTAAAAATTGTGTCCGGTGACCCGCACAACCAACCAAGATGGCCCCCATGGCTAAAAATAGAACATAGGGGTAAAATGCAGTTTTTGGCTTATAACTCAAAAACCAAAGCAATTAGAGCAAATTTGTCAAGGATTAAAGTTGTTTATTAGGTCAAGATCTAACTGTCCTGAAATTTTCAGATGAATCGGACAACCGTTTGTTAGGTTTCTGCCCCTGAATTGGTAATTTTAAAGACATTTTTGCTATTTTTGGTTATTTTCTTGAATATTATTATAGATAGAGATAAACTGTAAATAGAAAAATGTTCAGCAAAGTAAGATTTACAAATAAGTCAACAGGTCCAAAATGGTCAGTTGACCCCTTTAGGAGTTATTGTCCTTTATAGTCAATTTTTAACCATTTTTTTCGTAAATCTTAGTTATCTTTTACAAAAATCTTCTCCTCTGAAACTACTGGGCCAAATAAAATCAAACTTGGCCACAATCATCATTGGGGTATCTAGTTTAAAAATTGTGTCCAGTGACCCAGCCAACCAACCAAGATGGCTGCATGGCTAAAAATAGAACATAGGGGTAAAATGCAGTTTTGGGCTTATAACTTAAAAACCAAAGCATTTAGAGCAAATCTGACAGTGGAAGAAATTGTTTATCAAGTCCAGATCTATCTGCTTTAAAATTTTCAGATGAATTGGACAACTGGTTGTTAGGTTGCTGCCCCTGAATTGGTAATTTTAAGGAAATTTTGCTGTTTTTTGTTATTATCTTGAATACTATTATAGATAGAGATAATCTGTAAACAGCAATAATGTTCAGAAAAGTAAGATTTACAAATAAGTCAACGTGACTGAAATGGTCAATTGACCCCCCTAAGGAGTTATTGTCCTTTATAGTCAATTTTTTAAAATTTTCATAAAATTTGTAAATTTTTACTAACATTTTCCACTGAAACTACTTGGCCAAGTTCATTATAGATAAAGATAATTGTAAGCAGCAAGAATGTTCAGTAAAGTAAGATGTACAAACACTTCACCATCACCAAAACACAATTTTTCATGAATCTATCTGCGTCCTTTGTTTAATATTCACATATACCAAGGTGAGCGACACAGGCTCTTTAGAGCCTCTAGTTAAATAGCCTACAACAAACTGTAAAGTCGAAGGTTTAGCCTCCTTTCTAAGGCAGAAAACAACTTTATTGCCCAAGTCGCCTGGTGGTGTGAGCCTTGTCCAGTGTGATATTATATTTCTCCATGAAAGTTTCTAAGAAATTAAAATTCATTTTTTTTTAAATTCTAAATTTAGAATGGAGATAAACTCATCATAAATATCAAGACATGTAATTGTCAACCTTTTTGATCACAGTATTTCTATTTTTAGCACAAACACCGTTATAGACAAAATTGGTTGTTCTGTGATATGCCTACTGGTACCTTATTTTTAGGACTAGATAGCTTCAATTTGTGACAGGAAAAGCCATTTTTTATAGGAAGGCCAAGCTTCAAATATGTTTTCTCTATTCTAATGACATTTAAACAAATCAGTCCATTTCAGTTATTATTTCAGGGTAAAATTTCTTTAAACGAAAATTCTTAGAAAGAGGTTATCGTCTTTGGCAACTTAACATTAAGGTGACATCTGATTGATATGTATGCTTTCGGCTTCAAATTCAAACACCTTCTGTTTTCAGGCTTTTCTTGTACACCTCAGAATATAATCTTAATATTTTTAAGCTGTTAAATATTTTCAATTGAATATGGTTTTTAGGATGCAGTAATAGAAAACATGGTGCCAAGATACGGACCAATGTCTGGTGGGACTGTTGTTACACTAACTGGACATCATTTTGGTGCACTTGCTGAATCAAAGGAAGGCCTGGATATTTTTATGGATGACAAAGCATTGAATAAGTTTGAAAGATTGTCATGGTAAAAACTTCTAAACTTAAACTTGTAATAGTTCACTTGATGCGCATGTTAATATAATTACAATTAACTTTAGTAAGGCCTACAAAATAGTCCACAGTGTCCTACTGTAATCTATCTGCCATTCCCTCTGTTAATTCAATACTACTTCTATGTTGTTTGAAGTAAATATTGTCTCAATTTATTTCAGTTTTTTAAAAGCAAATGGTTTCATGCTATCATATATAGCCATCTTTGTAATCCATAAAGATCATGTGACATAATTGATCAAGTCAATTTTTTTTGCGCAGATAAAACTGATTCCGTATCTGTCATTCAAATATTCCCCTTTATATTTTCTAATGGAATACATTTATTGACACAGTTGAAAAATATGATCTTTGTTTATTATTTTTTTTTATTGTCTGCTGTAGTTGGTCTGTTTATCGGCATGGTTGTAAATTTAAATTTCATTTATGATCGACACCAGCACGGTGTGTGGTACATTTCTTCTGCTATCATTTATAGATGTACATGTATGTAAGGTGGTATCAGAAATCTTGGTGATCTTGGTTCAGTTGATTTGTTGCACAGAAATTGCTTACTGTATGAAAATTGTCCTGATGAAGCCTGCCTTGCATCATATAAAATTGCAGACCATTTGAAGTGTTGTTGTCAATTTGGAGTATATTTAAATCAATTATGTTATACTTAAAATTAAAATAGAAACATTAGAGATAATGTGGCCAGGTGCATGGATTGTCATGTTAATAATTGTTCAGTAATAAATACTCTACAAGGGGATAATCTGTTATTACTTTTCAGGTGTAATACATTTCCACGAACATGACAAATATATTTGCCCTCCCCAGAAGCCAGTTAAACAGGTCATCACCCTGGGAAATGCTCAACATTGTAAAAATGAACATGACTTTCTGCTAGATGTTATTATAAAGTTACAGCGGATTCCATTGAGTGTGTAGCGAAAGGATATATCTTTGGTTAGTTTGCTTGTTAGCTGAACCGTGAAGTCATTATTAGGTCAGGTATACTACCCTTCTTTCGAAATAGCATAGTCCAACAGACAGATCGATTGGTTTTCTATTGGACTAGTCTATTATTAAAGTAGGGTAGTTTACCTAAGCTAACCATGACTTCATGGTTCAGCTAACAGGCAAGCTAACCAAATATATTACCTTTGGCTACACACTCAATGGAATCCGCTGTAAAACATCATTACTTCTCACTAGATTAGACTCCAGTATCAGGTTTCACGTGGATGAAAAAGAAGAGTCACAAACATATAAACTAGGCAGCCATTGCTTTAACAGTGTTTATGTCTATCAATTGAAGGTCACAATTTTGGCGAGAAAAAAAAACTTTGTCATTTTGTAAGAAATAATCAATTGAACAGGTTAGATTAAGGATACAAATGATTTTGTCTTATGAAATACCAATGTGAGACTTAAGGAGGCTCGCGGGTATAAGATTTTCAGAAAAAAATTAAACATTAATTTTTCATTACAAATTTTATTTATTACCTTAAGTTGTTGTTGCTTTATCATATGGTACAAAAATCATTCCAAAAAAATCAATTCGTGTTGGCCGCAGGTGACTTTTAAAATGTAGATATCATTGAAAAATCTCCAAATTATCTCCCTTTGGTGCAAAAATGCCATTTTTAGCTCACCTGGCCTAAAAGGCCAAGTGAGCTGTTCTAATCACTTGGCATCTGGCGTCCGTCGTCGTCCGTCGTCTGTCGTCGTACGTCGTCGTCGTTAACTTTTACAAAAATCTTCTCCTCTGAAACTACTGGGCCAAATTAACCAAACTTGGCCACAATCATCATTGGGGTATCTAGTTTAAAAAATGTGTCCGGTGACCCGGCCAACCATCCAAGATGGCCGCCATGGCTAAAAATAGAACATAGGGGTAAAATGCAGTTTTTGGCTTATAACTCAAAAACCAAAGCATTTTAAAGTATCTGCCCTGAAATTTTCAGATGAATCGGATAACCCGTTGTTGGGTTGCTGCCCCTGAATTAGTAATTTTAAGGAAATTTTGCTGTTTTTGGTTATTATCTTGAATATTATTATAGATAGAGATAAACAGTAAACAGCAATAATGTTCAGCAAAGTAAGATTTACAAATAAGTCACCATGACTGAAATGGTCAGTTGACCCCTTTAGGAGTTATTGCCCTTTATAGTCAATTTTTAACCATTTTTCGTAAATCTTAGTTATATTTTACAAAAATCTTCTCCTCTGAAACTACTGGGCCAAATTAATCCAAACTTGGCCACAGTCATCTTTTGGGTTAGTAGTTGGAAAAATGTGTCCGGTGACCCGGCCATCAAACCAAGATGGTCGCCATGGCTAAAAATAGAACATGGGGTAAAATGCAGTTTTTGGCTTATAACTCAAAACCCAAAGCATTTAGAGCAAATCTGACATGGGGTAAAATTGTTTATCAGTTCAAGATCTATCTGCCCTGAAATTTTCAGATGAATCGGACAACCCGTTGTTGGGTTGCTGGCCCTGAATTAGTAATTTTAAGGAAATTTTGCTCTTTTTGGTTATTATCTTGAATATTATTATAGATAGAGATAAACTATAAACAGCAATAATGTTCACCAAAGTAAGATTTACAAATAAGTCAACATGACTGAAATGGTCAGTTGACCCCTTTAGGAGTGATTGCCCTTTATAGTCAATTTTTAACCATTTTTCGTAAATCTTAGTAATCTTTTACAAAAATCTTCTCCGCTGAAACTACTTGGCCAAATTAATCCAAACTTGGCCACAATCATCTTTTGGGTTAGTAGTTTGAAAAATGTGTCCGGTGACCTGGCCATCCAACCAAGATGGCCGCCATGGCTAAAAATAGAACATGGGGTAAAATGCAGTTTTTGGCTTATAACTCAAAACCCAAAGCATTTAGAGCAAATCTGACATGGGGTAAAATTGTTTATCAGGTCAACATTTATCTGCTCTGAAATTTTTAGATGAATTGGACAACCCGTTGTTGGGTTGCTGACCCTGAATTGTTAGTTTTAAGGAAATTTTGCTGTTTTTGGTCATTATCTTGAATATTATTATTGATAGAGATAAACTGTAAACAACAATAATGTTCATCAAAGTAAGATTTACAAATAAGTCAACATGACCGAAATGGTCAATTGACCCCCTTAGGAGTTATTGTTCTTTATAGTCAATTTTTAACAATTTTCATAAAATTTGTAAATTTTTACTAACATTTTCCACTGAAACTAATGGGCCAAGTTCATTATAGATAGAGATAATTTTAAGCAGCAAGAATGTTCAGTAAAGTAAGATGTACTAACACATCACCATCACCAAAACACAATTTTGTCATGAATCCATCTGCTTCCTTTAATATTCACATAGACCAAGGTGAGCGACACAGGCTTTTTAGAGCCTCTAGTTGGGCTTTAAAATTGAAATATCTTTTTAGCTCACCTGGCCCAAAGGGCCAAGTGAGCTTTTCTCATCACTTGGCGTCCGGCGTCCGGCGTCCGGCGTCCGGCGTCCGTCGTCCGTCGTCCGTCGTCCGTCGTCTGTCGTCGTCGTTGTCCGTCGTTAACTTTTACAAAAATCTTCTCCTCTGAAACTACTGGGCTAATTTCAACCAAACTTGGTTACAATCATCATTGGGGTATCTAGTTTAAAAATTGTGTCCGGTGACCCGGCCAACCAACCAAGATGGCCGCCATGGCTAAAAATAGAACATAGGGGTAAAATGCAGTTTTTGGCTTATAACTCAAAAACCAAAGCATCTAGAGCAAATCTGACATGGGGTAAAACTGTTTATCAGGTCAAGATCTATCTGCCCTGAAATTTTCAGACAAATCGGACAACCCGTTGTTGGGTTGCTGCCCCTGAATTAGTTATTTTATGGAAATTTTGCAGTTTTTGCTTATTATCTTGAATATTATTATAGATAGAGATAAACTGTAAACAGCAATAATGTTCATCAAAGTAAGATTTACAAATAAGTCAACATGACCGAAATGGTCAATTGACCACTTTAGGAGTTATTGCCCTTTATAGTCAATTTTTAACCATTTTTCGTAAATCTTAGTAATCTTTTACAAAAATCTTCTCCTCTGAAACTACTGGGCCAAATTTATCCAAACTTGGCCACAATCATCCTTGGGGTATCTAGTTTTAAAAATGTGTGGCGTGACCCGTCAAACCAACTAAGATGGCCGCCATGGCTAAAAATAGAACATAGGGGTAAAATGCAGTTTTTGGCTTATAACTCAAAAACCAAAGCATTTAGAGCAAATCTGACATGGGGTAAAAATGTTCATCAGGTCAAGATCTATCTGCCCTGAATTTTTCAGGTGAATCGAACAACCTGTTGTTGGGTTGCTGCCCCTAAATTGGTAATTTTAAGGAAATTTTCCCATTTTTGGTTATTATCTTGAATATTATTATAGATAGAGATAAACTGTAAACAGCAATAATGTTCAGCAAAGTAAGATTTACAAATAAGTTAACATGACCGAAATGGTCAGTTGACCCCTTTAGGAGTTATTTCCCTTTATAGTCAATTTTTAACAATTTTTTGTAAATCTTAGTTATCTTTTACAAAAATCTTCTCCTCTGATAATACGTGGCCAAATTAAACCAAACTTGGCCACAATCATCATTTGGGTATTTAGTTTTAAAAATGTGTGGCGTGACCCGGTCAACTTACCATGATGGCCGCCATGGCTAAAAGTAGAACATAGGGGTAAAATGCAGTTTTTGGCTTATAACTCAAAAACCAAAGCATTTAGAGCAAATCTGACATGGGGTATCAGGTCCAGATCTATCTGCCCTGAATTTTTCAGGTGAATCGGACAACCTGTTGTTGGGTTTTACAAAAATCTTCTCTGAAACTACTAAGCCAAGTTAATTATAGATAGAGATAATTGTAAGCAGTTAGAATGTTCAGTAAAGTAAGATGAACAAACACATCACCATCACCAAAACACAATTTTGTCATGAATCCATCTACGTCCTTTGTTTAATATTCACAAAAACCAAGGTGAGCGACACAGGCTCTTTAGAGCCTCTAGTTCAACTTTTAACTATTGTAAATTCAGAAATTTTTGTGAGATTTTTATTATTGTGAAAAATGTGACACAATTGTAAACGCAATAATTTAAACTCCCATTTTGAAATATTTTATATGAACTTAACTGGATTTTTCTCAAAATCATAAAATTAAAATCGCATTAAGTCTAAAATTGACAAAATCACAATAATAAATGTAAATGAAGTAACAAACTTATTTTGCCGCCGAAATTTAGGTTGATGTACGTTTTCGAGTAACAAGCACCGGAACTTGCGAAAATGCACGAAGTGATAAAAAGTTGTATTTTTATCAAATAACCTGATACACACTGCGAAGACAATGCTTCAACCTCTTTTCTAAAGACAATGAATAGCTTATGTCTGAATTTCTTTAATTATCAGTAAAAAATTGATGTTTCATCAACTTGGTAAAAATTGAAAATGTCCGATGACGGAAGCGACTGAAAGCGACTTTCGTCAAGAACAGGGCGACTTGTTTTCGCTTTTGGGGGTCGGGGAAAGCGAAGTGACGGTCGGGAGGGCGACTTCTTCGCCCAAGTCGCCTGGTAGCGTGAGCCCTGAATGTATGCAATAATTTCTGAATTTACAGTATCTAAACTGAAACAAATAGGGCAAACATCTCCCTGTGAAATTACAAGGTCAATTGACAACATCTCCCCTTAATATATGATCATTAAATTCATAGTTTTTGCACGTTTGCATAAGAGATAAGAGAGTCTCATTAAGTTTTTTTTAGCTTACCTGGCCTAAAAGGCCAAGTGAGCTTTCTCATCACTTGGCGTCCGTCGTTGTCGTCATTAACTTTTACAAAAATCTTCTCCTCTGAAACTACTGGGCCAAATTTAACCAAACTTGGCCACAATCATCATTGAGGTATCTTGTTTAAAAACTGTGTCAGATGACCTGGCCAACCAACCAAGATGGCCACCATGGCTAAAAATAGAACATAGGGGTAAAATGTAGTTTTTGGCCTATAACTCTGAAACCGAAGAATTTAGAGCAAATCTGACATGCGTTAATTTGTTTGTTAAGTCAACATCTATCTGCCCTGAAATTTTCAGACAAATTAGACAACAGGTTGTTGGGTTGCTGCCCCTGAATTGACAATTTTAAGGAAATTTTACTGTTTTTGGTTATTAACTTCAATATTATTATAGATAGATAGATAGATATAAACTGTAAACAGCAATAATGTTCAGCAAAGTAAGATCTACAAATAAGTCAACATGACCAAAATGGTCAGTTGACCCCTCAAGGAGTTTTTGCCCTTTACAGTCAATTTTTAACAATTTTCATAGATTTTGTAAATTTTTGTAAATTTTAACAATTTTTTTCCTCTGTAATTAATGGGTCAAGTTCATTATAGCTAGCTATAATTGTAAGCAGCAAGAATGTTCAGTAAAGTAAGATCTACAAACACATCACCATCACCAAAACACAATTTTGTCTTTAATCCATCTGTGTCTTTTATTTATTATGCACATAGACCAAGGTGAGCGACACAGGCTCTTTAGAGCCTCTAGTTCTATTAAGTATAAGATAAAGTTCATTTATAGAAAAATATAGAGAATTCCTATATTAGATAAAAAAATTGATTTGGACCCACAAGCCCCCTTTAGTACAGTCTTTATAATTGTGTGAAATAGAGGCTTTAAATTTCAATATTTTTTTTTATATCTTTAACAGGAACCAGACCACAGTAATATTTAAAACTGGCAATTCAGATACATCAAAGACTGCTTCATTCCTGCTTAGGTGGAAAGCACCTTATAGTGGTAAATCAGAGGATGCAAAATTACCAACAAGCTTCGAGTACAAAAGTGATCCAGTTATTAAAAATGTGAATCCAATGGTATCATTTGAAAGGTACAATTTTATACAACAACTTTTTGCTTTGATATTGCTAAATTCAGATATAACGATACTCATTTTCTCTGATTATTACATGGAACTTAATTATGTAGCAAAAATATTTTTATGACAAACAAACATATGCTACAATTGTCATCTGTTCCTCTCTGAAAATCAAAGAGCACCAAAAGTCCAAAATTTCCTTTATTATGTTAGTAAGAAAGATTTACTGGTAATTTACAGCAGAGAATTCTAATTTATGCAACAAATATATATCAATTGTTCTTGACCTAGTTTTCATGGTTCAGTGATTACTTGAAAGATATTGTTTCTTTTGTTGTCACATGAAGTATTTACTTATTATGAATAAAAGGATAATTATGTTCTGTACATGGCTTCCTTGTATAGTTTAGTTAACCTCAACATCATTATTTTATGGATCAGTGATCAATGTTAAGTTTAAGTAGTCTTGACAGTATCTCAGTACTATAATTATAAGTAATAGGTCAACTATATTTGTGAATGAAATTATTGTAAGGTATACATGTGTGAAGTAGCATATTAATCTATTGCAATAAAAAATCATAATATCTAATAAAATTTGTAGATTTAGCTAACAAAGTCCTTATATTTGTATAAAGTAACATTCGTTTATAGTGGAAAATTGTTTTAACGTTGAATAAGCTACAATTAAAAATTGCTTACTGGTCCCTCTCTGTGATTACCATTATATTACGCTGGTTCATTTCCCAATCTTTTTTTTTTTATCATTATGGTTCATTTCCCAATCAATCTGTCACCAAGGGAAGATAAATAAATCGATTTTCGTTTATAGTCTTTTTCAAAAATGATGAACGGTTCTTTATATTGGTATGTAATCATTTTAAACGTTTCAAATTTATGAAATTATATTCGTACATCAATGTTTTTGATACACCAATAACAAACACTGAAATATATTGAATTGATACATTTTGTAATTATTCAAAATTATATCAGAAACCTAAACTTAATTATAAAATAATGAACCTGTTAAGGGGAGAGAATACTCGCATAACTTTTTCGAATTGGCACATAATACAACGAAATGTGACTCTTGCATACAAATGGCACATCAATATAATTAATTATCTGCGAAATCGTCCCCCACCTTCAATGATGATTCTAAATTATAAATATAACCAAAAGTTGTTTATCTATAGATAGTTAAGACTAATAAAAGCTAACCCAATGTAAAAATATTTCTTTGCAATTTTTTAAAACTTCTTCAGAAAAATACTCGAGCCACTTGACTTTCATAGCTCAAAATTAACGTTTTTACACAATATTTGAATAAAGTAGTTGAAGATTATTCGCTTCTCAAAGTGTAAGACGCAATAAAAATCGTATGCTTGCACCATCCTACCGAAATACGGATTTGATTAAGTCCTGAACATTTCGACATTTCTTCGTATATTTTGAACAAAACCGGTTTTAACCAAATCACAAGTACGTGTTAAGATCCGACTAAATACCTATTTTCTTATATGGTCAGGTAAAGTTGTTATGTGAAGGGCAGGTCTCATTTGACCTTAACCTCATTTTCATGATTCATTGGACAATGTTTAGTTTCTGTGTTTTATGTCTATATCTCAGATAAAAAAAGCAATAGGCCTTAGGGACACTTTATTTCATGTAACAAAAGATTGTAATGTGTGCATGCCTGCTGGTAAAATTTATCTGACCTTTATCTCACTTTCATGGTTTATTGGTCATTTAAGTTTTGTGATGTTGCCTATTTTTCAGGTGCTATAAGAGATAGGACCTTTATATTTGGTGAATGGAATGATTGTTAGGTGTACATGTCTTACTGGCCACTTAATGGCATACACTAGAATTCCTTCTTGAGTTACATGCTTTAAATGTAAATCTAATTTAATAATTTTAGTGGTGGATGTGACATCACAATCCAGGGAACATCATTAAACAGTGTATACCAGCCTGAGTTGCTATCCTACATCCCAGGCAAAGATAATATCACAGTAAGTATTATGTGACATCACAATCCAGGGAACATCATTAGACAGTGTATACCAGCCTGAGTTACTATCCTACATCCCAGGCAAAGATAATATCACAGTAAGTATTATGTGACATCACAATCCAGGTAACATCATTAGACAGTGTATACCACCCTGAGTTACTATCCTACATCCCAGGCAAAGATAATATCACAGTAAGTACTACGTGTCATCACAATCCAGGGAACACATTAGACGGTGTTTACCAGCCGAAGTTAATATCCCACATCCCAGGCAGCACTAATATCACAGTTAGTACTATGTGACATCACAATCCAGGGAACATCATTAGACAGTATATACCAGCCGAAGTTAATATCCCACATCCCAGGCAGCACTAATATCACAGTTAGTACTATGTGACATCACAATCCAGGGAACATCATTAGACAGTATATACCAGCCTAAGTTACTATCCTACATCCAAGGCAGCAATAATATCACAGTAAGTATTATGTGACATCACAATCCAGGGAACATCATTAGACAGTGTATACCAGCCTGAGTTACTATCCTACATCCCAGGCAAAGATAATATCACAGTAAGTACTGTGTGACATCACAATCCAGGGAACATCTTTAGACAGTGTTTATCACAAATACAGTTGAGCTTGTGTCAAACACGGTTGTGTCAAAAAACTTTTGGTCCCAGTTAAATTCCTTTTTGATCAAAGCATAATTACTGCTGATGAGTCAAATGCAGTGGATTTGAATACCGGGTACTTGGATAAGTAGGGTAAATTTTATAGCCAGGCAGCACTCGCACCCGTAAAGTGGAAAGGGATTAATATAAGTTGCAAAACTTGTTTCCCAATCCACTATAAATAAATATGTTTATTTATACTAATTTTATAGCCCTTTATCTAAAAGAGTATCTTGTTTATGCAAAGCTCATACTGTATTTCAACACGCTTGATCTTTAAAGAACCCAATCCTTTGTCTGTTCTCTTTAACTTCAACTTTAAATTAACTTATTCTTGTGGATACTTTATTTCAAGTTTAGCTCTTTTCAGCCCACTTTGTTATGATGTAATACATGTTCATGATTTTCAAATTAACTTGATGTTGTTTTTAAAAGTAAGGAAAGATCCAAGTTTTACATATTCAGTATAATAATTTATTATACCCCCGCTTTAAAAAAGGGGGGTATACTGTTTTACCTCTGTCTGTCAGTCTGTCCGTCAGTCCGTCCATCAGTCCGTCAGTCAGTCCGTCCCATGAAACTTTCGTCACATTTTTCTCAGGAACTACACATCCACCCTTTCTGTAATTTGGTATCAACATTTATATATGTCAGCCATACAGTGTGATGCGTTTTCAGATTCATCACTTGACAACTTCCTGTTTACCGAACACTTGTCTGATTTTACACATGATAGCCAAGTTGAAAATTTTCGTCACATTTTTCTCAGGAACTACAATACAAGGATTTCTGAAATTTGGTTTCAGGATTTATATAAGTCAGCTACACCGTGTGATGCGTTTTCAGATTCATCACTCGACAACTTCCTGTTTACCGAACACTTGCATATTTTTACACTATTAATATTATCCACTTGCGGCGGGGGTATCATCAGTGAGCAGTAGCTCGCAGTTTCACTTGTTTTTGTTAAAATCGAAAAAGCTCTTAGTTGCACATTGCTTGAAAATTGTTCAATGGCCTAAACTGGGTATGTATAAAAATCAGTGGAAAAGCATAGAAAAGTGAAGTCAACAATTAGAACAAGCAATATTCTTGAATGTTACTGATTTTTTTCAGACAAACTGTAGACCTGTTGGATCAACTACTCTGGTATGTGAATCACCTGAAGGAACCATTGGTACCAGTATCAAATATGGACTTATTTTAGATGGGGTTACAAAGTATAGAGATTTATCTACAAACTTTCCTCGGGCATTTTTTAACATAACAAGTGACCCAACTGTTCAATCCAAGAATTTTGATGATTACAAAATGTTGTTTTCTGATAATATTATAATTCAGGTAAGATAAATGTTATTTGAAGCTAACCGTTGAAATATTTGTGAAATGCACTTTTAATCTTCAACTGAAAGTTTAAGACTGTATTGATAATGCAATGAAATTTTTAAAAAGATGCATCAGAGATATACATATGGGAAGGTTAAAATATTTAGAGTGAACAAAACACAAACAATCGAAAAGCTTGTCTTCTGTTCAACAACACAAATTCATTTTTAACCGGATTTTTGTGACAAAAATGTCGGTTATTGATTTGGGGATGTACGGCGGGCGGGCGGCAATCAAATGTTGTCCGTGCATTAACTCATGAACCGTTCAACCAAAGCTTTTCAAATTTTAATATGTTGTTACTGACAACTAAATGAAGGTCAAGTTCTATAATGGCGATTTTGACTTTTACCGTTCAGGAGTTATGGTTCTTGAAAGATTGAAAAATGGAGTTTCCAGTCGTGTCTGTGCATTTATGCATGAACTGTTCTACCAAAGCTTCCCAAATTTTAATATGTTGTTACCGATGACAAAATGGAGGTCAAGTTCAATAATGACGATTTTGACTATTACGGTTCAGGAGTTATGGTTTTTGAAAGATTGAAAATGGAGTTTCCAGTCGTGTCCGTGCATTTACGCATGAACTGTTTTACCAAAGCTTCCCAAATTTTAATGTATTGTTACTGATGACAAAATGGAGGTCAAGTTCAATAATGACGATTTTGACTTTTACCGTTCAGGAGTTATGGTTCTTGAAAGATTGAAAAATGGAGTTTCCAGTCGTGTCTGTGCATTTATGCATGAACTGTTCTACCAAAGCTTCCCAAATTTTAATATGTTGTTACCGATGACAAAATGGAGGTCAAGTTCAATAATGACGATTTTGACTATTACGGTTCAGGAGTTATGGTTTTTGAAAGATTGAAAATGGAGTTTCCAGTCGTGTCCGTGCATTTACGCATGAACTGTTTTACCAAAGCTTCCCAAATTTTAATGTATTGTTACTGATGACAAAATGGAGGTCAAGTTCAATAATGACGATTTTGACTTTTACCGTTCAGGAGTTATGGTTCTTGAAAGATTGGAAAATGGTGTTTCAAGTCGTGTCCGTGCATTTTCTCATAAACTATTCAACCAAAGCTTTTGAAATTTTTATATGTTGTTACTGATGACAAAATAGAGGTCAAGTTCAAAAATGACGATTTTGACTTTTACCATTGAGCAGTTATGGTTCTTGAAAGATCGTAAAATGGTGTTTGACCATTCATGTTGTTGCATTTACTAATGAACCATTCAATCTAAGCTTTTCAAATTTTAATATGATGATACTGACTACAAAATGGAGGACAAATTGATATTGACGATTTTCACTTTCAGCATTCATCAGTTATGGTTCTTGTGATATTGCCAGGACACAAATAAATGTTAATAAATCTGGTTTGCTGTCGTTGTGACAGCCTCTTGTTTAAAATTGTTTATATTCAAGAAATTTGTAACATCAATATTTTAACAAAAAATTAAGCAAGTTGCTTGGATATAAAATTACCCTTTACGTGAAATTTAAGAAATAATCTGCTTCTAATTTAATTTGCAGTTCTCAAAAATCATTTGTATTACAGGGTACTAGACTGCAGGAGGCTTGTGAAGGAAGCTTAAAGATAATGATTGGAAGTATTAACTGTAAAATAGAAAGTTCAACAAATGAAAAAATTACATGTAGACCTGACCTTGATTTTCCTGGTGTCAGTTTGGGTGCTGCCGACGTAATGGTATGAATGTAACGATATGAAAATAATTCTTAGGTTGTCATCATTCTCTCTTGAAAATTACGGAATGTAGGATATTTTGTATTAAAGTGTAAAGACATGAAGATTTTGTTTTATATTGCAAACACTGAACAGGGTAGGTAAATAGGTAAATATGCTTTTATAGCTGACAATGAGGTATGAGGTTTGCTCATTGTTGAAGGATGTAAGGTGACCTATAGTCAATTTCTGTATCATTTGGTCTCTTAGTGGAGAGTAGTCAAAATAATTATGACGTCTTGGAAGGCTATTTTAATTTTTTGCTTTGACTACTTCCTGTCAATCTAAGGCGTCAAAGAAAAGAGGTATAATAACCTTTCAAGACGTCATAATTATTTGGACTAAGTGGAGAGTTACTTTTCTCATTGGTAAACATACAACATCTGAGAATCTAGGAATCTGTTTTTTTGTGTTAGGTTTTCTTGTCATATTTATTATACCCATTTCCTACACTCTTTTATTCCTACAAAATAGAAAAAAATCAAAATAATTTTCCATTATGTGAATAGTCAGATGTTTTATTGATGCATAACACTTATTGATTTCATTTTCTGAAGAAAAAAACCAACTTTCATTTAAAGTATCAGCTATTTGCAATGTTACATTTACATTTGGTTGACTGCATTAAATTGAAATTCCTACCTTTGAAATTTATGACTGTTCAATTTAAATGATGAACTCTGTTTTGACCCACATTTCATGTTTCCAATAAATAGATTGAATTATTAAATAAAAAACTGTGGATTCATTTATTTTAAGTGTGAACCAATTTTTGTGGACTGAGGGAAAAACATTTCTTCGTTGATATTTGATTTTTATACGTCCGCAAAAATGTTTTTGGGATCGTATAATTGTATGATTTCGTCGTCATTATCTGAAGACACATTGGTTTTTGGACAATAATATTAGTTTTAGTGAATGGATCTCTATAAAATTTAATAAGAAGGTTGAATACCCCTAAAGGAAGATTGGGGATGATGGTCCCAACCGTTTTGGAATTAGGGCCCAGAAGTGCCCAAAACAATAAGGATAATAACTTGTGTATTGAGATTGCTCTGAAATTGTACCACAATGTTTAAAACCACAAGTAGAATGTTTAGATTTATTTGAGGGGTAATGGGGCCAAAAGTTTATGAATTAAGGGCCAAAACAGGGCCAAAAACAAATATTTTTCTAGTTTCCAGACAATAACTTGTGTGTAAATGTATGGATCTCTCTGAAATTGTACCACAATGTTCCATATAACAAAGGGAAGGCTGAGATTGAGTTTGGGGTTAGTGCCCAAAACATGTAGGAATTATGGGCCAAAAAAAAAGGCCAAAAAAAGCATTTTTGTCGAGCCTTCACTTTTAGTGGAAAAAGGGAGATATAGCGATCCTACATTCCGTCGGCTGGGGCGTCCATAAATAATCACTCTGTGTCTGTGGTTAAAGTTTTTGAAATTATAATAACTTTTATTAATGTCATTAAAGTGAGAGGGTTAGCGCTATAGAACCAGGTTTAATCCACCATTTTCTACATTTGAAAATGCCTGTACCAAGTCAGGAATATGACAGTTCTTGTCCATTCGTTTTTTATGCGTTTTGTTATTTGATTTTGCCATGTGATTATGGACTTTCCCAATTGATCTTCCTCTAAGTTCAGTATTTTTGTGATTTTACTTTTTAGAACTATACTGAATTTCTACCAAACTTGGACAGAAGCTTGTTTATGATCAGAAGATAGTCCATTTTTTCCGTACTTTACTTATAAATGGACTTAAGTTTTTCTGCCGGGAAACATAACATTCACTCTGTGGTTAAAGTTTTTAAAATATTAATAACTTTCTTATAATATTTTGGATTTGTACCAAACTTGGACAGAATCTTGTTTATGATCAAAAGCTAGTATGTAGAAGGATATGTTGTCAAAATTTTGTTCCTGTGTATCTGTATTAACTTATAAATGGACTTAGTTATTCTTCCAGTTAACATTACATACAGTCTGCAGTTAAAAATTTTAGTCAATAACTTGTATTTAGGTGTATGGATCTCTCTAATTTTGTACTTCAAGGTTCCATACTACAATGGAAAGGCTGGGATTGAGATTTTGGGTTATTGCTCAAAAGAGGGTTTTGTGGCAGTTAAGGGGGTGGGGGGATTTTTTCAATTTATAAATATTTGAAAAGTTTCAAGAAGAAATCTTCAATTGTACAGTATTGTGCAAAAGATTTGTAAGATCTTTGACCACATTTATTTTGTGTCAGAAACCTATATTATGTCAAAATATTTATCACAATCCAAATTCAGACCGTCTCAAGCTTGAATATTGTGTCCAAATTTGCCCCAACTGTTCAGCAGGGTTCAAACTCTGTGGTCGTATCAGACTGTGCTCAGCAAAACATATTATTTGCATTTGCAAATGTCTGCACACATGTCTATAGAAGATTTGTATTTTATTTGCATTTGCAAATGTCTGCACACATGTCTATAGAAAATTTGTATTTTATTTGCATTTGCAAATGTCTGCACACATGTCTATAGAAGATTTGTATTTTATTTGCATTTGCAAATGTCTGCACACATGTCTATAGATAAGAAGATTTGTATTTCCTTAAAAATTGGTTCACCTTTACCCACTAAATACACATACAACTACTTCATCTTGTTTTTCAGGTAAAAATTGGAAATTTTAATCATACAGCAGGAAGGATCAAACTTATATTATTCTGGGATACAATGGAGTTTATTGGAATAGCGATTGGCACTGGAGCTCTTGTTATTTTGGTTTTAGTTATTGTTATTTGTTGTTGTTGTTGTCGAAGGAAGAAATCAGATAGTTACAACAACTCCTCAAAAAGTAAGTAGTGTTTGTTGAGAGATGATTTAACCTATCAATAGTCATTTAAATATAAAATTTAAGATGGTATGAGTAAATGTGAAAACCTTGAACTAATGAGCCACTTAAATCCTAGTCAAAATAATTATGATGTCTTGAATGGCTATTTTTTCTTTTTCTTTCTGAAACAACTTCCTACTTGTCTTTACCCCGAAGCCATTTTTTTTCAGTTTGGACTTTGAGAGAGAATTTTTGGCAGAACTTTGAGAAAGTCTTAACTTTTGTGTGCTTATTAGTGAAAAATATTTCCAGAAATATTTAAAGGAAATGATGAAATAAGTTATGTTTCCATTTGAGGTGTGAAAAAAAATCTACTTTCATTGCAAAATAGTTTCCCAGATTTTCAAAGAAAGGTCACTTCTGAAGAGTATAAAATATCATAGTCAGTAAAATTTGATGAACCAGAATTTCTTGAATGTTTGATTTATATTATTTTGATATTCTGGTCTGCCAAAATTTACTGACTTTGATATTTTATACTCTTCTGAAGTATTGTATCTTGGAAAATCTGATCAAGAACTGAACCTTCTGTTATTTTTTTAACTTTTTTATAATTTGATCCTTTATAAGTATAAGATTTTTCAAAACTAATATGGTTTTCTTTTTCTTACTTCTAAATTAAGTCATTTTGTTTTAAAACTATTTCTTGATATACCCTTATTAAAAGGGCCAAGTGAACTTTTCTTTTCACATTGTCGTCGTTAATGAAATTTTACTAACAACTGGCAAATTAAACCAAACTTGGCCACATTCATCATAAGGGCATCTTGTTTAAAAATGTGGCCAAAATCATCAGTTGACTCAGTATTTGAATTATTGATCTTTAATGATGATTTATACCAATTTTAAGTGTTTCTGGCTATTATCTAAAAAATAATCAAAAAGGATCAGCATATCAATATTTACATATAAGTCAATATGGCCAAAATAGTCAGTCTGATCCTTATTGGAGTTCCTGCTTGAATAAACTGTATACTGCAAATTCAAAAATTATTGCGAGGTTTTTATTATTGCGAATAATGCGACAGAGCTGTAAATGCAATAACTTAAACTTGCATTTTGAAATATTTCATATGAATTAAAACACAGTGGCGGATCCAGAAATTTTCATTAGTGGGGGCCCACTGACTGACCTAAGAGGGGGCCCGCATCAGTCATGCTTCAGTGATTCCCTATATAAGCAACCAAATTTTTTCCCAAAAAGGGGCCCCCCCCTCTAAATCCGCCTCTGAAACAGGATTTTTCTCAAAATCGTAAAAATTAAAATCACCTTTAAGTCTAAAATGAAAAAAATCGCAATAATAAATGCAGGCAATAATTTCTGAATTTACAGTACTGTATAGGAGGGTTTGACCTTAAAGTCATAAAAAACCTCAAATTAAAAAAAATAATGCATATGTTTTATGGATAGTTGTCATTATAAAACTTATGTACATATACTTTTTTCTGAAGAAAATTCTTTAATTTGTTAATATTTAGAAGAAGTTTACTTTATGTTAATTGCTTCCTTCCAGAAAGCAATTCCCCGACATATTTTCCATATGCAAAGTGACCTCAGTGTGACCCATCTCGTAAAAATCTGGTGATCGCAATACGTATGGGTGTCCTTAAGATAAACTATAATTATTTGATTGTACATGTTAAACACATGCTTAATATCCATGCTTTTTGTTGATTGTTGACAAACAGGTGACAATGGTTAAACTTCGGCTTCAAAACACGAACTTTAATTACCTACCATATTTTCACAACAACACTGACCGATTGAAAAAAAAATTGACAATTTTACAAAAGGAGTAGGTCCGGTAAGGACCGATTTTGGCCTCAAATTTCAGGTTCATCTGACGAAAGATTTTGACCACTTTTTAAACACTTAAGTGTCTATTTTATTTGATTCAATTAATTTATGTGAAAGATTTTAACTGATTTTGTCATTAAAAACGATCCGATTCAAGCTCAAATATAAAAAATCTACCAAATATGCCAAAAAATGCCACTTTTCAGATGGTTTTTGTCAAAAATGAAAGTGGCCGCACCCGTGTTCATCCTCAACCTTTATATATATTATGTATTATCATAAAATACAACTTACATTTTAATATTAAGGATGAACACGAATGCGGCCACTTTCATTTTACACGAAAACCGTCTAAAATTTAACTAAAATGCTAGAATTGTGAAGATTTCAGTGATTTAGCATGACTTAATGGTGCTTGTACCCGATATATGTGCATTGTATTGTCAAAAACAGCCCATATTTATGTAACAGAAGCATTCTACTGTTCAATTAATAAATAAAAGTTTACATTTTAACAATTTTGTAAAACTGCTATATTTTGGGGCCAAAAAGGGGTCTTACCGGACCTACTCCTTTATGCGAAAAAAATGATAAAATCATGCACAGAAGACTAAGTTTATGATGTTTGTATGCATTGGTACAAGAATAGGAATAACATAATTTTTCACCAGACACTCGTTTCATATGACTTTAAATGATGTTTATTAATCTTTTATGTTTTGGTCAGAAACTAAAGAAGATAGAGTGAAACGGTAAATAGAAAAAATGATCAGCAATAAAAGATTAAAAAAAATAATGGCAATCACTTCTATAGAGTAATTTTTGTCTTGAAATCTAATCTTGTTTACAGTGTAGGAAAGTGCCAATTGTTTACATGCACATAGTTCTTGGTGAACAACATAGGCTCCTTAGAATGACGAGAAAAGAACAGCAAAATGTAATTTTAAGCTTGTCTTGTGAATCTCTTTAATGACTTTTACAAAATGCATAGTAATACTTGCATATCTAAAAAGTCCTGGTTTAGAGGGGTCATAACTGGGACAATGTAACTTTAATATTGATCTTCGATGATATAACACCAAATTTGGGGGAAGGGGTAGGTGGGGTTGGTGGTTGATTGATTTTAATCTATTGAAAATTGGATTTCAAGCACCACTGGATTATATGATGTCTTATGTTGTAATTAATCATCATTTTCAGGTCCAATCCAGAATGGATTTGATATACCAATGTATAATGCAGGAAGCACTTCGCCTAGTACAACTAACTTAATACAGAAAGAAGAAGTACCAAGCTTTCCTAACAGAATGTATTCTGAGAAACGTCATTTAGAACAAGCTTTAAGTTATGACGAAACAGACTGTTCTGATGATTTCCTCCATAAAATAGAAAGTTCAGTTAGAGAAAAGATTGAGAAGAGTATATCAGATAGACAAAATATAGAGCCGGGAAAAGTGTGTACACTCAAAGGTAGGGAATATATATTTTGGGTCAAATATTTTTATGCCCAACCTACGATAGTAGAGGGGCATTATGTTTTCTGGTCTGTGGCTCATTTCGTCCGTCCGTCTGTGCTTCCCTTCGTTCGTCTGTCCGTTCAGGTTAAAGTTTTTGGTCAAGGTAGTTTTCGATGAAGCTGAAGAAAATGAAAGTGGGAGTTTCAGATTAAAGTTTTTGGTCAAGGTAGTTTTTGATGAAGCTGAAGTCCAATCAACTGGAAACTTAGTAAACTTGTTGCTTATGATATGATCTTTTTAATTTTAAAGCCAAATTAGACTTTTGACCCCAATTTCACGGTCCACTGAACATAGAAAATGAAAGTGGGAGTTTCAGATTAAAGTTTTTGGTCAAGGTAGTTTTTGATGAAGCTGAAGTCAATTTCACGGTCCACTGAACATAGAAAATGAAAGTGGGAGTTTCAGGTTAAAGTTTTTGGTCAAGGTATTTTTTGATGAAGCTGAAGTCAAATCAACTTGAAACTTAGTAAACTTGTTGCTTATGATATGATCTTTTAAATTTTAAAGCCAAATTAGACTTTTGACCCCAATTTCAGGGTCCACTAAACATAGAAAATGAAAGTGGGAGTTTCAGATTAAATTTTTTGGTCGCCAATCAATTTGAAACTTAGTACATATGTTCCCTATAGTATAAACTTTCTAATTTTAATGCCAAATTAGATTATTACCCAATTTCACGGTCCATGGAACATGGTAAAGGATAGTGATAGTGGGGCATCCGTGTACTTTGGACACATTCTTGTTCTTAAATGTCTTTGGCTGTTATTTTTTTTTCACAATCTTTTGGCTCACGGTCCATTGAACATAGAAAATGAAAGTGGGAGTTTCAGGTTAAAGTTTTTGGTCAAGGTAGTTTTTGATGAAGCTGAAGTCCAATCAACTGGAAACTTAGTAAACTTGTTGCTTATGATATGATCTTTTTAATTTTAAGCCAAATTAGACTTTTGACCCCAATTTCACCATCCACTGAACAAAGAAAATGAAAGTGGGAGTTTCAGATTAAAGTTTTTGGTCAAGGTAGTTTTTGATGAAGCTGAAGTCCAATCAACTGGAAACTTAGTAAACTTGTTGCTTATGATATGATCTTTTTAATTTTAAAGCCAAATTAGACTTTTGACCCCAATTTCACGGTCCACTGAACATAGAAAATGAAAGTGGGAGTTTCAGATTAAAGTTTTTGGTCAAGGTAGTTTTTGATGAAGCTGAAGTCAATTTCACGGTCCACTGAACATAGAAAATGAAAGTGGGAGTTTCAGGTTAAAGTTTTTGGTCAAGGTATTTTTTGATGAAGCTGAAGTCCAATCAACTTGAAACTTAGTAAACTTGTTGCTTATGATATGATCTTTTTAATTTTAAAGCCAAATTAGACTTTTGACCCCAATTTCAGGGTCCACTTAACATAGAAAATGAAAGTGGGAGTTTCAGATTAAAGTTTTTGGTCGCCAATCAATTTGAAACTTAGTACATATGTTCCCTATAGTATAAACTTTCTAATTTTAATGCCAAATTAGATTATTACCCAATTTCACGGTCCATGGAACATGGTAAAGGATAGTGTGAGTGGGGCATTCGTGTACTTTGGACACATTCTTGTTCTTAAATGTCTTTGGCTGTTATTTTTTTTTCACAATCTTTTGGCTGTTATTTTTTTTCACTATTTTTTTACCTCAAAGATATAGGCTTTCAAATCAAAAAAATTATAATGAAGTAAAATGAATTATAGCACATTTTATTTTACTCCTGAACAATGAAAAGTTTTTACTTGTTATAATCATCAGGATCATTTACATTACAGGAACTGAGATACGGGTACTTAATGGAACATTCAGTAAAAATTCTCCAAATACTGGCAAAGAGTTGACAATCAAAACCAATGTAAAAACATTAAAGGAATTGAGTAAGTATTTATCATAGTCAATTGAAAAAGGATCAGCAATCAAATAAAAGTCCACTTAAAATATCACAGAAAATTTAGGACAGAGCAACTCATACCCTACACATATCTTGTTTAATGGTATATGATAACAGACATTAATGATAAAGTGTCTCAGATATTCTATAGCAATTAGGTCATGATGGTGTTTGTGAAACATTCAAAGAGACAATTTCATGTTTACTTCTAAAAACCACTGATGAAGAAGTTCTATAGTTAGCAGTTAACCTCTTTCAAGCATTTCCTACCATGGAATATATAGTAAAATATGTATGATTTGTTGCAATAAGAATATGTTTATATTTTTGCAGTGGTGGACAACAAGTACCCTGCTTGGGTTAATAATGGATTGTTGGAATGTATGAAGTTTCAAGATTGTTTCCATGACAATATACAAAGAATGCTTGGTATTTCTGTTGACCAAAATAGATTTTATGAGTTTTATCCTGCCTACAGTAGAGGATTTAAAGAATATTTAAATGATGCCAAGCATGTAAGTATAAATTATTTCAATGGAACTGAATTTTGAATTTAATTTTGAGATTTTTTTAAAGTTACTTGTACTGGCTAGCTGAAAATACATAAATGTGTACCTTTCTTGCAAGCAGCTCTCTGAAGAATTCTTGCAACAACTCTTTGTGGGATCAGTAGGTGGTTAAAGGGAAGTAAATAAAGATGACTGGCGCCACCCAGATAATGCTAGATTTCACATCCAAGATAATAGGAGTAAATTTATTTTCAACTGCCCTGGTTATAAAAAAATCAAAATTGAAATAGTGAGAAATGAGTGTTGGCCATTGGTGTAAAAATATTGAAAAATTTAGAGAAAATCTCTGTGACATGCAACTTTTTCTGTGCCAAATTTAGCAAGCTGTGTTCTTCATTTGTACTATTTTGGAAATTTAGAGTACCCTTAAAAAATGCTATTTTTCTATCAAAAAAGCTGCGGCACCATATGTGTTTTGCAGTTTCTATTACACCCAAAGGTGTAGATAATACGGAATACAAAATTTTTTTCAATGGATCTTTGATAAGAAAAGGCTACCATTGTCGCCTATGTAAATAATTACTTCATTGTAACCGAAAGGCTTATTACAAAGTTAAAATGTATGCTCCTTGTCAATCAACTGTGTAGACCCTACCTATATTGTTTAATGTTAATTTATTCTTATCCTGAATGTTATGCAAACAACAATCAACAATCATTAAGGTTTGATTTCAACCAATTTCTAAGAAATTTAAAGTCAAAACATCTAAAAGCTTTTTTGTTTTTAAATAAAGATATAGCTTTTTAAAAGATATAGTTGTAATGAAAGAGGTGATGTGTCAAATGGTCCTCAAAATAAAGATTTGATGGTGGTTTTCGGAGAACAGTCTAAAGATACTGCACTTACATTATTTAAGGAATGACTAATATTTTTTCTGTCTATGAAAAAATAACATCAAAAATGTGGTGCACACTGTTACGCAGGTTATTTTAAAGTGTGCACCACATTTTTTTTTTGTTATTTCAAATAGACAGAAAAAATATTTCAGTCATTTCTTATAATTTAATTTTAAATTCCATATTAAACCATGAAAAAATGTTGATGAAGTCACAATCACATGACAAAACTATGTCTATCAGCTGATAAACAAGACAACATCAGCCAATCAGAAGATGTGTTACATCCAAAATTAAATTATTAGTTATTGGATACCAATTTTCATGGTTTTCATGGGTACTGGTGATCAATGAATTCAAATGTTCAACAAATTACACATTTTTCATAGGTCTGACACAGTATGTACACTTCGGCAAAACAACTAAATGAAATATTCACAAAAAAAAGTTTTCCTGAATAAAAAAAAATATTTATTCATTTATGCAGTGTTGGTTAATAATAACAGGGTAAACTTATTATTGTTCGATCTCATATTTTTACGATGATGCAATGCTATTGTAATAAAAGATTTTTTTATAGTTCTCTTTCTCATTCTGTAAACTTTTGACAGGACTTTACAGTAAAACAGTTACTTGAGATGTGTCTACAGGTCGCACAGGGAATGACTTACCTATCCAATGAAAACATGGTTCATAAAGATCTTGCTACAAGGAACTGTGTGTAAGTTAAAGATTTTTTCAAAGAAATACCATAAAAACATAACAAAAAGAGTAAAAATTCCAAATGCAGAACCGGAAATTAACCTTCATTAACAATCATATTACCAAAAGAGTTTAAAATTTGTGATTGCCTAAAAATAAACTGAGCTAGAATTTGTAATGAATCGCCTCAGTTCTTTCTGTCAATCTGTTCTAAAAATAAGTAGGTGCATCTATTGCTTACCCATTAAATAGGTTTAAAAAAAAACATTGCACAATGGTGTTACACCAAATTTAATAATATTATAAATTCAAAAGGGTAGTTTCAAGTTTAGCATGAGAAAATATGTAGGCTCAATTTTTTTTTTAGTTACACATTTACATTTAGATTTTAGATTTAATTCCACAGTCTCAACTCAGAGAATTGTTAACCATTTTTTTGGTACTGATAGTTCAGTCATGGTATTATTTAGGGATATTAGTCATATTATTATCTATAGCTATTTTTATTTAGAAAGAATTGTTAGGTCTGGCAAACAGTACTGCTGGTGCTTCCCTCAAAAATACTTAACCTGAATTTCAATCTAGAAATTTTGGATTGGACATGCTATTTATTTGAAAAGAGTTGTTGATAGAAATTGTATCTTAACTGGTTATCAGCAACAATCAAAAACTATCCTTGTTTTTTGGTTGAAATTGAATCCATGGTATCCAAAAACAAAGCAGTTAACAAATATTAAAATGCTGAAACAATATTTAGAGAATTAAATTGATGAAAAAATTGTACATTTTAGGGTATGTGCAGATGGATTAATAAAGATTTCTGATTCATCATTTTCCTGGAATCTTTATCCAACAGAGTACCTGTATGATCAACTAAGACAGAGATACCTTCCAGTAAGATGGATGGCTTTAGAAAGTCTTAAGATGGGATATTATGACATTTCATCTGATGTGGTATGGACAGATTTTTAAATTAAGTATTTCTACTGGAAAAAGAAAGAATATAGGGGACGATGCACTTGAGACAACAATTATATAAATTATTAGTGGGATAACAGTCTATTAAGTCCTTGTTTTAAAAATTTCAATAGGAAGTCTATTTAGTTAAAACTTCCAATAGGAAGTCTATTTAGTAACAAAGTTTTTACTGTTGTTCCTTATAGATGTTGCAGGAAGGTATCTGATGGTAAACTAAAACATGCTACTCCATACTGCGCTCTTGACTCAAATCTTCACAGTTAGTAGATTTCGACATTAGTTGATATTCGATACTTATAATGTGCGGGAATGAATGTGACAGAAATTATTCATTGGCATCTATAATAATATTTTCTTCCATCAAATTCATTGGCCAAAGAGTACAACTGTTTAACATTTTTCATGCTATTCAGGACAGCACAATATTTTCTACAAAAAAGATGATAGGTTTAAGATGAAAGATGATGATTGAACAACAGGAGATCAAATAAAATTGATTGGAGACCAATTCATTCAATTACATGAATGGATTCAAATAAACAAAATGTCAGCAAACTTTAAATTTTAATGATTAGACAAATTTCATTTATTTTTTTAGGGTACCAAATTTTGTGGATTAAGAAAAAAAATGTAGTTAAGTTGATATTTGATTTCAGGGTTTTGCCACAAGCATACAAGCTTATAGAAAATGTGTCCTGTCCACACTAAATCCATCAAATTGGTATACCACAAATTATAATGAATCCACAGTATACAATGTCATATTTTTTTTTATTCAAGTTAACAAATGAACCCTTTATTTTTCAGTGGTCATTTGGTGTGTTACTATGGGAAGTTATGACCCTTTCTCTGTATCTACCATACCATGACCAGGAATCAGACAAAGCCATAAAAGACCACATAGATGAAGGCTTCCGATTGGGAATGCCAACAAATGCTCCAGAGGACTTGTGAGTAGCAATATTTATTCATTTGAATATTCCCAGCTTTGATGTGAATATTTCATATAACATATGATTGAATGGCTAGTAGTGTATAGTGTCAAGCATCAAAATATTACATGTTTATTTACGTGGATGACATGCTTTATTTATGCCCTCCTCCTTCAATCCACAACAGACGCTAAACTAAACACTCTTTAGACTATAAGTAATTAAGTCATAAAAGTAAAGTATAACAAACACAGAAATGATATCGTGAATTTTTACTTGTCAAAACATAAAGTATTGCGTAAAGTATTACAAAACTTTAAACTGTTTACAACATATAAAAGATAAGTGAAAAATGTTCTTAATTAACATAAGTAAATTACATAACAATACAATTGTAACATACCATTATGTAACATAAACTCTTGGTCTAGAATGGGGTCACATATGCCACCAGGAAAGATGGTGAAAAATCGAAGAGATCAAAGATAACTTATTGATTACAAATAGTATCGATCCTCTTGCTGTCTAAATAATTGATTATGGAATATCTAAAAATAGCTAACCAATCAAAACTCTTCATCTTGACTTAATTAAGAGGCTTTCAAAGGGTATCGTTAAAAATGGAAATTATATGTTAATCTAATTTATAAAAAGATTTCAATCATCAGCATAAAAATAGATATTAAAATAACTTGCCTATATAATAATGGCACATTGATATACCCTGCTTTGTACTAGGCTAACACAGCAAGTCAGTTTTAATGCCCCACCTACGATAGTAGAGGGGAATTATGTTTTCTGGTCTTTGCCTCCGTTTGTCCGTCCGTCCGTCTGTGCCTCCGTTCGTCCGTCCGGTTAAAGTTTTTGGTCGTGGTAGTTTTTGATGAAGCTGAAGTCCAATCAACTTGAAACTTAATACACATGTTCCCCATGATATGATCTTTCTAATTTAAATGCCAAATTATAGTTTTGACCCCAATTTCATGGTCCACTGAACATAGAAAATGATAGTGCAAAGTTCAGGTTAAAGTTTTTGGTCAAGGTCGTTTTTGATGAAGTTAAAGTTACATCAACTTGAAACTTTGTACACATGTTCCCTATGATATGATCTTTCTAAATTAAAGTTTTGACCCCAATTTCACGGTCCACTGAACATAGAAAATGATAGTGGGAGTGGGGCATCCGTGTACTATGGACACATTCTTGTTTATAAAGTTATCTCAGAGGGTAACATTCAGCATTCAGCAAGAAGACATTTTACTCTACCAAATATTCTTAAGTCATTAATATTTCAGTATAGACTATAATAACTTTTTGTCGAATGATTTTCGTGATAAAGCTTGTATGCTGACTTTGGGAAAGCTATAAATTCAAATATCCCAAAATTCATTTGGTCCTCAATCTACAAAACTTGGTAACCTTGGTAACCTTGGTAAACGAATCCACAGCTATGTTCTCCACATACGCAATTGAATATAAAAAAGAAGATGTGGTATGATTGCCAATGAGACAACTATCCACAAAAGACCAAAATGACACAGACATTAACAACTATAGGTCACCGTACGGCCTTCAACAATGAGCAAAGCCCATACCGCATAGTCAGCTATAAAAGGCCCCGATAAGACAATGTAAAACAATTCAAACGAGAAAACTTATGGCCTTATTTATGTAAAAAAATGAACTAAAAACAAATATATAACACATAAACAAATGACAACCCTGAATTACAGGCTCCTGACTTGGGACAGGCACATACCTAAATAATGTGACGGGGTTAAACATGTAAGCGGGATCCCAACCCTCCCTCTAACTGGATTGAAATCTTTTTAATACAAATCTGATAGTAAAACTATTTTCAATAGATTTTACATGATTTTATAATGTGTACTTTTAATCCTTCCATTACAGATATGGTTTAATGGTTAATTGCTGGGAAGTTGACAATCATCATCGGCCATCATTTGATGAGATTGTCCAACAGTTAGGTAGTGTTATGGATCCTGAATCCAAGTATATAAATTTAAACCAGTCGACAGCAGGAAAACATAACGCTGCCCCACCAGTCCCCCAAAGAGGGGGAACAGTAATCAGAGGACAAAGATCATGATCATAAGTGCTTATATTAATCAAATCACAAATGACAAAACATAATACAATTCTGTAGAACTAACCACCAGTGATTTACGTGTCTTCTTAATTAGGAGAGTTTATCACTTTTTTCACTTATTGCGATGATCACTTTCTGTCTTTATGATTAAGAACTTATGCTTATAAGGAAATTGCTATTTTATATAAAAATGGTGATTGCCTTTGTTAGAGCGGATCATAGTGCTACCATAAATGGGATTAGTAGTATTGTTTTCATTGATGAAAAAACATTGTTGTATTTTATTGATCTCTCATCTCTAGTGCTTTAAGGTAGTCCTTCCTTACTAAAAATGATGTTTATATAAGAAATGATCTTGAAAGTAAAGATAGTCTAATTTTTGAGATCTAATGTTTAATAACAGAACAGATTTTCTAGTATAATGTAGTATTTAATTTGAAATAAATTGTTGTTTACTTTCTCAATTGTATATTTGGGTTTTTAAAGAGTTTCTTGGGAGGTAAAATCTCAAATTTTAAAATAAAAATGAAAAATAAAAAAGAGTATACCAAAAATGGATTTAATTTCTTAATAATATAATTACTCTGATGATAAGTTTGAGTACTAAGTCTTTTAGATTTGTAAATTTTATATTAGAGAGAAATATTTTAAAATATGGAAGCAGATATTAATATCGTCATAAACATGCATGAAATATTTGCCACTGAACATTAAGCAACCAACAATCAATCAATCCCATATCAATCTTTTTAAAGTAACACAAATTCTTTTCAAGTTTTGAAATTCACTTATATAAAAGATGTAGCCGCATGAATTTTTATATTGTTATCTAAGCAGCATAATGAACCATTCCATTTTTTATGTTTATTTATATGATCTTGTATTTTTTGTATTTTTGCATTTTATATGAATGTACAGAAGTTTTTAAATACAATTGTATATAGATCTGACTGCCTAAGACATCATTGTAAAAATCTGAAATATTTAAGTTTGCTATGTCAATCAATTATATGTATTTAACTTTATACGTTCTTTCTGTCTTGTACAATGTTCCTTATTAGGAAATTGTTATTTGATTTAAACAATGGTGTTTGTCTTTATTATAGTAGATTATAGTGCTACCATAAAGAAGCTTAAAAGTTGAAAGGTCACCAAAGTTAGCTTTGTTGCGTCGTTGTATTTGATCAGTTGGACAGAATTATCTTCTGGTATCAGCAAGTGGAAATTAACTTGACAAAACTTAAGAATAGCATAAATTTAATGTTGCACTCAAAATTCTTACTATATCACAAGAGTTAGTTAATGAATTTGTCTTGTTTTGACTCTAGCTAGACTGCCATTAATATGAACATAACACATGGGTGAAACAATTGATGCATGTATTTGCGTAATTATGCAGATTCCAGGCAAATTTCCTATAGTTTTATATATATCATGGTTCCATTCAGTAAAAAATAATATTGATCATTTGTTGTGTGCACAGCTTTATTTATGATTATTACTCTAATCGAATATCATCATCTTTCTTATTGAATGTTTTGTTCTTTTTTTAAACTGTGATGTATGTTTTCAGTATGTATCATGTGACATTATCATGTTATGATCATTTATTTATTGTCAGTAGTCACGGAAATGATGATTTTAAAAGCATTATGGGTAACCAGTATCATTGACAACAGAAATAGGCAACTCTCCTACATTCCATTCAGTTATATACACAATTCATCATTTATCATGACATCATAATAAAGCCTAATTAAGCTGATGCCGTGTGCAGCAATCACCTTTATTATGTGCAGAGCTTTGATAATTACCCTTTTTTTATTTAAACCTTTTCAATAGAATTTTTTGTATATTATGCTATCAATTATATTATTATGTTATATTATGTAGCATATTTATCTATTGCAATAAAAATTCATAATATCTAATAAAATTTGTAGATTTAGCTAACAAAGAAAGTCCTTATATTTGCATAAAGTAACATTCGTTTATAATGGAAAATTGTTTTAACGTTGAAAAAGCTTCAATTAAAAATTGCTTGCTAGTCCCTCTCTGTGATTACCATTAGATAACTCTAGTTCATTTCCCAATCAATCAATCATCAAGGGAAGGTAAATAATGCAATATTCATCCATAGTCTTTTTCAAAAATGATGAACGGTTTTTTATATTGGTATGTAATCATTTTAAAGGTTTCACATATGAAATTATATTCGTACATCAATGTTTTTGATACACCAATAACAAAAACTGAAATATATTGAATTGATACATTTTGTAATTATTCAAAATTATATCAGAAACCTAAACTTAATTATAAAAAAATGAACCTGTTAAGGGGAGACAAAACTCGCATAACTTTTTCGAATTGGCACATAATACAACGGAATGTCACTCTTGCATACAAATGGCACATCAATATAATTAATTAACTGTGCAATGGTGCTCCACCTTCAATGATGATTCTAAATTGTAAATATAACCAAAAGTTGTTAATCTATAGATAGTGAAGACCAATGAAAGCTAACCCACTGTAAAAATATTTCTTTGCAATTTTTTAAAACTTCCTCAGAAAAATGCTCGAGCCACTTGACTTTCATAGCTCAAAATTAACGTTTTTGCACAATATTTGAATAAAGTAGTTAAAGATTATTCGCTTCTCGAAGTGTAAGATGCAATAAAAATCGTATGCTTGCACCATCTTACTGAAATACGGATTTAATTAAGTCCTGAACATTTCGACATTTCTTCGTTTATTTTTCAATTTATCAAAACCGGTTTTAAACAAATCACAAGTACGTGATAAGATCCGACTAACTACCTTTTACCCGATATGGTCAGGTAAATTTTCTATATTATGCTACCAATTGTATTATAATGTAATATTATGTTATCAATTGTATTATAATGTAAACCTTAGTTTAAAAAATGCCATGGGGCAGTGGCATATCATCAGTGAAGTATGCTTTTAAATCATTTCGTAAATCATTTTTTCTCAATAAGAATTTTATTATTTTCGATCAGCTTTTGCTGTCACCTAGACCCCCTGCTTATGGTTTGTTTTCCGGTGGCTTTGCCACAGATCTTGGAGAGATATTAAACAAAGTTAAACTAGAAAATGAGAAAAATAAATGACTATTGTAAAAATTTTACATGCAATAGGTTTTTTAAAAATTCATTACACATATTTTTCTGAAAGTACAAATCTACAGCTTTAAATATCATGGTAAGAAACTTTATGGGTATACATCAGGGTTAGTATGATAGAAATTGCAATTTTAGGTAAAATTAACTGTTTCCAAGATTACAAAAATGTATTAGTAATGTAATGGTAATAGTTCAGAATTCACTTGTTAAAATTGTTTTTCTGTTAAAGAAATTGTTCTAGTTTATAAACATCTTACAAGTTATCTGTATAAACTTAACCATTATATCAGATTGTCTATATCCATAATCATATGCTATATTTATTTTCACTCCATTATATCTTGTTGTTTTTTTTTATTCATAATCATATGCTATATTTATTCTCACTCATTAGTCCCAAGAGCTTAAAATTTTTTCTTCATTTTTGTTTTCGAGTTATTATAACCATGAATGTCCAAAGGTAGTAATATCTGATGTAACCAAAAGGTCACTTCTCTTGTAAGGTCAGTTTTCTATGGTCCCAAGATTGACCTTGACATACAGGTTTGACTGTAATTTTACCATGAGGTACTGGCATGCTTTAAACCATTATGAAAACAGAGACAAATAACTGACATATAATGATAGTCATTTACTTTTTCAAACTGAGGAAAAAAATGTTTGTTTTTTGTGGAGCCTGAATATGACCAATCAGTCCTCCAAATGTACCTTCCCTTTATATGTAGATCTGTTATACTGTCAACTCAGGTATTATTGCATGCATTTATTATTGCGATTTAAAAAAAAAAGACAAAAATACGAGATTAATTTTTGTGATGTCTGGGCGGGAATTTCTCGCTGCATTGAAGACCTGTTGGTGACCTTCGGCTGTTGTCTGCTCTATGGTCGGGTTGTTGTCTCTTTGACACATTCCCCATTTCCATTCTCAATTTTATATGTATCAGATATAAGAGTGCAAATTTTTATCATTGCCATGACCACTCAGTCGCATTATTCGCATTAATAAAACCTCGCAATAATTTCTGAATTTACAGTATTCAAATTTGGACATATAATATGGTTCAAAAACAGATCAGTCAACTGTGATACACCATATATATGTGATTTTTTTAATGTTTTGTAAGGCTTTTTTTGTAAACTATTTAATTTGCTTTCTTTTTTGTTACTTTTTTTTACCTCTTTAATTAAATGGCTTTATTTGACAATTTTTTTTTTGGTCATATTGTGCAGTTTACACTACTTGAAACCAGTGAATATTTTTCGTTAAGGTATGAGTTGTAACCATGATATGATAAGTTTTTTATGAATGGTATTGTTAATTACTTAAGGTATCACACATGATACAGATGTAGAATCTATATATATACTTATTGCAACTAACACAGATATACAATCAAAGTGCCATGTGAAGTGCTGTTGTGTACTATATATATTAAAGTTTGAAACTATTTTGTTTTGGTATCATCAATATTTACTTATATTGGCCTCTGCAACATGCTTTTGTTTTAATTGGGTGGTAGTTTTTGTCAAGCTTGCAACTTTTGTTGCAGAAAGCTCAACATAGGGATAATGATCCGGCGGTTACGGCGGCTACGGCGGTGACGGCGTTAGCTAACTTCTTAAAAGCTTTATATTTTAGAAGGTGGAAGACCTGGATGCTTCATACTTTGTATATAGATGCCTCATGTTACGAAGTTTCCGTCAGTCACATGTCAAATGTCCTTGACCTCATTTTCATGGTTCAGTAACAACTTGAAAAAAAAGTTCAGATTTTTTGTAATGTTGAATTCTCTCTTATTATAAGTAATAGGATAACTATATTTTATATGTGCATACCTTGCAAGGTCCTCATGTCTGTCAGACAGTTTTCCCTTGACCTCGACCTCATTACATGGATCAGTGAACAAGGTTAAGTCAAGTCCAAATCTCAGATACTATAAGCAATAGGGCTAGTATATTCGGTGTATGGAAGGACTGTAAGGTGTACATGTCCAACTGGCAGGTGTCTTCTGACCGTGACCTCATTTTCATGATTCAGTGGTTATAGTTAAATTTTTGTGTTTTGGTCTGTTTTTTTCATACTATATGTAATAGGTCTACTATATTTGTTGTATGGAATGATTGTAAGATGTACATGTCTAGCGGGCAGATGTCATGTGACCTTGACCTCATTTTCATGGTTCAGTGGTTATAGTTAAATTTTTGTGTTTTGGTCTGTTTTTTTCATACTATATGTAATAGGTCTACTATATTTGTTGTATGGAATGATTGTAAGATGTACATGTCTAGCGGGCAGATGTCATGTGACCTTGACCTCATTTTCATGGTTCAGTGGTTATAGTTAAATTTTTGTGTTTTGGTCTGTTTTTTTCATACTATATGTAATAGGTCTACTATATTTGTTGTATGGAATGATTGTAAGGTGTACATGTCTAGCGGGCAGATGTCATGTGACCTTGACCTCATTTTCATGGTTCAGTGGTTATAGTTAAATTTTTGTGTTTTGGTCTGTTTTTTTCATACTATATGCAATAGGTCTACTATATTTGTTGTATGGAATGATTGTAAGGTGTACCTGTCTAGCGGGCAGATGTCATGTGACCTTGACCTCATTTTCATGGGTCAGTGGTTATAGTTAAATTTTTGTGTTTTGATCTGTTTTTTTCATACTATATGCAATAGGTCTACTATATTTGTTGTATGGAATGATTGTAAGGTGTACATGTCTAGCGGGCAGATGTCATGTGACCTTGACCTCATTTTCATGGTTCAGTGGTCAAAGTTCAGTTTTTGAGTTTTGGTCTTTTTATCTAATACTATATGCCATAGGTCAACTATATATGGTGTATGGAAATATTTTATCTTTATGTCAGTAGCGCAGGTTTCTTTTGACCGTGACCTCATTTTCACGGTTCATTGCACAGTGTTAAGTTTTTGTTTTTTGGTCTATTTTTCTTAAACTATAAGTAATAGGTCAACTATATATGTTGTATAGAAACATTGTTAGCTGTACATGTCTGACTGGCATGGTTCATCTGACCTTGACCTCATTTTCATGGTTCATTGGTCTTTGTTTAGTTATCTTGGTTAATGTTAAGTTTATGAGACAGTTGGAATAAAGCTTTATACTTAGGACTATCAACATAATATCAATGATTAGTATAGAAGGCGAGACATTTCAGCGTGTGCACTCTTGTTCTTTCTTTGAAAATTTGAAGGCCAGACATAGAAGTCCTGTATTTTGTTGTCCTTATATTGGTTACCCAGTAAACCAAAAAGTTATTCAAATATAAAATTAAGAAGGTGTGGTATGATTACCAATGAGACATCTCCCCACAAGGGACCAAATAACAGAGAGATTTAAATTACCAAAGGCCACTGTACTGCAATCAACAATTAGTAAAACCCATACCCCATAGTCAGCCATAAAAAAATAATTAAAAATTAAAGATAGTATTTTATGCAAGATATTATCTCTATGAAGTTATCTCATCACAAAACAAACATCGCATATTCACATAGTTTTTATACGACCGCAAAAAGGGACCCAAATAAGCATTTTTCTTGGTTTTCGCACCATAACGTTAGTATAAGTTAATAGAAATCTATGAAATTTAAACACAAGGTTTATGACCATAAAAGGAAGGTTGGTATTGATTTTGGGAGTTTTGGTCCCAACAGAATAAGGGGCCCAAAGGGTCCAAAATTAAACTTTGTTTGATTTCATCAAAATTGAATAATCGGGGTTCTTTGATATGCCGAATCTAACTGTCATGACTGTGTATGTAGATTCTTAACTTTTGGTCCCGTTTTCAAATTGGTCTACATTAAGGTCCAAAGGGTCCAAAATTAAACTTAGTTTGATTTTGACAAAAAATGAATCAGTTAGGTTCTTTGATATGCTGAATCTAAAAATGTACTTAGATTCTTGATTATTGGCCCAGTTTTCAAGTTGGTCCAAATCGGGGTCCAAAATTAAACTTTGTTTGATTTCATCAAAAATTGAATAAATGGGGTTCTTTGATATACCAAATCTAACTGTGTATGTAGATTCTTCATTTTTGGTCCTGTTTTCAAATTGGTCTACACTAAAGTCCAAAGGGTCCAAAATTAAACTTAGTCTGATTTCAACAAAAATTGCTGAATCCAAAAATGTACTTAGATTTTTTTATTATGGGCCCAGTTTTCAAGTTGGTCCAAATCAGGATCTAAAATTATTATATTAAGTGTTGTGCAATAGCAAGTCTTTTCAATTGCACAGTATTGCGCAATGGCAAGAAATATCTAATTGCACAATATTGTGAAATAGCAAATTTTTTTTTAATTAGAGTTATCTTTCTTTGTCCAGAATAGTAAGCAAGAAATATCTAATTGCAAAATATTGTGCAATAGCAAGATTTTTTTTTAATTGGAGTTATCTTTCTTTGTCCAGAATCAACTTAAATCTTTGTTATATACAATATACAATGTATATTCACTTTTTACTACCAACTGATAAATTATAATAAATAACATTCAGTGATAACAAGCAGTTTTTTTTACATCTTAATATTTTATGATGTATTTAAATGAGTAGTTATTGTTGCAAACTCCATTAGAAATTTTAATTGAGATTAGTTTTGGAATAAGGGAAAGGGGGATGTGATTAAAAAAATTGGGTTCAATTTTTCTCATTTGAAATTTCATAAATAAAAAAGAAAATTTCTTCAAACATTTTTATGCCCCACCTACGATAGTAGAGGGACATTATGTTTTCTGGTCTGTGCGTCCGTCCGTCCGTCCGTCTGTCCGTTCGTTCGTCCGTCCGTCTGTCCCGCTTCAGATTAAGGTTTTGGTCAAGGTAGTTTTTGATGAAGTTTAAGTCCAATCGACTTCAAACTTAGTACACATGTCCCCTATGATATGATCTTTCTAATTTTAATGCCAAATTAGAGTTTTTACCCCAATTTCACGGTCCACTGAACATGGAAAATGATAGTGCGAGTGGGGCATTCGTGTACTGAGGACACATTCTTGTTTTGAGAGGATTAATATTCAACAGCATAGTGAATTGCTCTAAGAGAAAACAAAAATTTTAAGTTCATTAGAACACATTCATTCTGTGTCAGAAACCTATGCTGTGTCAACTATTTAATCACAATCCAAATTTAGAGCTGAATCCAGCTTGAATGTTGTGTCCATACTTGCCCCAACCGTTCAGGGTTCAACCTCTGCGGTCGTATAAAGCTACGCCCTGCGGAGCATCTGGTTCAGACTTAATTTTAATTCTGACAAACTAAGATTATTCTCATCTTTATGCATGTAAGTGCAAGATGAACTTTTATCTTATTAAACAAAAGACAGTACTTAAAACAACAGCTTCAGATATACCTGTGTCATAATGGCTATCTTTGTAGCAGACCCATATACATATAACTAAACAAACAAATTTGAAAGCCCCTTTTCTTTAGGAAAAAAGAAATAAGGATCTGTCTGTTATTTGTCTTAACTGTGATAGATTTGTTTTTTGCCTCTCACTATTTCAGAAGAAAATCTTTGATTGATCAAAAGAGTCAATGTTTAAGGCATTTGAACTGAAAAATTATACACATTTGTTATATTTAGCAACAAAAAGAAGTATTTTGTCATATTTATAGAGTCAAATCAGGTAATTTTGTTTCTCCTTTTGAGTCTATGTATCCCATAAACAAAATGTCAAATGAACAGACAACTGATATTACCAGTCCGAATGGTATATAGATATGGGTATTCAATTTGGTACAATTTTAAAAGTTCATCAAAGAGGTAAATATCAGGTTCTGTAATACAGAAATTATAGTGGTATTATAGATTAATTATTATATTTGGGGAAAGCTGCCTACTAACATACATAACAGATATATCATAATGCTTCTTCTTGTTTTTGTGATGCGCATCCAGTTCCATTATTTCCATTAATAAAAATATCTCCATCTTTTCTGAATTAACAGTAATTAAACCATATTGCTCACAACAGTTACAAGTACCTTTTTTAAATGTTTGATATAAACAAATGATCAATGATGTTAATAGAACATTTATATACAAAAGCCATGTTTAATACTATTTCCAGTTGTTTTAAAAGAGACTCTCCAGTTAAAAGGTCCTTATATTTGTACTCTCATCATTCTCTTTATAAACATTGTATGGTTTATTATATCCCTTGCTAACAAGTAGCTTGGGGAGGAGCATTTTCATTTCTGGTCACTGACTCATGTGAAATACTCCATTATCATGAGTACATGTAATGGGATAATTATATTTGGTATATGGGATTCTTGTATGGTCTGCATTTCTATCAGACAGGGTTAACCTGACTTCAATTTAATTTCGTGCTCCAAGTCCATATTTCAAGAATATAAGCATTAGGGTCACTCTATTTGGTGTATGGAATGATTGTAAGACCATTTTGGTCCGACAGGTAACAAGTAATCTTGACATCATTTTCATGATTCATTGTTGATGTTATGTTTTCATGATTTTGTCAGTTTATCAGATACTATAAGCAATACGTCAACTATATCAGCTAGGTGCATTGAATGATAAGAAGGTGAACATGTCTGTCTTGCAGAGATCATCTGTCCACAGACTCATTTTCATGGTTCATTGGTCAATGTTAATTTTTCATGACTTTGTCTGTTTCTCAGATACTACATGCATAAGGGCAGATCAACTATTTTTATTGTCTGGAATTATGCATGTTGTCTGCTTGGTTCATCTGACCTTAAATTCATATTCTTTGTGCATTGGTCAATGTTTAGTTCTTATAATTAGTGCGGTTTCTCAGATGCTATCAGCATTAGGTTAACATTATCAAAGGTATGGAATGATTGTAAAAAGTAAAATCACAAAAAAATACTGAAACCTCGAGGAAAATTCAATCGGAAAGTACCTAATCACATGGCAAAATCAAATGATAAAACACATCAAACCAATAGACAACCAGTGTCCTATTCCTGACTTAGTACAGGCATTTTTAAATGTAGAAAATGGTGGATTGAACCTGGTTTTATAGCGCAACAGTACAACAGTCTCATCAAATGTAAAGTGTTCATGTCTGTCTGGCGGGTTCCTCCAACCTTGACCTCATTTTCCTGGGTTGTTGATAATGTAAAGTTTATGTGATACGTGCAGTAAAATCTTCATAAAACAAACTTTCAACATGTTCAATCATGATAAATTAAGCAGGCAAGTCATTACTGTGTGTGTAATCTTGCTTTTTTTTTTAAATAAAAGTTTTGTTCTAAATAGAATCAACCACTTACAGGAAATTTCAATTAATTCATATCTGATGACATTTACAATGAAGAATCACAAAACAGTTTTCTAAATCTTTATTTTTTCCACTAATTATACATGATACTTCCACTTGTGCAGATAAGACCAAAGTCATGTTAACAGGTCAAAGGTGGAAAAAGTGGAAGCCATAAAAAGAAAAATACAAATTTTTACATAACTTTCTCTTTTCCAGATCTTTTCACGCTATTTAAAATAAGATACAACAGATATAATTTTCAAAATCACAATTACATACCCGCCAATCAACAATAATGCTGTCAAAATTATCACATACAATATTTACACAACTTGCAAGAGTGAAAAATTGGCCTTCCTTTCAACCATCAAAAATTTCAAAATACATCAGTTAACATATTAGTTTTAGCTTCAAAATATGGAGTTAATTTGTGCATTGAAACCCTTCACCAAACTGTAGTTAAAAAATTTACAAGCATACAAGAATAACTTATAGCAATAAATAATCAGGACATCTTTTCATAGATTTTGTGGACATCAAAACTCAACATGTGTTTCCATACTTCATTAGAATTAAAACCAACTTTGAAATTTTAATTCAAACAAAATGTATATTTTGCACTCATTAAATGAGCTGATCAAAGGGTGAAATTTCACATTCAAGAACCCACAAAACTTTGTTTTTTCTACAAACCATGAAAATTGATATCCATGATTAAAAGTGCTACCAAATTATTTTATTTTTGAATGCAAAATAATTCCTACTTCTAATAATAAATAAGTGTCTCCTAAACCCAAATGTGCCTTATAATTAGAGATTATACATCTAAATAATTATTTGTAGGGTAAATATTAGTATTATCAAAAGGAAGACAACTCTCACATCAATGCTCCAGATCAGTAATACACATTTATGAACACATAACAATGTTAACTATCCTACATACCGATCAAAGTTACTTATTTTAATTCAAAGTCAGACTGATTTAAAAATTCGTTATATAGGATATGCCATTTATATACAAAGGAAAATGAATTTCAGGGTAAAATTGTATAATATTTAGTAAAGAATCAACAATAATTCTACTAGCCTCCATCTTTTAATAAAGGCAACAGTAGTATAACGCTGTTCAAAATTCATAAATCAATTGAGAAAAAAAACAGACCTTACACATACAGTAAAATCTAGTTTGTGATTAATTAGTATACATCATAAAATTAACAATGGTGACCGCACTAATAGTTTGTTACACTGACAGAACAAGATTCTAACAACAGTCAGATTAGAAAATAATCAAATGTTCATCTATTCATTTATGTGATCATTCAAATTAGTTCATTCTGCTTCAGCAAACCGTCAAGATGAAAAAATTTAGTGTGATCATGCAAAAAGTGATGACATATATAATTAAGCACATTTCCCCAAGTCCATAGAATAGAATGTTATAGAGAGAGGGCAATATATATATATCTTTGTATAAGAGTGGTAATACCTTTCACAATAAAATACCCATATCAAATATCCTTTGAGTCATACAGAATATCATATTCTTGATGTTGTTCATCAAACCCAGTTATATTATCTAACATTATTTTTTAACTTTAAAAATCATCTTATCTGCATCTTAAAAATTTATTGTAAACGCTATCCAAAATAAACTATTTTCTCAAAAGCCTCACCGAATTAACACCCTATTTGCATATAAAGTTTGACAAGATTATAATAAACATCATTTTGATTAATGATGGAATTATAAAATACTGGACAAATTCCATCCATTCCATTCTCTGGTGGAATTTCAGGAATGTTCAATCAAAAATCAAATTTACACTTAAGGGTTAACTTTTTAATATATAAGTGACACTGTAAAAATGAGAAAATATTTCTTTAAATACAAGGCAATATTTTGTTGTTAAGTATAACAAAAGTGTGTAATTTTTTCAGTTCATTTTGTCTTAACTGCAATATTGACACATTTGATCAGTTTAATATTTTTTCATGAAATAATGATAGGCAAAAAAAACTCAGTCACAATTAAGACCAATTATATTTCAGATATATATATCTAAACAATTAATATAAAGTATAAAACAGCAAACTTAAATATATTTATAAATTGAGTTAAAACTGTTTAAAACAAGAATGTGTCCTCAGTACACGAATGCCCCACTCGCACTATCATTTTCCATGTTCAGTGGACCGTGAAATTGGGGTAAAAACTCTAATTTGGCATTAAAATTAGAAAGATCATATCATAGGGGACATGTGTACTAAGTTTGAAGTCGATTGGACTTAAACTTCATCAAAAACTACCATGACCAAAAACTTTAACCTGAAGCGGGACAGACGGACGGACGGACGAACGAACGGACGGACGGACGGACGGACGAACGAACGGACGGACGGAAGGACGCACAGACCAGAAAACATAATGCCCCTCTACTATCGTAGGTGGGGCATAAAAAGTGTTTAATCAACCATAGCAGTAAGTGTAACAGGAAAACATCATATAAAATAAAAAATTAAACATTATAAAACAATGAATACAATTCCTGTAAATACATGTATCATTTCAAAATTTCATAAAATATACAAACAAGTTCCATATGACTTAGGAAGTACAATTTGAAAGGTATATAAATAAAATATATTTAAATATTTAAAAAATATCAAATTAATTTGTGCTGGCTTCAAAAATGAGGAAAAGCAGTGATTGCTCCTAAGCATTGTGCATCATGTGTGAATCTATATTTTTTTATACTGTTTTTCTAGAGATTGTTGTGCAAAAGTTTTTACTTTGTAGAAGTTTTATGTTTACTAAAGAAAATATGCAACCAAGGATTTGACTCAAGATTTTCTGGACTTTTCAATATACACAAAATTTATAGTATTATAAAAATTATGAAATTACTCGTAATTGTGAGATTTTTTGCATATGAATTGAAACCTAGAAAAGCATTCTAAACTTCTTCACCGGAATAGGAAGTCCAAAATCTAAACTAAATAAACAATCTCATGTTTGTCCTATTTGTAATTTGTTCTATTAACTATTAACAAAAAATCCTCTTTTTTTAACAATTTAAAAAAAAAAATTCCCATGCAGATTTATTTTGCTTTATTTGCATGTATTTCAGAAACATATAAAGAGTTAAAAGGAGTTATGAATCGAAACATTGTATATAAATACCTACAAAAATTGTTGAAATATTTTTTACTCATAGAGGTGAAAATTGTCTATAATGAAAATGCAGTTTACTTTATACGGTATTTGAAAATTTTAACATACATACATGAATAATGATTGCATATTGCACGGTGATACACACTTTATATTAACAATCAATTTCATTATTTAATTTATACTAATTGAAATTTGTAAAATTTGATATATCCACAACCAACTACGTAAAGGTCTCAGAAAATCAGAACTGAATAATTTAAATAAGATTTTACAAAAATTTGGCTTTGGAAGAATATACATCAAACAAGAGATAAAATTGGAACCTTATTAAAGTAATTTTAGCTGTATTATTTAAATTTTTGCATATATATGTTTTAATAAATGTATACATGAGAAAAGTTTGCCAAAGTCAGATTATAAAACAATAAAGAGAAATGTCAACATACTTGTGCACAGTCAAATGTTACTTATATTGAAAGAATACAGTTTACAACAAAATACATACATAGTATATACATTCATTTTTAAATCTACATCTTTTAAGTTTCCTATGAGATATATATATATATCAACTATAACTAATAAATTGTCATAATTTTCTTTTTATAATATTTTTCAAATTTCTATTCAAATAAAATTAAAATGTTCCTTAACAGACAATCATTATAACAATTATTTTTTTCCACAGCTCTTAAAAGTTTAAAATCATCTATTAAAATACATTTACGTACAAAAAATAGTTTCATTAACATCTATTTTTTTTTATAATAAATAAAAATGATTTTACAATTGCTTGCAACTAGGAGGCTTCTTCAAACAGACATTGACATTGGAATAATCTGCTTTTAGTTTTCTTAAATACAAAAACATGTAGCATCTGTATAATTCAAGAACATTTGTATTATATTGTGAGGTGATAAGTATCAAACAACTGGAAGCATAAAATAACAGCTACCGGTATTTATTAATAATTAAAGAACTGAAAATCATAAAGCCACTGGCCATAGTAAAATCAGTTAAACAACTTGAAGCTGGCTTCAGTGTTTACTGTTGTATATTGTAGACATTTTACCAGAAATCAAAAAGCATCTAAATAATTGAGAAAAATCTTAAATCATTTCATATGCATACATTTGTAAGTAAGAGGGGTAAAAATTATGATGGTACAAAAATATTCCAATTCAATATCATCTCCCCTCATATACAGAATCAGAGATAATCACTATGATTTTTAATAAGACTTCCGATAAAAAATACGTTTGTTCCATTATCTTGTCCTTATCCATTAGTTAGAGATCATTAAATTACTACATCTGCAGTATCTCTTCATTACAAAATAGAATCTGAAAGAAAAGAAAACAATATTGATGCAAAACAAGAAGTAAGAAAAAGATTTATATTTATCGAAACTTTAACATGAAATGAAGGAAGTAATGAACAGATAATATGTTCTTTTTTTTAGTGTTTCCAAAGTCCTTGCCTTAAAGTCATAAAACTGTTGAGTCAGTTTTTGGTACTCATACTCTAAAATCAACCAATCAAAATGGATTTCATGTTTCGAGCATGATTTTTGTGCTCCAAGCATTGAGCAAAGTTTGATGACTTTAAACCCCAGGTCTTGGGGTCATCAAAAGTTTGAGCACCTAGAAAGTATTCACACTCAGAATTCAACCAATCAAAATACTAGATTTGGTGTTTTAAGCACATATTTTGCTGTTCTTTGTACAGTGTGAATAACTGAATAATTATTTGTTACAGCTTTTTGTCCTCTCAGAATGGTTGTTTCTAATCATTACATCTATACTAGGATGGTAAAGTTTTACTTATACGCGTACTGCAAGTCCTTTCAAATTACCACAGTACTTTTGTACTGAGAGTATTTTTTATTTGCTGTAATCCAATTAACTTACCCCAGACTGGCAAGACCAATTCCTACAACAAAGGAGCAGGCATTTGATATAATAATGTACTTCAAGCTGTAAGCATCTTCTTTTCGTATCATTTGTGAACTTCTAAATCCAGATTTTCTTGGATGCTTGAAACGTGCTCCCAAATCACTAAAAAAAAAAAAGGATGATTTATACAGTGAAGACACAACAAAAAATTAAGTTAGTTCAGTTTTCATGATGTTTCAAGCTTTAGTGTTGTTATATATTCATTCAAAAGTAAGGTATGACAAGTATAATGAATATAACTATAATTCCTGCTACTTAATTAGTCTGAAATTTCTAAACATTGGTTCCAAAGGATGAAAATAAGCCTAGTTGTAAATGTCAAATCTTAATTTTCTGATAAAAAACTATGAAGAAAAGAAATACATTTATGATAAATTACTGGTACATGTATTAAAAAAAAAGAAATGATATGCACATATCAATATGACATAATTGAAGTTTAAAGTGCAATCTAACTTTTACTTACCTTGGAGGTAAGGCTTCAGGTCTACTGGACCAGTCCCAAATCCAGTCTGTACCTGGATCTCGGTTTTCCTATTAAAAAATAATCACTTCTTTATACAAAACAAGAAAGAAGCTGTCAAATTGATAAAAAAGAAATAGTAATGGTTTAAATGCAGAAAGAAGAAGAATAGTAGTTTAATGAATGGCATTGATAAGTGTATAACATACCTGCCAACATTTCAAAATTTTTATGGGGATTTTAAGTGCAAGGACCTAATACTCCTCTTATATTGTCAAAGTGTTTTTAATCTACTACTATATTCATGTAGTGCAGATGCATATTTATGTGCTTAAATACCCTTTTCCTTCATTTGGATGCCTGCAAAGAATTTCTAAATTGAGGTTCACACCTCTCTGCTCAACCCTATGGGTTGGCAGGTCTGGTATCATACAATAAAAATAATAATTCATAAACGTTTTCCAGGAATCTATTATATCTTGATTAAAAGCTCAAGAAAAGGTTTACATCCACTTCATTTGAACTTTGGAGGAAGGTTGTCTCATGCGGCTTCATGCCACATCTCCTTGTTTATTATGAAATTAAAATAAAGTGTGTAGTTCAGTATGTACATGTACCTGTGTAGATTCAGCATTTGATAATTCATTTGTAGGACTGTGCAGACCTTTAGGGCTGAAAAAGAAATAAACAACACTAAAAATAGTCAATAACTTTACAAAACTTTTTTTTTAGATTTTTTTAGGCCAATTTATGTTGAACTTTAGACTGTACATGAATATGTTGACCTCTAGGTTTTTATTGTGTTATTGGGTTGGGTTTTTTCCTTGACATACATTGTACAATGTATGCCGATTATGTATAAAAAAGCAATAATTTCTGCATTTTCAATGTGATTTCCATGCAAAAACTGTTTAGTATAAATGTGTTATCAGAAGAGGAAGCAGTATACAAAGCTTCTATCTTTTTTATTTATCCAGGTTTGTTTCTGTTAAATAAATTTAGTAGATCTTTATTTATTCATTTACGATGTAATCTAGAATTTTTTTCATTTAACAAACATGTGTAAATTTAAATGAAAAAAATAATCAGCATTATCAATATATGTCATTTTTTTTTAATATACATGTATATGTCAATCATACCACATCTTCTTTTTTATATTAAATAACATATAATTACTCTCTATACATCGCATAAATTTAAATGTAATTTAAAACAACAAATTTATGTTACTTGCAATTGGATATGGTTCTTTCACATCACCATGTGTTATCTAATGTACATTTGTAACATGTAAAATGTATATTAATTTCTGTTCCATCTTGTTGGTATATAAAATGATTTGACAAAATAGCAATGCTTGTCCAGATATAATCATATAGTGACCTTTATTCATATATTTTGTGTATCTTTTGTTATTGGAGAACTGTCACATGGACATTTTTCCTACACCGCTTTATTTTTAAAGGTCTTTTTATTTCTAACCAAAATCTAATCCTCATCATTGATGACAAATGTGATAAAGAATACATGTCAGTGATGATGCATGTACATTATGCTTGTTTGAAATACTTGTACAAATTGTGAATAATTGCTTTTTCTAGTATGCAATGGAAACAAACTCATACATAAGAACATGTTATTTTCTTAGTTACCTGCCCCTGGCTGATGATTCTTTACTGTTTGGTCTTGATGATGATCTAGATTCTCTTTGGGCCTCGATCAATAACTTTTCTAAGTTACCATTGTATATGGATTGTGCTTCAACTGGTGGTGTAACTCCACCACTAAGTTCTATCCATGAATCTAGAAGACAAATTTTGTTAATTTTCGTTGGTACTTTTTGATGTGTTGTGTTCACTATTCCAAAAGCCATGTAAAAGTAAATATACAAAGGAAGACAACTTTCATCCTCACTTTCTTTTTATTTGTCCCATTGAAAGCAAGATTTGTAGACAATTTAACAAGTTCAATTAAATTATGATGTCCTTGAATTAAGGCTCTTTTACTTACAGTACAATTTTGTTCTTTCAAGTTATATTACAATTGAAATAAATAGAGAGGATGAACACAATTTTTTTTCAATTCCTGATTCATACCTCAAACTCTATGGGAAAATACAATTTTGAATTCCAATTTAAAACTAAACGGTAAAAGATATCACAAAGATTTATTAAACACATGTCTAATATGATAAGGAGATTTGAAAAAACAATCTCAAATTTAATTTTAATGATTCGACAAATAATAAATTGAGTTTTAAGTTTGTGTACCATGTGTACTACATGCATATATGATAAAACCTGAGGATTTGCCACCGTTTCAACTCCAATATGCAAATAGATAAACACAATCTAATTATCTGATTGGTCAATCTTCAGCTGTGATGCAAGCATTATATTATGTATTGGAATTGTTAGATGAACAAAATCCAAAAATACAATGCAGTTTTAAATACACAGTACACATATTGATGTTGCTAGCAATACCTTTTCTAAACATCTACATAATAATGTGCATGTACAGTTTCTGCATGCATGACAGTAACCTCTGATGAGGGCAGACAAATCAGAAAATCCCAACAGAGATTAGCATGACAGCAACATTTTCTATATTGTCTTTTGGTCAAAAGAAAGCATGCATTTTATTTTTCATGATTTTTTTTCTAGTTGTGTATATTGCATTTTAAAAGTCAGCAGGAAAGAAAAATCATAAATGTAAAATCATTGTTAATCACTTTCTTTTCCCCAGTTTTGACTCTTGTGAGGATTCTTTTGGTCAGATGTCTTACATGTACAAAATGAACTTCTCACAGATTTCTGTTTCTTGTTAAAGTATTTGACATTTATTATCAAAGCTATTCTATTTATTGTTTTTATTAATATACAAACCCATTTACGCACTAATGTTGCATGAATTCATTGAAAATGACAATGAACTCGTACAGTGTATCTGAGGGTAGTCACGTACCTTCACAAGCACCTGTCAAGATTTATACAATTTACAACAACAAAAGAAAGCTTCAGATGAAGAAAATTTAGATCAAAAATATCATGTAACAGAAAAAGAAACAAAAGTAGGTCAAGATTAATGATTTTCAACTGTTCGATCGACAGTTATTGATGTCATCAATTATTTGTTCCTTTCTGACATTTCCGCGCACCTGCTTCCTAATTAAATTCGTACTCTGTTCCATATTTTTATCTTATTTAACTGTATTTACAATTTCGCAATGAAGCAATACTTCCCGTTACAAAATATACCTTCAATTTTTTGTGTCGATGACATGATACTTCTTTGTTGATGTTTTGCTTTTCGTTTATTTACGTATACGTCACCAGTCACGTGGTATTAATTAATAAAAGCTCCGAAAGGAAACTGACTTGCTCCACCTTCATCAACTTCCCGTAACAAATTACATTGATAATAGCTAAGGGAAATAATCCAACAATAGAAAATATATGCACACGAAAGGATAAGATCATTCCATATCGATACTTTCACTTTCGCCAATAATGCATGTGGCCTCTAAAAGGCAATATAACTTCATTATCCTGTTAGGTTAAGATGATTTAAAGATGAAAACATGACCTAATAAATTTAATTCATAAAAATTCCTCTATTTGATTTACAAAATCATATGCTGTTAACCCTGTGATATCAAAATTTGGAATCACCCAAATATGGATTTACAACACATGTGTCAAACTTGATACCTGGAAACCTGACATAATATCCTTTCATTTAGATACGATGTGATGTTTTAGAGTAAATTAAACGAAAGAAACCATTCGAGATGGGTAAAACATCAGCATTTGTCAAATTTTCTCTGTTTGGTTTAGCCATGATCTCTCTGACACTCTGGAAGAATAATAAAGTCATTGAAGATGAGATAGACTGGAACACAAGCAGTAAGTACATGTATTGCTATAGAATAACAATTAAGGTATATGTTTTGTGCAATATCACATTCTGTTTGAAATCTACAAGCATTATTTTGGAGAAAAAAATAATGAGTAAGAAACTAATCAAAGCAAATGCAGTCAAGTTTTGGAATAATATACAGTTCTAGTTCTTCACTCCTTCAAATCTGTGCATGACATTTACATTCAGTCATGTCAAATTAAAGTGCAGAAACTAAAGAGACTAATACTTTAGTATGAATTAAAAACCTTACAATTTTAGGATATTCCTATGATGGGGTATAAGATCTCAATTCAGTACATATCTGCAACACATTAAATTATATGCATAACAAATAAATAGATGAACTTGAATTATTTAGATTGAATGTACATGTAGTAACCCATATTTGGGAACATGATGGGACTAATAGACATGTTTCAGACCCAGGTACATGTTGTTTCGATATTCATTTATAATATTTATATACTTCCAGAATTTTTTTTTTTTGAAAAATTTCAGTTGACAAAATTTGTTTCCAATTTTTTTTTAAGGAATGTTAGGGATCTGATAAAATTTAAAATCGTCTATGAGTAGGTAAAATCTCAATTGGAACAATTAATTCTCCTTTGCAATATAAGAAAGACATACAATAGAATATTAAACATGCATTAAAGTATGTTTTAATACTAAAAATTATCAATTTGCATTTTGGTTACTTGGAACATATGTATGGGTCATGTATATGAGAAATTCAAACCTACAACATGTACAAGTTAAGCTATAAAAATATAAGGAAATATTGTATGATTGCCAATGAGACATATATTCAACAAAGTTCAGATGAAGTGGATGTAAGCAATTATACTGGCAACTGACTTACTGTATGTGCATGCCTTTGAAATTTGTTTACTTCAAAGCTTCACTTTTTCCCTAAACATGCTAAATGAACAAGTTGTTTTAATAGCTTTAAGTCTAGTGTTTTAATTATACATGCAGTTGAAATTGAAATAATTTCCAGCTCCTTTTTACTAAATATTATCAACATTAACAGTGGCTGATTCAGAACTTTTCATAGGGGGTTGGGGGCTGGGATCCCACTGACTGACCTAATGACTGAATTAAGTAAGCGGTAAATTTAAGGTCATTGGAATTCGATAGAAAGGGACCATGTCCAGATCAGTAGCTGTAACAAGTCTTCAAATTTAAAAAAAACCTAATAGGAAGCAATCACTGCTCGTTTCTGCAAAGTACCCATAAATTGTATTTGACTTTGATTTATGTTATCATTTAATAAGACAAAAAGCATAACAAAAAGTTATTGCTATTCAGCTATGAACGTAAATTTACAGTTCTGTATATGTCTATATATACCTATAAATGGCATGGCATAACATCTTGTTTTTCTCTGTTAGACTGTTTATGACATCTTTAATTTACTCTTGACCCATTGTATAATGTACATGTACTGATTGATATTTTTTTCTTGGATGCTTAATTTTTCTGTTTTTTGTGACATTCTAGCTTTTAGGTATAACACCCAAATTAGATGGAGGTCTATAGCTAAGCATCAACCCAGCCTCAGCTTGTAAAATTGCTTTTGGGCTTGGAAAATTCTTCTCTATATTAAAGCCAACAGATCTAGAATCCAACTTAATTTATTTGTAAATTAATACAGTTTTCAGGCTTATGGATTCAAAATTTTATTGTGAAGACTGACATGTTTAACCCTGCCACATTTTGAATGCGGCTATCCTTAGTCTAGAGGTTGTAATTCGGTACTTGTCATTGGTTATTGTATAAAATCATATTTGTTTTTTCTGTCATTGTTTTGTAATTAAATCAGGCAATTAGTTTTCTATTTGAATTAATTTGTTACTTATTTGTTATGTAGGAACCTTGTATAGTTTGCTTTCGGGTATGGGTTTTGCATATTGCTAAAGACTGCGGGATGACCTATAATTTCTAACTTTTATATACAAGATATACATGATATATATGTCCTTGGTCTTTGATGTTAATTTGTCTAATTGGCAATCAAACCACATCTTCTTATTTTTATATTCTCAATGGCTGTACATGTTTGTCATGATTAATGAGGTTTATTAAAGTCAAGTCAATGAACTCAATTTGTTCTTTAAAGGTCTATGTCAGCTAATGATTTTATATTTAAATTGAATTAAATTAAATTCTCCAAGACAGCTCGCGTGTGCAGGTTATTCCACTGCCAGATTTAACCTGTTATATGCATACTTCACAAATTATTATAACTACATTAATATTCATATAAGATATTTTGTGTAATTAGTAATTTAGGGTTACCTGTGTCTATATTATTTTAATACATTCTTGTTTTCTGTTTTATGTTTGCATTTTTTGTAGTCTATTATTGACAGATGTACATTGTTTTTGCTTTACATATTTCGTTTTATGTCTTTTCTGTTAGTTTTTTGCACATTAAGAAGTGCATTTTGGAGTCCCATTTTATGTATGAAGGAAAATAAATGTTGTAATATTATTATAGAGTAATATGACTATTGATCTGTCCTTTAAATCTGATATGCTTGTACATCATACATGTAAACTTCATTGAAATGAAGGAGTTATTTATAAGTCTGGACATTTTAGTCTCATCATGTTTGTGGTTGGTGTTTAAATTGTCAATGTATAATTGTCATATAAATTTAACAATAATTATAAGATAATGTAAACTTTTCATTTTGAACAGGCTATTATTTGAACTTGGAATTATTTTTAATTTTGGAATTTGCAAAATTTCTTGTGCTTGAAATTTTTAATAAATTCCATGTTATTTGGTATTTTAATGTTTTGAGCGGTTCATAACACAGCACAGAACATTTAAGTGCTCTGAGAAGTGCTAGAGTACAGAATAAACATGGAATTTATTAAAAAATTTCAAGCACAAGAAATTATGCAAATTCCATAATTAATAATAATTCCAAGTTTAAATAATAGCCTGGTTTTGGTAATAATTGAGGCATTTTATTTTAAACTACAAAAATCATAACTTTAAATATATTATAATGTTAAAAATGGATAATGAATTAAAATATAAAAAAGAAAGTTTTGTAGAAAGACATTTTTAGCATCAGGTTATTTACTATGATGCAAATTTGCTTTACCCAGATTCTGCCAGAATATATTTATCTAAAGTTTTTATGACCCGACTTATAATAGGCGACAGGGGCATTCAGTGTTACTTTTTTACCATCTGTCATTCCATCATTTCTAGTTTCAAAGCATTCAGGTCTCCAGAAACATTTTTCTTTTTCTTTTTATAAGGTTTTATACATTGTTTTATAAACAACACATTGTTTTTACATTTCTTTCCTCTGTTACAATATATTATTTTAAAACTTTATCATGCTTATATTATAAGAGAACACCGAGGGAATAGCAATTTTAAATATGAAATTTTTGAAATGATCAAAGCAGGGAACGAAAATACAACTCTTCTGCTGACTTCTGACAAATTTATTTTAACTAGGACCAAACATATCATCAACTGAAATTCAGGGTTTCCTTTTTTTTAATTACTTAAAAGTAAGCTCTTTCAGTTCTGAAAATGCATGAAATATATGCTACATGACATTTAACAAGCTTAAGTCTTATAATCAACTCATCTTACAATTGTATAATTTGGATGGATTTGATGAGAAATAACATTTTAGTTAGATACAAATTTTGCAACGATTTATGATAATGCAATATTTGGTAGCTTTGTCTATGGGAGCTTTCAGTTACATCCAGATGTTTAAATCTTTTTGCTCAAACAGTTAGCAGAACAAAATTTCAACGTACTTGTCCATGAACCTAAAAAAAACTTTAAGCAGCGACAGACACAAAATAGTGACCATGTATGACAAGGTACATGTATCCAGGGTTGGTCTTTTGTACCTGAGCACATAGTTTATCAAATGCAGTAGTTTATTTTATTATATATATTTATTGAATTTATTAACATAGAATTAGTATTTCCGTTGGTTTTGAAAAAATGAATTATTACATAATGTTGTGAGATCAAATCTTAAGGACATGCATTTAAGGCTGAATGCCTTCTTAGATGTCACAGCTGCAGATTGTTAGCTCATTTCTTATATGACATGTATATTCAAGACTGTATTTGTCTTAATTGTATATTGTATTTATTTACTTGAAGACATTAAACATCAATAGAACCATTTCTGCTCACTTTACCAGAAGATTTTACATGGATGTTTTCTTTTTAAGTTATCTATGTGTTTTAATTGATTTTTGAACATTTTGATCTGATCGATCGGGTCGTAAAGCTGAAAATTGTATTTTAACTAACATATGATAAAGTACTCCTAAAATACAATGTACTTATAAAACCACCAGACTTGATTTAGTGACTAGTCAAAGAAATTACTTACAACCAATTTAATCAGTATTATATATAGATGCTTTGTGAGTGATTAGGCTCTAAGACATGTGCATTGTATAAAGATTGCTTCTCTCCTGTGACAGTCCTGTCATTTATGTTATATAATGATATCATGTTTATGAAATTCAATGTCTGACAAAAAAAATTATTTTAAAAGTTTATTAGAAATTTTTTATGGTTTTTGAAGGCAGTTGATTTGGAGGTCTTTTTGATGTCTTTAGAAGTAAAAAAAAATAAGTGTTTTTTTTTTTTAATTTTAAAAGTTGCATGTGATTTAAAATTTTGTACATCATCATACATCATCAACATATTATTATCACCAAATGCATGTACCGGTAAATCAAATAATCTATCAAACATAATTATATAAGTTTAGTATATCCTAATGACATCCTCCTTGAAACTGATGAAGTTTGTTGTTGTAGGTGACCACATCTCTCTATATTATATTCAGTATTGTTTTGTCACTAAGTGATCTATCAAGTGGTCATATGATTTTAATATGTAGCATGGGGCTACATGTGATTAAATGATCATTCTTAAGTGTCTACTGGGTTAGCCCTCATCACAAGTGAAATATTACTGTGTAATAATAGATTATTATTTTTGACTTGATGAATACCAGAGTATGAATTTACTGTCAAGAAGTAGTAATTTTGACTTGATACTTCAACCTTACAAATTTTACTTTAAACATATTTCATCAATACATTTCCTAAATGTGTTGTTTTGCTGAGATACAAATGTACAGTAGGTTCACTTAAACCAAGCTTGTGATTTTATGCTATTGTTTCAGAAAAAGGGAGAAGGTTTGGATCCATTAAAACGTTTAATCCCGCTGCAAATGTTTGCACCTGTCCTAAGTCAGGAATCTGATGTACAGTAGTTGTCGTTTGTTTATGTAATTTATACATGTTTCTCGTTTCTCGTTTTTTTATTTTATATATATTAGACCGTTGGTTTTCCCGTTTGAATGTTTTTACACTAGTAATTTTGGGCCCCTTTATAGCTTGTTGTTTTCGGTGTGAGCCAAGGCTCCGTGTTGTAGGCCGTACATTGACCTATAATGGTTTACTTTTTTAAAAATTGTTAGTTGGATGGAGAGTTGTCTCATTGGCACTCATACCACATCTTCCTATATCTATTTACACAATTGTTTATTAAATATTACTAGAAACTAAGCATAAATGTTTCACTTGTCTCATTTATCTAAATAGCTAAATAATTATTATATGACTACATCCTCTGTCTAGGTTGCCTAAATTAGGACAATATGGCTCATGAACTGATATTTCAATCTTTGAGCAGCAAGAGGCTTCTGTTCGTCCTAAATTTTGATGTTAAGATTACTGTGCAAAATTCTGATATTAGGGTCTTTAAAGGGACAACATTGTGATTTGTAGCTGCTTAGAAAATGTGATGCAAATGTTCAATCTGTGATATCACATTTGTAAAAAAATCCATGTACATTGTACCTAATCAAAACAAGACTTCATCAGCCAATTCAGGAGTTGATTTTTGGATCATTAGATACTTAGTTTTCGGTAGATTTATGAACAAACATGTCTATGGTAATCTTCCTTTAGTAAATATATATGGCTCTATCTTGTGTTAATTATTGATTGCATCACTGCTACTGAACAAAAAGAAGATAATTATTTTAAACTATACTTAGCAGAATCATTGTCTTTGTAATAAAACTCATCATCGCCACAAGTAGGTTTATTTTCTGCAACTGATTTTCATCTAGCTCTTTGATAACATTTTATCTTATATTAGGGCTTCAAATAGTGAATTAAATGACAAAATTACTCTCTTTTCAGGATATTTAAACAATAGACAAGTTTATAAATACACTCAGACACACATTGTGAGCAACAAGAGCAACAAAATAAAGTATACAAAATAATAAATTGGTCAATAAATAATACAAATAAAAAATAATGCAACCCTTTTATCGAAAAAAGAGGTTTTCAGTACATTTTATATTTGTGAAATAAGTTCAGGATAGTACTAGCGTAGAACAAAATTTTCAAGATAGATTATTAATAGAGTTCATGCACTTAGCATTGATTTTATATTGGCCAGGCTTTACAAATCAGGTTTGTCAGCATTAATCCTGTTCCGCTTTGGAATTGTCCGTTGTTTTGGTATCAGATGATTCTATGGGTAGAAATCACTGTTTTGGGTTGAATTAATGAATGGACTTTTATCAGATAAACTATCTGCTTCAAGATTTTGGGTGTTTCTGTTCTGTGTTACTTTGTTATCCATGTGTTTTTTTCTTCTAACCGCATTTGAGATTTGGTTTAAACCAGATAGTGTTTTTAGTAATGATCAAGTAAAAAATAAAACCTGGTTTTAAAATTAGAAATTTGATAAATGCTGTCATAAAATGTCATTACTGATTATGAAAAGAAAGTGATTGATATGTTGTTGTATGTTTGTACAAAGAATTAATCGATCAGAATCTTTAGACAAAACATCTGATGTAATCTGTGTACTTTAAGATTTCATTTATTTTATTTAATTTTCTGGATTGAATTGTAATAAATTAATCTTGAAAAATAACATCTATTATTATAAAATCAATACTAAAGAAAAAAGGTGTACTTTAGTGTTTATCATTCAAACATGTCTAAGATATGTGAGAAATAAATGTGATTTGCATAGGTGGACAAAACAGTACAAATATATATATATCTTACAGTTGCATAAAAGGGCCCATCCATACAGTGATACAGCTTTAAAAAACTTAAAGATTGGAGGATTATAGTTTTATTACCTCAGAAATTCCATTTTGTCTACAAAAGACTCATCTGACAATGATGCTCCAATAAATAAAAAGAAATTAAAGAACGAAGTTGAAAAGCATTGGAGCAAACATTCTGACAGTTTTTCCAAATACATGTAGCTTAGAGATCATTTTTGTGGACTTATATGATTTATAATATGAATATTGATAAAAGATCCCTATCTTTTGTTGACCATCATAGTTGTGTTGTTTTTTTCATTGACATATATACCCCATATCATTGTGTGGGTCATCAATATTAGAAAACATTTATCTTTGTTGTGTAACAATAAAAAAATGTCTTCCTTAAAAGAGAATTTCTATCAGAAGTTACATGTAGTTGCTATTACATGTACAATAAATAATTCTATGGATATAATGATCTTCTTTTTCTTTTTCCCAATAGTTCAAAATATAGGTTCTAAAATAATGGTTTTGACAAATACAGCATTTGCATAAAGTTTATGTCAACTGTTAAAAAAAAGAACATAGGGGTAAAATTCAAGTGTGGACTATTATTTAAAAAACGGTATAAATAGAGAAAATTGGACATTGGTCATATTTGTTAAGAATGATGAGCTCTGTCTATCGACTCTTTCCTTCAAAACTTTGCTGATTTCTTATAGGAGTTGCTGCCCTATAAAAATAGTTTATATGTAGACTTGTATAATAGTGAAAACAATGATAAAAGAAAGTTTGTTTACCGGTAGGCAAAAACTAAAGAAGAAGAGAGAAACTGTAAACAGAAATTTTTTATCAGCCATACAAGAACAAGAAAAAAGAGATTTTTGTTATGAATTATATTCTAGTCTTTTAAGGGGCACTAGCTGTCAAATTCATGGTCACCGAATTGACTCAAATTCTCATATTTGATTTATAACAATGTAAAACATTTATCCAAACTATCAAAAGTCTAAAATAAACAGTTTACAGAGCATGGGGTAGATAATATATAGGTTCGTTTCGTGGGTATTTTAGTCCAGACGCCATCTAATTAACTATCGATTTGACGTCAGATGACCATATAAGCAATGTAAACATAAATAAAGATATGAATAGATTAAACCAACACGTGCAAATGGATTTTTATAGGTCTGTTTGATTTTATTTTATAGATTAAAAATAGATGTTTCTCATTGTTTTAGCCGTATAAGAATGATTTCATGTGCATCGAATTAGTAATCAAATGATTGACCGTAGTTTCACTTTCATTGTTGACATTCTTTTTCTTTAAATAACCAGTACACGTACAATGCATGCGTTGTCAATCTCTAGCTAGGGGTTAAATTGAAGTTCACATGAATACGGATTTAAAGAGGTCGACTCATTCACTTGCAAGTGAATTACTAATTATCAATGTTTCTTAGCGTAATTTGACAAAATTGTTATTTCACTATTGCACTTTTATTATTGATTAAAAAGAAAAAAATCAGACTTTAGATTTTTTATATATATATCTCGTAGCTAGTGCCCCTTTACCGCTAGTGCCTGTACCAAGTCAGGAATATGACAGTTCTTGTCCATTCGTTTTTGATGCGTTTTGTTATTTGATTTTGCCATGTGATTATGGACTTTCCCAATTGATCTTCCTCTAAGTTCAGTATTTTTGTGATTTTACTTTTTAATGTTAAAGATGCACATTGACCTAGGTGAGCACTGAGTTTGCTATTATAAATTTTGTTTTCACAAGTTTTATTTTTTGTCCAGATATTTGTAGTTAGCTTCAAAGAAATCAATTTTTAAATTATTATCTTGTGTATTTTTTACATCTGTCATCATAGCAACAAATAAACAACTGAAGAAAAAATTATGTCAAATCGAACAAAAATATTTTTCAAACAATTACCTCTAAACACATGGTTTAAAATTCAATCTTAAACATCTTTGTTTAAAACACTTTTTTAATGTGTTATTTTTGAATTCTATTGCAAATAATTGGAAATAATGTTTTAAAACTTTATGTTCGTGCATGTCTTGAATGATTATTGAAGATAATATGCTCTATTTTGTTGAGCACAGTTCTGTTGCATCCTAGAATTAAGGTTAATTGGTGCTAGACATTGTCAGAAAACCCACTCATGTTTCTTTAGGATGACATTTTATGTTTAAATGTCATTTCTATTTGTTTGATATTTACCAGATAAATGTATACTTTAAATGTATTGATTTTGTAATATGTACATTTGTATTTAAGAGCTGTATTTAAGTATTTGACATCATAATGCTGTTATAGTATTCATTGTTTAGACTATAGTCTGAAATATCATATAATATAAGATGTTAGGTAAACGTAGATAAGGAAGCAACTCTGGCAATAAGTTGATGGTGCACCCAATGGTTTTCTTCATCACTTTCTGTATTATACAATTCGATTGGTGGCAAATTATGACATTATTAGTTAGATTTCTTAACAATTATAATATGTTTGTTTTTTTCAAACATCTGTGTACTTCACTGCACAGGTGTGGCTTGATCTGACAATATCTAATGCAGATTATTTCTCCAACTGGTGTTCAAGAGCCATCTTGATCTTGCAGTGTTAGCTTTTGCCTCACTGTTTTTGCAATAAAGGAACATCTTCTATAGACAAGTATTGAATCAATCTAAATATAGACATTTTGTTAATGAATTTGTCAGATAGAGAAAATAGACAATCTTAACAATTAAATTGCATATTCCAAATCATAAAGATGGGGACCGTATACTTTGCACAGGGATATAAACATTTTATAGGGTTTAAGTTCAGATACTCAATTTATCAGATACTTGCAAATACTCCTTCCTCTCTCTTTTAGTCAGTATTGTATATAGCTATTTTAAACTGTTAAAAAAAAATCTGGAAAATTAGGTGTTTATAACTGGGGACCAATTTCGTATCATATTGTACATGTAGTGTTCTTGTCCTGGTATGCATGTAATATTTGCCACTGGATATTAAACATCAATCCTTCGTCTTTATTTATCAAGTGTCAGTTATTGATTAACAAGTGTTTGTTTTAACTCCATAGAGTGTATGTTGATCTACAAACAAAAAATAAAACCCTGTTTAATTTTCCTATTTGAACAAATGATATGACTTTAAGAGCCAGTCTGCCATAAAACCATGCAAAATCTCAAATTTCGTCCAAATTGGTAGTTATAACTGGGCAACATTATATATATTTCCAAAATCTTTGGGTATTTAGGAGTTAAGATAAAAAAATGTTTTTTGTAAATTCACACTATTTTTCATTTAACAGCCTTATTTGCATATTTGTGAATTATTAAAAAAAAATGCAAAAAAAATCACCATATTTAGGTACTTTTTAAAGGTCTGGATAATTGATATATCTCTTAAATAAAGCATTATCTTGTTATATTTTGCAAAGAACATTATAAAAAAAAAGAAAAAATGCATTTTGACATTTTTTTTACCTTTTGGCAGGTTGCCAGAGAGGTTCGTGCAACAGATGTATTAGATAACTTGCATGTAGTACATGTACTCAGTAGGTGTTTTCTCTCAAGATCATATTTATTTTTTTCAACTTTTAGGATTTTTTTAAAGGTGCATATCAGTTCTAAGACAAGTAAAAAAATTTAGCCTGGCAAATATTGGGAAATTGGTAAAAAAATGCTCCCAAATATCTATAAAATGCACTTATTGAAATAGTTTTTGCCCCTTAATATTTTAACTAAAACTGATCAAAGTAGACTTATATTCCGGACAATAACTTTAGTTTAAGTGTATAGATCTTTATGATTTTTTTTCAGAAGGTTCAATACCACAAAAGGAAGGTTTGGATCGATTTTGGGGATGATGGTCCCAACCGTTTAGGAATTAAGGGCCCAGAAGGGGCCCAAAACAAGCATTTTATAGTTTAAGGATAATAACTTGTGTATAAGTATTTCAATTGCTCTGATATTGTATCACCATGTTTAAAACCACACGTAGAAAGTTTGGATTCATTTAAATGGGTCATGGGTTCAAAGTTAGGAATTAAGGGCCAAAAAGGGGCCAAAAAACAAGCATTTTTCTAGTTTCAAGACAATAACTTGTGTGTTATTGTATGGATCTCTCTCAAATTGTACCACAATGCTCCATATAACAAAGGGGAGGCTGGGATTTAGTCTTTGATAAATTGTCCAAAATATGTAGGAATAAGGGGTCAAAAAAGGGCCAAAAATAAGCATGTTTCTAGTTTCCAAAGAATAACTTGGGTTTAAGAATATGGATCTCTCTGTAATTGTACTACAAGGTTCTATACTTAAAAGGAAAGGATGGGATTGTGTTTAAGGGTTATTCCTTAAAGGGGGTTTCAATAAGGGGGGGGGGTGTAAACAATTTTTTAAGGGATTTCTTTTTTTTTCAAAATTTTTCAAATTTCAAATTTTGAAAATTTTCAAGAAGAAATCTTCAATTGCACAGTATTGTGCAATAGATTTGTTGATCTTTGACCACATTTATTTTGTAACAAAAACCTTTATTTTGTCAAAAATGCAATCACAATCCAAATTCAGACAGCATCAAGCTTGAACATTGTGACCAACTTTAATTTGCCCCAACTGTTCAGGGTCCAACCACTGCGGTTGTATAAAGCTGCGCCCTGCGGAGCACCTGATTTTCACATACTTTCAATTGATGACAGTCTTTTAAAAAGCTTGTTATATGAAACAGAGTTGTGAACATACTTGTACTTCAAAAAATCTTCCTCTTTGAAACTTTTGATTGGAATGCAACCAATTATAGGGGCAATCACTCATTGAGTGTCTAGATTCGAAACCTGTGTCTGTTAGAGCGTATGTAAAAAATGTGGCCATTTTTTTTCATCTACGAAAAAAGTTTATATATGCATATATAATTTGCCATATAAAAGTTTTTGATTTATATCTCAGATTAAATAAAGATAAAAGAAAGACATTTGAGGTGACCCTACTTCTTCAAAAATCGAAAGCTTTTCCAAAATTATCTTGAATGTTCCCTCTTTCCTGTTTGTTGATACTTTGAGATTTTGATTTTAAGTCCCCTAACGGCTAACGTCTAAGTGGACTTAGGTTTGCACTGCGTTTGTCTGTCTGTCAGTCTGTCTATCTGTCATTTCGGCAAATCAAGACTTTTTGTGCTTGTAGATTTTGATTTGATGTTTGGTTTATTGATTTATCATGACAAGTTACGGGTCGAATTCATTATTCACGCTTTAAGGTTTTCTCTTTGTTCAGTTGAAGCCCTTTCTCTAGAATTAAATTTTTGGTGAAATACTTATTCATTAGAAGATTTCTGTTCAAACGGAAATAACTCATTTTTTTAAAGACGAAATGACATTTTGAATGTTTTTCCTTTTCTTTGGTATTTAGTGATTCAGTTTTGTTCCAGACTGATATTTGTGTGCAGAGTTGGGGTCTTTGGACATAGGAAATTCACTTAGATAGTCAGAATTCAACAAGTTTTTTTTTTTGTTTTGCTTGAAGATTTTGTCTCGATATTTTTATGTAGTTTACACCATGACAAATTATAGATCAAGTTAAAATTTTGTTCCATTACAATGAATTTGTAACGAGTTGGGGACTATGTATTGTCATGTATTACTCACAGAATGCTTGTTTTTATCCAAAAAAATTCTGATGCTGCAAAATTGTTTAATATTTAGTTAAAATAGATATTGATGACTTTATTATGTTAAATTTTTTCAGATCTATCAAACTTCTACTTTTTTTTGCTAATACCTTCATCATGTTCATTCATGACTAAAAACTTGTATTTAGACCATTTTGCACGTTTTTCTTAACTGTAGACCACCATAATATTACATGTATATAAACAGTAAAATCTTACCATTTTAATGACAATATAAAAAAGAAGATATGGTATGATTGCCAATGAGACAACTGTCCACAATAGACCAAAATGACACAGACATTAACAACTAAAGGTCACCGTAGGGCCTTAAACAATGAGCAAAGCCCATACCGCATAGTCAGCTATAAAAGGCCCCGATAAGACAATGTAAAACAATTAAAATGAGAAAACTAAAGGCCTTATGTATATAAAAAATGAATGAAAAACAAATATGTTACACATAAACAAACGACTACCACTGAATTACAGGCTCCTGACTTGGGACAGGCACATACATAAATAATGTAGCGGGGGATCCCAACCCCCCTAACCTAGGACAGTGGTATAACAGTAAAACATAAGAACGAATTATAAAAATCAGTTGAAAAAGGCTTAACTCATCAGATGGACAAAAATACAAGTGGACGTGGCCGGGTAATGGTATGTCTGCTCAACAGTTTAACCATTTATCTGTGTATATTTGTGTTTATACAACCGCAAAAAATGAAAAATTTTGGTCGTATATTGGTATGACGTTGCCGTTGACATCGTCGTCGTCAAGCAAAGATATTTGGTTTTCGCACTATAACTTTAGTATAAGTAAATAGAAATCTATGAAATTTAAACACAAGGTTTATGACCATAAAAGAAAGGTTGGGATTGATTTTGGGAGTTTTGGTCCCAACAGTTTAGGAATTAGGGGCCAAAAAGGGTCCAAAATTAAACTGTTTGATTTCATCAAAAAATGAATTATTGGGGTTCTTTGATATGCCAAATCTAACAGTGAATTTAGATTCTTAATTTTTGGTCCTGTTTTCAAATTGGTTTGCATTAAGGGCCAAAGGATCCAAAATTAAACTTATTTTGATTTTAACAAAAATTTAATTTTCGTGGTTCTTTGATGATGCTGAATCTAAAAATGTACTAAGATTTTTTATTATGGGCCCAGTTTTCAAGTTGGTCCAAATCGGGGTCCAAAATTAAACTTTGTTTGATTTCAACAAAATTGAATAAATGGGGTTCTTCAATATGTTGAATCTAACCATGTATTTAGATTTTTAATATTTGGGCCCGGTTATCAAATTGGTCCACATTGAAGCTTAAGTCTAATGGGGTCTAAAATTGAACATTATTTGATTGCATCAAAAATTAAATTCTTGGGGTTCTATGATATGCTGAATCTAACCATGTATTTAGATTTTGGATATTGGACCATAATAGGTAAATGTCAAATTAATTTTTTTTTAAGTTTTTAAGTTTAAGTTCTTAGACCACACTCATTCTGTTGTGTCAACTATTTAATCACAATCCAAATTCAGAGCTATATCAAGCTTAAATGTTGTGTCCATACTTTGCCCCAACTATTCAAGGTTCGACCTCTGCGGTCGTATAAAGCTGCACCCTGCGGAGTTATTGGTTATTACATTTGGTTATGAAATAAATGTTATTGCAATTTGAAATATTTGTGTTTGTCTCAGCTGGTAGTAATAGGCTATCTGTATTTTACATGTCTTATTCCCAAGCCTCAAATTGCTAGAGATTACATTCTAGGAGGAAACTTAACATTACTGTTATGTCCACTGTTCTCCCAGAATTGACATAGGGATGACGAACTGGTTCATGTCAGCGTCACAAAATTTCAGTTCCAGTTTTATCAGGAACTACTAGGAGTAGTCTCTTTGTATTTGACATAAAGCTTTATCACAATATACAAAATGTAGCACTTTTCTAGGTAAGAGGCACAATTCTATGAAATTCACAAAACTATTAATCTTCCTCTATTCTGGAAATAGATAACATGGATGTACAAGGCTGCGCAGTTTGTACAATTTTGTCTACATTTTCATACTATTTTAGAAAAGAAAATACCCCGATTTCATCTGAAGGAGACGTGCTTAGAATATTTAGTACTTTTATGATAGTATTTTTGTCTAAATTGCAAGGGGTTGCATTCATGTTGAGTCTCTATCTTTTATATGTTAAACAGTTTTATGAATCATTATCAAATACAACATGTTTTAAAAATTTAAGACTGAACTCAATTGTGGCCACTTTGAATTTAGACAAAAAAACGTCTAAAAACTAGACTATTATAAAATGCTAAAATTGTGAAGAACTCATGATGATAATTACCTGATGAGTGTGCATAGTATTGTAAATAAAACAGCCCATTTTAAGTTACTAATTTATATAAAAGTAATTTACTTTTGAATAAGTTAAGATTTTAAACATATGGTCAAAATGCGCAGTTAAGGGGCAAAAAATGCAAAAAAGCGGTTTTCCTGGGTTTACTCCTTTAGTATATTTTATAATTTAAACTAAGTTAAACTTGGTTTACTCAATTAATATAACCAGTAAACATTAGTTCAGTCATTATTTTTCTTATATTTTGACTATTACATACTTTTAAAAAGTTTTTAATGAAACAGATCAAAAAATAAAAAAATCGGCAAAATGGCCATCACGCCTATCTTTAATTATTATTTTCTCGTAAGAAGGTATCATTTGCCGAGCACCATTTTCTTGCATTTTGTAGATAACTATATAAGCTTCATGAAATATTACATTTTATTGAAAATAAAACATGATCTTACAAGATTCAAGCCTTTAAAAATATACAAATTTTGCTGAATCTGCACTTTTTCAAAACCATGCAATTTCATCCTGTTAGTAGGGGTATTGAGAAATCTCACAACTTTTTGAATTATCATAATTTCCTTTCATTTTAAGTTGTTAGTTAAGATATTTGTTATCATTAAGCTGTATTTTTTCTATAAAACAAAAAATAATCAGGTCAAAATACCCTTAAATAGGCTTGAAATGGCCATTTGTCAGTACAGAAATAGACAATTATCGAATGTGCGGCATACACAAATAATGGCTGAATATTTTTTCAAAATATTTTGCACAAATAGTTATTACATATAAGGTATCTAAAATACAAAATATCAGTCTGATTGGAATATTTTGGATTTGGACCATTTTGCATGGTTTTATCACAGACTGGCTCTTAATTGAAATGAGAAGATAAACTTTTAGTGATATTTATAAATGTAGTACAAGATCCTTTCTAAATAAGGGAAATGTTATTTTAGGTATATATACATTCCCGTTTAAATGGTTTTACACTAGTAATTTTTTGGGCCCTTTATAGCTTGCTGTTTGGTGTGAGCCAAGGCTCTGTGTTGAAGGCCATACCTTGACCTATAATGGTTTACTTTTATAAATTGTTATTTAGATGGAGAGTTGTCTCATTGGCACTCATACCATTTCTTCTTATATATGCATGTGAAATCAATAGTTTAATTTAATGCTTGTATTTTACAGAACAATTGAGGCACCTGACATCACTCCCGAACTGTACACCAAGGGCCATAACTCAGTTTCCACATGGAATGTTTACACAAGAACAGCGAGTACATGGAGCAGTAGTGATTAACATCCTTATAGCAGTCTATATGTTTTTGGGTTTTGCAATCATCTGTGATGACTACTTTGTACCTTCTTTAGAAATCATGTGTGATGGTAGGTTTATTGCGTTTTTCAATCATTCATCTATTTTACATACACTGAAAGTTTTTTAAGGAACCCAATAGAATTAAGCCCTATTAATTTTGCCAGGTTGAATGTAGACATGCATCTCACAAAAGTAAGTGTGCTGAAGAATCATCTCAACAAGCAAGATTCTGTGATTCATTGAAAACATTTATGCATTGGTATTGCTAAGTTACCAAGTTTTAATCTATGCTTGATATAGTCCATTTTTTTATTCTATGTTTTTGTCTTTCCTCTACATAGTCATTAGGCTGTTTCCAGAGGTGAAATAGCTGTCGAAAATTTGTTAAGATTTGTGATAATGTCAAATTAAGGGAATCACTAATAGTAAGTCAAAAGGGTTTGGTATGCAGTTGTTATAGCATTGGCATATATATCTATACCTGTCAGAAGGATATTTGGCCATATGTCTTCAGTCATGGTTCATTGACTCAGGAACTTTTGCATGGTGTCTATGTTGTTTATTAGATCACCTCTTACGATAGGTCAAAGATATTTGATATGAAGCTGTTTATGCATTGTCATATTTTATCTCAAGGTAGATTAATGACCCTGCACCTTAATCATGGTTTCTTTGATTTTTAATATTTTGTATAGTTTACATGTTAAAATCTAATGCTGTTTTTATTTCAACATTTGCATATTTACTGTAAAAATTACATACAACCAAGACATATTTCTGTATCAAAAAACAGTTTATATTAAACTTATTAGTTATAGATATAAAATTGTTTAAATGTCATAAATCTGCATTTTATCCTTGAAATTTTTAGTTCTTTTAATAGAAAATGGTACAAATGGCATTTGTTATTCACATCTGCTGTATGACAAGTAAAATATTAACATCATCATTCATTACCCAATCCAAATGGTTCAACAGATTTATCATAATATGAATGGATTTTTTTCTGTTAAAAAAAAACCAAGTTTCTAAGGATGATTGTCGAAAAAGATATTGCATTTTTATGCTTATCTTTATTTTGCACTTGTGGTTAAGTTATATGAAGAAAATGTGCTGTGTTTAAGGGCAGTTTCAATGACTTTTATATTTGTACGTGAGAAATACATGAAATATCATTTCCCTTCATCAGATATTTAGAGCGCATTTGTTTCTAACCTAAACGATGTAAACGATTACGCACGTAGTCGTTTAATCCATTTGTTTCTTACATTTTTTGGTCAACGTTGACATCGTTCACGTAAACGATGTACGCGCAAAATAGTCGCGTAGTCGTTGATCGTTTATCGTTGAGACGTGTAAACGATAAATTTGTTACTGCATTTGTCGTTTAAATAATTACGAGCACGTGTTGTTTTCGCAAAGTCCTGGTTATTTATTTCCTGCACTTTTACCTGTTTGTTTACAGTGCGTGAGTGTAATCTATTTCTGTCTGACTACGCGGGGTCGATAAAGTTTATTAAATGATGTATTTGTTTCTAGCAGCTCAACGTTTACTAAACGATAGTCATCGATGACAAAATTTCGGGTTAGAAACAAATGCACTCTTAGTGCAACAATTGATTTCATTTGTCAATTCCACCATAAAATAAACAACAATTTTGGGATATAGATCAATTTGATTAACTTACCCTAAAAAATAAAATCATCCAGCTTATCATGCATAAATTTACTTTTATGAATTTAGTAATTCATCATATTGCCTTTTAAACAAGGGAACATAGGTCTGTTGCTGATTATTTTACTGAGTTCATAAATACAACAGAAGTAAAGTTTTGTGCTGCAGTAGCACCATATGTGTGCCTAATTTGTAATAAATTGTCTTGTCTTGTCTTGTCTTGTCTTGTCTTGCAAACACATTGACTCTGCAGCCAGTTCTTAATATTATGATAAATTAAACATTTCACAATGCAACTACTAGAATTCTGGCATTGTATCTTTTTTATTGATCTTGATGGAAATAGACATCTAAATTTATTTCACTTTTTCCTATGAATCAAATTTATTGTTGTCCTTTTTTACTTTTTAGGAAATTGTGTTTTTTAATCCGTTTTCTTAACATGATTTGTTAAAAGAAACAACTTTTATTTCTCTTTCCACCTACCGGGTACGCTATCAGTATCAGACAAATTGATTAAAACAATTTTTAATGGATGACAACTACATCTGAAACTAGCACAAATTTACAAGTACAAAGGTACAACAGAATTTGTAGTACATGTAAATTTGTGCTAATATAGCTTTGAAATAAGCTAATGTTAGGATGTAAGCATGCAAGAATGACATGTGCAGAGCATCCATGTTGCAGTCTCTAAAGAGCAGCAATTATTAAAGATGACAAATTATGTATCAATTTTACTAAAATTGAGTAAAATTGTAAAAAAGCTTTATACTGCTTATACAGCGAAGAAAATATATAAGAAATATATTGGTATGAAAGCCTTGAATTGTGTTAAAGGGAATCTCGGTAGCCTCAGAATACAATACTTAATTAGAACAATTGAATGAATCTTAAACTCTCTTATGATTTAATGTTATTCTGTAGGGAATATTTTTATTGCATTAAATCCAGCTTACAAGGATAATTAATGGAAAAGGATAAACTAAATGATGAGTGAACTTTAAGATGTATTTTTATTATTTTATATTGTCATCACATCAAAACAAACAATGGCTTTTTTCATCAAAATTTCATATATATATATATACAATATCTAATACTAACAATGACATCATTATCAATTTTCAAAGTGACTCAGAGGTTATAGGTCTAGGTTAAAACATATATATTTATGAATTGCAAAGCTACTACAAGTTTTAGAATGTTTCCTATGATCTTGTCTGCCATCCAGCATGTCTGAAAATAGAACATAAAGGTGAAATGCTGCTATGCAAGTGTTTTGATTGTAATATCTTGAAAACCATTATATCTGACTTAATTATGTATCTCCCTCATACAAAGCTCTGATTACTTGCCTGGTTTTGGCTATATATTTGTCCTTTTTGTTTTTTAGCTCCTTGTCTTTTAAATAAGCTTTGGACTTTCAAATTTATTTGGTCCTGAGCAACACTGAGGAGACATTGATTGTTAAATGTGCATCTGATGCAGGAAAATTAGTACCATTTTTTGTCGAGCCTGCAACTTTTGTTGCAGAAAGCTTAACATAGGGATAGTGATCCAGCGGCCGCTACGGCGGCGGCATTAGCTAACTTCTTAAAAGCTTTATATTTAAGAAGGTGGAAGACCTGGAGTCTGCATATTTTGTATATGTTACGAAGTTTCCGTCAGTCACATGTCCAATGTCCCTGACCTCATTTGCATGGTTCAGTGACTACTTGAAAAAATCGTTTTTTGTAATGTTAAATTCTCTCTTATTATAAGTTATAGGATAACTATACTTGGTATGTGTGTACCTTGCAAGGTTCTTATGCCCGTCAGACCGTTTTCACTTGACCTCGACCTCATTTCATGCATCAGTGAACTAGGTTAAGTTTTGGACAATGGTGGTCAAGTCCATATCTCAGATACTATAAGCAATAGGTCTATTATATTCGGTGTATGGAAGAACTGTAAGGTGTACATGTCCAACTGGCAGGTGTCATATGAACTTGACCTCATTTTCATGGTTCAGTGGTTATAGTTAAGATATTGTGTTTTGATCTGTTTTTCTTATACTGTATGCAATAGGACTACTATATTTGGTGTATGGAAGATTGAGAGGTGTACATGTCTAGTTGGGAGGTGTCATCTGACCTTGACCTCATTTTCATGGTTCAGTGGTCAAAGTTAATTTTTTGCATTTTGGTCTTTTTTTCTAATACTAATCATGCTAATTGCAATAGGTCAAATATATTTGGTGTATGGAAATATTTTATGATCTATATGCCAGTCACGCAGGTTTATTGACCTTGATCTCATTTTTACCGTTCATTGCTCGGTGTTAATTTTTTGTGTTTTGGTCTGTTTTTTCTTAAACTATAAGCTATAGGTCAACTATATATATTTGTTGTATGGAAGAATTGTTAGCTGTACATGCCTGACTGGCATGGTTCATCTGACCTTGACCTCATTTTTATGGTTCATTGGTCAATGTTTAGTTTTCTTCGTTAAGTTTATGTGACAGTTGTAATAAAGCTTTATATTTAGAACTATCAACATAATATCAATGATTAGTAAAGAAGGTGAGACATTGCAGCGTGTGCACTCTTGTGTTATAATAGATAAAGAAAATCTGACAGGGTAGATAATTTGTTTATGTTATGACTGTTGAGACCTACTAGTACTTCATGTCCATATTTATAAGTATTTAGTCTATTATTTTGCCTTTTTCAATTAAGTTATATATATATGAACATGAAAAATCAAAAATGGTCAACAAGACTAGATTCATGTTAGTCAGATGGTTAAACTGTCAGTACTATTTTTTAGGAGTTATTGCCCTTTGAAGATTTAATCTCTTGTTTTTTGCCTATCTTATATATCTTGAAAACAATGATAGATAAAAAAAAATTCATGAATTATATTCTAGTTTTCAATGTTGGAAAGTGGCTATTGTTGAAGATGCACATAGGTCTATTTGAGCAACACAGACTCTTTAGACCATCTATTTCTCTTTTCCTGTATACCACATCCTATGGATTCTTGCAGAGGTTTATGGTCACATTAAACAACTATAGTCAAACGTGATATAAAAGTCACATAATTTAAGTGAAAAACCTGTATGGTCAGGTCACTTTATTTAGTGAAAAACCTGTCTGACCTGGTCACCATCGGCTTGTCCTGCTGTAGTAATACCTTTGTATTTAGAACCTTAAATTAAAGGTCACCTTCTTATAAAGTCATTTCTTTCTAGTGTAGTCACAAGGATGACAGATTTGCTGAGTGAAAAGTTAAACTATTATAATGCTTTAGTTAGATCAAAGATATCACATTTTTATACCCCCGCTTTGAAAAAGGGGGGGGGGGGGTATACTGTTTTACCTGTCTGTCTGCAGTCCGTCCGTCCCTTGAATATTTTCGTCGCATTTCTCTCAGGAACTACAATGCCAGGATTTCTGAAATTTGGTTTCAGGCTTTATATCAGTCAGCTATACCGTGTGATGCGTTTTCAGATTCATCACTTGACAACTTCCTGTTTACCGAACACTTACATATTTTTACACTATTAACATTATCCACTTGTGGCAGGGGTATCATCAGTGAGCATTAGCTCACAATTTCACTTGTTAGTCAAATATTTATAGAACTAACATAAATAAACAATTTATATTATGATATAATTATTTTTTTATTTTGTTTCATTTTGTAGTTCTCCATATACAGTCAGATGTTGCAGGAGCCACTTTAATGGCAGCAGGCAGCTCTGCACCAGAACTAGCTACTGCTGTTATAGCTGTCTTCATTGCTAAAGTGAGTTCTTTCATTTTCACTTAGATGTGGGTGAAGAATGTTAATACAAAAATTTCTGTAATAAGAGAATTGAAATGGGAATGGGTCAAAGAGACAACAACCTGACCAAAGAGTCGACAACAGTCCAAAGCCACCAATGGGTCGGGTCTTCTAAGCAGCAAGAATATTCCTCACCCAGAGACAGTCAAGGGCAGCCCTTAAACAATAATGTTAACTAGTTCAGTAAAATGGACACCACTTTAAACTCTGGAACATACACAGATTAGTCAAAATGAAAAAATCACACTAGACTAACAAAGGCTATAAAAACTGGTTTTGTATGATTTTCCTGGTATAGAAATCTGAAATGTTGAACATCTGACTGGCCAGATGCTTTTTTTTTTGCAAATAAGAAAATTATTTTAGTTTATTCTGAATTCATTATTTTTCTAGACATTTCATAGATATTTTTGTAAGCACATATAATATCAATGAAGATTTGATAATAAGGCCATTTAGTTTTTATGTCCCAATATGAAAAATTCTGATTTTTCTAGAGTATATATTTTTTAATTTAGTATTTTTACAATTAAGAAGGCTGTAATAGATTTTCTCCAGCTATGATAATAAATTTGACTGATAAAAAAGAGATGTACCGTAATTGAAGACTCAGTCAACATCTGTCTCTGTCATCCTCACTGTCATCAAATTGTAATCGAGAAACTTTTAATATTACAAAAAAATCTATATCATGTAATAACTTATTTTTTTATCTTGTATAGACAGCAAAGAAAAGAGCAATCATCTCATGTACAATGTAAACAGAATTTGTTTGTTATAGTATAAACTTTATAAAAAAAACTATTGACATCATGAAGTTTAAGTCAAGTATAAATCTTCAAAGCTGGCATTTTGTTTTATCAATTAGATAACATAAAAGGGGAAGACAGATTGTGCTGTATTGCTGTGCAAAATAAAATTAAAGCTGCTGCACTCTTAATTTTTATAAGGAAAATTTTACTGAAATTATGATAAAAGGTTGTAAATGATCTAATGATTTTTATATCTCTTTATTTTGATAACATAGAACGACCAATTATTTTGTTTACATACAAACACCTCAGTTGAAGTTAAGTTTTTAATTATATGCCAGTTGCATCAGTCGTGGGTATAGAAAATAATGCTCTGCTAACATGACTGCTAAACCAATAATTTAGATATGATCTTTCTGACAATGTTATAACATGAACCGCTTCATTTTTAAGACTGGGAGGTAAAAAACTTTTTTTTAAAGACCAAAACAATGTCCCCAATTTGAAATAGATTGGAAACATCTTTGAAGCCTCTAGTTTTCAAGATATTGCTTTGAAGTTGAAACCAGGTGCTCCGCAGGGCGCAGCTTTATACGACCGCAGAGGTCGAACCCTGAACAGTTGGGGCAAGTATGGACAAAACATTCAAGCGTGATACAGCTCTGAATTTGGATTGTGATCAAATTTTTGACATTACATGGGTTTTTTTTACACAAAGCAAATGTCAAGATTTTACAAATCAATTAAAGATTTCTTCTTTGAACTTTTTAAATCTAAAATTAAATAGTTGACACAGCATAGGTTTCTGACACAGAATGAATGTGGTCTAATGAACTTAAAAGTTTTTTTTTGCCTTTGAGCAATTCACTATGCTGTTGAATATTAATCCTCTGAAAAAATGTTTGAAGAAATTTTCTTTTTTATTTATGAAATTTCAAATGAGAAAAATTGAACCCAATTTTTTTAATCACATCCCCCTTTCCCTTATTCCAAAACTAATCTCAATTAAAATTTCTAATGGAGTTTGCAACAATAACTACTCATTTAAATACATCATAAAATATTAAGATGTAAAAAAACTGCTTGTTATCACTGAATGGTAAAGATTATTTTAATTTATCAGTTGGTAGTAAAAAGTGAATATACATTGTATATTGTATATAACAAAGATTTAAGTTGATTCTGGACAAAGAAAGATAACTCCAATTAAAAAAAAATCTTGCTATTGCACAATATTTTGCAATTAGATATTTCTTGCTTACTATTCTGGACAAAGAAAGATAACTCTAATTAAAAAAAAATTTGCTATTTCACAATATTGTGCAATTAGATATTTCTTGCCATTGCACAATACTGTGCAATTGAAAAGACTTGCTATTGCACAATACTTAATATAATAATTTTAGATCCTGATTTGGACCAACTTGAAAACTGGGCCCATAATAAAAAAATCTAAGTACATTTTTGGATTCAGCATATCAAAGAACCCCAAGATTTCAATTTTTGTTAAAATCAGACTAAGTTTAATTTTGGACCCTTTGGACTTTAGTGTAGACCAATTTGAAAACAGGACCAAAAATGAAGAATCTACATACACAGTTAGATTTGGTATATCAAAGAACCCCATTTATTCAATTTTTGATGAAATCAAACAAAGTTTAATTTTGGACCCCGATTTGGACCAACTTGAAAACTGGGCCAATAATCAAGAATCTAAGTACATTTTTAGATTCAGCATATCAAAGAACCTAACTGATTCATTTTTTGTCAAAATCAAACTAAGTTTAATTTTGGACCCTTTGGACCTTAATGTAGACCAATTTGAAAACGGGACCAAAAGTTAAGAATCTACATACACAGTTAGATTCGGCATATCAAAGAACCCCAATTATTCAATTTTGATGAAATCAAACAAAGTTTAATTTTGGACCCTTTGGGCCCCTTATTCTGTTGGGACCAAAACTCCCAAAATCAATACCAACCTTCCTTTTATGGTCATAAACCTTGTGTTTAAATATCATAGATTTCTATTTACTTATACTAACGTTATGGTGCGAAAACCAAGAAAAATGCTTATTTGGGTCCCTTTTTGGCCCCTAATTCCTAAACTGTTGGGACCTAAACTCCCAAAATCAATACCAACCTTCCTTTTGTAGTCATTAACATTGTGTTTAAATTTCATTGATTTCTATTTACTTAAACTAAAGTTATTGTGCAAAAACCAAGAATAATGCTTATATGGGCCCTTTTTTGGCCCCTAATTCCTAAACTGTTGAAACCAAAACTCCCAAAATCAATCCCAACCATTCTTTTGTGGTCATAAACCTTGTGTCAAAATTTCATAGATTTCTATTAACTTAAACTAAAGTTATAGTGCGAAAACCAAGAAAATGCTTATTTGGGCCCTTTTTGGCCCCTAATTCCTAAAATGTTGGGACCAAAACTCCCAAAATCAATACCAACCTTCCTTTTGTGGTCATAAACCTTGTGTTAAAATTTCATAGATTTCCATTCACTTTTACTAAAGTTAGAGTGCGAAAACTAAAAGTATTCGGACGACGACGACGACGCAGGACGACGACGACGACGACGCCGACGCCGACGCCAACGTGATAGCAATATACGACGAAAAATTTTTCAAATTTTGCGGTCGTATAAAAAATGAATGCTCATATTCCACTGTTTGAAATGTGTATAGTTGCTTCATTTCATAGTCCACCAGTGTCTTAATTATATTGGAAGATTTAGCTTTAAACTGTATCAAAAATAAACTATTGTATTACAAATCAGTATTTTAAGAATATTGTCAACATAAAATTCTCTCTCTCTCTCTCTCTCTATCATGTTTACTGCAGATTTTTCCTGAAATCAGTATTTTAAGAATATTGTCAAAATAAAATTGTTTCTCTCTCTCTATCATGTTTACTGCAGATTTTTCCTGAAATCAGTATTTTAAGAATATTGTCAAAATAAAATTATCTCTCTCTCTCTTATGTTTACTGCAGATTTTTCCTGACATCAGTATTTTAAGAATATTGTCAAAATAAAATTCTCTCTCTCTCTATCATGTTAACTGCAGATTTTTCCTGAAATCAGTATTTTAAGAATATTGTCAACATAAAATTGTCCACGCAACGGCACATTTATGACTGTTCAATCATTAACATGTTCCCTAAATAATCTTGATTTTACTGCAGTTATTTGACAAAGTCAGCTGTTGTCAGGCTGTAATTCTCCTCACTAATTTGGGTTGACTTTGACAGGGATTAACTGGATGTTTCTTCTTTAATTAGATCCTAAGCTACAAAAATCAATTGGCCATCCTGTCCTAGTATCGAAGATTGAAAATAATCGCAGAAAGAATTACATGATGGTGACAAGTACGGTATAGTGAATTTAAAAAAAATATGTAAAAACATAAATTTTCATTCAGAAGGATTTTTTTAATTTTTTTTTATTTTCACATTTTCTTCCAAATCTTTTGAATTAAAGTATTTTAAGCTGTTTTTAATCACTAACAAGATATTCAAATGCTATAAAAGTGTGGAGATAAGGTATGATATAAATATGATCATGGGCCGTAGGTACGCTCATAGTTTAAAATGCAGAACTGCAATTTTCAGTCTGCCCTTTTCACAAATCTTAAGGTGTTTACAGCAACAGGAGAGCATGAATAATATCAGCGGAAGTTGGAAAATCTATTGATGTTTACAAAAATATAGGCATGATTTGATTTTTCTTTAAATATAATATTATAATTAATGGCAAGTAACTTTCAATTTGAACGAAATATAAGGGGGTCGTTCTCTGATGCTTATCGTACCTTGTCCTTTAATTTATTAAATAAGAGAACTGCATGACCAATATTTCTGATTATTCTATTGTGCTTTCCAAATCGCAGTTAGAAAATTAATGCGATATGAAAAACAACTGGTATCGTATTGTTCATCAACAGGTGCGTTGGCCGAGCATTTCTTACGTCAGAACTTTTGTCACGTCATGTAATAATTTAAAGTAACAGGCGTTCTTAAAATTTGTCCGAATCGATTTTTTTCCATTTCAATATTACGCAATAACAAGCAATGCAACTGTTAAAACATCTTAGAGTAATTTTAATCTGTGTGGCAACTGGAATGGCATAATTTCTCTGGGTAGGTCTTTTCAAATCATCATAAAGCAAAATTGTTTAAACTTCTATGCTAGCTTCAGAAAATGTTTACCTAGCCTGAAATTCTTTATATGGTTCACCGTGAAATTCACTATTTATGCGTGGTTTATATGTCTACTACACATCATACAACACATGGGCAGCCATATTTAGCCTCTGGATAAGAACTTATCCGAACCCCTAGACACTGGACAAATTTTGTCCATGGTTAAGCTATTTTATCCACTGGACAATTTTTGAACAACCGGATTTGTCCAGTGGACAAAAGTTATCCAGTGGATACAGACTTTATCCTTTGGATAACTTTATCCAGCCTTTTGAACAACCGGGCCCAAGTATTTATCAAAAAATAAATAGGTCACAATTTTTCCTATGGTCCCTTGCAAATAATTTTGTCTATCAAAATTCAAATTAATCCTATTCTGTTTGAGAGAGCCATATACAATTAGCAAGTCACACTTGATTTGAAATGGATCCTGCTGTTTATAACATTGTTTGAACAGTCCATCTAAGTATTGACAGAAACATAGATTGAGCTGCAATCAAACGACATTAACAGTGTTGAAGTCAATACTACTGTCCCTAGAGCAATCTATTTATAAGACAATGTCCTATTTATAAGTAAACCAAGGATTCAGACAAATAGATGTGCTGAAAATATCCATCAATATAAAAATAAGAGTGGTAAGTAAGCATGTCAGTTCCTTGGGAACTTCTCTGCCTCTTCTACAAAGTCTGTATTTTGTAGAGAAAAATTGCTAAAAAAAAGAAGATAATTTGGTGTGAAAAACAGTTAATTTTTGTCGAGCCTTCGACTTTAGTCGAAAAAGCAGTCATAGCGATCCTACATTCTGTCCGCGGCGGCGTTGTCTCTGTTCACTCTGGTTAAAGTTTTTGAAATTTTAATAACTTCCTTTACTATCCTGGATTTCTACCAAAATTGGACAGAAGCTTGTTCATAAGATAGTATCCAGAAGTAAATTTTGTAAAGATAAAATTCCATTTTTGTCGAGCCTTCGACTTTAGTTGAAAAAGCGAGACTAAGCGATCCTACATTCCGTCTTCGTCGGTGTCGGCGTTGTCGTCATCCACAAATATTCACTCTGTGGTTCAAGTTTTTGAAATTTTAATAACTTTCTTAAACCATACTGAATTTCTACCAAACTTGGACAGAAACTTGTTTATGATCATAAGATAGTATCCAGTAGTAAATTTTGTGAAAATAAAATTCCATTTTTTCCGTATTTTACTTATAAATGGACTTAGTTTTTCAGCGGGAAAACATTACATTCCCTCTGTGGTAAAGTTTTTAAAATTTTAAAAACTTTCTTTAACTATCCTGGATTTTTACCAAACTTGGACAGAGGCTTTTAAAATTTTAATTACTTTCTTAAACTATCCTGGATTTGTACCAAACCTGAACAGAAGCTTGTTTATGATCATAAGATATATTGTCCATTTGACTTCTATATATTTGCAGAAAATAATTCTTAAAAATTCATTTTTATTAATTAATAATTTTTTCCCTTCATGTATGTTAATATATGATATATACGAACTCTGACTATTAATTTCATAATTTTTGGTCAATAATTAAAAAAAAATCCCATTAGGTCTCTATGTTAATTTTATTTTTTGAAGTGTTGATTACTTGATGGAGTAAGTATAAGTAGTGAAACAGCCTTCCAACCAAAACAAAAACAACATACATGTGCTTTTAATGTTTGTTTGTTTGTACCATGTGACTATACCGATTTGAATGTTAAAGGACACCAATGAAAATGATCATCACTTTATAGTTTTGATTATTGATTTTATATCATTATACAAGTTAACTTACTATACACAAGCTTTTCATGCTTTTAGCATGGGGAGTTGTATAACAATACAAAGAGGCTCTGAAAAGATAATTAAAAAAACAGACTAAAGTTAATATACATTCAGTTATTTATTAATGTGCAAAATGCACATCTTGGGAGCAAACAATTTAGGAAAATAAAAAAGTTTTATAGTTAGTAAATTCTGTCATAACTCATGTCCACTAACATAAAAACAATATTCATTTTCATATCCTTTGCCTATAAAGTACTATTTTATAATAGTTTATACTATTATATCTAATATTTTTTAAAACAGAAAATGGAAATTGCAGTTTCCTATCATATATATATAACAATTATTACAATAACATGACATGGAATCTAAGTTTGTTTGATGGTCAGTAGAGGTCATCTTAATATGTAAATATACATAATCACATGGTACAAATAAACAAAGTTTTAACATTAATATCACATGTATTTTGTTTTTGTTTTGGTTGGAAGGCCGTTACACCCTTTTACTTACTCCATCAGGTAATCAACACTTCAAAAAATAAAATTAACATAGAGACCTAATGGGAAACTTTTTTAATTATTGACCAAAAATTATGAAATTGATTGTCATCGTATATATCATATATTAACATACATCGAAGAAAAAATTATTAATTTATAAAAATGAATTTTTAAGAATTATTTTCTGCAAATATATAGAAGTCAAATGGACAATAGTATCCAGAAGTAAATTTTGTAAAAATAAAATTCCTATTTTCTGTAATTTACTTATAAATGGACTTGGTTTTTCTTCCAGTTAACAGTACATACAGTCTGCAGTTGAAGTTTTTAAAACGTTTTTAAGATTCTTAAAGTATCCTGGATTTATACCAAACATGGACAGAAGCTTCTGACAATAAAAAGATAGTATCGATGATTTTTTTCATAATTTTTGTTGAGTGTGTGATGAACAACAAAAGTAGGCGAGACACTGGGTTCCGCTGGACCCTTACAAATTTTTATATAATTATGTTACTAAAACCTTATTTTTGATTGTATATTTCAGGATGATATAGGACTTGGGACTGTTGTTGGTTCAGCTGTTTATAATGTGATGTTTGTTATCAGTATTTGTGCATTATTTGCTGGAATGGTAAGAATTTAAAACTTTGTTTTAGGTGTTAGAAATGTATTTCAGTAGGCAAGCTTAATATTTCTAGAATATCAATAACTCCCCCATGGTCTAGTCATCCTAGTTTTTTGGAGCCTTTTAGTTAATTTGTGTTGAGCAAATTCAGTACTGATGAACCCTTGATAACCCAATGTAAGATTCATGTGCAAACCAACAAAAAATTTTCATCAGTTGACTTTGGTATAGATGTTATGAATCTTTGAACTTAAGAATCTGGCAATAATTTGGTTGCCAAGTAAAAATGTGTGCTTTGTGAGTATGTGAGGTTCTTTTATTTCCAATATTCTAAATAGTAGATCATGTGATATTCATTACTTTTATTTCGATTCTTTATGTGGATACCTTGAAATCTTGAAAATTCTAGATTTTGAAGAAAAAAAAACTTCTATGTATTCATGCAGAAAATTTTTTAAGATTTTGGCAGTCATTGATAGTGTAAAAGTCTGAAACTGAAAATAAATGAATCAACATTTTTGTCCACAAAATAAAAGTATTATCTAATATATTTAAAATAAAAAAAAGAAGATAAAGCTAAAAATAGAAATCCATACCAGAATTCACAGCGTAAATGAATCTGAGATAAATGTCTTACAGCATGCAATATTAGAATTACGCAACTGCTTGTTTCAGTTAAAATCTTTAAATAAAAAATTGTGGAATAAAGTTGTTTAAAATAGAAATGATTTTAATGAACTAAAATTACAACTCATCATCAATTGACACTGCTGCTTTCAATTTTATAACACAATAATTATACAGTGAGAAACTTTAACTGGAAAATAAATTATGAATGAATCCAGTTTAATCATTTAAGGTTTCTCTTGACAGTGACAGTAAATCACATGTTAATTTCATACTAGTAAAAGTCTGAACACATTTTTTTGTCTCCTTTAATTTGGTATGAAATGATTAGTGTAATTGAAACATATTGGTTTCTTATAAAGTCAAAATATTTACTTGTTAAGAAGGTGCACACATGTGTATTACATGTACATTTATAATTTAATGCAATTTATTCACATTTTTAAAGTCTCTTTCCTTGGTTCATGTACATGAAATACAATATTATAATTTTAAACATACATATATAGTCAATAAACATGTATATTAATACCAACCAGCTTTTAGACGCTTATGATGCACTATCATTTATGTACGAAATATTATATTAAATAAATTTAAAAATCTTATTAAAGAGGTTTAAAATCTTCTAGATTGTTTGTCTTTATATCTTTAGTGTTTAATACATGTAATTATATAAATAGAAATTAAAGATGAAAGTATCTAAACAAAATTATTAACATTTAGAGTGACATATTGTTGAAATATTGTCTATTATTAAAACAGTATGCTGACCTTTTGATGTCTTGATTTTTTTAGTTTTATTCAATTTATAGAACACAGAATTGTTTTCTTTTTATTTTATATCATCAATACGTTGAAAAGAATAAGCTTCATATTAAAATTAAAGAAGCTACTGTAAGCAGTTTCAGTTTCTCCAATTTTTCGGGGCTTGTTAATTTTAAATAATTTTTCTGTCATGAGGCAGGGAAAATACATCCGTTTTAAATATGATAATAGTTTAACATATTCATATTTTGAATTATTTGCTATAAATTTTAAAAAGTACTAAGCAGTTAAAGTTTTTTCTTTAAACAATGTTTGGTAGGGTTGGACACAAAATGGAAATTTTAGTATTGTAAATGCCACATGTGGGGTAGAATCTGCTTACCCTTCCAGAACACCTGAGATCCCCCCCCCAGTTTTTAATTGAGTTTTTTTTTGCTCAGTCCTTAGTTTTCTATGTTGTGTTTTATGTACTATTGTTTGTCTATTGGTCTTTTTGGTTTTTAGCCATGGTGTTGTTTGTTTATTTTCGACATATGAGTTTGAATGTCCATCTGCTATTTGCAACTATTTCAAAGAGGCTTGGAAAAGAGGATATTTTTTCTGTGTTATGAACTCCTCCTACAACTTGATCCAAAGCCTTTAAAACCTCATAGAATCTGTTTATATGTATTAAAAAATGTACACTTCGCTATGTATTCCCTCATAACTTGTGCATGCAGCCTTGATTGATCTCTAGATTTGTAGTTTTTGATAAAAAAATAGTGTGTATATTATACATTATTTTAAGTTGTTTATTATTCATTGAATCAGAAAAATTGTTTGTTAACCCTTATATGTTTAATAGTTTACATATATATTTCATTACAAGTAACAAAGCTTTTAAAATTTGTTTTTCACACAACAGTATATGTGTACATTATATTGTGACGTTAAAGTTAAGTGATTTTCCTGTACTAATTTCGTTTTATTTTCCTTTTGTTAATTCACTTATTGAATTTAATGGGAAAGAGTTGACATAAAAAATAAACAGGTCACGAAATCATGTGCTGGTCTCACTTGATGAACATTGATATTTGTTGTCTAATATCATATCTTAAAATGTTTTTTGTGGAAGCAGTAATAACAACATGCAACACACATCAGTGTTTAAACTGTTCATACATCACACAACACACATCCATGCTCAAACAGTTCATACAACACAAATCAATGCTTAAACTGTTCACACCACACACAGCAGTGCTAAAACAGGTCATACAACACAGATCAGATCTTAAATTGTTAATATTAGTACTTACACACATCAGTACAACACACACCAATCATGGCTAAACATGATGCCATACAGATGAAAACTTACAAACTGGAGGTTATCACGTTACATGTACGCTTGAAATTCGGATAGAACTACATTAAGACGTCGAATTCGAGGTATGTGTTGTTTTATTTTTCGATTATATAGTAGTAATCGAACATTTGTTGATTCAATCAGTTCAAAATGGCAGGTCCCTCCTTAGTTACGCCTGGTCAACTGTGGATTTGACGGCAAATCTAAGCCAATGAAAAAACTGTTGCATACAAATTGCATTAGATTAATTATTATTTATGTTTACAGGTGGTACATTTGAATTGGTGGCCTTTATTTAGAGACTGTGCCTTTTATACATTGAGTGTGTTAGCTTTAGCTTATGTGATATATGATGAAAATGTATACTGGTGAGTAAAATATCCTTAAAGAAATGATAGTAAAGATTCTATTTTTATGGGTTAGTAATATTTGACAATTTCTTCCTCACTGGAATTCTTTCCAGTCTCCTTTGATTTCAGATCATGGTTGTTCATATATAATATAATGTTGTTGATCTCAAAGTCCAACTGGAATCTTAAAAGTTTGTCAATAATTAAATTGTGTATTTTGGTTGGTAACTAGACAAATAACTATTATAGCTCTTCAAAAAATTATCATATCCAGGAATTTGCAATTATGCCTTTATTGGAACCTAAACATGCAAGGTTTCAACCAAGCATATCTGATTTAATTTGTATTCAGGTATATTGGAAATAGTTTGGTCTATAAAGATGAAACAAAACCATACACTCTATAGTAATTAGGGATAGGTAAAAGGTTTTGAATTTGATGAATAGTCTAAAAGATATATTTTCTCTTTTCAACTATTTCTATAAAAGTAAATATGCACTTTCACTTGGGTATCTTTTACAACCTGATACAGAATGCTACTATATATATAGCTGACTTCACAATTTCCTTGGAATCTTGCTGATGATAGAAACATAGTCATTACAGTAATTAAATTGAGTTGATGTGGAAACATTGTGAAATAGCTGATGAAGGCTTTATCAAAGAAAGTTTTGTTTGAGGATTCATTTTAATTTATTTTCTCGGTTCAGAAATTTTATTGGAGTGGAATTAAATGATTCAGTAAAATGTTAATGTAAACAATGGTAATATCGTGTTGTTTGCAGGTTTATCACCAAAGAGAGATTTTGGTTTGCTTAACTATACTTGTCTGTGGGAGGTGTCTATTATTATTTCTAAGGTGATGGCTTGCATTCAGGAATTGCAGTAGTATAGTAGACACTAAAGTTTATTACTTTCTATACTCACTATATGTACATGTATTCATAATTTATTCTGAAGGGTTAGTGAGGGATTAATATTTCTGATAATTCAAATATTTCTTCTATTGGAGGTGTCTTAAACAAATCTTAAATGAAAAGATAGTAACCTGTAATCTATGCAAATGTTGTTGTTTTTTTAAAGCAAAGATTTCTTACCCAGAAATCATAATGACTTTAAGAAATAAAGAACATGTCTATAGTAGAATTATACTGTTTGATTGTCAATTTTAATCATGAATTTGGTTCAAAATGAATATAAGCTGCAATAGATACTATTGCTGTAAAAGTTTATAATGAAGTTGTTAAAACATGACCTTCTAAAGGCCAACCTCAATAAGAGGACCAAAATCAGAGAAAGCAACTTCTCTTGACAAAATATATTGTTCTAAATAAAAGTATAAATATAGTCAGCATCTAAAAACTAAGTGTAATAATAAGATAAAAGTTTTACTCATGATTGTAATCAGACCACTTTTTTGTATGTTGCAGGTATGAATCATTAGGACTTGTGATATTCTACATTTTTTATATAGTGCTGATGTTTTTCAACTCTAAATTAGAAGTTTGGATGGTAGAACATTGTAAATGTTTGTGTAGTTCTGTTCATCATAAACAAGGAATAAAACACAACAATACGATTGTACACTATGACAAATTATCAGAATCCGTCACATCGAACGGCAGCATTACCTCAACAAAACATAGACACTATGATGTAGAATCAGGTAAATCTTGGTATGAATGAAAAATGTTTATGTCCAAAATTGTTAAGGAAGTCATATTTTAAAAATCAGTAGATTTCTTTTAATAACCTCCATTGTTTTCTTGCTTAATCATATTTCATGGCTCATCTTGATGACTATTACATTTGACATAAATGATCAGCCTGAAAATTTGTCTCATGAGATTAAAAGATGATGAAAATTACCAAAACTGGAAGGTGACATACTTCTGTCCATGTTTTTGTATGAAATCTTGCTGAAGTGGAAATTCATGAAGGGTAAAAATTGGACCTACAGTTTTAATTGTCTCGCTTGACGGAGTCAAATGGCGAGACATAGGTATGCTGTTTCCAGCGGCGGCGTCAACAATGTATTAGTTTGTGATTAGGTCTAGTTTATGGTGAACTAATAGTGGTAAGTCAAAGATATTTGGTATGCAGTTGTATAAGTATTGGCACATTTCATTACCATGGAGATTATTTGACCCTGCCCCCTCATTTATGGTCTATTGACTTTGAAACTTTTGCTTAGTTTTCATGTATTAGTTTGTGATTAGGTCAGTTTATGGGGAACCACTTGTGGAAAAGTAATGATAATTGGTTTACAGTTGTATAAGCATCAGCACATCTCATCATTACCATGGAGATTATTTGGCCCCACCCCCTCATTCATGGTCTATTGACTTTAAAATTTTTGCTTAGTTTTAATGTATTAGTTTGTGATTAGGTCAGTTTATGGGGAATCACTAGGTGAGGTATAGATATTGGTGAGCAGTTGTATTAACAGTGGCACATCTCATTACCATGGATATTTTTTTTACCCTCCCCCTCCGTTATGGTTTATTGACTGAAATTTTGCTTAGTTTACATGTATTCAATAAGTTTGTGTTTAGGTTTGTTTAAAGAGAACTACTATGAGAAGTCAATGGTATTTGGTATGCAGTTGTATTAACATTGGCACATATCATTTCCATGGAGATTGTTTAGCCATGTATTTTCAGTCATAGTTCATATTTGCTAAACTTACATGTTAAAGTGTTGCTATTTTCTATTTCAACATTTGCATCATCGAAATTACAAAAAAGCGAGACATATCTCTGTGATAACAGATTATGTTGGTTTATTTTTGAAAACATGATCCAGAAAAAGTTTTTGAGTCTAGACTCTAGAGGTTCAATTAATGTTTTGCACCTTTTGTTTTCAGAACATTTTGGATTGTAGGTTACATACAAGGCATTATAAGAGCTAGTACATCCAAATAAAAACAACAAAAAATCATTGATTTTTTTAAAGCCAAAGTATTGCCTTTATGATCTATTTCAATAAAGTAAAATTCATTGCAATATTTGACCAAAAGTGATAAATATAGGGAAGCAGTGATCATGGGAGACCAGATAAAACGTCTCATTGACATTGAACTTAAATTGATAATGAAATTTTTTCCAAAATTAAAAAAAAACCAATTGTTAAGCTTGTAAAAGTATGACAAAAATCAACATTAAGTTATAATTGAAGGCACTCTTGAAGGTTTTGTAGGACTATAAGAGCCATCTTGCACTTAAAACCCTTTTGGTTATTTTGAAAAGTTGCCAGGTATGCTTCCGCACTTCATACAAAATGTACTTCGGTCAACACTTTTACACCCCAATGAAGTTACAAAAAGAAGCATTCAATTCTTAAATAAAAATTGATAATTTATGCAGATATTTTTTATGATTTTTATTTATAGATTCTCAAGGATCAGAAGTGGATGCAGATGATGTTGATCATTATGATGAACCACTTATGAGTATGTAAAATACAGATATACAGTCAAACCTGCTTAAGAGACCACCCGTATTAAGTAAAAACTGTGTTCAAAGACCACCAATTTTAGATCCCTCTGAAGTACATTTCATATGAATTGAACCTGTATTTAATATACTCATCATAGATACCAGGACTAAATTTTATATATATGCCAGACGCGCGTTTCGTCTACAAAAGACTCATCAGTGACGCTTGAATCCAAAAAAGTTTTTTAAAAAAGCCAAATAAAGTACGAAGTTGAAGAGCATTGAGATCAAAATTTCCTAAAAGTGTTGCCAAATACAGCTAAGGTAATCTATGCCTGAGGTAGAAAAGCCTTAGTATTTCAAAAAATTCAAAATTTTGTAAACAGTTAATTTATAAATATAACAATATCAATGATAATTCATGTCTTTAGAGACCACTCTTTTTGCTCTCCCTTAAGTGGTCTCAAAACAGGTTTGACTGTATGTAAAATTAATAAACATTAGTACTGTGAAAAGTGAAAAAGTTTTTTAAATATTGGGTTGTTTTGCTCACATCGTTCATTTAAAAAAACAAACTGGATCTAATTATGATACAATTTAAAAAAAGAAGATGTGGTATGATTGTTAATGAGACAACTCTCCAAAAGAGACCAAATGACACAGAAATTAACAGCTATAGGTCACTGTACAGCCTTCAACAATGAGCAAAGCCCATACTTCATGGTCAGCTATAAACGGCCCTGAAATCACAAATTTGTTTCATGTTTAGCTCATCTATCCTAAACGTCTACCTTATTCTTTCACATCTTTACACGTACTCCTTTGAAAGGATAAGTACAATTATAAAAATAATTGCCTGAAAAAAAAAATCTGGATGTTCCTCTTAAAAGGATACTCATTTTGGTTATGATTCAATGAAATCGTAACAGCCATAGGTAATTTTTGTTTTCCAATTGGCAAATTATATAAGTAATCAATGACTTCATTTTTAAGGTTCATTGTGCAATGCTAAATTTGTAGGGTATGGTCTGTTTTTCAAGTACTATGCGATACTTATAGTAAAATTTTCATATTACATACTTTTGATATAAATTCAGTCATGATAAGTAGAGCAGGCGAGATATTTAAGTGTTTGCACTCTTGTGTCATCTAATGCCATACAATCATCCTGTACATAGAAATAGCTATTAAAAAATATTTTTTGTATTCAATAAACATTCTTAATTTACAACATTTAATCTGTGATTATGTCAGTTTGTTCTTCCTTTCTGACACATATTAAGCATTTAGCAACACTTATTGGTAATACAACTTACTGGTGCAACTAATTCTACAAATGAGTGCTCAGACAAAAAAAAGTAAAAAAATCATCATCACTAATTTATTACCATGGAAATGACGGATCATTGATGTGGTTTTTAGGATAAACACTGCTATAATATTGTCTTCTGATAACAGATGTCATTGAATATTACATATGATACATGTAAATATGAGATAATGACTTGTGTGCAACAGCATGGAACAATAAATCACAAACAGAATATGTTAGAAAATAATTTCTGTCAAACCCTGAACTGAAAACAATAGTTGGTCCATTGTTTTGATGTTATTTAAAAAGAAATATTTACTAATAAATAAAGGTAGACATGAGTTAAATGATGTATTCTTATGAGACATCAACCCAAGGAGAAAAAAGATGCATAAGGAACAATAGATAAGCAATTTTACAATACATGAAGTTCTGAATCACCTGGAGTCTTAAATTACCATAGACTATCAATAACGTGCCATCAACACTAGCTTCTAAAGTTCCTGATTTCTAGGAAACCTATTAATATAAGTTAACAGCTTGTTTTCCAGTTGCTATTGATTATTCTATTCTATTAATATGTTTTTGCTAAAGTTTGTTAATTTTTATGCCCCACCTACGATAGTAGAGGGGCATTATGTTTTCTGGTCTGTGCGTCCGTTCGTCCGTTCGTTCGTTCGTCCGTCCGTCTGTCCCGCTTCAGGTTAAAGTTTTTGGTCAAGGTAGTTTTTGATGATGTTGAAGTCCAATCGACTTCAAACTTAGTATACATGTTCGCTATGATATGATCTTTTTAATTTTAATGCCAAATTAGAGGGTTTACCCCAATTTCACGATCCACTGAACATAGAAAGTGATAGTGCGAGTGGGGCATTCGTGTACTGGGGACACATTCTTGTTTAACATAAATTTAATAAATAACAGGACCAGTAGATTTGGAGCCAGACCAGGAGATTTTTCTGTCCACTGGTCTGGCTGTACAGTACACAAAAAAACTTAAATTCGACCCCTGCCAAGAAAATAAATTCAACCCCGGCCAAGAAAATAGCTGACATTAAAAATAGAATGATGAAGTCAAACACAATATAATGTCAAGATTTTCATACCGCCCATTTTAGTCATAAAATAAACAAATATTCACAATGTAGAACTTTGATAAAATAGATTTGATTTCTACAGTTTGTACAATTCTTAAAAAAAAAGATTGGTCCCTTGAGAAAGAAAAACAACGTCTTCATGATTTTTACGGTGACTTAATTTGGTTTTTTCTTTGAACTGTGAAAGGATGATAAGAGGATTCAGTCAACAATAAAATATATTATTCCATATTGGTATTATTTTAGTAGGTTTCTCTATATGAATTGGATTTTGAATAAAAAAGCATATTCACCTGAGAAAGTGTTATTCACCACTCTAAACGTCACACGCTTTTACATGCAATGTTATGGTAAAATGTTTCATGTAAAAAAAAAAATTGGTAATATGTTTGTCATTAGATACATTTTCTTCTCTCGGACAATGGAATAAAACAATTACTGTCTTTTGTTTCGGTAAATATGGGGTTTTATTGACTTTTGAAAAACTTATATTCACTTCGGCCGTCGGCCTCAGTGAATATCATTTTTTCAAAAGTCAATAAAACCGCATATTTACCTCATCAAAAGACAGTAATTGTATATTATTCACCAGAAATGACTGTGGATTCATTAATATTTGTTGGATACCAATTTTCATGGATGTTCTGGGTACAGGGGAACCACAAATTTAAATGTTCAAAAAATTACAAATTTTGTAAAGGAATGTAACGGTATGCAGATTTTGCCAATACCATGAATCTAATTTTCCTGGTCCACAAAAATGCCATTTTCCCTCAATCCACGATACCCATGAAAATAAATGAATCCACAGTAGGTATTATATTTGAAGATTACTATCCTAAAAAATTAACAACATTAGGAGGTTTTATTTTATTCTTGTGATCTACTTTAAGTTAACTCATATTTTTCTCTTTTCAGGTAATATTGAAGAACCAGAATCAGTATTTGCACTTCCAAATGTTTGGTACAAAAAAATTCTATGGACATCTTCTTTACCTTTAAAATTTGTATTCTTCATATCAGTACCTGACTGTCGGCAGCAAAGATGGAAAAAATATTTTTTTATAACTTTCTTCATGTCATTATTTTGGCTGACAGCATTATCGTATTTAATGGTTTGGATGATTACTATAATAGGTGAGTTATGTTATCTTGTTTAATGGTTTGGATGATTACTATAATAGGTGAGTTACGTTATCTTATTTAATGGTTTTGATGATTAGTACAATATGTGAGTTATCTTCTTTCACTTTGTAAGATTGATTTGATTGAATTTTGGTGTTTTAAGGCCACTTTTAAGCACCACATTAAGGCTATTTCATGGTGGCAAGTTTTTATTGGTGAAGGCAGCCGGAGTGTCCGGAGAAAACAACAACCTTCAATAGAAAAACTGACAATTCTAATCAATTAAGATTGGAGTCGAGTGCACCTGCATGAGTGGGGTTCAAAACTCACAACCTCAGTATTGACTGGCTAGTGATTACAGTAGTAACTACTTAGACCACTCTGCCACTGAGGCCCCTACTTTGTAAGATATGGTCTCCACCGAGGTCCCTACTTTGTAAGATTTGGTCCTCTTTTTGTGAGTAATTTCATCCTATTTTTGTGGTTTTAGTCTCATAAAATTTTCACATGAAACCAAACCTGCTGTTTATCTTTTCTGGCAAGTAACCATTGTTTTCAGCACAGCAAGAAAATCTGGTACCGGAAAAGGCCTTTATCTGGCCCAAACACAATTTTGTATACTCATTCAGCAAAAATGGATGTCACACTAAACTCTGAAACATATATATGTACTAAAATTTTAAAACATATAAGACTAATAAAGAGCAGAGGTTCCTGACTTGGGAAAAGCAATTATATGGCGGGTTAAACTTGATTTGTGAAATCTCCCCCTATACGTCTAGTCGATATGGAATATTAGTAAAGTTCAGTTTAAAAGAAGTCTGAATCTGATGTTAGAAAAGGTTACAGAAGAAAGTAAACAAACTGTTAATAATCAACATAAATTAACAAATGACTACTAGAGCTGTTACCGACATTCCAGCTCCTGACCTTAATTGGTCTGGAAACACAGCAGTCTTCCTTTGATGTTTCTATGTCTGCAAATATAATCCCTAGTGTGGATAGTGTGTTACTTACAATTTTTGTGTATACCCCTTGCACATTTATATGCCTTAAATAGAAAGTAAGGGGATTAAATTACACTTTAAGGGAGTTTGCTTCTCAGTTTCAAAGTAATTAACTTTTCAAAAAACTAGTTTATATAGATAGGGGATTAATAAATGAATCCAAAGAGCAAAAAAAATATATAGGTCACCGTGCTTGTTTTTGAGATAAAGCAATTGAAATTTTGGCGGGAAAATATTCTCTCTTGACTTTTCATAGCTTTATCATTGACAAGTTGAAGTTCTCAAAAACTGTTAAAAAGTAATTAAAATTTTATAAGACTTTTACAGATGGTTTATCATTATATATGTAAAAGATGAACAAAAAGAAAAATGGAGTCACTGGGTAATTTTTCAAGGCATTCAAATGGATAAAACCAGAGAATTCTGAAAATCTGACTAAAAATCTAAACCATGACAAGCCAGCTTCCTTTAAAAAAAAATTGTCATGAATCTTAAAGTGTAGTAGTGATTTGGTTCAGCTAAAAGTGATTAAAAATAAGTCTTTCTGGAGTTGTCATAGTATTCAAGCCATTTAACATAAAATTGTCCATATTTTGAGCTGATAAAGTTTTCTATAGTTATGATATAATTTGTCCCAAAAGTAGTATACCACACTCTTAAAATTTTATTGAAAAAGCACATTGTTTATTTGTTAATTTCCATTTATTGTATAAAAAGGAATGAACTACAATATTACTGTGTTCTCCATCCAACTAAATTGACTGAAAGATTATGTCTTCCTTATTTTATAACTGTATCTTGCCACTAGACATTAAGCAACCAACAATCTATCATAAATATATGCAATAAAATTGTAAAAAAAATCAGTGGAAAGGAAGAAAAGAACCAAACAAATTAATAAATCAGTGTAGGCCAGATATTTACCGTAAATTTTAATACTAGATACTGTAATGATCATACCTGTCAACTGACCCGGATTCTGCGGGTGTGACCCGAGATTTTCACAATTCTGAGGGATCGCCCGGATCACCCGCCGGGTCATTGAAATAACCCGGAAATTCCGAAAATGACCCGATTTCACCCGTATTTCTTAGCCTTGAGATTGATTTTCATGACATAAGAAATATTCCTTTGAAATACCGGCAAATTCGTAATTCTTCCATGAACATGCAGTTCATCTAGCTATGTAAACTGTCAAATTAAGTGACCCATTAAGTGCATGGCTTCACTTGACAGCTTTGGTGTCAAACACACTGTTGATTAACACCAATTACCTTAGCTTTAGGTCGTAAATAAATTGCCCTGTTGTTTTACAAAGATATTTCAACTAAGAGTTACTTCCCCTTATTTGTCACCATTCAAAATTATTCCTTATATTTACGTTTTATTGGTGAAAAAGATTAAATCATAATAATATAAAATTCAAATACATATTGAAAAATAACTTTCCATTATTTTTATACCTTTATACAATTTTTAAAAAAAAGTTGAAAATTATTTTTTACATTTATACTTCCTTTAACTGTATTACTATATTTTATCATAGTCCAATTCCCTTGTCAATGAGAGATGAATGTTCATTCATGCAATACCTTTTTGGTATGTTCAAAGGCTAGTAGACTGATTTTAGATGATGACAAAAGTAAAGGACATAAGACTGTGATACACAAGTTAATAAAAATCTTTAAAAGTGTAATGAAATTATAAATAAGACTTAAAATGACTTAACCAAGTGAACATGCATTGATGTTTTGGTATCTTTGATATACATTATAAGAAAATGTACCATAAATACTGAAGTTCAGCTCGAAAAAGTTCGTACGCGTTATGACCTGAGATTTGATTCTTCAATGCAGGTCATGACCTGCATTTTCATCGTCACAGGTTGACAGGTATGAATGATGTTATGTATAATTACACTTAATTATTGCAGGTTTTACTGTTAATTTACCAGATACTGTAATGGCCTTGACATTCGTGGCATTTGGGGTCAGTTTGCCTGATGTAATATCAAGTCTTATTGTAGTTAGAGAAGGTAAGTTTAAAACACACATACATTCCTGTAAATTTTGTTGTAAAAATCTTCATTAGGTGGGCAAGATTACTAGGCAACAGATCACTGATAGATCTGAAAATCTTGCAATTATTTTAAATGGCGAAAAATTATCCATAAACCTGTAAGTGATAAATTTCAGTCTTAAGTATATGTGGTTTCCATGAATTGGATAATAGCGTCTGGATTACAAAAAAATATTGCATTACTATAAAAATATAAATTTGTATTGGATGAAGATTTAATCAAAAGAATTTTGTATCAGGAACGGTCAGTTAACTTCACAAGTAAAAATGTCCAAAATCTGTAGAAAATAAAATACCAAATAATGTATAATTGGTTATCCATTGACCATTTAGGGTCTCCACCATGTAACAGACTTGGGAAATAGCTCTGATAGCAAGGATTGAGGCATTTATATGCAGACAGATAAAAACACATATGCTTCCATTTTCTACACTTCAATCAGACAAAGATGACATCACTTACAAAATTACAGTATACATTGTACTGTTAAAAGGGGAACAACTCTCTCTTACACACAGCAACGTACTCTAACTTTACACATTGATATATAACACAAGGCAGTTTTTGAAGACAATTTCATGAATCAAATTTAAAGAACAGTAGGGTATATGCAATGTACTATAAAGAGTTGATCACATAATGTAATATTAATAGTATTAATCTACTGAGAAAATATGACACCTGACAGATTGTTAGTGGCACTTGTAACAATATTCTACTTTAATTTATTGGAAATATAATAAATATCATCTTAATATATGTACTGTGGATTCATTAAAATTTGTTGGATACCAATTTCCGTAGATTTCGTTGGTTCAGGGCACAAATTTAATTCTAATGCAACAACGTTTGTAACGTTCATTTTGATTGGATAACGTCCCTTTATTACATGGCATCAATTGACAATTGATGCTATGGGACGTACATGCAAGTGCAGACGGCATATGACAGATTTTAAATACATGTTTAACCTGTTTTTTCTGTCAGATCATTAGAATGGAGATAACAATGTTGCTCCAACGGCATCAATTTGGGATTTACAAAAATTGGTATCCACGAAAATAAATGAATCCGCAGTATGTGCATACTTATAACTGTTATTTCATTAGATAGAAAGTTTATTGCATTTTAGATAAACATTATTGTGAATCTGAATATAATATTTTGTTACAGGTTATGGTGATATGGCCGTTTCAAATGCTGTTGGCAGTAATGTATTTGATATTTTAATTTGTATGGGTGTACCTTGGGTACTAAAGTCAGCCATTAATGATGGTGCACCAATAAAAGTATATAGTGAAGGTAAGTGTAAACATATACTAATCTTGTTTAGACAATCTATGAATCTTTTGTGTTACTTAAAATATTGATTTCAAAGTGACAACTGACGCAAGACTTTTCAAAGATTAAGAAAATAATTAAAATTGAATGTAATTTCCCTCGTAAATGATATGTATTATTTAGTATGAATAAAACTACAATGAGTTGAATACCTAGTAAAAGCTTGGCATAGTGTAGCAGAGGGGGATTCAGTTTTATCATTGTCTATCAGTCCCAAATTTTATTTCCATTTTCTAACTTTAGTTTGTCTCAACCAAATGTTATGAAACTTATACACAATGCTTATTACCACAAAACTCGGATAAAGTTTTATTTTTGGATGTGTTAGTTTTAATTTTCTAGAGTTATGCCCCTTTTTAAATGGAAAAAATGCTATTTTTTGGTTTCTGTTCTCTAACTTTAGTTCCCCTCAACCAATATTATAAAATTTATACACAATGCTTATTACTAAATAACTCTAATTTGGGTAGTGTCACTTATACTGTTCTTGAGCTATGTCCCTTTATAATATGAAAGCTGGTGTATCAGCTGTATCCCATGGACACATTCTCCATTAATTATTTATGCTATTAGAATAAAAGAATTTTGTTAGTATTTTCCATGTGAAATCATCAGATTGGGAACCAAAATAAAACTGTTTATATTCCATCTATTTTGATGGGTTAATATCTTTTGAATTGAATATTTCTAAGAAAAATCCTGATCATTTTGAGATCAAAAGGTTACTGTCACAGTTTAGATAAACTTATACTTATGGTTAATAGTAGTCAGGGTCAGGGGAACCTCTGCTCAAATGTTTTGTTAAGGGTTGTTCCAAACAGTAATGCATTCTGGTTAATAGTAGTTGGGGTCAGGGGAACCTCTGCTCAAATGTTTTGTTAAGGGTTGTTCCAAACAGTAATGCATTCTGGTTAATAGTAGTTGGGGTCAGGGGAACCTCTGCTCAAATGTTTTGTTAAGGGTTGTTCCAAACAGTAATGCATTCTGGTTAATAGTAGTCGGGGTCAGGGGAACCTCTGCTCAAATGTTTTGTTAAGGGTTGTTCCAAACAGTAATGCATTCTGGTTAATAGTAGTCGGGGTCAGGGGAACCTCTGCTCAAATGTTTTGTTAAGGGTTGTTCCAAACAGTAATGCATTCTGGTTAATAGTAGTCGGGGTCAGGGGAACCTCTGCTCAAATGTTTTGTTAAGGGTTGTTCCAAACAGTAATGCATTCTGGTTAATAGTAGTCGGGGTCAGGGGAACCTCTGCTCAAATGTTTTGTTAAGGGTTGTTCCAAACAGTAATGCATTCTGGTTAATAGTAGTCGGGGTCAGGGGAACCTCTGCTCAAATGTTTTGTTAAGGGTTGTTCCAAACAGTAATGCATTCTGGTTAATAGTAGTCGGGGTCAGGGGAACCTCTGCTCAAATGTTTTGTTAAGGGTTGTTCCAAACAGTAATGCATTCTGGTTAATAGTAGTCGGGGTCAGGGGAACCTCTGCTCAAATGTTTTGTTAAGGGTTGTTCCAAACAGTAATGCATTCTGGTTAATAGTAGTCGGGTCAGGGGAACCTCTGCTCAAATGTTTTGTTAAGGGTTGTTCCAAACAGTAATGCATTCTGGTTAATAGTAGTCGGGGTCAGGGGAACCTCTGCTCAAATGTTTTGTTAAGGGTTGTTCCAAACAGTAATGCATTCTGGTTAATAGTAGTCGGGGTCAGGGGAACCTCTGCTCAAATGTTTTGTTAAGGGTTGTTCCAAACAGTAATGCATTCTGGTTAATAGAAGTCGGGGTCAGGGGAACCTCTGCTCAAATGTTTTGTTAAGGGTTGTTCCAAACAGTAATGCATTCTGGTTAATAGTAGTCGGGGTCAGGGGAACCTCTGCTCAAATGTTTTGTTAAGGGTTGTTCCAAACAGTAATGCATTCTGGTTAATAGTAGTCGGGGTCAGGGGAACCTCTGCTCAAATGTTTTGTTAAGGGTTGTTCCAAACAGTAATGCATTCTGGTTAATAGTAGTCGGGGTCAGGGGAACCTCTGCTCAAATGTTTTGTTAAGGGTTGTTCCAAACAGTAATGCATTCTGGTTAATAGTAGTCGGGGTCAGGGGAACCTCTGCTCAAATGTTTTGTTAAGGGTTGTTCCAAACAGTAATGCATTCTGGTTAATAGTAGTCGGGGTCAGGGGAACCTCTGCTCAAATGTTTTGTTAAGGGTTGTTCCAAACAGTAATGCATTCTGGTTAATAGTAGTCGGGGTCAGGGGAACCTCTGCTCAAATGTTTTGTTAAGGGTTGTTCCAAACAGTAATGCATTCTGGTTAATAGTAGTCGGGGTCAGGGGAACCTCTGCTCAAATGTTTTGTTAAGGGTTGTTCCAAACAGTAATGCATTCTGGTTAATAGTAGTCGGGTCAGGGGAACCTCTGCTCAAATGTTTTGTTAAGGGTTGTTCCAAACAGTAATGCATTCTGGTTAATAGTAGTCGGGGTCAGGGGAACCTCTGCTCAAATGTTTTGTTAAGGGTTGTTCCAAACAGTAATGCATTCTGGTTAATAGTAGTCGGGGTCAGGGGAACCTCTGCTCAAATGTTTTGTTAAGGGTTGTTCCAAACAGTAATGCATTCTGGTTAATAGTAGTCGGGGTCAGGGGAACCTCTGCTCAAATGTTTTGTTAAGGGTTGTTCCAAACAGTAATGCATTCTGGTTAATAGTAGTCGGGGTCAGGGGAACCTCTGCTCAAATGTTTTGTTAAGGGTTGTTCCAAACAGTAATGCATTCTGGTTAATAGTAGTCGGGGTCAGGGGAACCTCTGCTCAAATGTTTTGTTAAGGGTTGTTCCAAACAGTAATGCATTCTGGTTAATAGTAGTCGGGGTCAGGGGAACCTCTGCTCAAATGTTTTGTTAAGGGTTGTTCCAAACAGTAATGCATTCTGGTTAATAGTAGTCGGGGTCAGGGGAACCTCTGCTCAAATGTTTTGTTAAGGGTTGTTCCAAACAGTAATGCATTCTGGTTAATAGTAGTCGGGGTCAGGGGAACCTCTGCTCAAATGTTTTGTTAAGGGTTGTTCCAAACAGTAATGCATTCTGGTTAATAGTAGTCGGGGTCAGGGGAACCTCTGCTCAAATGTTTTGTTAAGGGTTGTTCCTACAGTAATGCATTCTGGTTAATAGTAGTCGGGGTCAGGGGAACCTCTGCTCAAATGTTTTGTTAAGGGTTGTTCCAAACAGTAATGCATTCTGGTTAATAGTAGTCGGGGTCAGGTGAACCTCTGCTCAAATGTTTTGTTAAGGGTTGTTCCAAACAGTAATGCATTCTGGTTAATAGTAGTCGGGGTCAGGGGAACCTCTGCTCAAATGTTTTGTTAAGGGTTGTTCCAAACAGTAATGCATTCTGGTTAATAGTAGTCGGGGTCAGGGGAACCTCTGCTCAAATGTTTTGTTAAGGGTTGTTCCAAACAGTAATGCATTCTGGTTAATAGTAGTCGGGGTCAGGGGAACCTCTGCTCAAATGTTTTGTTAAGGGTTGTTCCAAACAGTAATGCATTCTGGTTAATAGTAGTCAGGGTCAGGGGAACCTCTGCTCAAATGTTTTGTTAAGGGTTGTTCCAAACAGTAATGCATTCTGGTTAATAGTAGTCGGGGTCAGGGGAACCTCTGCTCAAATGTTTTGTTAAGGGTTGTTCCAAACAGTAATGCATTCTGGTTAATAGTAGTCGGGGTCAGGGGAACCTCTGCTCAAATGTTTTGTTAAGGGTTGTTCCAAACAGTAATGCATTCTGGTTAATAGTAGTCGGGGTCAGGGGAACCTCTGCTCAAATGTTTTGTTAAGGGTTGTTCCAAACAGTAATGCATTCTGGTTAATAGTAGTCAGGGTCAGGGGAACCTCTGCTCAAATGTTTTGTTAAGGGTTGTTCCAAACAGTAATGCATTCTGGTTAATAGTAGTCGGGGTCAGGGGAACCTCTGCTCAAATGTTTTGTTAAGGGTTGTTCCAAACAGTAATGCATTCTGGTTAATAGTAGTCGGGTCAGGGGAACCTCTGCTCAAATGTTTTGTTAAGGGTTGTTCCAAACAGTAATGCATTCTGGTTAATAGTAGTCGGGGTCAGGGGAACCTCTGCTCAAATGTTTTGTTAAGGGTTGTTCCAAACAGTAATGCATTCTGGTTAATAGTAGTCGGGGTCAGGGGAACCTCTGCTCAAATGTTTTGTTAAGGGTTGTTCCAAACAGTAATGCATTCTGGTTAATAGTAGTCGGGGTCAGGGGAACCTCTGCTCAAATGTTTTGTTAAGGGTTGTTCCAAACAGTAATGCATTCTGGTTAATAGTAGTCGGGGTCAGGGGAACCTCTGCTCAAATGTTTTGTTAAGGGTTGTTCCTACAGTAATGCATTCTGGTTAATAGTAGTCGGGGTCAGGGGAACCTCTGCTCAAATGTTTTGTTAAGGGTTGTTCCAAACAGTAATGCATTCTGGAGAGCATACCAGTAGGATGGATAGGCAAACGTTCTTCTTTTGATTTTCGGCATTTATTGGCTAAATAAAAAACATGAAAAAAACCAATGCCGACAAAAATTAGTTTTGCAAAACAAAGGATGATGTTACAAGCATATGATTGTACTTAACTTTACAGTCTTTCAATTTTTCTTTTCAGGATTATTATATTCAACATTGACTTTACTAGGAACTGTAGTATTTTTACTGGCTGCTACTCATGTGAATGGCTGGAAGTTGACAAAGAAGTATGGAATAGTTTTAATGATTGTTTACCTCATATTTACTGTACTCACTGCTTTATATGAACTTAATGTTTTTGGATATGTTCACCCAAAAGAATGTAAAACTAATTATTAAACTTTTATGTAATCTGAGGACGAAATCTCAGATCTTTTTGAGTTTTGTGGATATTACAACAACTACATGTAATATGTAAATGTTGAATTTATTGTAATTTAAGTCTTTTCAACACAACATAATTTAAAAGGAATCTGAATATTGTAATGAACCATTTTTCTATTAATATCTATTGTGGAAACAGTTCAAAGGTTAGAAAAAGGAAAAAGGGCAGTCTCAAAAAGAGCATTTGGCAATGACATTTTCATTCCTGATGTAAATCAAATACATGTACACAAATCTGATCATCTCACTATTCTACTGAGGATAATTTTTAGACAATGTCTGATTATCATTTTGTTTATTAATATAAATCATTTGAACTAGTAACTAGTATCCAATACAATTGGGGTAATTTCCAGAATTTACTTGACACTGACCAGGTAGTTTTTACATCCATGTTCTTCATTCTTTGGTGGATAGTTGTCTCATTGGCAATCATACCACATGGTGTATTAAAAGTTAAAAGATTATGATAGTAAAAAAAAAAATCTGTGAAGAAGAAATAGTGTTCAGAATTGATTTATTGTAAGATCGTTTTGTAAGAGATGAAATAATGATGTTTTAATTAGAAGCATACAAAGTTAAATTGTTCAACATTTGTTTACAATATCTTATATTTTTTTTTCATATTTTGAACACCAAATTTTTAAAGAGAGTAAGTAGGATTTACTTCCCTTTGCTTAAAGGATAGATAATTATTAGTTATTGTATTTTGTAGAATATTTTGCCTGTAATGCTAATATGATTTTGTGAACTGAAATGATAACTACTGGTAGTTTTACTGTTTAAGTTACGAAAATCATTTAGTCATTTTTCATAGAATGTATTAAATAGGGTATTTTGTTATTTCTCTTCTTTATTTTTTTATTTATTCTTCCAATGTTACTAGTTATACTTGCAGTGCTATTAATTTTAAACTAAAATTTATATTGCATTTCAATTTAGAGATGTATTGAGTCTGTGATGAATGGGGTGAAACTTATGTTGTGTATAGGCTTGTGTTAACCTATTGATATTTTTAGCGTGTAAATTTTTGGCATCTTTGTCATATCTTGAAAGATACCAAATAGATGACCTTCACAAATTGTATTCATAACAGATGCTGACTAAATAACATCTAAGTTAAATATTGTGGATTCATTTATTTTCGTGGGTACCAATTTTCGTGGATAAGAGAAAACCTGTATTTTCATGGATATTTGAATTCATGATTTTGGCAAAGTCTTCATACATTCCTTTAGAAAACTTGTATTTCATTTGACATTTAAATTTGTGGTTTCCTTTTTCGCCACAAAATCCATGAAAATTGATATCTAAAGAATATTAACACAGTAACTTCAAAAACCAAATTTTAAAACCAAAAAAATACCCATTGTCATTTGTTTTGGTAGCATTGTGATATGATGGAACTTAATCAAAATTGAAAATTAAACCATGTGTATATGTAGAACCAATTGTATTTACCACTCTAAAAACCAATATTTTTTAGCACTATTATAAAAAAGAAATGATATTTCTACCAGGAAATAAGTTTAAAGAAATGATGTGGCTCAATATATACAATTTTCTGTTATACATCAAAATGTAAATATCATAAATGGCATATTCTATCATGCTGAATCTCTATACTTAATTGTGTTTTTTTTTTTACATTTTTTAAACATTATTTTTCTGATAGCTTTACTTTGTTTTATGTTTTCTGCTGGTCAGTTCTTGACTTTTATTGTCTCTCATTATTAAAAGAAACTGTTGTTAAATGTTATTGACTGTTACCTTTGAATATGTTAATTACACATTTTCATACAGTCTACATTAAAAAAAAGGGGGGCATTATGTTTTCTAGTTTTTGCATCTATCTGTCCTCTTGTTAGTTTGTCCTGTATCCTGTTTATTAGTTTGTCATAAATTTGTGGTTACTTCAATGTTTATCTTGATACACATTCATCACCAGAGAAATCACAGGGACAGACAGGCTGATTTGTATATATCCCCCATACAAAATCAAAAGGTCTTTCCATACAACCATTCCACATTTTAAAAAATCTACATATTTTTCACAACTTAGTTTTTGAGCACACTATTCTGTTCATCATTTTCATTGTCACAGAAAAATTCGTTATTTATTCTTTTTTGTCTTTGTTGATTTGCAAATATTGTATTATTAAAAAAGTATTCAAAAAATTGATGTAATAATTTGCCTTGTGGTGCAACATTAAATCCCATCAGAAAAGAAGATACATTGCTTTATGTTAGTATTTTGTTGTAAAAACAGAAGAGATGATGTGTTGCTGTTTAGTATAATTTTCATTTTTGGGGCATTTATTAACAGTGGAGATGCAGATTTGCTGTTTTGAAGTATTTTCATTGGGTGGAGATGGGCATGTAAAACCACAAGAGATGTAGTGTTATTGTTGATAATATTTCTCATGGAGAGGGGGGGGGGGGGGGGGGCATGGAAAAATAAAAGAGATGCAGTGCTGCTGTTTAGGAGAGTTCTTGTATTAGGGGGGAGGGATGTAGTGTTACTGTTTATTATGACGGGGGGGAGTAGTAAGTAAAAACAGGAAAACAGAAGAGATACAGTACTCGTGTTGCTGTTAAGTAGCATTCTCATTTTGGGGGGCATTTTAACCATTTATAGTAGTTAAATATTTATTACAAAATTAGTTATCTCTAAAAATCAAATAGCTTTTTCTAAAGGAATTACAAGGACATCAGGCATTATCCAAATTGAGTCAGAGCCAGGTAAAAATGTGTATCTCGTCGGGCTTTTCCATGTCACAACATCAGTCTAATAAAATATATTTTTATACTTGATCTAGTTATTTATTATCATTATTAAAAAAAAATTCAAAGACAATGTATATTTTTATATCATATCAAATCATATTTTGTATTATAATGGGATTAAGGTTACTGTAAATTCAGAAATTATTACATGCATTTATTTTTGTGATTTTTGAAGATTTGACAAAATTGCAAAATTGATTATTGTGATTACAGGAAAATCTGCATATAATATATGTATCAGATATCAGAATGTGAGTTGTTATTATTGGGATAGTCACACAGACCCATTATTTGCATTAATAAAAACCTCTCAATAATTTCTAAATTTACAGTAAGAGGTTTAATCATTCATAAAGACTCAAATTCTGATTTGTTTTAAAACAGCATTTTAGGTGCATAATACCAAACTTTTCATTTTTCATGTGGTATTTTCTGATCAGGTAAATAGTTTGGCCTTAATGAATGGGAAATATATTATATTTTGCTGTTTCATTTCTAGCTTATTTAAACCAAACTGCTCATTTTCATCAGAATCAATGGGTAAATATATAGGTCTTAAAATGATTGGACAATGCTTTATTATTTCTTTGTGTCATATTGGAAAAAAGGAAATGTTTGCTCCCTATATACATTTAAAGCTTTACAAACTTAGTAGGCCTGAATGTATATTCATCATGTAAGTATTAAATTTAAATTTTCTGAGCTTGAATTTATTAAAAATGCTCTATTATTTATTGTAAACATTTGTTTTGTATATTTTGTTTTTTATGTGTTCTACCAATATGCATCTCAGTTAGATTTGATGTTGATGATGATTATTGAAGGCTGCTTATTATAAACGTCCAGCAGCAAATTGAATGCATAAACAGGACAAGAACATGTTCAAATAATATGAATATTAACCCTTCTGTGTACTTGACCAACATGCTGAGCCTGATATTAAAAGTGCAAGTTCACAATTTGACAGGATGCAGAAAGATGTGCATCACCCTACCTAGGCATATTATTCAATCCCTTCAGCTGACTAGTCTTTTCTCTTACTTAATGCTGCATGCTTAGCGGAGAAGCAGCAAATTCTAATTTTAAAGTCTTTGGTATGATCCAGCCTGACTTCAAACCCAAGACCTCCCAGATTTAGAATAATGATATTGGCTTTATGTAGAACAATACTCTAAACCAACTTAGTTTTGCATTTAGCACTTTTGAACCAAACTTTGCCATGATTTATTTTTGAGATTTCTTAAACTTGGTTTCCATATAAGAGAAGATCCAAGTTAGAAATTTTGACAACAATTTAAATTCATGTTATTTTTCTACTAGTTGGTTAACAGTAACCCAAATATTATAGGATTTAAGAAAGTGTTAAGTCTTTTTTTTTTACCCTTAAGTTTGAAAATAAAACTATAAATTTTTTAAATGACATTGAGGATGTTAACAGGTCTTTAAACTTCTTGTAATGAAGGAAAACTGTTTAAAATAATCTCCCTTTAAAAATTTTGTTATTAATATTTAGTATTAATATTTAGATTAAAGCTACAGCCATACCAAATATATATTTTGTCTAAAGAGGTCTTGCACAAATCTGTGTAATTTTTGAAAGTTGTCTGCTCTTTGGTCAGGTTGTTGTCTCTTTGACACATTCCCCATTTTAGAGTAAAATGATTGTTAATGTCAAATATAGCAATTTGTTTTGTAAACTTGTTGATGACATCATACTGAAACTAAAAAATGGCCTGTTTGTTATTGAATGACCGTATCATATTATTATATTCAGACTTTAATAAATACATAATGTGTAAAGATTTGAGAACTTTTCTATTAATGTAACTTCAATGGTCAAACAATGACTTGTCATACATCCATGGATATTTTTTTCTTTTTTTCTAAATCATTTAAGATTTCAAGGTGAGATAGTGTAATTGATTGAATGTTCTAGGTAGCCAACATTTCCACAATTTTTCTAGTCTTTATATTTGTTGTCTCTTATTTATATTTATTGTTTAAATCTCACATTTTTACATATATTTACATGTCATACAATTATGCATTCCATAAACATTTTATTACACATTAAATCTTTTTGAAATTTATCTGTATTTAGTATTTTTTATCACATTTTTGATCATCATTTATTGTCTCGCTTGACGGAGTTGAAAAGCGAGACATAGGTATGCTGTTTCCAGCAGCAGCAACATCAACAATGTATCAGTTTGTGATTAGGTCTAGTTTATGGTGAAACAGTCTAGTGGTAAGTCAATGATATTTGGTATGCATGTGTTAATATTGGCACATCTCATTACCATGGAGATTATTTGGTCCCGCCCCGTCAGTTATGGTCTATTGATTTTGAAACTTTTGCTTAGTTTTCATGTATTAATTTGTGATACGGTCAGTTTATGGTGAACCACAAGTGATAGGTTAATGACAATTGGTATGCAGTTATATATTAAGCATTGGCATATCTCTTTCCATGGAGATTATTTGGCCCCACCCCCTCAGTCATAGTCTATTGACTTTGAAACTTTCACTTAGTTTTCATGTATTAGTTTTGTGATTAGGTTGGTTATGGAGAACCACTAGTGGTAGGTCAATGATATTTGGTATGCAGTTGTATTAGCATTGGCACATCTCATTACCATGGAGACTATTTGATCCCACCCCCTCAATTATGGTTTATTGACTGAAATTTTGTTTAGTTTACATGTATTAGTTTGTGTTTAGGTTTGTTTAAAGGGAACTACTTATGATAAGTCAATGGTATTTGGTATGCAGTTGTATTAGCATTGGCACATCGCATTCCCATGGAAATTGTTCAGCCTTGTACCCGCAGTCATAGTTCATTCACTTTGAATATTTGCAAAACCTACATGTTAAAAGTGTTGCTGTTTTAATTTCAACATATGCATTATTGTAATTACAAAAAAGTAGACTCAATCTGTAAGACTTCAGTTGATATGGTTCAGATATCATATCATGGTAAATTAAGTAGTATTTAGACGCTTTCATCTTGTCAATCCAGTACTAAAAAATTTCAATGAAATTTAAGATTAATAACATTTGTAGTTTTGAACAGGTAAACAACAACCACTGAAAACTGAACTGATCTTGAATAGTATTAAATAGACTGTACATGGAAATGTCTAAAGTGATTAGTTTAGTCTTTTATGATTCCTCTATATCAAAATAGGTGTTTGCTGTTGGTAAATCATATTCAAGTGTATTTGTGTATTCTTCCATCATTGTATTGAGTGTAAAAGGTGTAAGAGGTGTATTATTGATTGATTGGTGTTTAACACCACTCTTGTCTCTATTATGCTATTTTGTGGCATTCAGTTTTATTGGTGGAAGAAGCTGAAGTGACAGAGAATATCACTGACTATTGGTAGGAAAATTGACAATCTTAGTGAATTATTAACTCATTCGCCCCTAACGGATTTCGGGAAAATCAGGCATTTTCGAAAATTTGCAATCATGCAAATTATATGCAAATTAGCAGACTCTTGATGCTGTAACTGCTGCTCATCTATTAAACTATGTATTGAAATTTGGGGGCAGATGGCATGCGTGGGAGGTGGAAGATTTTCTCGTGGGTTTCTACCCACCCCCACTGAAAAATGGTCATTTTCCGATTTTAAAACGACCTTGAGAGGTGAACATTAACCAGACTGTGTTTCCTTGTCATTCAAGTATTACCCTATAGTTACAGCAGTCCATGCATGCTAACTGGGAGTATATGGGACTTAAGTGTCTTGCTGGCGAATTATTATCGTCAAGTCAGGTCTGCCTTAATGTCCGTTTTTACGGATTTTTGACGAAACGGTGACCTAGATTTTACAGACTAGATTCCTATTGGCCATATTATACCTCTTTGTGTTCCTATACCACCTATGCATGCATTTACGATAATAGTTTATACCTACAATGACTACCAGTTAAGTAGTGGCCATCAAAAGATGCCCACCCACCTGATTTTGGCTACTTTTCACATTTTTCCGATTTTGAACTCTTAAACGGCTTTCAACGTGCCATATTTTCATAAACAGACGTCTGAGACGAGTTTATGGACCATGAACTGCTTGGTTGAAGTCCCTGCTATCATGACAGTTCAGGTGGGGCAGTTCAAAAAAGGTATGGAGGGTCATACGGGCCATCAAAGAATGGTTGTTGCCATGATGCCTACAGGCGTCATTGGGGGTTAATGGGTTAAGATTGGAGTCGAATTAAAATTTCTACATTTGGTTAGTTCTGTAAGTGATTGGGTAGAATTAAAAGTGGCACTTGAAAATGAGGGCATGTCTGACAGGGACAGAAATTTTGCCTGGCAACAGGCCACCCACAGACCCCTTAGAAAGCAGTTACAAGGGTTCTTTGACATTACTATTGTGTAATCCAACAGCTTCTTACTGGAGCAACACACTCCTGTTGTCACCCCCTCCATTGTGATAATTATTTAACATATTGGAACAAACTTATCAAACCGGAACAGAATCTTCTACGAAATATAAAATCAAAACAACTACTCTCGTGCTGTGTGAAAGTTTCCCAATGCTTGATATGTATATTCTCCTGTATTTTTGAGGTTATGGTGTATTTATTCTTGAGATCACTTATATGTGTGCCACATCATTCCCTTAAGTTTAGGTCAGTTTATATACTAAAATTTTAATAAGATGCAGACCACTTGTTCTTGGTCCTCATTTCTGTCCAAAGTCCACATTAAATTTATCACTTCGAAACATTTTATGGAAGTGGTATAAATATACCAGTCCTTATACCTCAGATCATATGTACTGCACTAGTTACCTGAATTTTGGATACACCAAACCAGGAACTTTATTTTTGAAAACAGACTATATGCCCTCAACTTTAGAATTGATTCATCCATTTTTGAATTATTCAAAATTAACAATAAATTGTGTGCTCTACAAGGATCACCAGTCTTTCACCTTTTATTTGATACCCTAATTACTAAAATATATGCTACATAGTTTGAAGATCTACCCTTATGTGTAGGAACTATTTTGTTTTAAATATGTACTACTTTCCAGTATGTTCTTTTCAGACCAGGCCAGAAAAGGTGGTGTTACATCTTACAGTCTATCCAAATTACTTTTGCAAGAAATTCGCTCAAGCAAGAGCTAGGGGCTGTCTTAAACTTGCAGTGAGATGAGTGTTTTTGCTCTGTGTTGAAGGCCTCACTGTGACTGTGAGATGAGTGTTTTTGCTCTGTGTTGAAGGCCTCACTGTGACTGTGAGATGAGTGTTTTTGCTCTGTGTTGAAGGCCTCACTGTGACTGTGAGATGAGTGTTTTTGTTCTGTGTTGAAGGCCTCACTGTGACTTTGAGATGTATGCTTTTTTTGCTGTGAATGAACAGATTTTGTGTCATGGATGAATTCTCCCATATCCTTTGTTTTCTATTATAAAAACTAAAACCTAAGAAAAAACATTTTTATTTGACATTACAACATTCTTTTCATCATTTTCTTCAAGAAAATTAGCTCTAGGCTTTCCAAGTAAGTCTCTCTTGTCACAGAGCAAATTAGAACCAGATAAACACTTTAAAAGTTTCCATACTGTCATCTTCTGATTCCTTGGAATATCAACAAATAATTAAGCAATGTAACAAATAAGAACCATTTAATAAAACACCATGTTCTAAATATTCTTCTAATTTCTGAGACTTTCCAGTAGATCTAGATATTAGTTCAATTTCTTCTGAGTATTCCTCTAATTTCTCAGACTTTTGAGAAGATCCAGAAGCAGTTTAATTTCTCAGACTTTCCAAAAGATCTAGATAGTAGTTTAATTTGTTCCACACTGTATAGTGATCTCTAAGTTCCATCATTCGGACATTACCAGCATAATACACATTAACAATGTTGGAATCTTCAAATCCCTTTACAGCATTCTTTATTGTACTAAGAGCTGCACTTTCAGCTGTAAAACAAATATAGCATGTAACATTTATCAATTAAGAAGGGTACAAAAATTCCAGCAAAAAATTAAACATTTGTTTTTTTCATTACAAATTTTATTTATTACACTACTAGTCATTATTTTGTGATGCGGTACAAAAATCAACCAAAAAAATCGATTCAGTTCGGCCTCAGATGACTTTTAAAATGTTCATATTGAAAAAGCTCCAAATTATCTCCCTTTGGTGCAAAAAAATACCATTCTTTGGCACTAAAATTGAAATATCTTTTTTAACTTGATATCTTGATCTGATTTTTTTTAACAAAATTAAACCATAAAGATATTTTTAAAGTATATGCACAGCTAGCTATAATTTCAGTTTTTTAAAGAGTGAAAAATACACCTCCACATTTTATTTTTTGGTAAATTATCACAATGACCTCAACCCCACATCTCCTTTAATTAACATTCCGAGTCTGGTATTGAACATATCACATTTATGGATAAAAACCAGTATAGTATAGAATTTATATCAGTTTCAAGATGTGATGGACAGACCTAGAAATGAACCTGTTGTCTAATATTTAAAAGTTTTAATTTGACAATCTTTTCTTCCCCAAATGTTTCTACAAAGGTTAACCCAAAAATATGTAGTCCAAACAGAAATCAGATATCAGAAATTATATAATCTGTGTATAAACATGCAAAATGAATAAAAATAAAACCTTGTTGCATACTTATTGTAAACTGAAGCCAAAACGTATAAGTCAAATTGCATAGAAGTACAAAGAATACAACGTCACCCATTTTTCATGATCAATCAATGAATTTCTGCAGAGAAAATGATACCTTCTTAAAGGACAGACTTTTGTCAATGGCAAGAATTTGAAATGAGTTTCATCTCTAATGATTACCATCTTGTCTCATAATAGAAGAAAACTTAATTGAGAGGGCCTTGTTACAAATGTAACAGCAAAATTGGTAACTGGCATGGGAATATAATCAAGTGATGTTGCTCACAATGTAAGTTGACTTGAATTGTTTTTGCTTTTCTTTTTGGATGAGTTTTCAAAACCAGTTTATATTTATTGATTCTTTTAGTCTCAGAAACATGTGTCACATACAATTAACATCCACCTTTTGCTGTTGCATATTTTGTTCTACATGTTATAAAGGTGTTACATTTGAGCTCAAATGGTCAAGCTGTACTAACCAAAACTGGCCAATTTCTTTTCCACTCTTTTCTTTGCATGAGTATGTAAAATATGGATAAAGCTGTCCTCTGAAAATGAAATAACTTTGTGTAATATAATGAAAAAAGTTCACCTATGTGAAAACTATGAAAACTAGAGGCTCTCAAATGCCTGTGTCGCTCACCTTGGTCTATGTGCATATTAAAACAATGGACACAGATAAATTCATGACAAAATTGTGTTTTGGTGATCATGATGTGTTTGTAGATCTTACTTTACTGGACATTCTTCTTGCTACAATTATCTCTATCTATAATGAACTTAGTTTCATTGGAAAATGTTAGTAAAAATTTACAAATTTTATAAAAATTGTTAAAAATTGACTTTAAAGGACAATAACTCCTTAAGGGGTCAATTGACCATTTCAGTCATGTTGACTTATTTGTAAATCTTACTTTGCTGTACATTATTGCTGTTTAAAGTTTATCTCTATCTATAATAATATTCAAGATAATAACCCATAACAGTAAAATTTCCTTAAAATTACCAATTTAGGGGCAGCAACCCAACAACGGGTTGTCCGATTCATCTGAATATTTCAGGGCAGATAGATTTTGACCTGATAAACAATTTTACCCATGTCAGATGTGCTCTAAATGCTTTGGTTTTTGAGTTATAAGCCAAAAACTGCATTTTACCCCTATGTTCTATTTTTAGCCATGGAGGCCATCTTGGTTGGATGGCCGGGTCACCGGACACATTTTTTAAACTAGATACCCCAAAGATGATTGTGGCCAAGTTTGGATTAATTTGGCCCAGTAGTTTCAGAGGAGAAGATTTTTGTAAAAGATAACTAATCTTTACGAAAAATGGTTAAAAATTGACTATAAAGGTCAATAACTTCTAAAGGGGTCAACTGACCATTTTGGTCATGTTGACTTATTTGTAAATCTTACTTTGCTGAACATTATTGCTGTTTACAGTTTATCTCTATCTATAATAATATTCAAGATAATAACCAAAAACAGCAAAAATTCCCTAAAATTACCAATTCAGGGGCAGCAACCCAACAACGGGTTGTCGGATTCATCTGAAAATTTTAGGACAGATAGATCTTGACCTGATAAACAATTTTACCCTGTCAGATTTGCTCTAAATGCTTTGGTTTTTGAGTTATAAGCCAAAAACTGCATTTTACCCCTATGTTCTATTTTTAGCCATGGCACATTTTTTAAACTAGATACCCCAATGATGATTGTGGCCAACTTTGGTTAAATTTTGCCCAGTAGTTTCAGAGGAGAAGATTTTTGTAAAAGTTAACGACGACGGACGACGAAGGATGACGACGACGACGCCGGACGCCGGCGCCAAGTGATGGGAAAAGCTCACTTGGCCCTTTGGGCCAGGTGAGCTAATAAAAAATATTGAAAGGAGCTGACTATCCATGCATGATGATCAAGAGAATTACTAATAACAACACAATGTTTCCAAACTTCAGACATTTTTATAGTTTGCACTCACAGATAATAAACTTTTACAAATCCCTATAATTGTGTGAAGTTTCAAGCACGATGATTTGAGCATACTTTAAAGTTGAAAATAGTATGCATAATGTGAAAATTTTTCTTAAAGGAGTAGTGGCATTAAGGTCTGGTTTTGGCCCAAGAAAATAAAATATTGGACAACTATTTCAAATTTACACATATTTTGTTTTGGAATTGCTCAGAGCTAGGGAATATAAATGAAAAATCAAGATATTTTATCTGATGACGTCACAATGACGTCATAATATGAAACGTTTTCATGAAAACGATGAAAAATACAGAATCTATGCAGTTTTCCATTGCAGAAAGGTTCTACACAACCTAGAAACAACAAAATAATTGAAGAGAGGTTTCATTATATGTTTTGACATAATCTCACCAATTATTAAATTGTTTCTTGTGTGCAAACATAAGCTGCCAATCTATAATGTACTTAAAAGGAGCAGGTCCGGTAAGGACCGATTTTGGCCTCAAATTTCAGGTTCATCTGACGAAAGATTTTGACCACTTTTTAAACACTTAAGTGTCTATTTTATTTGAATTAATTAGTTTATATGAAAGATTTTAACAGATTTAGTCATTAATTAAAGAACCTTAGTGAGCACGCTCACATACCCCACGTCCCCACATTGTCATTGGAGAAATTAAATAAGTATAAGAAAAAAAAATTGTATAAGAAAAAATACTGAATAATAATTTCCTGTCAATATACACATCTACATAGTATGTCCTTATTATCTACAAAATTTCATGAAATTCTGTTGTGTGTTTTCAGAGGAGTTGAGATGACAAACTGTTGCAGAAGTACATTGAAGCAAATAAGTTCAAAGGGGCATAACTCCTAGAAAAAAAATTGAATCGTAATTTCCTGTTGATATGCACATCTACGTAGTATGTCCTTATTATCTACAAAGTTTCATGATATTCTGTTCTGTGGTTTCAGAAAAATTGAGATGACAAACTGTTGAAGAAGTACCTTAAAGCAAATAAGTTCAAAGAGGCGTAACTCCTAGAAAAAAAATTGAATCGTGATTTCCTGTCGATATGCACATCTACATAGTATGTCCTTATTATCTGAAAAGGTTTCATGAAATTCTGTTATGTAGTTTCAGAGGAGTTGTGATGACAAACTGTTGCAGTAGTACATTGAAGCAAATAAGTTCAAAGGGGCGTAACTCCTAGAAATAAAATTGAATCGAAATTTCCTGTCGATATGCACAACTACATAATATGTCCTTTTCATATAAAAAGATTTCGTGAAATTCTGTTGTGTGGTTTGAGAGGAGTTGGGATGACAAACTGTTGCAGTAGTACATTAAAGTAAATAAGTTCAAAGGGACGTAACTCCTAGAAAAAAAATTGAATCGTAATTTCCTGTCGATATGCGCATCTACATAGTATGTCCTTATTATCTGAAAAGGTTTCATGAAATTCTGTTGTGTGGTTTGAGAGGAGTTGTGATGACAAACTGTTGCAGTAGTACATTGAAGCAAATAAGTTCAAAGGGGTGTAACTCCTAGAAAAAAAATTGAATCGCAATTTCCCGTCGATATGCACAACTACATAGTATGTCCTTATTATCTGATAAGGTTTCGTGAAATTCTGTTGTGTGGTTTGAGAGGAGTTGCGATGACAAGAAACAGGACTGACGGACGGACTGACGGGTCAAAAACATTATACCCTCCGCAACTTCGTTGCGTGGGGTATAAAAACGATCCGATTCAAGCTCAAATATGAAAAATCTACCTAATATGCCGGAAAATGTCACTTTTCAGGTGGTTTTTGGTAAAAATGAAAGTGGCAGCATCCGTGTTCATCCTCAACCTTTATATATGTTATGTATTATCATAAAATAAAACTTACATTTCAATATTAAGGATGAACACGAATGCGGCCACTTTCGTTTTACACGAAAACGGTCTAAAATTTAACTAAAATGCTAGAATTATGAGGATTTCAGTAATTTAGCATGACTTAATGGTGCTAGTACCGGATATATGTGCATTGTATTGTCAAAAACAGCCCATATTTATGTAGCAGAAGCATTCTACTGTCCAATAAATAACTAAAGGTTTACATTTTAACAATTTTGTAAAACTGCTATATTTTGGGGCCAAAAAGGGGTCTTACTGAACCTACTCCTTTGATGAAAAATAAGGAAAATCAAGAAAATTTACAAAATGTACAATTCATATAATTATGACAAATTTCAGAATATGTATGATAACTTTTAAATTTGCAGTAATATTTGGGCCAAATAAGGGCCTTATTGCCCCTTCTCCTTTAAGGCAAAAGTCCTGTAACTCTGGAACCACAAAATTTCCAAATTCAAAAGGAAGCTAAAGTTTACCAATCCCAACAACAAATTAATGGATACAACCATACTAAAGTTCAATATGTGAAAACAATGTCTTAAACCTGATGGTTACAGTTTGTAATTCTTGTTAAGACAAACCATAAAATTAAAAAGAATTCATCAAAGAACTATCTTTTCAGTGCTAGAAGAGTTAATGGACAGACAGACAGAAGGACAAAGTATATCATTTGATGTTAATTTTTGACGGACATAAAAAAAAAGTCAGTACTTGTTTTCATGGTTTTGGTGATACTGCAACCAAAATTTCTCTCATGGCTTTGTAACCATGACCTTACACTTACTGACCAATATATCTTTTGTTTTTTTTGTTTCCAAGAGACAGTTTCTGGCTAAGTTTGGTGAACATTGGGCACATAAATCAATAGATATCATCAGCAAACTAAAGTTTAGCCCAAATTCCTATAAATTGTTGCTTTGACATTTTCTTTACTCATCAGGTGTCTTCTTAACCCCATAGGTCCTTATCAAACCAAAATTGGTACATATTGTTCAGGGATAAAAAAGGTATTGTCTGGAAATGAAAATAATGACAGGCAAATTGCTAAACTCATATTTTAACTCAACTCAAATCAGTATCGCATACATGTTATTTAAAAGCTCATTATACATCCAAGTGTCCACAGTCATAATAATATTAACGTTTGAACCATTCATCTTATCTTCATAAAACTTAGCGGATAATGACCCTAAAAGGGAAGTAAGCTTCAGTTGATGCAGGAAAATGTATTTTTAAACTACAATAAATAAATTTTGACATAACAAAACTCCTCAATACTTAAGTTATTTTGTGTTTACCTGGAAGCTCCACAGCTAAATCTCTACTGATGTGAAGAGCTGTTAAATAATAGGATTCCAGTATAGGAGCTAGAACTTTGTACAGAAACAAGAGTTTGTTGAAGCAGTCTGAACGATGAACATTTACCTAAAAAAGAATGAGTAAATTCAGCATATGTCTTTTTGAAACAGCTATTAAGAGTTACTGTATCATTTTGCCCCAGGTATAATTTGTATGAGATTGTATTTCAACGGTCTACAACATAAAACTAGAGGCTCTAAAGAGCCTGTGTCGCTCACCTTGGTATATGTGAATATTAAACAAAGGAAGCAGATGGATTTTTGACAAAATTGTGTTTAGGTGATGGTGATGTGTTTGTACATCTTACTTTACTAAACATTCTTGCTCCTTACAATTATCTCTATCTATAATGATCTTGGCCCAGTAGTTTCAGTGGAAAATGTTAGTAAAAATTTACAAATTTTATGAAAATTGTTAAAAATTGACTATAAAGGACAATAACTCCTTAGGGGGTCAACTGACCATTTTTGTCATGTTTGACTTATCTTTAGGTCTTACTTTGCTGTACATTATTGCTGTTTACAGTTTATCTCTATCTATAATAATATTCAAGATAATAACAAAAAACGTCAAAATTTTCTTAAAATTACCAATTATGGGGCAGCAACCCAACAACCGGTTGTCGGATCCATCTGAAAATTTCAGGGCAGATAGATCTTGACATGATAAACAATTTCACTCCGTCAGATTTGCTCTAAATGCTTTGATTTTTGAGTTATAAGCCAAAAACTGCATTTTACCCCTATGTCCTATATTTAGCCGTGGCAGCCATCTTGGTTGGATGGCCGGGTCACCGGACACATTTTTTAAACTACATACCCCAAAGATGATTGTGGCCAAGTTTGGATTAATTTAGCCCAGTAGTTTCAGAGGAGAAGATTTTTGTAAAAGATTACTAAGATTTACGAAAAATGGTTAAAAATTGACTTATAAAGGGCAATTACTCCTTAAGGGGTCAACTGACAATTTCGGTCATGTTGACTTATTTGTAAATCTTACTTTTTTGTAAATCTTATTTTGCTGAACATTATTGCTGTTTACAGTTTATCTCTATCTATAATAATATTCAAGATAATAACCAAAAACAGCAAAATTTCCATAAAATTACCAATTCAGGGGCAGCAACCCATCAACGGGTTGTCCGATTCATCTGAAAATTTCTGGGCAGATAGATCTTGACCTGATAAACAATTTGACCCCATGTCAGATTTGCTCTAAATGCTTTGATTTTTGAGTTATAAGCCAAAAACTGCATTTTACCCCTATGTCCTATATTTAGCCGTGGCAGCCATCTTGGTTGGATGGCCGGGTCACCGGACACATTTTTTAAACTACATACCCCAAAGATGATTGTGGCCAAGTTTGGATTAATTTAGCCCAGTAGTTTCAGAGGAGAAGATTTTTGTAAAAGATTACTAAGATTTACGAAAAATGGTTAAAAATTGACTATAAAGGGCAATAACTCCTTAAGGGGTCAACTGACCATTTCGGTCATGTTGACTTATTTGTAAATCTTACTTTGCTGAACATTATTGCTGTTTACAGTTTATCTCTATCTATAATAATATTCAAGATAATAACCAAAAACAGCAAAATTTCCATAAAATTACCAATTCAGGGGCAGCAACCCATCAACGGGTTGTCCGATTCATCTGAAAATTTCTGGGCAGATAGATCTTGAGCTGATAAACAATTTGACCCCATGTCAGATTTGCTCTAAATGCTTTGGTTTTTGAGTTATAAGCCAAAAACTGCATTTGACCCCTATGTTCTATTTTTAGCCATGGTGGCCATCTTGGTTGGTTGGCGGGGTCACCGGACACATTTTTTAAACTAGATACCCCAATGATGATTGTGGCCAAGTTTGATTAAATTTGGCTTAGTAGTTTCAGAGGAGAAGATTTTTGTAAAAGTTAACGACGACGGACGCAGGACGACGACGGACGACGGACACCGGACGCAAAGTGATGGGAAAAGCTCACTTGGCCCTTCGGGCCAGGTGAGCTAAAAAGTTGCATCTAAATCATAATCCTGTTCAAAAAGATTTCAAGTGTTAAGGATGTTTGCTTGTCATCTTTTGGAAATTTTATCAGATTTTCGGAATCCGCTGGTTTTATTCATTTGAATGCCTTAAAATACTTTGTCCATTGACCCCCATTTTTCTTTTTATAAATCTTTTACATGTATAATCATAAGCCATCTGTAAAAGTCTAATAAAATCTGTGTTATTTTTTAATAGTATTTGATAACTTAACTTGACAATGATAAAGCTATGAAAAATCGAGAAAGAACGTTTTCCTGCCAAAATTTCAATGGCTAATATCTTGAAAACAAGCAGATTGACCTATATATTTTTTCCTTCTTTTTGTTCCTTAATTATTCCCCTATCATGATATACTATTGTTATGAAAAGCTTGTTATTTTGAAACTGAGTAGCGAACTTCCTTGATGATGGTAATTAAAAAATTCATGCATAATAATAGATCTTTTGAGTATTTAAGATATAATTCATGCAAGCCATAGATTTGTTGGAAATTTTCAAATGGCAACTATTTACTGTCAAATCCACAGTTAATGTGTTTTGAATTGCTGATATCCATGAATGTGCAAATTATGCAATATATTCAAAAAAGAAACAACAACAAAATTCCATTTTAATGCAATAATATCCAAATTTATACCGTACCAGTATTGGAATAATCTTCAGCTTGGGAATTTTCTTTAGCAAGACTTCATGTTGTGACATTACATTAATGTGCCAAGATCATTCATGTATTTTGCAGAATTTTATTTTATTTTGATTTTAAACATTTTCTAATTCATTAATTCTCTTTGTTATTCATTAGTCTAAGAATAGAAATAACAGCTCTGTAAGTTCTTTACCAATATCAATTTGAAGACAATGAAATCCACATAGTGGTTGCACATAGGTTTACGATACATGTGTATTTACGTGAGAGGTAAAAAGAAACAGCTATTAAGATGTTCATCTCTTGAGTCTCTGTTAAGTATAGATATAAATGGAGATTTTTTTTCAAGTATATAGATATATCAAGAATTTTTTCATGTATAGATATAAATGGAGAATTTTTTTCAAGTATATAGATGTATCAAGAATTTTTTCATGTATAGATATAAATGGAGAATTTTTTCAAGTATATAGATATTTCAAGATTTTTTTCAAGTATAGATAAATCGAATATCATAGATATATCGAGGCTGTTGTTTACAAAGTGAAAGATGCAGGTCATATAAGAATTTAACTATAAGGCCAGACTTTTTTTATAATCTGTTTAACGAGATCCGCCGACTCCACCTTTCCCGATTTTAGAATAAAAATAAAAGTAGTGCTTCTTACTTTTATTATTATTTTTCCCGCCGACTGTTACGAAATCCTCAGAAAAAAATAAAATGTGTTGTTCACGATACTCGCTTTCAGTCAATTTAGTTATCGGTAATATTTAATTTTTACCAAGTCAATGAAACAGCAATTTTAATTTAAAAGTAAAGAAGTTCAAGGCATAAACGATATATTTTCTTCTAAAAGATTTTTAAGCTGGTGGCATGCTTTTCATACTTGTTACACGAGAGCGTACATCAAATCATTCTAACTTTCGGCAAAATCAGTTATTACTTCATCAGAACTTGAAGAAATTAGCCTAAAGTAAACTTGTCATCCATGTATTGCATTAGAAACGTCATATTCCTTTCCAAATAGCATATCAAACATCGTTTATTTTTGTAAATTTTTCTTCGTATGACATTTAAATTTGTAGAACTACGGATAGGAATCGGGATTTAATCGAAAACGGACCCGCTATGACCGAAATCCGGATTCTTGCGATAATGACTACAGACGCATGAATGGTACTGCTGACAGACAAAAATTGATCCCAAAAAGGAAAATTACGCATTCCACACGCATTAACATACTTTTGGTTAGATCTTCTTGATTAATGTATATATTTCCATGTATAAGCATTGTTTCAATTTATAGGTTAAAGTTGCTTAACTCTAAGACTATTACACCAGAGACATATATATACACATATGTCTCTGCATATATACACTAAGAGGTTCCTGACTGGGTGACGAATATGAATATATAGTGTATATGCAGCGAGGTTGATATATTTGAGTGGTGCCATGGATCTATATTAGTGGAAATACAGAATCAAAACATAGTTTTTATGTTTATATTAATAGAAGGGTTAACCAGAGACATATATAAACTATATGTATTTATATTTCTCTGGGTTAATTTACTGGTCTGTTCTCATTTCATTGTTCTTGTATTTAAATATGTATAAAACAATATAAAATCAATTTACTTGTTGATATTTATCACATAATTATAATCTTACCTTCAGCATTTGTTCACTGATGGCTTCATTGTCTTCATCATCATCCCAGGATACTGTGGCAGATAAACTACGAGCCCACTTCTGATGCTGATCACCACATCCAGTATCATCCTATTCAATAAAAGTAGAAATCATTACAGTATAGAGATGTTGCCAAAATCCTATTCAATAAAAGTTTACACCATAACAATATGGAGATGTTGCCAAAATCCTATTCAATAAAAGTTTAAACCATAACAATATGGAGATGTTGCCAAAATCCTATTCAATAAAAGTTTGAAATCATAACAATAGGGAGATGTTGCTAAAACCATCACATTTATTATCCATGAACTTTTCATTTTTATTATTCCATGAAAATAATTAATCTACAGTATTCATTTGAAAATCATTTTTGGTTAACTGGTTATGCAACTTAAGCCAAAATTTCAAGTAAACATAAGCCATATAGACATTTCTAAAGAAACCATTTGTTCATAATAGTAACAGTAGCAGCAGAAGTATGATTCAAGGCAGTCTTAGTGTACCACAAGAAGAATTAAAACTCATTTTGGTCACTTCTAGATCAGGGCTTCAAAAATTTTTTGAGTCAGCAGGACATTTTTTCAATACTGATTTTTATCCCTATAGACATGTTACTTCATAACAAACATTGAATATAATCCTATGATTTAGCCATTTAAGGAGGATAAACTTCATACCTTTTCAGTGCTTTTAATAAATTTCATTTTTGTAATTAAATATTACATTTATAGTGCATGGTTTGAATTGGCATATAATAATAAACGCAGACTTAACAAAGTGTACAAGCTTATTTTTTTTGATAAACACGTTTTCCAATACCAGATATTTACAAGATGAGGATAGAACGTGGAAAAGACAAAATTGTGCAAATCATGTGTATTCTATCTAGTCTTATTTAAGCAGTTCTTTCAATGTTATTTCTAAAGGAGAATACTTGCGATAAACGCAAGATGATGGTAAATAGTATTTGGTTTAAACCAGGAATGTTTTAAACTTTATCCAGTACAAGTAGTTTACCAGACACAGATGATCACAGGATAATCTCAACAGTTAGGACAGTTCATTTAACTTGATTGTGATAAGAGGGGATTGTAGTTGGGATTGTCGATAAAGTACTGTCACTTTAATGACCAGAAAAGAGTGGCTGTTTAAGGCATAGGGTCAAGTAAAATTGGTTGATTTATTGAAATTGCCAACCCACATAGGATGTCCATTTTATGCTTGGCCCAGTGGGACAATGCCTGATAAATTCATATTTGTTCGGCAAATATGACTTTTGTTCTGCATATATGACTGTTTTGAAAGCTTTGTTCTAGATATATAGTTTTAGTTTGAATTATATTCATGTTGATACAAACCTCTTGTACTCTAAGGATTTCTGATGTTACTAACTCATCTAAAGCATCAGCTAATTCTTCCTCTAACCTTTTACATGGCTGAAATGAAAAAAATATTAACATTAACAAACAACTTCAACTATAAGAGAAGTCACAAATGGCTACCCCTGCCTTACTAGAGACTTACCACAGGTTGCGATATTGAAATAAGTAAATTCAATTGTCTCCCCTTAACAAGTGGGACTGAGATCAAAATCTTTTAAGAAAATCATCAGCTGTTGTTCTAATACCGTGTCAATTTCATTAATGTCTAAAGGTTTAGCAGAATTGACACTTACAAGAACTATTACCACATATTGCCAAATTGAAGTATGTAATTTTTATTATCTCCCCTTTATCATCAATATTAATCTAGTAGTTTAGCAGAATTGACACTTACAAGAACTATTACCACATATTGCCAAATTGAAGTATGTAATTTTTATTATCTCCCCTTTATCATCAATATTAATCTAGTAGTTTAGCAGAATTGACACTTACAAGAACTATTACCACATATTGCCAAATTGAAGTATGTAATTTTTATTATCTCCCCTTTATCATCAATATTAATCTAGTAGTTTAGCAGAATTGACACTTACAAGAACTATTACCACATATTGCCAAATTGAAGTATGTAATTTTTATTATCTCCCCTTTATCATCAATATTAATCTAGTAGTTTAGCAGAATTGACACTTACAAGAACTATTACCACATATTGCCAAATTGAAGTATGTAATTTTTATTATCTCCCCTTTATCATCAATATTAATCTAGTAGTTTAGCAGAATTGACACTTACAAGAACTATTACCACATATTGCCAAATTGAAGTATGTAATTTTTATTATCTCCCCTTTATCATCAATATTAATCTAGTAGTTTAGCAGAATTGACACTTACAAGAACTATTACCACATATTGCCAAATTGAAGTATGTAATTTTTATTATCTCCCCTTTATCATCAATATTAATCTAGTAGTTTAGCAGAATTGACACTTACAAGAACTATTACCACATATTGCCAAATTGAAGTATGTAATTTTTATTATCTCCCCTTTATCATCAATATTAATCTAGTAGTTTAGCAGAATTGACACTTACAAGAACTATTACCACATATTGCCAAATTGAAGTATGTAATTTTTATTATCTCCCCTTTATCATCAATATTAATCTAGTAGTTTAGCAGAATTGACACTTACAAGAACTATTACCACATATTGCCAAATTGAAGTATGTAATTTTTATTATCTCCCCTTTATCATCAATATTAATCTAAAGCTGTTTAGCAGAAGTTGCACTTGCAAGGAAAATTGACAGACACTCATGGGCATTCCTGTAAACCCCCATTACAAAAAAAAGTATCATTTATTTCAAACCAAAGCAGAGCAGAAAACAAGTATACAAAAGATAAATAAAGGATGAATAATTATCTATAGAAAAAGGCTCTTAAAACTTTAACCTGAAGTGGGACGAACGGACAGACTAACAGATAGACGGACGAATGCACAGATCAGACTATCATAGGTGGGGCATAAAAAAAATAAATAGCTGCAAACTTTGTCATAAACCTACTATTAGCATCTACAGAAAGGCAGTACAAATATTGATTTTTGATTCCAGCATTACTTAGGAATATATTGACGGTAACTTACTGGACAGAAGATAAAGTCGTATTTGAGAAGTTTACAAAGAGACTGTGCTGTTGTTAGTATATCTTCTCTGTTTGCTGTGACATCTTTCTTCTGTTTGGTAACTGATGACATGTCTATATCACAATGGAATATCACAGAGCAAGCTGTAAAAAGAATATAAGGAAAAACACTTTATTCGTATGTGGCTACTCAAGAAATATAGACACCAGTGTGTCCCCAATTAAATCATCAAGTTTTTACTTAAATACCTTAAAGCTAATTAAACTGAACTTTGTGAGTATTCAACAATACACAAGGCCCTCATACTTAAAAAGGTTTTTAACTTACTCATTCATTGTGTATAGGGAAGAATCTCATCATTTCATTTTTAAATACCTATCATATTTAGAAAAGCAAAGTAAGCTTTTGGAAAAAAATCAGCTGGTTCCCAAATAACTGTCCATACAATATAGATCTATTAACCTCATGTAGTTGTTTACTAATTCAGAAGTAAAATGATAATATCTTTAAACATGTGTTTGAGTTTATTATTGGATTAAAGAAATTCTTTAGATTATGTAAGACATGGCTTCACACATGATCATCAAAGTTCTGTTGGGGTTTCTTTTCTCTCTTTTTCTTTTTTCGTTTCATTTCTTTGCTGTTTTTTTGTGTTATTTTTTTTTATTTCTTGTATGCAGACTCTTATTTATTGTATTGTTAAATATGTTAAATGGAGAAGACCTCAAAAGTCTGATTGACTTGTGTCTTATCCAATTTGTGTTTAAGCAAATAAAATAGGTTTGCCCTAGAGTTCATCACAATTGACATATTTTCAGACAACTTTTATCAAGTGACTAGGGTTATAAAGACAGTTTAGCTCATGGTATATCTACTGACAGACGTATTCTATATCATTAACAATATGCTAAGACCACAAACTTCTAAAGACTTCAAATATAAAACAAAATGTTTTACTTGAAAGCTCTGGTGACAAAACCATATTTGAAGATGAAAAATAACATTACTGCATACCTAGAACACTTTCCAGCAGAAAAACTGAAAGCACTGGATTTGCATAATAACTGAGTTCAAATATCTGTGGTAATTCTGTACAGGGTTTGATATTATTGTCACCTCTGAGAAGGAAAAGAAAACATATATCTTTATATTTAATGAAATACACAGTATCCTTGACACAAAACAATTACCACAATCTGGTTGGGTTTTTCTTTATGCAACATTTTTTTTTTTTAATTCATGAAAAATATTCATATTAAAACTTATTGATAGGATCATTGTTATGATAACATTACTATTAAATTGGAAGTTTTTAAACTTTCCCTGTTGTTGTAAACATCATTTAAGGATTTGTCTTTACACCAATATAATCAACAACTATTAGCATCTAATGTTTCAAGTTGGTCTGTATCCTTATTAATTAGATCAAAGGAGTAAGTTCGGTAAGGGCCATATTTGGCCCCAATTATAAAGTTCATAGTTACAAGACAATAAATGTTTTAAGTTGCCTTAAAGATATGTGAGAAAGTTTAACAGAACTGTTTTTATCAAAATTTTATTTTAACACGTTGATTTTTACATCCCAAATAGGTCAAAATAAAGGGTTTTGGTGAAATTTGACAAAAACAGCTAGATTTCAACCAATTTATGGACCAGGAAAGATAGAGCGCAGGCGTCGACAAACTTAATATTCAAATAAAACATGTGAAATGTCTTCACAAACATTATATTAAAAGATCTTTGTTGTCGACGTATGCACTCTATGTTTCCTGTCTAATAATCTATGGGAAATTTACCCATTTTCATTGATTTTTTGTGAAAAATCAATATGAGTACAACTTGTGACGTCATAATGAAAAGCAAAAACGTAAAATTTTCAACAAAATGTCTTATTTCCTATCTAGTCACTGTATAAGCTATAATTTATTGTGATATTGGTCAATAAATCCGAATTTGAAATTGATGCTAAAAATGGAGGCCATTTTAGGACCTTACCAAACATACTCCTTTGCAACCAGTTAAGAGAATGCAAGCCATGCAGCAATGCAGCAGCAAAGTGAGTGTTAATGAGAGATTATTAACACCTCTTTTTTCTTCGATCACATTACGGTTAAACCTTGCTTTTATGAGATCCTGATAAAATCAGCATTATATTAAAACCTAAAAATCTGCGTTAAAACTGGTCATATTTCTTCATGGAGTGCCATTTTTTTGTGATTTCATGAATTTTGATATTATCAAACATCTAATTATATTTGTTTTAGATTCATATGCACATTGTTGGAAACTTCAAAATCCAATGCCAATGAAAATGATAACTTTCCTGCAAACCACAATAATTTACATCCATGACAAAAACTATTTTCAATTTATTTTTTTGAGTTTGTGAAATCCATGAATTTAAAAACTCATTCAACTTAATCTTCAAGCTTTTTGGCATGTTTGTAATTGTATATTGTAACTTTAATATTCGCTAAAAATTACTTTTTTGTAGAATAAATAATGAAACAATGAATATTCATGCCATTCAATAACAAAATGGATTGTTCTTGTGTTTGCTTTAATCTAAATAACTTTTAAAATTGCTAATCAGTTTTTTTTATTTTTATTAAACTATCAAAAATGCTAATACTTTTTTGAGTCACTTATAAAAAAATAATGAACACTGGAGTATTTCAATAAATTTGTTGTATTATTTTACAATTGTCATTTCAGTGCCTTTTAAAGCTGACTATGAAGTATGAGTTTTACTCATTGTCCAGGTCGTTAAAGTGACCCATAGTTGTTAATTTCTTTGTCATTGGGTCTCTTTGGCAATCATACCACATCTTCTTAATTTCCTATTTACAAAGAAATAAAAAAAAAAAATTTGTATAATTTGAACTTACACTTTTATAACTAAATTTTCTGTCAATAATTCCATAGCATATTCCAATACTTCAGAAGTTTCTCCAACAAAACCTACATCTCTCTTTCTAAATCTTAACTCTCCCTTTAACCAGTCAATATCACGAATCAGTTGTTTTACAGTTGTTCCCTGATATATAAAAACAAGCACTGCATTTAATATCTGTATCTTCACAATTCTTTGTATGTGAAAAAATTTTTTTTTTTTACCTTGACAGCTGCATTACAAAATAAAAGGGCTTTTCTGGGTTGGCAAAATTATGGAAAATCTAATACCATTTTGTATCCAAAAATTTAACCAGATTAGTGAAATTGTCTCCGCTTGGAAATGAGTTATCATACATATATTGAAGTCTATAATACGGGTAGAGGAATTGAAGATAACGCTTCCATTACAGCATAATTGCCCAAATTGGCCTATTTGTCTATTTATTTAAATGCAGGTTTTTTGCTTAGACATCTTCATAACAAAAGAATAGAATTAAATTTCGAATGTTTAACTGGACTATCTGCATTTATAGTCAGTGGAAGTTTTTTCTCATTTAAAACAAAACATTGATTGGTTAGGTGAAGACTACCTTTGCAGTATAGATTTAAGAAATTATTTTTCTAAATCAATAACACAATTATTTTTAACATCAACGATATATATATAAATGCATGAGAATACGAATACCTCTCTGTACTTTGTAAGGAGAAGGAAAGCCACCAGATTAGTACACATCAACGACTGAGACTGTACACTGTCTGTAAAATATAAAACATGTACCACAATAAGCTTGCATCATTTTGATTAATTATCCAAAAATATCTGTGACCCCATCTTAATTTGACTAGTTCTTTAAAATGTGACACAAATCTGATGAATTTCTCTAGTAATATTCAGAAATATTCTAAGAAAGATTTTTAATAATATTCAAATCCTTTGATTCATTTAGTTTTAATTAAGCTTTTTAAAAATGCAAAAACGGCACAAATGGACACTGTCATGACTATTTCCCTTACACAGGATCGTTTTTAATTAAAGAATAATTCGTTTATATTTTTTGTTTGGTAATATATCAAACCTTGACTTCCTCTTTTGACTTGTTTCACATTTTGTCATGTAAACGCCTTTCTTAACATCTTTCGTAATGTCTTAACAATATGAGTTTTGCTTATTGTTGAAGGGTTTCTGGTGGAGAGTGTCTCATTAGCAACTATATCACATCTTCTTATTTTAATATGAAAGCTAACACAATACTATCTTAACATTAACTTACAGTAGAGAACATGCTCTGCAACCCCTTCTATTGATTGTCTTTGATCTTCAATAACAATATCTGTACCATACAGTGAACTACAACTACCAGCTTTACTTATATTAGTAGGTGATGGTACATCTCCAGCATTACTTGTATCCATAGGCAATGGTGTGTCTGCAGCATTACCTATACCAGTAGGTGATGGTGTGTCTGGAAGATCATCATCTGACATCATTGATGTACTAGCATTACGTTGAATGTATTCCTAGTATGTTATAAACAAGTATGAAATATGAGCTTCTCCATTACTGACTTATCATTGGATTATAACTTAAATGGCAACATTTCGGGTAAAGGGTTAGTATTCATTTGTGATAAATAAGATTATGGAACGACTATCAAAAAAATCTGCATGGAAGTGGTCTGAAGAATGTTTTCATGACCAAACATAAACTTAATTCTTGATAGACATAAAGGCAAATGTTTAGCCGATTCCAAAGTTTAAAAAAAAATGCTATTTAGTCTATATTCATAATCTTAGAAAGCTATACTTAATGACCAAAAAGTATTTAAACTAAGGTAATGGTCAAATGATTATACTAAAATACAGAAGACCATGATGTCAGTCTAGGCTAAAAAAGAAAAATTACTTACTTTCAAGGAAAATGGATGACTAAAGTCCACTCTAACACTACCATAGTTTCCACTGAGTACTTTGACTACACCTTTCACTACTCCCCAAAATGTTTCTCGCTTTTTTGGAAGACCCTAAATAAAAGATAACAAGAGGCTATTAGAGTGACAGCAAACCAGATTTTCCTGCAGAGGTCTAAACCTGAAAAGTTGAGCAAGTATGGACACAACATTGAAGCTTAAAACAGCTCTGAATTTGGATTTTGATTGAATTTGTGGCACAGCATTGGTTTGTGACACAAAATGAATGTGTTCAAAGAACTGAAAAAATTGAAATTGGACATTTACCTATAATGGTTCATTATCTAAAATTTAAGTACATTGTTAGAATCAGCAAAGAGCCCCAAGTAATATTTTTGGTGAAAGCAAAAAAAGTTACACCATTTCTGTACAAAGGGAATTGTGATCAAATCCAGTTAAAAAATAAATAATAAAATAGATAACTAAAAGGACTACAACTCAACAAGGAGAAAGCTAAAATTGTGAAAATTGAACATGACTTTCATTTAGTCACAGGAAACAACATATCTTGATTTGAAAAAAAATTCTCAAAGTGATTTCATGTTAGCCCACCCACTGTACATCCCTTAAATAACAACAGATTTTCCTTTTAAGATCCAGTTAAAAAGAGAGAATCTTCAAATTTGCATAACCTATATGTCTACAGTAAAACAAAATGGACAATGTCAAAAAATAAAATTCAGCTCTGTATTGCATAACCTACATTTGGAGATTTTTATATCATGATGCAAATAAATTTCTACTGTGTAACCAAATAGTTCAGGGTGAGTCTGAAGCTCAACAATGTCCTCCATCAACCAGTGACAATGCATTACAAAATTTGACTTCAACAAAAATCCCTACAAGAAACACTAAATGCATTAGCAATGCATTAACAAAAATACAGTCTGCATAACCTCAGTCAAAAAGAGACACATTTTTGGCTCACTTTCATTCTGAGTTTTAGAGAAGAAAATTACATAGTATGCAAGATTTGTGGGATTACAAAGTTAAGTTCATTCAACCTATTGAAAAGATCACAGTATCTGTAAACAGGAAGTAGGTATCTGATAGATCCAAATGTGCTTTTACAATACTACTCATTACTGTTAAGATATAAAATCAGTGTAAAATTAGTTATTGAGAAAAGTGTGATAAAACAGGAGTTTTATATTTAACAGATAACTATCACATTATTGCTGCTAAATCTCTTATACTTCATATGAATCACACTTAAACATATTTGTATATACATAAAAAACGGTCAATATGTCTTTTAAATTGATGTTGTCATACATGTTTTATTTCATATTAAATACTAATGAATTTCAAAGTAATACTTATTTACATAGATGGATATGATTACAATATCATCCCCAGGAGTTTGTTTAAGTCCTTTGAAAAGTTATACATAAACCGGTTCGCCTAAGAAATTAAATATTATCTTTTGTGTAAACATGAAGTGTTTCAGTGAGCTGTATAGTACTGAGCTAAATATTGAAAGCTCTAGAATATTACTGTTTAATGAGCCTGAAGGGAACACAAATACACATATGTAATGTGCATATGTAATAATATCTTTGTTTGATGTAAAATATTTCCCAAACCTTAACCTACCATTTCTTCATTACAATAGTTTCCATCCAGAATCTTCTCATAATTAATACTGATAGGTACCATGTATGCATCTTCTATCAATCCTGTAAATAGTTTTTTTTTTTAAATAACCAGTTTTATTTTTCACATAATGGAAATCAAAAAGATGGTTTTACCCTATATCAATGCCAAATTATTTTCTTTTTTTTTGTCTTAATATTTATCTATTTGAGAATTTTTAAAAGATGCAACTTTTCCAAAATGTGGGAAACATAGAAATATTATACAGTAAAGTAATAGTAATAGTACTTATAAAAAAAGACAACTCCAAACCTTCTGAAAAATTGCCTCCTATCAACAATGCAGCCTTAACAAAAATCTTCATTTTCAGAATAGGACTGTTAAAAAAACAAACATAATGGAGTTTGAAGAGGAGCCTCTTGATCTCTTATGAATAATCTATATTATTGAATTGATTGCAATGAGTTACACTGAATTCCAAGATGTCGCACAACAATAGGCGTTGCCAGGTGAATTTTCTAAAAAAAAACATCAACTTGTGACCGATCAACACTGATAATTAACTCATGCGCTACATGCATTTGTGAATTATTGTTGTTCGGTCACTTGTTGAATATTTTTCTCTATTTGAAAACTTTGGTTAGTTATTCTAATATTATAACATTGGTTGCAATGATTTATACTGAACTCCCAGTGAAGTGAAATCTGATAATTTCACATTTGAAATCAATCTGATAATTTCACGTTTGAAATAAATCTGATAATTTCACATTTGGAATAAATCGGATAATTTCACATTTGGAATAAATCGGATAATTTCACATTTGGAATAAATCTGATAATTTCACATTTGGAATCAATCTGATGATTTCACGTTTGAAATAAATCTTATAATTTCCAGTTTGAAATAAATCTGATAATTTCCCTTTTGAAATAAATCTGGTAATTTCCCTTTTGAAATAAATCTGGTAATTTCAATGTCAAATAAATCTGATAATTTCTGTATTTTGACCTCATATAACAATGGGTGTTATCAAGACATTATATATGAAGTTGCATCAAAAAAAATTAGCAATGCATAGAAAAATATATAGTTCCTTTCCTATTCTACTTTATTTCATAAAAAAGTTCATGGTCAATGTAATATAAAGAATAACTAATTGAAGAATTCGAGTACTTTTCATTCATGAATTAATTTGTTAAGTCACTCATTTTTTATATATTTTTCTGTATTTGACTTCTTGATCACAGGGATCTCCATGGCCTGTTTAACGATGGAGCCCTGCCATCGTTCAAATGTCTTGCGCCATCGTCAAATGACTCGCGCCATCGTTAAATTGTCTTGCGCCATCGTTAAATTGTCTTCCGCCATCGTTCAAAACTTCATCGTTTTTTGTAGCCCGACGCCATTTTTTTTATCAATTATAATCAAATGCATGTAATTGCATAACCCTTAGGCTTTTTATGTTATAATCCAATACAGTTCTAACGCCTGAGGGATATCCGGATTAAGATCGCTAATTACTTGTACCTGAGCTTGTACAGGTAGATCAACAAACCAAACAGGAGAATACTATCTGAGGATAGACGATCCATTTGTCGAAGTAATCAACTAAGTTTCAGCAAATGATTATGATCATTTAGATTAAATAAATAAATTAATAAATTAATCCAGTTACAAAGAAAACAGTTTAACAAGTCGAACACGTGCTTTATTTTGACTTACGCAATCAGCATCCCCCTTTTTTAAGAAGTACAAAATAAGACGCAAAACAGTAAATATTATTTCATCGTAAATAACTCGAGTACTGCTGTAACGATAATTTAGAATTACTTTAAAAGTTTAAAAGTAAAAACTTAAATATTTCCTGTAAAGAAATATCGTATCTAAATTCCGAATTCATTTCGTATATTACAATCAAATTGATACATCCGCGTTTCCGGTTTCTATTCAGACTCGAAAGATGCATGTTGCACAGCATCAATTTTTCCAGATAGTCATTAAAAACCTTTTCATTTGTCGACGTTTGCTTTACAAATCTCTTTAACCTTTTACATAACCCGTACGAATTGTTTTGTTGTTGCTGCAAATCAGCCATACCGGTAATGGGCTCTGAATTTGACAGTGTCCACGAAAATAAGCTCCACATTAGTCATTAGATGATTTTTAACCCCCATAACAATTACCAAAAATAAAAGAAATCTGCATGGGGACCTTCATGACAGCTTTTGGTCATTCTCGACTAAGGGGGGGCCATGATGACTTGGCATTTGAATGGTTAAAAACGGCAATAAATGAAAATATTGATACTTCTAATTCTATAATGAAAATTCAAATAAATATAATTTAAATAAGCAATGAATTAGCATTTTCACCATTCCTTGTATGGAGGGATAAAATACTTCCGATCGCGCTACACTGTACAGCGTAGACAAGGTTTGTAATGATGAAAGTTCCTCCATGGTTCAATTTTCATCCATGGAGATCCCTGGATCAGTTATTCTATAAGTAAAAGCATTTATTAACAAACCATCATTTAGTGTATCCATGACAACAGACAGTAAGCCTCCTTTTGGATGATAAGCTCTCCCTGACCTTGTTCTTCCACCTTCTATGAAAAATTCTAAGTCTTCTCCACTCTTGAGTATTTCTTGCATGTACTGTTAAAAATTGAATTCAATTGAGTGCATGCATTTATAACATTTGATTTTATGCACAAGGTTAATTAGTCTAAATAAATCTTGCTTAATACTACATCAACATTTTAAGTCTGACTTACAGTATATGCTTTTTCGAGCTTCTCGTTTTTATATAGACTAGACTCGGTTTTGCTTAAAAATATAGTATATACCAATACACATAATTAACAGCGCCTGGTGATGTTTGATAGCCTGACCGGTTTCGGTCCATAAAGGACCTTCATCAGAGGCAGAATAGACTCGGTTTTGCTGTTTGAATGGTTTTACACTAGTAATTTTTGGGGGCACTTTATAGATTGCTGTTCGGTGTGACCCAAAGCTCCATGTTGAAGGCAGTACCTTGATTTATAAAGGTATACTTTTATTAATTGTTTCTTGGATGGAGAGTTGTCTCATTGGCACTCATTTCACATCTTCCTACATCTATTTACATTAAACAAATAGACATTTCATACAATTTGGATACATTCTTCTGCCCTTAATTTTAAAGGCTCTATGTTTTGCTGAAAAGCATTTAATACCGCTATTCAGTGTTGATTTGAGGTTTAATGAGTATCAAAAAATAACTTCCATATTTGTGAGGAGGACACTACCACAACATCACCTAGGCAATTCACCTCAAATAGATCTAAAATAGGTTGTGAGTAGAAAAGTAAATTTTTGAGAAACTTTTAGTACGTAGATCTCCTTTACAGTTTTGTTTGTTGCTGAACTGATTTGATCCCGGTTGGAGAGTTGTCTCATAGGCAATCATACCACATCTTCTTATTTTTTTAATTCTCCTGAAGAAGAATGTTATCATATACTACTTTTAAAAACATAATTGATAGGAACTGCTTGCATTTACTACCATTCCAACTTACAGTGTGTAACACAGCTCTGTAAATAGTGTCTTTTTGTCCTGCAACTTTGTCCAGTTTTCTCCTGATAAAAAATCCTCCCAATCCACGTAGGATTAAACTGTAAAATATAATAACGAATTGAACAAGATGTTGAGTAAACATGGATACATAGAGAACAACCTTAAAACCACAAGAGACATTCCTATTGCTAGTTATTTTTAACAAACTAATGCAAAATGTACTACTAAAGACAGGGCTTACACAAGGTATATGTTTTCAATTTTTAACATTTACAAGGACATAAATCAAGGCAGAGTTCTATTTAAAACAAAACAAATATTTAAGATTGAATTTTGAATGAATTAAAATAGACAAATATTTTCAATGGCAATAATCAACTAAATCAAGTTTGAGATATCATAATAAAACAAATGAATAAGTTTCAGTTAAAACAGTTGAAATTGTGGTTGTCCTTGTTTGCTATCTGCTTACAGAATATATCCAACAGTTGTTTTATTCTTTTATATTGATTCATAGTTCTGTCAAGCAATTTATAGCTTACTATTCTAAATGGGTTTTGTTCATTGTAAAATGAAATGTCTATCTTTGCTAACATTGTTTTCCTTTTTTTCTCTGGTAAATAGTTTTGTGTCATTGACAATTATACCAAATCTACCTATAGATATTTCTTGGAATCATAATGATCCTATATATAAACTAGAGGCTCTAAAGAGCCTGTGTCGCTCACCTTGGTCTTTGTGAATATTAAAGGAAGCAGATGGATTCATGACAAAATTGTGTTTTGGTGATGGTGATGTGTTTGTACATCTTACTTTACTGAACATTCTTGCTGCTTAAAATTATCTCTATCTATAATGAACTTGGCCCATTAGTTTCAGTGGAAAATGTTAGTAAAAATTTACAAATTTTATGAAAATTGTTAAAAATTGACTATAAAGAACAATAACTCCTAAGGGGGTCAATTGACCATTTCGGTCATGTTGACTAATTTGTAAATCTTACTTTGCTGAACATTATTGTTGTTTACAGTTTATCTCTATCAATAATAATATTCAAGATAATGACCAAAAACAGCAAAATTTCCTTAAAACTAACAATTCAGGGTCAGCAACCCAACAACGGGTTGTCCGATTCATCTAAAAATTTCAGAGCAGATAAATGTTGACCTGATAAACATTTTACCCCATGTCAGATTTGCTCTAAATGCTTTGGGTTTTGAGTAATAAGCCAAAAACTGCATTTTACCCCATGTTCTATTTTTAGCCATAGCGGCCATCTTGGTTGGATGGCCGGGTCACCGGACACATTTTTCAAACTACTAACCCAAAAGATGATTGTGACCAAGTTTGGATTAATTTGGCCCAGTAGTTTCAGAGGAGAAGATTTTTGTAAAAGATTACTAAGATTTACGAAAAATGGTTAAAAATTGACTATAAAGGGCAATAACTCCTAAAGGGGTCAACTGACCATTTCAGTCATGTTGACTTATTTTTAAATCTTACTTTGGTGAACATTATTGCTGTTTACAGTTTATCTCTGTCTATAATGATATTCATGATAATAACCAAAAAAAGAAAAATTTCCTTAAAATTACTAATTCAGGGCCAGCAACCCAACAACGGGTTGTCCGATTCATCTGAAAATTTAAGGGCAGATAGATCTTGAACTGATAAACAATTTTACCCCTGTCATATTTGCTCTAAATGCTTTGGGTTTTGAGTTATAAGCCAAAAACTGCATTTTACCCCATGTTCTATTTTTAGCCATGGCGGCCATCTTGGTTTGATGGCCGGGTCACCGGACACATTTTTCAAACTACTAATCCAAAAGATGATTTTGGCCAAGTTTGGATTAATTTGGCCCAGTAGTTTCAGAGGAGAAGATTTTTGTAAAAGATTACTAAGATTTACGAAAAATGGTTAAAAATTGACTATAAAGGGCAATAACTCCTAAAGGGGTCAACTGACCATTTCGGTCATGTTGACTTATTTGTTAATCTTACTTTGCTTAACATTATTGCTGTTTACAGTTTATCTCTATCTATAATAATGTTCAAGATAATAACCAAGAACAGCAAAATTTCCTTAAAATTACCAATTCAGGGGCAGCAACCCAACATCAGGTTGTCCGATTCATCTGAAAATTTCAGGGCAGATAGATCTTGACCCTATAAACAATTTTACCCCCATGTCAGATTTGCTCTAAATGCTTTAGTTTTTGAGTTATAAGCCAAAAACTGCATTTTACCCCTATGTTCTATTTTTAGCCGTGGTGGCCATATTGGTTAGTTGGCCGGGTCACCGGACACATTTTTTAAACTAGATACCCCAATGATGATTGTGGCCAAGTTTGGTTTAATTTGGCCCAGTAGTTTCAGAGGAGAAGATTTTTCTAAAAGATAACTAAGATTTACGAAAAATGGTTAAAAATTGACTATAAAGGGCAATAACTCCTAAAGGGGTCAACTGACCATTTGGGTCAGGTTGACTTATTTGTAAATCTTACTTTGCTGAACATTATTGCTGTTTACAGTTTATCTCTATCTATAATAATATTCAAGATAATAACCAAAAACAGTAAAATTTCCTTAAAATTACCAATTCAGGGGCAGCAACCCAACAACGGGTAGTCCGATTCATCTGAAAATTTCAGGGCAGATAGATCTTGACCTGATGAACAATTTTACCCCATGTCAGATTTGCTCTAAATGCTTTGGTTTTTGAGTTATAAGCCAAAAACTGCATTTTACCCCTATGTTCTATTTTTAGCCATGGCGGTCATCTTGGTTGGTTGACCGGGTCACCAGACACATTTTTTAAACTAGATACCCAAATGATGATTGTGGCCAAGTTTGGTTAAATTTGGCCCAGTAGTTTCAGAGGAGAAGATTTTTGTAAAAGTTAACGACGCCAGACGACGGACGACAGACGACGGACGACGGACGCCGGACGCCAAGTGCTGAGAAAAGCTCACTTGGCCCTTTGGGCCAGGTGAGCTAAAAAAGCATCTTAATAAGTAAGAGTAAAATATAAATTGAAAGTACAAGTCCATGATGTGGAAAAATTACACAACACTAACAAGCACGATATACATTAAGGATAAATCTTTAACTAGAGGCTCTCAAGAGCCTGTGTCGCTCACCTGTTAATGTGTTTACTGATGTCGGCCATCTTCGTTGGTAGGCGGGGTCATTAGACACTTTTTTTTTAAATAGATACCCTAGTATTATGATTGTGGCCAAGTTTGGTTAAATTTGGCCAAGTCGTTTTAGAAAAGATTTTTATACAAGTTACAAAAATGACGAAAAGTTGTTCAATATTGACTATAAAGGGCAATAACTCCTTAAGGGGTCCTCTAACAATTTTGATCATGCTGACTTATTTGTAGATCTTACTTTGCTGAACATTATTGCTGTTTACAGTTTATCTCTATCTATAATAGTATTCAAGATAATAACCAAAAACTGCAAAATTTCCTTAAAATCACCAATTTTAGGGCAGCAACCCAACAACAGGTTGTCCGATTCAACTCAAAATTTGTGAGGGGATATATCTTATTCTGATGGACATTTAAATCTTGAAAGATTTGCCCTAAATGTCTTAGTTTCAAAGATATAAAGCAAAAACTGCATTTTACCACTATGTTCTAATTTTAGCCATGTCGGCCATTTTGTTTGGCAGGCTGGGTCATCTGACACATTTTTTAAACTATAAACCACAATGATAATTGTGGCCAAGTTTGGTTAAATTTGGCAAAGTAGTTTTGGAGAAGAAGATTTTTAGAAAAGTTACAAAAAATGACGAAAAGTTGTTAAAAATTGACTATAAAGGGCAATAACTCCTTAAGGGGTCAACTGACAATTTTGGTCATGTTGACTTATTTGTAGGTCTTACTTTGCTGAACATTATTGCTGTTTACAGTTTATCTCTATCTATAATAGTATTCAAGATAATAACCAAAAACTGCAAAATTTCCTTAAAATAACCATTTCACAGGCAGCAACCCAACAACAGGTTGTCCTATTCGTCTGAAAATTTTACCCTATGTCAGATTTGCTCTAAATGCTTTGGTTTTTGAGTTATTAGCCAAAAACTGCATTTTACCCCTATGTTCTATTTTTAGCCATGGCGGCCATCTTGGTTGGTTTGACGGGTCACGCCACACATTTTTTAAACTAGATACCCCAAGGATGATTGTGGCAAAGTTTGGTAGAATTTGGCCCAGTAGTTTCAGAGGAGAAGATTTTTGTAAAAGTTTACGGACGACGGACGACGGACAACGGACGACGGACGACAGACGACGGACGCAGGACGACGGACGACGGACGCCAAGTGATGAGAAAAGCTCACTTGACCTTTCAGGTCAGGTGAGCTAAAAAGGAAATGTGTGACTTACCTGAACACTGGAATATTTAGGAAATGTGTGACTTACTTGAACACTGGAATATTTAGGAAATGTGTGACTTACTTGAACACTCGGATATTTATAGACCTGCCATTTCCTAATGTAATGAACCCAATATTTCTCACGATATCTACATGTACGAACAGCCTAGTAATTGTCTCATGGAATATACCACAATAATGGAACTTGATACATGTATAAGAAAACCAATCTTGGACCTTTACCAACTTGTTACTATATTGCATGACTTATAGACCAAACTACAAAGTGACCTGAGCAAACTATACCAACTTATAAGTCCTTTACTGTCGTACTAAAATACTATTGCCAAGTTGACCTGATGCTGCCTCTTAGATATGTACATTTTTTAACCAAGATTCTATTGTTTTGCTGTCTCACGAATTTATACCAGCACTTCTATCATACTTTGAATCTATCTATGTTAACAAACAATAGGATAAAAGAAATATTTTATCACTACTAAGCATGTGTAATCTCACAACATATATATACATATTTACATAACAAATTACAACTTGGAAAAACTGGGGACTAACAGCTGTTTGACACTTTTGAAATTTAAATTGAGTTATCCCCCTTTTCATATAGATATAAAATTTAAAACTTGGGGGGATGAGCTACAAAGACTAATGTGTAGAAATTGTATCTAATTGGCATACCAAAGTATAATTTAACCGAACAAACATGTGATTTAGTAAGATCAATTTAAAATATATCAGAAACTTAAGTAAAGGCAAATAAAAAATTTAGGAAATGTGTGACTTACTTGAACACTGGAAAATTTAGAAAATGTGTGACTTACTTGAACACTGGAATATTTAGGAAATGTGTGACTTACTTGAACACTGGAATATTTAGGAAATGTGTGACCTACCTTAACACTGGAATATTTAGGAAATGTGTGGTTTATTTGAACACTGGAATATTTTGGAAATGTGTGACTTACTTGAACACTGGAATATTTAGGAAATGTGTGACTTACTTGAACACTGGAATATTTTGGAAATGTGTGACTTACTTGAACACTGGAATATTTAGGAAATGTGTGACTTACTTGAACACTGGAATATTTTGGAAATGTGTGACTTACTTGAACACTGGAATATTTAGAAAATGTGAGACTTACTTGAACACTGGAATATTTAGGAAATGTGTGACCTTCCTTAACATTGGAATATTTAGGAAATGTGTGGCTTACTTGAACACTGGAATATTTTGGAAATGTGTGACTTACTTGAACACTGGAATATTTAGGAAATGTGTGACTTACTTGAACACTGGGATATTTAGGAAATGTCTGACTTACTTGAACACTGGAATATTTAGGAAATGTGTGACTTACTTGAACACTGGGATATTTAGGTTATCTCCAGCTGCCACAAAAGGTGCTTTTATATCATAGTTCCACAAGATAAATGTCACTAAAATATAGTCTAGATGGCTAAGATGTAATGGTAAGTAGATCATTGGAATTCCTCTCTACAACAAATAGATTTCAAAAGATCATACACTGTAGATATCTAGAAGGAAAAATTAAGTATGATAAAAATGTCCTCCCATTATCTATATATGTTAATCTTTTAAAAAAGGAAAGACTTAACAAAGATATTCAAGTACTGTAAAAGTCTTGGAAGTGCAATAAGAATATAAATTTTTAGATTCACTCAAATCACTGTGGTCAAATTTGAATTCTCTGTTGCAGACTTTGTAGGTAGAAGGGACGTGAATTTGTCAACCAGCTTCTGAATTCAACTTTGATTTCCAATGTTTCTAAGTACTTTTTGTACCAGTAAAATATTTTTTCTTCTTTAATAGTAGACATTAGAACCATTTCACAATTGATAATTCATTCAAATTTTTTTTTTTTTTTTTTTTAACAACAAATAAATATTCTTTATTCTTCAAATTGCTTGTTACATCTTTACTTCATTGTCCAAGCTTCAATAAAGTATCCCTGTGAAATACTTTCTGAGTATCCAGGAAAATACACAGAATATAATAAAATATAATAAAACATTATTTTTTTTTCCCCATCAATTATATTAATCTTTTTAACTTTATGAAAAATACATTTTGAGATACTGTTTTGTTCTCATTCATAAACCTTTGTAAATCCTTTATAAACATAGCATACACATCTAAAAATTTCAGTTTTTGCTCGGATACATAGTACGACTTGTAAATACAAAAACCTATAATTGTCAAGAAATAATTAAAACCGTTATACCCTTGATCTGATTCTGATATTTTGTATCCAAATATTATATGTTTTGCTAATATCTTGTTTTGAAAATTCATTTTTGCTAGAAGATAATGTACTTTCTCCCAAAAATCTTTCAAAAATGAACATGTAATAAAGAAATGAAAATAATCTTCTTCTTTTGTTTTACAAAAATTGCATTTATCGTTCTCAGATATTTTCCACTTTAATAGTAGCTGCTTTGTAGGAATAATATATTGAAGCAGTTTCCATCTGAAATTTTTTTACTTATTTTCCTTTAAAATTTTAAATATAAAATCGTATACAAATGACATCTGTGGTATGTATTCTAGTTTTAAATATCGTGTCCAAATGTTGATACCGATTGGCTTTATATATTTTTTATCTACTAAAGTTTTATAGAGTATTTTATTGTTGATATCTTTTGTTTCAATTTGTTTATTTTGCCATCTTAATTTAACCTTACATATATTGATTATACTCTTAACGGAGTTTTCTTTTTTTTAAACTTGCATCCATTCTTTTGGAATGCAGGATTTTAACATCTTAAACTCTGCAATCCAGTTTGTTTTATTAATAAACTTTTTTAAATAAAACTTTCGGATAAATTTCCTTCACGATCGAATATGTCGTTAATATAAACCAATCCACTTTTAACCCAGCTCGGGAAAAACAAGCATTTGTTGCGACATTTAATATATTTATTTCCCCAAATAATCTGTTTTCTAATATTAGAAAAGTGATTAGAAAATGTTGATAAACCTCCTCCTGTTTTAACCCAACTTGAAATTACTTGTAAATAAAAATCGGGTATTTTTTATTGATTTAATATTATCTAAATTCATGTTAAAAACAAGAAAGTTTTTACCAAGATTGTTAAAATATTTAGTAGGAATAATCTTCCAGTTCGACATATTGGTTGTTGTTAATTTAGAGACCCATGAGGCTTTCAGTGCTGTAAAATAACTGTCAAAATCGATCATTCTTAACCCCCCTTTTTGGTATTCGCCAATAAGTGTGTTTCTTTTTACTTTGTCATTTTTTCCTTCCCAAATATATTTGAAACAGCAGCTTTCAATTTCTTTCAAGTAAATATCTGGAACTTTGCACAAAGTAGCCAAAAATGTAAATTTTGGTAATGTTAAAGATTTTATGATCAATATTTTCCCAACCATTGTTAATTTTCTTTTTTCCCATGTTTTAATTAATGATTTCATGTTATCTATTTTAGGTTCCCAATTTAACTTTTCACATTGAAGTCTATCGTGACCAAAATAAATGCCTAGAGCTTTGACAGGTTTTTCTGTCCAGCGTATGCCCTCAATCTTATCTACGCTGTTTTTAAGCGCCCCAATCCAAATTCCTTCTGTTTTATTACGGTTTAGCTTCAACCCTGAGAAAGAGCCAAATGTTTCAATTAAATTCATAGCTTTAGATATATCTGATTTTAAACTACAAAACAGAGTTGTATCATCAGCTAATTGTGATATTTTGATGCTATGTGTTTTATTATCTATAGTAATACGAAAACCTTTAATGTCTGAGGTTTGGCTCAATCACTCAGCCAATATTTCAACCGATAAAACAAAAAGTAAAGCCGATAAAGGACACCCTTGACGGATTCCTCTAGAGTTTTCAAAAATTTCCGATACCCATCCATTATTTATTACACACGTCTGTATTCCCTTATATAATGTTTCCACCCATGATATGAATGATTCATTAAAACCAAAATGTTTTAGAACACCTAACATAAATTCCCATTCCAAAGAATCAAAAGCTTTTGTAAAATCAACAAATATTATAGCCCCATCTATTCCGTTTGATTCTGCATAGTCCATTATATCTTGAATTTGCCGTAAATTAAATCCAATAAATTGATTTTTTTACATATCCAGTTTGATCTTCATTAATTAATTTAGGAAGAAGTTTTTTTAGTCTCTGTGCTAAAACATGAGATAGTATTTTCAAATCTACATTTAATAATGATATTGGACGATAATTGTCTAAAGATAATGGATCATTTTTCTTGAATAATAAAGTAAGAACACCTTTTCGTTGTGTATATGAAAGAAGTTTTTCCTCATGTCCCTTATTTAGAACTTTTACTAACACTGTTTTTAATTTTTCCCAGAACGTCTTATAAAATTCTAATGTTAAACCATCTAGTCCCGGTGATTTATTTAACTTCATCGTGTTAACAGCTTTAGTACATTCATCTATAGTAACCTCCCCATCACAAATTTTAAAGTCATTTACATTTATCTCCCTTTCCATAACAGTATCACTTACATATTTTATTCAAAATTATTAAGATTTCCACACTCTCAGGGCTCACACTACTTCAGAATTATAGGGAGAAGTGACTTCTCTTTTTGAAACTGATAAGGAGAAGTGGTGAGATTTGAAAGAGAAGTGCTCATTTGCGCGGTGTGATACAATGTTTGGATTTTACAATAGTATAAAGGTCCATATGTAAATAATGTTCTTTTTATATTGTTCAATTCATATCTGAGTAAAAAAATTACAATTAAAGTAACATTTGAAATTAAAAGTTGTTTAAGCTTGTGAGAAACTACCAACTAAATATCTAGCACTTAAAAAAAAAAAAAATATTTTAAAAAATGTAAAGAAATTATAATATATATCAATTACAATTTAATTAAAAATTATCTTGTGTATGACATTCAGTGTTTCTCCTAAAAAAATATAAAAGTTATTAAGCTGGGCCATAATATATTGTTATTAGTATAATAGTCTCAGAGTTCAGCAACTTTAATCAATAGTTTGAAAAAATCAATAAAAAAATATAGGTAATTATATACACCAATCAATTAGATGTAACCAATAGTCTCTAAATGCATGTGGAATGCGTAATTTTCCCCTTTGGGATCAATATTCTTCTGTCAGCTGTTCCATCCGTGCGTCCAGAGTAATTATTGTAAAAGTACGGATTTCGGTCATAGCTTGTCCGGTTCAGATCCGGAGTTTAGAAATCGGTCAATGGCGGACGAATGCAAGAAAATTTACAAAAATAAACGATGTTTGACAAGTTATTTGGAAAGGAACATGACGTTTTTAATGCAATAAATGGATTAAAAATTTACTGGAGGCAACTTTTATCACGTTTAAATGAAGTAACAAACTTATTTTGCCGCCGAAATTGAGGTTGATGTACGTTTTCGAGTAACAAGCACCGGAAATGCACGAAGTGATAAAAAGTTGTATTTTTATCAAATAACCTGCTACACACTACGAAGACAATGATTCAACCTCTTTTCAAAAGATAACGAATCGTTTATGTCTGAATTTCTTTAATTATCAATAAAAAATTGATGTTTCATCAACTTGGTAAAAATTGAAAATGTCCAATGACGGAAGCGACTGAAAGCGACTATCGTCAAGAACAGGGCGACTTGTTTTCGCTTTTGGGGGTCGGGGAAAGCGAAGTGGCGGTCGGGAAGGCGACTTCTTCGCCCAAGTCGCCTGGTAGCGTGAGCCCTGACTCTGAGGAAAACAACTGAAAATTCAAAGAGAATTCAAATTAACAACGTATCAATGTTCAGGAGATGAAAGTGTGATCACATGAAAAACCCATTCTGTTAGGCATAATTATTTACAATTGTCTCCCTTGGCAAAATTCAAAATCTGGAACCTGCTAACTTTTTATGTTAGATTTCACAAAATCATGTAAACCCTCGATTGACTTAAAATATCAATTTTACTATGAAGCTTAAATTATTCTGTAATGTTGTTTTTTTAATTTACTGGAAAATAACATTGCACATGTATTGTGTTTCAACTTTCTTATGAAACATATAGATCTATTTAACTTTTTTTCTGCTACAGCTTTCTAAAATTCACTAAAAATTTGTTTTATTTGAAATTTATCAATCTTCCTTTTCAGGGATCTTGTATCAATCAAAAGATAAATGAACTAACGGTATAATACTTATCAACTGTCTAATTACCTCTGATGCTTTCTTTATAACAACCATTTGATTTTTATGTACATGAACACCATTCAACATCACTGACAAAAACTTTAACAACAACCAAGCTGTTATTCTGGGAAAAAAAGAAAATTATCCTTTATTAAATTAATGATACTTTAATCAAGTCAAAGTAATTCAATAGTTCATACAAAGGGTTTTCATATTACATTCTCAATGTTTTGGAAAAGAAATTATAGAAAGATAGAACATTTCTATACATATAATGCTGTCTGATAGTGACAATGTAAATTGAAAAGTATATGTCAAATATAAATCAAATCAACAAGTGAAACTGCAAGCTACTGCTCACTGATGGGGGAGGGATAGGACCTTTATCAGGACTCCGGGATGGGGTGTCTTTAAGATCGGGATTTCGGGATTTACCCTTTCCGGATCCGGGAATTATTTTTTTCCAATTTCGGGACCTGAGGATTTCGTGTTTTTAAGCCCAGGATTTCAGGATTTCAAGTTTTTAAGCCCCGTATTTTGGGATCAGGACCCCTCCTATCCCCCCTCACTGATGATACCCCCACCTTAATATTTCGGTCAAAAGGAAGTTGTTAAATGATGAATCTGAAAACGCATCACATGGTATAGCTGACTTATATAAACCCTGAAACCAAATTTCAGAAATTCTTGTATTGTAGATCCTGATAAAAATGTGACAAAAAATTTTCAACTTGGCTTTCATGTGTAAAATAATACAAGTGTTCGGTAAACAGGAAATTGTTGAGTGATGAATCTGAAAAAGTATCACACGGTATAGCTTACTTATATAAACCCTGTTACCAAATTTCAGAAATTCTTATGATGAAGTTCCTAAGAAGGATGCAACAAAAATATTCAAGGGACGGACGGACAGATGGATGGAATGATGGACGGACTGACAGACGGATGGAGGTAAATCAGTATACACTTTTTTAAACCGGGGGAATGATTATGTGAAAGTACTATTTTCTAAGTTGTTGTTTTTTCTCTTTTTATATCATCTGCAAAATGGTAAAAAGCCTAATGAATTATATTTTTAAATAAACCACCTCATTTCTTGGAAGTTAAAACTAATTTTGTAACACACAGATGTAAATCCCAATCTCCATCTATGTGTTAATAGTAATATGAGGCAGGTGCTAACTGATGAGCTCAAGAAGGTTATTGGTTCAATTTTGTTTTAGATATCGTTAATCTTTTTTGTAATCAGCTTTATCAAATTTGCAGGAAACTATATGCTCATCCAATACAAATTTTCAGGAAATGTTTTGATTCTCGGATAGAAATTTGCACAATATCATCTGCTCCCTTAAAATCCTGAAAAGAATTAGCTGTTTACCATTTAAGTTCCCTTGAACTAAGGAACTGGTTGGGGTTAAATATGTATTAAATAGGCTATCACAAGTATATACTAGAGGTATAGGGGGAGAGTTGAGATCTCAAAAAACATGCTGAACCCTGCCACAATTTTGCACCTGTCCCAAGTCAGGATCCTCTGGCCATTGTTAGTCTTGTATGATTTTTAATTTTAGTTTCTTGTGTATAATTTGGAGTTTAGTATGACGTCCATTATCGTTGAACTAGTATACATATTTGTTTAGGGGCCAGCTGAAGGACACATCCAGGTGCAGGAGTTTCTCTCTGCATTGAAGACCCATTGGTGGCCTTCGGCTGCTGTCTGCTAGTATGGTCGGGTTGTTTTCTCTTTGGCACATTCCCCATTTCCATTCTCAATTTTATTAAATAGGCTATCACAAACATACTAGTCACATACTTACTTTAACAGTTTGTTAGATATAGCAGCTTTCATCACTTTTAATATTTCTGCAGGGTTTTTCTCTATCTTTTCTTTTCTTTTTATTGATGTTACTGGGAAAATAAATAAAAATGTTTGGAAACTATTATCTTAAACTGTTCTGTTCCAATCTATTCAAATGAAAATACAAATGTACTGTCATTTAAAAAAAATCGATACAAAAGAACAATATATTAAAAAATACTTAAAGGGGAGCTACGAGATATATAAAAAATCACAAGTATGATTTTTTTTTGTTCAATCATTAATGAAAGTGAAAAAGTGAAATAATAATTTACTTTTATCAGCTAAAATGGTTCAATTTTGTCAAATTAAGCTAATAAACATTGATAATGAATTATTCACTTGCAAGTGAATAATTCGACCTCATTAAATCTGTATTCATGTGAACTCCAATTTAACCCCATAGAAAGTGATAGAATAACGCATGCATTGTCCGTGTACGGGTATTTAAAGGAAAAGAATGTCAACATTGAAAGAGAAACAAAGTTAAATAATTTGATTAACTGATTCATTCTCAAAAAGGTAAAAACGACGATAAACATAAATTGTTAATCTATAATACAAAATTTAACAGCTCTATAAAAATCCAAGTGCACGAGTTACTTAATCTATTTATATCCATGTTTATGTTTACATCGCTTATATGGTCATATAAGGTCAACTCTATAGTTAATTAGATGGCGTCTTGGCTAAAATTTACACGAAACGAAGTTACATCTTATTACGACCAGGGCTAACGCTACCAGGCGACTTGGGCGAAGAAGTCGCCCTCCTGACCGTCACTTCGCTTTCCCCAACCCCCAAAAGCGAAAACAAGTCGCCCTGTTCTTGACGAAAGTCGCTTTCAGTCGCTTCCGTCATCGGACATTTTCAATTTTTACCAAGTTGATGAAACATTAATTTTTAACTGATAATTTAAGAAATTCAGACATAAACTATTCATTATCTTTAGAAAAGAGGTTGAAGCATTGTCTTCGCAGTGTGTATCAGGTTATTTGATAAAAATACAACTTTTTATCACTTCGTGCAAGTTCCGGTGCTTGTTACTCGAAAACGTACATCAACCTAAATTTCGGCGGCAAAATAAGTTCGTTACTTCATTTAAACGTGATAAAAGTTGCCTCCAGTAAATGTTTAATCCATTTATTGCATTAAAACCGTCATGTTCCTTTCCAAATAACTTGTCAAACATCGTTTATTTTTGTAAATTTTCTTGCATTCGTCCGCCATTGACCGATTTCTAAACTACGGATCTGAACCGGTCCAGCTATGACCGAAATCTGTACTTTTACAATAATTACTACGGACGCACGGATGGAACAGCTGAAAGAAGAATATTGATCCCAAAGGGAAAAATTACGCATCCCACACGCATTAAGAGACTTTTGGTTACATCTAATTGATTGGTGTATATAATTCCCTATATTTTTTATGAATGTTTCAAACTATTGATTAAAGTTGCTTAACTCTGAGACATTATACTAATATCAATATATTATGGCCCAGCTTAATAACTTTTATATTTTTTTTATGAGAAACACTGAATTTCATACACAAGATAATTTTTAATTAAATTGTAATTGATATAATTTCTTTACATTTTTTAAAATATTTTTTTTTTTTTAGTGCTAGATATTTAGTTGGTAAGAACAAGAACCTTAGTAAAACTTAAACAACTTTTAATTTCAAATTGTAATTTTTTACTCATATGAATTGAACAACATAAAAAGAACATTATTTACATATGGCCCTTTATACTATTGTAAAATCCAAACATTGTAGCGCACCCGCGCGAATGAGCACTTCTCTTTCAAATCTCACCACTTCTCCCTATAATTCTGAAGTAGTGTGAGCCCTGAAAACCATGTCCTGTAAATTGTTTATTTTATACTTTTGATAGTTTGAAAAAATGTTTTACATTGCTATAAATAAAATCGGTGACCATGAATTTTGCAGCTAGTGACCTTTTAAGGTAACACCAAAAATAAACCATAGTCATTATCCATTTTTGCAGGAAAATTGACATGTATAAAGCTGACATTCATTCCTCCTTTGCTGATTGGTCTTTATCTTAAATTAAACTTTTTTATTGTTAAAAACTCTATTTTATACAGTGAATTATATTCTCTAAATTCATAAAAACTCTAGCAACAAAATTATATCTGTAATTTATTTTTTGGCTTTTTCTAGTTACCTTTTTCTGATTTCATTTTCACAGCTTCTGAAACTCTGAAAGATATAAAGAATTTTCATTGACTATTTTATAGTGAAAAAGAATAGAGAAGGCACTTCAAAATCTAAACTATGTTATTAAGCAACAGCCCATAGTTCTTCTTGCATTGTCCATACTTTGTGATTGATTCCAAAATCACTACAATATATTTTCATGCTCAACAGCTCATAAAGTCTTTCATTTCTGCAAAACTACCAAACATGACTATGTAACTGAATACAATGCATATTTTATGATGTAAATTAATATTCTATATGCATTAACCTAAGGTTTATTTGTAGTAAGATAGATACCAGTTCGTTTTGATACACTGCAATTTAAAGATATGCTTTTTCCATTTGTATGTGTATAGTGTGATAAAAATGTGTGCACAAATAAAATTCAGTTGAATCATTTTGATGAATGTCATAAGAGCTGTTTTTAAAAGGATATACACAAACGAGACAATAAAGACTGAATCCATGGTTTCAACATCAAATCTCTGACAGTCAGCCTTAAAGTTTTAGGCCTAATATAAGCCTATTGAATAAGTGCCCAAACTCAGCAGTCCTGTCTACAAAAGTGTGACTGTATAAACTTGAATAAGTAACATTGATATTATTTTTTGTATTTCAAATAAAAGACTGTTTTGTGGACATTACTTTTGTAACTTGATTATCTGCATCTTATAAAGCACTTTTGTAACTTGATTATCTGCATCTTATAAAGCACTTTTGTAACTTGATTATCTGCATCTTATAAAGCACTGAACAATTACATCATGTTGCATACCACCTTTCCACTGGGTTTTTTTTTATACTCTTTGGTTGGGTTGTTGTCTCCTTGACACATTCCCCATTTTGATTCTCTATATTATCACCAACGAATTTATTATATTTAGTTCCCCAAATCCATTATAAGACACAATATCAAATAAGATTCCTACCTTGGAGCAGTTAACACTAACATCAAAATGTCATTGTATCTGTGTGAAGTGTTTCGTCTAAAGGTGTATGCTAACTTCTTCAATCTTCTATCAAAAAATCCTTTGGGTCTGCCAAATTTTAAATCTAGTTAATCAAGATCTCTATGCTACATTAATTTTTCACTCATTTGCCCATTTAAAAATATTTGTTTTCCAAAGCATGTAATCCTTGTCCAAAATGGTTGATAGCTTAAATTTATCTATTTTGTTAACTATATTCAATATTTTCACACATTATCATTTATCAGGATAAGAAATTAAGATTATAATATATAATATTTGATAACCTATAGATGTTTTTTTGTGTTGTTGACTTGCTGTTTCATTCCAATTAACCCTAAATCTCTTTTTTTATAAATGATTCAGTCTTTGTCAGTTCTAGTATGTATATTCCAATTAACCCTAAATCTCTTTTTTTATAAATGATTCAGTCTTTGTCAGTTCTAGTATGTATATTGGTGCTTTTAGAATACTTGCTGCAAATGTGATCTTTAAAACTTACTAGAACTAACAAAGACTGGATCAGTTATATATAAAGTCTAGATTTTTCATCTTAAGGAGGCTTGCGGGTACAAAGATTTCAGCAAAAAATTAAACATTTGTTTTTTCATTACAAATTATATTTATAACACCATTAGTTATTACTTTATGATTATGGTACAAAAATCAACCAAAAAAATCAATTTGGCTTGGTCCTAGATGACTTTTAAAATGTGTATATCATTGAAAAAGCTCCAAATTATCTCCCTTTGGAGCAAAAAATGCCTTTTTTTTTGGCATTAAAATTGAAATAAATTTATAACTCATCCGTGACCTATATTTGTTATTATTGTTTTCAAATAAGCTGTACATAAACTAAATAATTGTAAAATTTAAGTGATTTCTGTAATTTAGTTCTTTTTTTATTTCGATATTACCTCTATTTCTTCTATTAGTTCAACAGAAGAAAAGGACATTAACAAAAATGTATGCTTTTTTCGTAGGCATACTGTGAGCTAAAATGAAAACTTTATTTTTCTACTAACCCTTTCCTCCTTAATGACGCCTTTTGACGCCACCCCCCTTACTCCATAATGATGCCTTTTGACGCCTGTGTAGTACCTCAGTTGAACCACTTTGACTACAAAGTGTCTGCAGTTGACTTAATAAAATTTGTATCCAATATGAAAAGAAATATCATAGGAATATCCGACTTAAAATTTATTTGATGAAATAGTTGTTTTTGGCAATGCCTTAATACTTTAAAGCATATGTTCAGCATTTTATTAAAAAAATCCTATGCGAATCAAGTATGCAAAAAAAAAATTTCAATGGAGGAAAGGGGTATATGATAAAGTTTATTTATAAAAAAAATAAAGCGAAATCCTACATTAAAAAAAATATTTATTTATACCCGCCATCCCCCTTAATTCATTTGTAAATATAAAATTATTGCATGCATTTATTATTGCGATTTTGTCATGTCAGTCTAAAATGTGATTTTAATTTTTGTGCTATTTAGAAAAATTATGTTAATTTAAATAAAAAAATTCAAAATACGATTATAACACTGTCACATTTTTCGCAATAATTTCTGAAATTACAGTATTTAAAAGTATCTGATCGGTTTACAAATATATAAGTGTAAGCAATACTGATTCAAAGAAATTGTACAAAGAAATGTAGCTAGCCTTGTTTAAAACACAATAACTTCATATCTTAATATATATAGTTCATCAAGTATTTTTCAACATGTGTATATATACAAAATATCTACATCAACTAACCTGACACCATCAGTGACATTCAGGATATTATTTATGCCATGATTTTGTGTTGATGTACTAAAATCCTTCTGACTGTATGGTACACAGGAACAACAGTGCCCCATTAATGGCCTTGAAGTAATAAAACTGTCTGCTGTAATGGTCGGCATTGTCTTAAACTGGGTTATTACATTATAACTCACCTAAAAAATAAAAATAAAAAAATCAAATCTGCATTAAGATCTTATACCTTTTTATCTGATCCCACCTAGTTGGTAGATGAATAGAATAGTCTTTCATTTAAATTGGTGTCAAATAATATGTTGGATGCTAAATTTTGTTTGATTGCTTCAAAAAAGTAGATTATGGAGCTAGCGATTTATAAGCAAGAAAACAGGTCAATATAACACAATGCCCTACACACACACACATCATTCTCATGTTTCGGTAAACTAACCAAAATTTAGGTCAAAACCCTAATTTGGCATTTATTTTGGAAAAATCGCAACATATTGAACAAGCCTGCAAATTAATAAATTGATTTGACAACATCTCCCTGGTAAAATAACTTAAACCAAAATTTAACCTGATAATTGAACCACAAAATATGGGTACAAACATAAGATATAATTTCAAAGCTCACATTAAAATGAATATGACATGTACTAAATTTCAAGTTAATGGGAGAATATCTTCATTGTGAACACTCTGTATGGCCAATGAAATTTATCACCAAATTTTCATATAACTCTACATTTTTCAACAAAAAAATATTGCGAGGTCATTTTTGGTTAGTTTTTGAAGCAGAATTATCAGAAATGTCCATTTTTATATCCTGCATTGTTCAAAATACAACTGATATATATATTGCAATACTAATCATGATGTTACACACATGCACCCCATGTTTTATGATAATAAGAGCATGGCTTTGTTAACAAAAAGAGAGAAGAACATCACATTAGCATTGTTGTCTAAAGCTTCTGTATATATATCATATGGTGTTGATTGCAAAATGACAAATTTCTGTGAAAAGAACATTTTATTCATGGCTATTAAGAAACAGTCTGAATTAGAAAATGCCTGTACCAAGTCAGGAAGTCAGGAATATGACAGTTGTTATCCATTCTTTTGATGTGTTTCAGCTTTTCATTTTGCCATTTATTAAGGACTTTCCGTTTTGAATTTTCCTAGGAGTTCAGTATTTTTGTGATTTAACTTTTAAGTGTATCGTTGTATCAATTTCATTTTCATAGACAAATATGAATTCTGCAACTTATCAAAACTGATCACTGTTTTGCATACACAATATTTTACTATTTTGTTTTTCCTTTTTATACATGCCAATTAACTTTATACAGCTTTTGCAGCACAACATTATAATATTACATTTTCTGTTGGTATAGCCTTCTGTTTATAAGATGACCTTCGATTCTGAGGTTTTATCTGGTCTCCATATCTATCCCTCCATTTCTGACGCCCATCTTGCAGGATCTTTTGGGTACTGGTATCAGGTTGTCTTTGTCTTGGTCCTTTATTCTCCCATTTGCTGTAAACAGCTTGCAAGTCTGGTGTAACCGACATATCTGCTGAAATGTCAATATATGAGATTACTTTATTGAATGAAATATTAAGCTTAATTTACCTGTACAAGTTGCACAGCAGAAATTTCATATGGTTAAGAAAAATATTACTATAAACCACATTTAATAGGGAGACTTACTTTAGCAAGCTTAATCTCTCCCTCATTGTAAAACTCCATCTAGGGACCTTTTCCTCTTTCAATTTTCCACATAGACAAAGTTTTCTCATTTAAAGGGGACAATAGTTTCAAAATCTTATTTTTAAGGCATTGATTGAAACATTCTGTAAATTCTTCATTAAATCATGAATTACCGGTAATAGGCAAATCTTATTAATTTCATACAAATTGGAATATATTTGTTTATATCATTGTTTGATTTTATATTAAATCCTGTTAGTTCCAATTCAGTTCCTGCTATAACTATCATGACTATCAACTGCTATAAACTTTAATTTGTTAATGATAGTCATGATAGTAATAACAAATGTCCGAATAAAGTTCATATTGTTTATTTGTTATTCTATACATACTTTTAAGCACAACTGTATGAACAAAAAAACATTCAAACACATTTACCTACACTAAGGTTACCAGTGCTTCTATTTTATGTTTAAGAAAAATGATTTTTTTTACTGCTTTTAGTGTGCACTATTTTCTATTTAGGGACCGTTCAATATTTATCAGATGGATGGGCCGGTGCAAAATGGGGTGGGGCAAGCATTTTTTTTGTGGAAATATTTGGATGGGCGAGAACTTTTTTTAATATATATAGTGGATGGGCTAGAACTTATTTTATTTGAAAAAAAATTGCTTTCAATTTTATCGGTGTGTATGAAAGTCCTTTTGCAGGCACAAAAAAACATAAGGGACATGGTCTCAACAATAATTTTCAGTTTAGGCCAAATCCAGATAGTCATCTTTAAATTTTTTTATAACTTTTTCAAATCAACATGGATTTTCATAAAACTTTACAATTATTTCATTTATATATTGATCTTATAGAATACCAGGTTGTTTGATGGTTTGGTGAATTGCTGTCATTCTATGGATTAAACAAATAGGTTAAAAAAAAACCTATAATTTTCAGTTTTGGCTAAATCCAGATAGTCATCTTTAATTTTTTTCATAACTTTTTCAAATCAACTGGCATTTTCATAAAACTCTACAATTATCTCATTTATATATTGATCTTACAGAATACCAGGTTGTTTGGTAGTTTGGTGAATTGGTGTCATTCTAATGGATTTCATAAAAAGGTTAAAAAAAGCTTAAATTTTCAGTTTAGGCCAAATCATTGGATAGTCATCTTTAAACTTTTTTATAACTTTTTCAAATCAATTTAGATCTTCATATAACTCTACAGCTATCTCATTTATATATTAATCTTACAGAATGCCAGGTTGTTTGGTGTTTTACTGTCAAATGTACGGAATTAATTAATAGGTGAAAAAGGGTGCATCAAAGTCAAAAATATGTCTGCCTAAATTGCTTAAAAAGACCATAATTTCTTTTTTGAAAAGATTAGATAAAGGGACATTGGTATTTGAACTATATTTAACATGCTGTGTTATTGAGACAATAATTAGTAATTCAGCATATGATAATATTTTTACTAGTCCAAGAGTTATTGTCCCTTAGTTTAAATTATTTCCTTTATTTTAAATCAATATTGTATCTGAGGCTGCCAATATAAAATCAAATATATACATGTATATTCATACTGGTTTTAAAAACAATAAAATGTATGGTTCTGATACACACATAAATATTTATATATAAATGGAATTAACTAGCACATTTTAAATTTTGTATTTACATCAAAGTCTATTCTTTGATTTCAAGACATAAACTTGCAAACTTTCAAATAGAAAAAGAACTTTAATATTTTTTGATTGTTTTAAGCTTTAGGACAGGGGCAAGGACTTTTTTTATAGATTTCTTTAGATGGGCGAGGACTTTTTTTCAGAATTTAAAAGGATGGGCATTAACTTTTTTAATGAATCAATATTAAGAATGCACCGGCCCATCCATCTGATAAATATTGAACAGTCCCTTATATGTTTATAAATATATAAAATAATGTATTTGGTTTTTAATCATTTTTGAAAAATAATAATTTCTGATTATTGCACCCATAAAATTGTTATCTTTTTATATAGTGTGTTTACAATGCACCGAAGTATAGTCATCAATGTGCTGATGGATCATTGTAAGATTTACATGTAAATGCAGATGTTTTCCAGATGCACAGATTTGTCATGAGCTCAGAGTAAATTTTGAGATGTAAATACACCACCTTTTAAGCCAAAGGGTCCACATGTACATGAACCGTAATTAGCCATTATATACTCTTATTATCTTGCAGAAAAAAGTTTACGAATCCCTACCTGCTGCTTGGTATATTGGTTTAAGACCCAATCATTTGTTTAAAATAAATATATGTTCCGGACCATATGAGTATTTGGACCATACGCGTATGGTCATGACCATATGGGTATATACTCATATGGTCCGACCATACGCGTATGGTCCGACCGTACGCGTATGGTCGGGGTAATTAACACTCTGTTACAGTTGACTTTTAATACTTCTAAACTCGATAATTAAAAAGACGCTATCATATATTTATTAGGTAATTTTATTAAGATATTATAATAAAACGATTAGCTAAATAAAAAATTAGAAGTTTCACACAGTTAATTTTACTTGCTTGTCACTGAAAACTATAATAAACACATTTTATACCGATGGTCATCACCGATGGCCATTACCGATTTGTTATAACGAGTGAATGGCAATATGTCGACTTAAAAAAATAAATTCCAAAAATTTCTGAATGGAAGTCATTGGAAAGTAACATAGTTTATTTAAGTTATCTTGTGATTATGGTGTATTCAGTCATGCTACGATATTTGAGATCTAGAGCTTCTTAAAAAAACACCGTAGACATATCGGAATGGCCCAAGACCTCGGTATCAATGTACGCAGCTACAAAAAGGTTAGCTTTTCACTCACAAACAAAAGGTTCAAAATGAAAAGGATCGTGTACAACCAAGACTTGCAAATGCAAAAAAGCTATGATACCGTGTGGAAGTAAATGTCACCCCAAGCCTGTAAGCAAGAATGTAATTAGCGATGAAAACCAACTATGGCATCAATATTTAATTATAACGTAGTATTTAAATTATAAAAATAATACATTGTTATCTAACCATCATTGTTTTTTTTTAGATAAAGTTTTTGTATTATTGAAACTTTAATAATGTAATTTAAAACAAAATACCTATATGGTCCCAATACTCATATGGTCCGGCCCGTTAATAACCAAACGAGTATCATACGCATATGGTCCGACCATACGCGTACGGTCGGACCATACGCGTATGGTCGGACCATATGAGTATACGCATATGGTCATGACCATACGCGTATGGTCCAAATACTCATATGGTCCGGAACATATATACAGTGTAACTTGTCTAATCCAACACCTGAGTATTCAAACATCCTGCTTTAACCAACACATTTTCATGGTCCCAAAATATGCCTATCCTTGCAGAAAAAAAAGGAGTATTCGGACACCCTGCTTAATCAGACATTTTTTTCTGGTCCCCCAGTGTGTCAGATTACACAGGTTACACTGAATTTTTTTTTTTTGTGACATGATTCAGTAGTCAGCGGTAAGTGCTTAAGCTAAAGAAGTACTTCTTAACCTCAGTTGGTTTAAAGCCTTGTAACAGATGTACCAGGTTCCAGTCCTGGAAGAGACAAAGAAAATTTGTATGCAAAATCATGCTCTCTGGTTACATAAGGTGCTCAACTAAAAAACCATGTTAGTTAAAGGATTTCTAGCTAGGGTATGCGTGGGAGTCATAATGGTATGATGAATCTGGTATTTGGTCTGTTTGCCCTAATTACAAGTTTGCCCTGAGTCTTTTAGCCCTTGCCATGGGACAGGGTCCGTTTGCCCTAGATTTGTTCTGCCTACTTTTATTACAAAATTATAAATATAAGGGTTATTAAAGGTTAATAAACTTACTCAGATATTTATATGGTATAAATTCTCCAAATTCATGAAACTAAATTGAAAGATTTTAAAGTTAATGCTTGCTTTGGTAGTTTGTAGCATTTATTGTTCATAATTATTTATAATAATAATATTCACGGATTGTTGTAATGATCAAAATTGTCTTTAATGAATTAATAATAAAACAACATTTTTGTTTTGATAAACTTACTAGTAAGCTTGGAATGAGTAAAAGCAATCATAAACAAATTGTAAAACCCGAAAAAGATGTTCATTTATTTTCATACTGCATAAATTGACTGACAAGACTAATAAAAATTGTGAACACATATCAATAAAAATAAATGTCAAATCATAAATACCTTGTCATGATTGTCAAAAATGATTGTATTCCCATATTCTACTATCATCTTCTATACTATTAAACGAGAAGACCTCATTTTTGGTGTCGCTTCTCTTCTTTCCACAATAAATTAATCAACACGCCTCTGTGTCCTATAGGTACAGTGGAAAGTCGCATTTGTCATCCATTCATATGATTATTCAGATTGAGTTATTTTAGGAGAAAAACGAGAAAATAGGCATCCGGGTATTGTCCCGTCATTGTACGAAATTTTAAGTCAGATTAGACTTCCGGTTTGCGTTTTTCTGTATACTTTGAACATACATATACTACGAATAAAGTGTATTTTCAGAATTTAATCTGCTATCATTTTCAAGTTTACTATCCACGGCAGTCACAGAGTTTATTAAATAGAGGGGGCCTGTATACTATATCAATGATCACCATGGATCGATTAGTAAACTTAGAATTGAAAGTAAATACGCTTTATTTATATAGTAATGAATGTTCATAATATACAGATAAGCGCTAAAATTATTCATGTGAACTTTTGATACTATTTCTGAAATTCTCCAGTCATTAAATCTTTTACAAAATTCATTGATTACAAAAAAAAAGAAGATGTGGTATGATTGCCATGTTGAGACAACTCTCCACAAGAGACCAAAATGACACAGAAATTAACAATTATAGGTTACCGTACGGCCTTCAACAAAGAGCAAAGCCCATACCGCATACTCAGCTTCAAAAGGCCCCGAAATGACAATGTAAAACAATGCAAACGAGAAAACTAGCGGCCTTATTTATGTACAAAAAATAAACGAAAAACAAATAACACATAAACAAACGACAACCACTGAATTACAGGCTCCTTACTTAAATAAATTTTCATAACATACTAAATGTATGTTCATATTGAAATTGATAGAATTGTGAACTTTGGAAATAAAGGTGGAGGGTAAAAAAAAACATTTTCCTGTCCCCAAAAACCTATGACTTATGATACTTTTCCTGAAATTCTCCAGTCATTCTGTATTTAACAAAATTCTTCCAACAACACTTTACATACTGATACTTTAAACTACGCTCTGAATGCCCGCGATTTCGCGGGTGTGTTCTAGTTACTATTAAACGAGAAGACCTCATTTTGTGTGTCGCTTCTCTTCTTTCCACAATAAATTAATCAACACGCCTCTGTGTCCAATAGGTACAGTGCATAGTCGCATTTGTCATCCATTCATATGATTATTCAGATTGAGTTATTTTGGGAGAAAAACGAGAAAAGAGGCATCCAGATATTGTCCCGTCATTGGACGAAATTTTAAGTCAGATTAGACTTCCGGTTTGCGTTTTTCTGTATACTTTGAACATACATTTACAAAGAATAAAGTGTATTTTCAGAATTCTATCTGCTATCATTTTCAAGTTTACTATCTACGGCGGTCACAGAGTTTATTAAATAGAGAGAGTCTGTATACCATATCAATGACCACCATGGAACGATTAGTAAACTTAGAATTTACTATCTACGGCGGTCACAGAGTTTATTAAATAGAGAGAGTCTGTATACTCACGTGTGTATACTATACCAATGACCACCATGAATCGATTAGTAAACTTAGAATTGAAAGTAAATACACTATATTTATATAGTTACTGTAATGAATGTTCATAATATACAGATAAGCGCTAAAAATATTCATGTGAACTTTTGATACCTTTTCTAAAATTCTCCAGTCATTAAATCTTTTACAAAATTCATTGATTACAAAAAAAAAGAAGATGTGGTATGATTGCCATGTTGAGACAACTCTCCACAAGAGACCAATATGACACAGAAATTAACAAATATAGGTCACCGTACGACCTTCAACAACGAGCAAAGCCCATACTCCATACTCAGCTTTAAAAGGCCCCGAACTGACAATGTAAAACAATTCAAACCAGAAAACTAGCGGCCTTATTTATGCACAAAAAATTAACGAAAAACACATATGTATAAACACATAAACAAACGACAACCACTGAATTACAGGCTCCTTACTTAAATGTTCATAACATACTAAATGTATGTTCATAATTATTGAAATTGATAGAAAACCAAAAATTGGGAATTTTGGAAATAATGACCTATGACTTATGATACTTTTGCTGAAATTCTCCAGTCATTCAATATTTTACAAAATTCTTCCAACAACACTTTAAATACTTTAAACTACGCTCTGAATGACCGCGATTTCGCAGGTGTGTTCTAGTGACTATATATATATGCAGATCGAGGAAATTAATTATTAGGTTGCAGCAATACAAAATTATATTCTGCATTTTTCATCAAATTTTAACATACTCTGTTCATGCTGTTCAACTTATGAATATTCTGCAATTAAACAACAATGCAAAAAAATAGAAGTTAGGGCAAATGAACCCTGGGCGAACAGATATCAGGGCGAACAGGTATAATTAAGTCCAAATAATTGACATGAATCAGGGCAAACAGACCCAGATTCAATGAATCTTGAGGTTGGGGAAGTGTGGCGAGATTGCTTCCCTGGTCAATGATTATCAATACTTTCTTAGTCAGCAGTAAGCATGGTAAGCAGTTGATCCAAGGAAATACTTCTTTAGCTCGGTCGGTTGCAGGAGACAAAGTTTTTGTGTATGTAAAATCATGCTTTCTGGTTTAATTTTCATTGTGAATTGCCGTTTATCATATAATATTGCAAACATAAATAAGTATTTTACTACAACATGTACAACATGTTCAACCTATTTTATGATTTTCACAACAATTGATGATATAATTCCTTTTATTGTCTAGTTTTCGCATGTTGTTAGAAGTATGAGACTCCATTCTGAACAATCCTGCAGTAACTGATCATGGTCTGAGCTTGCTTTATAACCATGCATGAAATTTTACCTATCAGTATCTGCTGATAATTTTCCCACTGCAACCTTGACCAGTTGTTGACCATGAAACCGCGGGCATGTTGTCATATGTTGACATGAAGTTGGACATGATGCAAATTGATATCTTCACAAACGACATCCAACGTGACTGCATTTTTAGTTAATAATAACCCATTACTTACCAGCTTTTAGAATCAAGCATGCAAACTGTCTGTTTGTAAAATTAAAGGGGAATGAAGTGAACGAACATTCGTCTGCATTATTTTTTTCCACGCACGTGTCCTCCAAGTGTTTTAAAAACTAAATACTAAAACCGTTTCGGAACGGAACAAAATCCGTGTTCTACGCTCAAACTCCCATTAAGGTACAGTATTCGACAATCGATTGATACAATAACAATTGACTTTAAAACATCTATTGATACGATTGATCACGATTGATAACCAGTTTTCAATTCTATCAACAACTAAAAAGTACAAACCATAGATCGTTACGATAGATACGATTGATTATATAATATCAACCCAATCAACTTAATACGATATACAAACACTTGATCGTAACGATCGATACAATTGATCACGATTGATTACCAAAAATCAACTCAATAAACTCAATACTAAATACGAACACTCGATCGTAACGATCGATACGATTGATCACGATTGATTTCCAAAAATCAACTCAATCAACTCAATACGAAATACAAACACTCAATCGTAACAATAGATACGATTGATTATCATATATCAACTCAATCAACTCAATACGGAATACAACGACTCGATCGTAACGATCGATACGAATGATTACCAAAAATCAACTCAATACGAAATACAAACACTCAATCGTAACGATCGATACGATTGATCACAATTGATTACCAAAAATCAACTCAATCAACTCAATACGAAATACAACGACTCGATCGTAACGATCGATACGATTGATCACGATTGATTACCAAAAATCAACTCAATCAACTCAATACGAAATACAACGACTCGATCGTAACGATCGATACGATTGATCACGATTGATTACCAAAAATCAACTCAATACGAAATACGAAATACAACGACTCGATCGTAACGATCGATACGATTGATCACGATTGATTACCAAAAATCAACTCAATCAACTCAATACAACGATTCGATACTATTGATCACAATTGATTACCAAATTTTAACTCAATTAACTTAATAAGAAATGCAACAACTTGATCGTTACCAATGGAAGGCTTTGGTGAAGCGTAATCCAAAAAGACTTGTGCATTCGACAACATAGGTGGAAATAAATATTATAAAACGGTTTTCATATAATTATAACTGCAAATAGTATACTGAGTATGTATTTTTTGCAAGGATTTGTTAGTTTTTATATATACATATAAATAAAAAGATGTGGTATTAGTGTCATTGAGACAACTCTCCATCGAAATAACAATGTATATATATAAAGTTAACAATTACAGGTTTAAGGTCGTTTAAGTACGGACTTCAACACGCATTGGCTCACACCGAACTGAAAGCTATCAAGGGCCCCAAAATGACTAGTGAAAAAACAATTTAAACAGGAAAGCAGCAGCCTGATTTGTATACAAAATGAGAAAAGAGAAATACTTATGAACCATAACAACAAACGACAACTACCGAACAGCAGACTTCTGACCAAGGACATTTGCATAAAATTGTATTTATACTGGTTATTATTTTTGTGAATTATGTTGGAATAAAAGTTTTTCATAATTGTTGATGTTGTATAAATAATGATGTTACTAAACTTTTATATTAAAAATAGTTAAACAAATTAGATGCATATGAATTTTATTTAGATTGGATGTTTGTACTTATTATAGCAATGAAAGAAATTATATATTTTGTAAATGTATGATTCACTAAAAATTAATTCCATTTCATTCATTTATGCAAATGATATTTTGATTAGTGTAAAAGATAAGATATTATCACTTGTCTACGCCATTATCTGTTACTGTTTAATGCACTAAACATTAATGTAACTGATCATCAATGTAACTATGAACAATATACATAGGTTTCTTTATGAATAAAAACAACATTGTTTGTACATGCATATACATTTTAATATTAAGCCATTTTTTATTAATTGTTTACAGAAATACAAACAGAGACATATTTCATACTAAATGCATATACACAAGTTATTGTAATTTTTTTGGGGGAAAATTACATTTTTTACAGCACTAATGGATAATTATACATTATTAATATTGTGTTTTAATACATGAATATGTATGCGTAGTTAGTATTTGTATGCACTTATAATCAGTAATGTTTCAACTTGTCATAACATTTGATATTTTGATGTACTTATAAATAAATGTACTTGAAAACGAATTAAAATGTTTTATTAATTATGATTATCACAGTATGGTGTGGATGGGGTTTACAGGTTAGAAATTGACAATGAGGGTCGGTTGAAAACAAAACTTTACGACAAAAGAGATGATTTCAGCTTTCCAATTGTGAACTTTCCATTTCTAAGTAGCAACATTCCAGCAGCACCTGCATACGGGGTATATATCTCCCAATTGATACGATATTCCCGTGCTTGCATTTCCTATCATGATTTTCTTGATAGAGGGTTGCTGCTAACAAGGAAGCTATTAAACCAAGAGTTCCAAATGGTGAAGTTGAAATCATCCCTTCGTAAATTTTACGGACGCCATCACGAGTTGGTTGACCGTTATGGAATAACCGTATCACAAATGATATCGGATATGTTCCTTACGTCGTAACTACAATCCCCTTCCCTTTCCTGAATGTGACCTACCGAATTAGACTATTTACCGGATTTGTTATCACATAAGCAACACGACGGGTGCCGCATGTGGAGCAGGATCTTCTTACCCTTCCGGAGCACCTGAGATCACCCCTAGTTTTTGGTGGGGCTCGTGTTGTTTATTCTTTAGTTTTCTATGTTGTGTCATGTGTGTCTTTTTCATTTTTAGCCATGGCGTTGTCAGTTTGTTTTAGATTTATGAGTTTGACTGTCCCTTTGGTATATTTCGTCCCTCTTTTAGAAACAATAAGGAATGCTGGAATATAGGTTAACACATAGAGAATATAGAAAAATTAACGATTTTTAACACTTGACAATAATGGAGTGCAAAATATAAAGAATAAATGCACAAATTAATGAATTTAGTAAAAATATACTAATTGAAGAATGATTACCAATTTTAAACAAATAATAATAAATGGCAAATGCAGGATTCCTACACCTGTATATTTTTTAACAGTAGTACAAAAATAATTTAGTTTTTTTTGTGCAGATTTGTTTCAATTATATATTACTATTACATGTACCACAAATATGAGATTTAATAACTTTACCAGATTTAGGTGTAATTTTGAAAAATTATGGGGATTATAAGCGCTTTACACTTATTTTCCCTAAAAAAAATAAAAGATATGAGTTACATTTAGTATTACGTTTTTGACTTATAATAATAATGACTTTTTGTATTGTTTTAAAGAGTTCTTTACTTGATTAAATCATTTTGACTGCTAATATTACTAAAAAAAAAAAAACGTACTTGTACGTATATTTTGGAAAATTGTGAGTATTTCTAGTGAAAAAAATGCAACAAATTAACTATTAAACAATCAAAAACTTAAAAACTTAAAAAATCACTTAGTATAAAAGAAAAGCAATAATTAATAAAGTGAAGTACACGAAATACTATACAGAAACAGATATTGATTACTTATATGCATTATCAGTATTGGAAATACACATTTAGGCACGTTTAATTAATTTAGTAATATACTAGTCAACAAAAGAAACGATACAATACAATGTGTCTTCAATATACACGGCTTTAATCTTAGAAATGGCCCAATTGGTCCAATGTTCAATTTTCGAATTAAAAGCAATGATTTTAGACATAAACACACAAAAAATTGTTTTTGCAATATTTCAGATTTTAAAAACGTATCTTTTTAACTAAAATTAAAAACAAATACTTACTTTAACGAAAAATGTTATACATTAGCATAGCTTGGTTAAAATGTTGCATATCTTTGAAAAAAATAATATTTAATTAGTATTTTTAAAATGGGGTCTCTATTCTAGATATTTTTTCCAACAAACATAATTTGATACCTATGACCTTTTAAAGAGGATCTGGTAATTTTCCGAAAAATTAAGATTATTTTAATTATATGCAAACACTTTGAAAATTAATTCTGCTTTTAATGGTATTCCTCACTTTGTCTTATATAATACATTTTGTGATATATTACAGTCGAAAGGTGTGTATGGCTACTTATGCTGACTAGAATATAAATGTAATTCACGTTTTATACAAGGTATACACAGTTACCAGCTCAGTTTACGATCGTGATCCTTGAAATTCAAAAGAAAGAGTTGATTGAGTTGATCAACTCTTAATCGATCGTAACGATTGAACACGATCAATACGATCGTGACCCTTGAAATAAAAAAAAGATAGAGTTGATTGAGTTGATCAACTCTTAATCGATCGTAACGATTGAACACGATCAATACGATTGTGACCCTTGAAATATAAATGATAGAGTTGATTGAGTTGATCAACTCTTAATCGATCGTAACGATTGAACACGATCGATACGATCGTGACCCTTGAAATACAAAAGATAGAGTTGATTGAGTTGATCAACTCTTAATCGATCGTAACGATTGAATACGATCAATACGATTGTGACCCTTGAAATAAAAAAAAGATAGAGTTGATCAACTCTTAATCGATCGTAACGATTGAGCACTATTGATACGATCGTGACCCTTGAAATACAAATGATAGAGTTGATTGAGTTGATCAACTCTTAATCGATCGTAACGATTGAACACGGTTGATACGATTGTGACACTTGAAATACAAAAGATAGAGTTGATTGAGTTGATCAACTCTTAATCGATCGTAACGATTGAATACGATCGATACGATTGTGACCCTTGAAATAAAAAAAGATAGAGTTGATTGAGTTGATCAACTCTTAATCGATCGTAACGATTGAACACGATTGATACGATCGTGACCCTTGAAATACAAAAGATATAGTTGATTGAGTTGATCAACTCTTAATCGATCGTAACGATTGAACACGATCGATACGATCGTGACCCTTGAAATACAAAAGATAGAGTTGATTGAGTTGATCAACTCTTAATCGATCGTTACGATCGTGACCCTTGAAATACAAAAGATAGAGTTGATTGAGTTGATCAACTCTTAATCGATCGTTACGATTGAACACGATCGTGACCCTTGAAATACAAAAGATAGAGTTGATTGAGTTGATCAACTCTTAATCGATCGTAACGATTGAACACGATCGATACGATCGTGACCCTTGAAATAAAAAAGATAGAGTTGATTGAGTTGATCAACTCTTAATCGATCGTAACGATTGAACACGATCGATACGATCGTGACCCTTGAAATACAAAAGATAGAGTTGATTGAGTTGATCAACTCTTAATCGATCGTAACGATTGAACACGATCGATACGATCGTGACCCTTGAAATACAAAAGATAGAGTTGATTGAGTTGATCAACTCTTAATCGATCGTAACGATTGAACACGATCGATACGATCGTGACCCTTGAAATACAAAAGATAAAGTTGATTGAGTTGATCAACTCTTAATCGATCGTAACGATTGAATACAATTAACTTTAAAAATAAAGGGTTGATTGAATAGATTCACTGAATTGACTACAAATGATAGTAATAAACTGAAAACAATTGATTGATCCTACAGCAGTAGTCAATTGATTTGAATTGACTATACAATAGATAGTAATTTTTGTAAACTGGCTATTCAATCGATTGTCGAATACTGTACCTGTGTCCAAACTCCGCAAAAAGTTTTCAATATTATCTCATTAACGAAATGTAAAAAAAAACAGAGACATTATTTGTCTCTGTAAAAGATAGTAGTTGTTGAAACCCAAACTGTTCTAGCGGGTCTCACTAATTAGCGACAACAAGCGTCAAGAAGCGACAACAAGCGTCAACAAGCGACAACAAGCGACAACAAGAATTTTTTTAGCGACAACAAGCGACAAGAAGACTATTTAGCGACAAGAAAACGTTTTTTTTTTATTAGATATAAAGAAATTTGTATTTAATGTTTTTTTTTTAAATATACGAGCAGATATGCCTAATTAAAATGTTTTATTATATAGATAGACGAAGAAATGAAACATTTGTGAGGAAGAAAGAGATTGTGAATTTCCTTTCATCTTCAATCAATATGCATAAACATGATAAATATCGTTTAATGAGGCAATAAACATATAAAAAGATGAAAACATTCACATTTCAATTTTCTTTTCCTCCTGTTTGATTTCAGTTCTTTGTATTTCACAATTTGTGTCAATATTTTCAGGACAATGATGCACAAATAATTAATTTTGCGAGCTTAATATATATTGCACGAAAAGAGTTTTAAAAAACAAATTATAAGATAAATAATATGTTCTAAAACACAAGGAAAAGTAATCTCATAATACAATAATTAAACGTAATACTGGCTGTTATTCATAATAGATGATAAAATATTATGTAAATAATGTTTCATTTTTTTCTATCAATTTTAACTTTCTTGTCGCTAAAATTATTTTCTTTTGCATATTCTTTTAATATTTATTGCAATAATTAATTTTAATTAAAAAAAAATGTTTTCTTGTCGCTAAATAGTTTCTTGTCGCTTGTTGTCGCTAAAATAATTCTTGTTGTCGCTTCTTGTCGCTTGTTGACGCTTGTTGTCGCTAAAATTCTTGTTGTCGCTAATTAGTGAGACCGGTTCTAGCCTCAGGTAGATCTTAGGCAAATCTAACTTGATTTATCTCTAAAGACCATCAATGCATACCTGCCAAGTTTTCAAAATGCCCATGGTGGTTTTGCATGCAAGATGGCTGCCATACTCCTAAAAAACCTTCAAGGGGGCCTTCAAATACAGTGTAATGTTGTTTTTGGCTTCTTCATACCTTATAATCCTCAATTCATTGTAAAATTAATTGTTTTGTTAAAATTGTGGACATAATTGCTCTTTAAAAATTTCAATTTGGGAGCCTCCATGGGGGAAATCCCTCGCAAATAGTGACAGTTGGCAGGTATGTCAATGTGCTGATGGATCGTCGTATGATGTAGAGCAAGACAATCTGTTTTTAGATTATGAAGCGGTGTAAAATAAGATAATTTATAAAGTTTTAATCAAAATACCATATCTTATAAAATTAATAAAATATCTCATAACGATAATAAAAGACATCATGTATTCTTTATGAGATACATTAATTAAAGTTCATGTTAATACTATATCTTATCAACTTTATAAGAGTTATAATAATGAGATATCTTATATTAAGGGACTAATGGGTCATCTTTTAAACAAATACTTCATCATATAAATAGTAAAGATTATAAAATAACTATCTTACTTCATTGTATATCTTTTTATTTTTTGATTGGCTTATCAAATATCTTATTTAGTTTATATGCTATCTTATTTAGTTTATATAAGATATCTCAATTAATCAAAACATACAGTTATAGGACAAACGCCAAATCTCATCCTAAAATTTAGGAGATATCAAATTGCACAATTTATTGATGTTAATTAATCCATTCAACATATTACAACCTCTTATCAGACTCCCTGCTGGTAGTGATTTAGATGAATGGGTATGAAACTTTTATCTGTGACTATGGTAATCAGACCACTGACCATACAGACAAATAGATTAAATCAGAAACAATATATTGTGTATATTTCAGAATTTATAGAAGAACACTATTTTATAGGACCTTATAGAGTGCAAACTATTCCAGGAATGAAACATATGTGTATATAATATAATATAAATATGTTTAAAAGAGTTCTATGTATATGTATTTAAAATAAATGAATAACTATATTAATAAAGGATTTTGAAAAGAGGAGGCAACAAGGTGCCGTTAGAAGTATCTATATTTGAATATAACCCTGTTTAAGTCTTGAATTCCTATTTAAAAATATCCTTACTTTAAAAAAATAATTAAAAATTATCTAAAAAGCTCAGGGTTCAATCTCTTGTTTTATAAAATTCAATGATCGAAGGGTTCAGCAAAACTTTTCAAAATCTTTCACAACAGACTTCAAGAATGGGAGAAAAATTCAAAATTTCACTCTACATGTTAGGTACTTATTGAGTGTGAAGAATCTGCTTTTACTTTCCTGAAAATTAAGGTTTTTTAACAGTGTGTGCAAATGCTCTTTTGTTCCGACGTTGGAAAGTTCCGGGCGGAAAGAACTAACTAGCCGAAAAGTTCCAGAGGAACTTATTAACTAGTTACTTTGTTCTTCATCTGGTTTTAAAGTTCCCCCGGAACAAAGCGACTAGTTAAAAAGTTTCAACGGAACATGTCAACTCGCTAGAAGGTTCCTTTTTGCCAAATTAGTCCAAACCGGAACTAACAATAGTTATCAAAGGTACCAGGATTATAATTTAGTACGCCAGACGCGCGTTTCGTCTACATAAGACTCATCAGTGACAAACTAGCCCAAAAGTTCCAACGGAACTTATCAACCAGTCTGGAGAATTGATGCAAAGTAAAAGCGCAACATTTTATATTTGAACCTTTCAAAGGGGAATCAAGATACTGATTACAAAAGTCAAAAGGAACTTATCAACTACCGGTAGTCACAAAGTTCCTCTTTGGTAAATTAGTCAAAACTAGAACTAACAAACTAGCCCAAAAGTTACAACGGAACTTATCAACAAGTCACAAAGTTCCATTTGGAGAATTGATGCAAAGTAAAATAACGGAATAAGTTCTAATTATTGTTATACATTAATCTGAAATTGATATTTAAGTACCCACATGAGGAGGGGGTATTCTTTCCTCTTTCGAAGGTACTGTGTATACTAAATTTGCATAATAATGCAACTTATTGCGTTTTATTTGAGCTATGAAATGCAACTCAAATTTTGCTAACTAGTTGTTCTGTTGAGACAGAACTTTTCAACTAGCTACATTCTAAATTTCATTTTAAACCGTAGAAAACCATGAAAAAACGTTGATGACGTCACGGTCACATTACTAAATTATTTCTATGGGCCGATAACAAAATAACGTCAGCCAATCAGAAGACACATTACATCCAAAATTAAATTATTAATAAATATCAAAACCCTGACTACATGCGCAATATATTTACATAAGGCGAAACCTGCAACCATTCAAACTTTCAAAAACTATGTCGAAAAGGTATATCCCCATAATAAATCGGACGGACAGAAAGATTGAAGGGGGAAGGACTTATGGACAGACAGGGGTAAAACAATAGTCCAATCTCCCAACTTTCAGTTGCAGGGACATAAAACAAAAACCTTTTTTTAAGTTGCCATTTTTGGGTCATGAAAAAAATTCTTTCCCTGTTCATAAAATTCTATAAAGTTATTCATTTTATTGATATCTGGAAACTTTAACCCAAGACTAAATAACACTAAAATTTTGAAAAAAAGAAAAAAATATTCTCTGCATGCTGTCATTGTGTTGAAGATACGTTTGTCAGTTAAATAAATTACGTGAAGGTTTAACAAAAAATGTTTTTAAAAAAGAAAATAACCGAAGAATGCTGTGACACGACTAGAGAAGGATTAGTTTAGTTTCAAAACAATATTCTATTTTTCAAAAGTGCAAAAATTATACAATAGAAATGCAGACATTTGGAAACAAGAAAAAATTATATAAATCCGTTCCCGATAGAAGGAAATTTGTTATGTCTAGATTTGACCACTTTATTTGCAGGCTAGACAAATAGCAAATTGTAAAACTGGAACTATGAAAAATGTTTTGTGTTTGATTTTTAACACCGTTATTTAGAGAAAACATTTTCAAGGTGTGCCTTGGGTACAAGAACAATAAATTCCATAACTTCTCAAGTTTCATTTCAGTAAACAAAAAACTATTTTACAAATCAGTCATTTCTTATTCATATTTATATTGTCGATTAAGTTATACGCTTAAATATTAAAATAAAATACTAAACAAAAATACTCTGTTCAAATGTTTGTATTGCCAAAACTTTTTATTGAAAAAAGGGGGGGTTCTTGTGTAGATAAAATTCAAAAGTCAGAAAATTTTGCCACTAGCTGATTCTGATAATAATCTATTTAGTATTTAAGTGGAACAGTACTTTTACACATGTGGTCATTTCTGGTCAGTCATCTAAAATATTGTGGTAGTCAGAAGATCTCCTGCTGTGAAGACAAATAAACAAGTGTTTGAATAAATGATTTATCAATTAGCTGTTAATTGGTTAATGTTCTGGCTATTTTGATGAAGAAACTCAAAATGTGGCGTTTGTCCTATAACTGCATACATAAAATAGAACATAAAATATCTAAATTAGAACATAAAATATCTAAATAAGAATTCAATATAAAATATCTAAATAAGAATTCAATATAAAATATCTAAATAAGAATTCAATATAAAATATCTAAATTAGAATATAAGATATCATATTTAGTTTATAAGATATCTCTAAAAGCTAATGAAATATCTTAACTAGAATATAAAATATCTCACATGTATTTAGTTTATAAAATATCTCTATTGGCTAATGAAATATCTCGTTTAGCTCTATAATATATTATTTAATTTAGTTATCTAAAATGTTTTTTTAGGATAGGACAGTATAGGATGAAATATTTTGTCCTCTATTTTTTTTAAACCTAAATGCCCCCCCCCCCCCCCCCCCCCCCCCCCCCCCCCCCATGGCCTAGCAGCAGAGAATGATTGTATATTAGATATCTTATAATAGTTTATAAGATATCTTTCAGACTTAACCAAATGTCTTTTAAACTCAATAAGATATCTTTTTTACTCAATAAGATATCTTTTTTACTCAATAAGATATCTTTTTTACTCAATAAGATATCTTTTTAACTCAACAAGATACCTTTTTAACTCATTAAGATAACTAAATTCTTAAATAATTCTATGAGTATTACCATGCCATGTTTATCTGTCTTAATATGACAAAAGAAAGTACATGTAGCCCCATTTTGCTGTCTCATGAAAACTTGAAAGGTCATCTTTAAAATGATGACATCATGACCAATCACCACATATTGGCAGCAAATTGGTTTTCTGTATTTTGAAAAGTGTTCTCTGGCTTTTTTTACCTGCCACATTCTATGACTTGTTTCTCTATCAAGGGCCATAACTCCTGAACATCGAATATGTAAATCAATGAATTTAACTCCATTTTTTCACCAGTATGATAACAACATACATGCATCAATATATTACAAGCGTTGGTTAGGCAGGTCATGAGATACTGTATGAGGGGGAGGACAGGGGGTACCCTTCTCCCTTCTTCCACCCCTTTTCTCCTTTCTCCTACCCCATTCTCCTTTCTCCCATTAGAATAAAACATCTCCTTTTGAGATTATTTTCTTGAAATATTAGATCATTTTTTAAAAGGAGAGATATTTTATTTTTTCTCCTTTCTCCAACTTTTTCTCCTTTCTCCTAGCCTTCCTCTCCTTTCTCCTTCCCCCATTTCTCCTTTCTCCTACCCCCTTTCTCCCTGTCTCCCTTACCCCTGTCCTCCCCCTCATTGTATAGAAACAACATAAAGTGCCAACTTTCAATGGACCAAGGATTTTTACTCCTGAACAGTAAAAGTTAAAATTGTCAATAGTGAATTTGGCCTCCATTTTATAATTTAACAAGAATGTGTCCCCAGTACACAGATGCCCCATCCGCACTTTCATTTTTTATGTTCAGTGGACCATGAAAATTGGGTAAAAACTCTAATTTGGCATTAAAATTAGAAAGATCATATCATAGGGAACATGTGTACTAAGTTTCAAGTTGATTGAACTTCAAATTCATCAAAAACTACCTTGACCAAAACCTTTAACCTGAAGTGGGACAGACAGATGAATGGAAGGAAGGGCGAACAAACAAACAGACAAACAGACCAGAAAACATAATACCCATAAATTGGGCATAAAAATGCCAATAAATGGGGCATAATAAAAAAATTACAATTAGAAAACCACTGGTAGAAGGGTTAAGTTATACAATGGACAAAAGTGCAAATTTTCAACAATGAGACTCTCACTATATACAAATCTTAGAGGACAATAACTCCTGAAATTTAAAGTGAAAAAGTCTATGTTGGACTTGACCTCTATATTTATTTTATTTGAGAAAAATAAATTCAAATTTCAAGTGCTTGGAAAACAATTTTGGTTAAGGGGTTAATCCTGATGAAGTGACCTAACCTGTTAAAAATTTATATACATGTATATATAAAAATATGATGAGGTAATATAGGATGTGACAACTTTAAAACACCAGATCCCAAAAGATGTAGTTGTAGGCAACTATAGGTCATCATAAATAACTGCCTCCAACAACGAGCAAAACACATACCAAATCTTTAAGTTTGAGAGTTCCTGATAAATGTAAATCAAGAAAAGCACTTTGAACTTTTTGAAGGTATGAAATTTTATCAAGTGTTATTTTTTAATATTAAAACCTGACATAATAAAATGTAAAACTATTCAAATGACACAACAGCCTGATTTATGTAGGAGGCATACTTTTACAAAGCCCCATTCAAGTTTTGGATTTCGATGTTGTTTGTTGCTGTTAATAAAAAAAAGTCCTAGTTCTTAAACTGTTTTATAGGTTATAGGTTTCACCTTTTTGCATATCATGAATAAGATGGACAAGGAAATAATGTAAAACTACTGAACAATATTGTTGTAAAGTAGGATTAAGTGAACAAAACTAATTCAATATTCATATCATTTAATAAAAGTAATATTTACATTAAAAAAAATCATAATTACATGTTTATATATAACAATAACAGTTACCATGGATTTTGTGAAAACGTAATAAATAAAGATTAAGAAATACAAGCACAAAACATTTGTATAGGTCAATTTGTATCAGGATTCTTCTGAATCAGTTTTCTTATATCAAATCTAATAAAAGACAAATACTTTTAAAGGATCAGTATCACTTATTTTCATGTTTTGTTTTTCATACAAGTAATCTGAAATAAACACTTAACAATTTGGACAAAAAATATGGAGTAAATATCTTATGTTTCATTTGTCAGTAAAAATCACCATTCTTCTGAAATTTAATTTCAGTCAGTCAGAAGCATAGACCATTTTGAAAACAATTTTTATTTTTAGCATGATTCACTATATTTAAAATTTCCTCAAGTAAGAATAATATTTTGATATCAGTCACAATGCAGATTGACACTTGAAAAAGTGTAACTTTTATACAACAAACTTATTATCCTTATCCAACAATTATTCAGTCATCATTCCTTATTACAAACCATTGGCAGACCTAGACAATTTCATAAGTGGGGGCCCACTGGCTGCCTAGGGGGCCTGTTCCCATCATGCTTTAGTGATTCCCTATGTAATTAACCAATTTTTTTCTCAAAAGGGGGGTGTCTTGGCCCCCTACCCCCCCCCCCCCCCCCCCAGCTTTGTAATTATTATCCTAGTTGCTTCTAATTTTAGAAAACAATAAAAATTCAATCAATCAAAATTTATACTTTTTCAAGAGTGCAAAGGATCCAGAAAAATCATTTTACATGATTTCAAAATATACAAACAAACCAAATGATTTTAAAATATACAAATAAACCACATGATTTCAAAATATACAAATAAACCAAATGATTTCCAAATGTACAAATAAATCACATGATTTCAAAATGTACAAATAAATCATGTTCAAATTAGTACTTATAAGAACTGTAAAGACATTTATAATATGTTATACATGTACATGTAATCACAGCTTCATCACAAACTTACATATTGCACAGATCCATGAAATAATCGTTGTACTCTTTACATTTTTACTATCAATAAAGACAATATATTCTTATTATATGAAAAATTGACAACATTGTTTCATGTTTATTCCACTCAAAGAAAATTGTGAGATTCATACTCATTATATTATATTCGAATAGAAAATAAAGATTTGAACCTTCAAAATGTCAAAATATTTTAAAAACCTTAGACTGTTAAATGCAAGAAACTGCATTCTGCTGACTGTCTGACATATTTTTTGCATGAAACGTATATGAACAATAAAAACTGGATTTCAGATATCCCATTATGTAAACCGAAAAGTTAAAGGAAATATGACTCCTATAATTTATATTTCAAGTGAGGGCTCTTAATAAATGAATGGGAGATACATTTGTACAGCGAAAAAGACCTTTTTTTTTATCAAAAATTATGAAATTCCTTTATTTCTGAAAGGTTGTCTTATAAACAACCACCCTCCTTAACCCCATGAATAAATAATATAAAATGATGGTACATTTCAAAAACTCTTTATCATTATTAAGAAATGAAATTGAAATCACAGACAGCACTTAAATGTTATTACTTTTTTCAATCTAACATCATTTTTTTAACTAAAAAACACTCAATAAATATTGACAAAACCATGCTACATGTAATTAATTTTGCTATTGCAGTCGTGGTTTTAAAATAAAAATGCATACAAAATTTGCATAGTACAAAATTATAGTTATTTTTTGGGGGTACTATATTATGCTTTAAAACAAAAATTGTGATCTAAATACAAGTAACTGACAATTAAAATATGTATTCAAAAGATTAAAAGACACAACAATGATATGCATTTCTCATATTGACATGAATTTAAATTGGATTGTTAAACAAATAAAGTTTTTTTCTGCAATACTTTATATATGCCAAGAATTCTGTATAGTTTAAGGCAGTTTCCTAATTCAAATTGTGACATTGTCTGATATAAAGGTCTTCTCAGGCCACTAAAATGTTCCTTGTACATGTATATATATATATGTTAGATTGTCATTCATCAAATTCTGGAATGTCATCATAAGAATATCCATCATATCCTTTATAAGCATAACATGCAAGTCTAACATGATATGCACCAGGAATAAACATAATAGCTCCTAAAATAATCACAGGCCAAGTTCTGTCCCCATACTGAAATAAAATGTACATGTATAAATTAATTGTTCATTTATTCATAGTTTTTCTGTAAATTCAAAACTTAATACAGTTTTGTACTTCATCTTAAGATAGCAAAGTGGGATTAGAATTTTTAATTAGCACAGTTTCCTTTTTCCTGATAATATGGTATAAAGATAGAACACAATGGTACAATGCCCTGGGGAGAACATTGTCAGTTCATCACCATGTACATTTTGCTAGATGAAGATGCTACTTTACTTCCAACAAATTTTTTGGTAAGAATAAAATGATATAACTATATTTGATATAAAAAATAAAATGAAATATCCCTAACAAAAAATTGAAGACATCTAGTGGTTAAAAAGATTTTTTAAAGAATACCATAGATATCAAGGTTGTAACTTTTGATTTTACAAATATTTACCATTTTTATGTGTGTTGTTTATATGCCACTAAAATAAGGAGTTTTTCCGTTTGAATGGTTTTACACTTGTAATTTTGGGTCCCTTTATAGCTTGTTGTTCATAGTGGGCCAAGGCTCCGTGTTGAAGGCCGTACATTGACCTTTTTTTTCTTTTTAAATTGTTATTTGGATGGAGAGTTGTCTCATTGGCACTCACAGTCTCACACCACATCTTCCTATATCTATTATCAACAAGCTTGTGCAAAACAGATGCCACATGTGGTACAGGATCCTTTTACCATTTGGAATCAACTGAGATCACCCCTGGTTTTTGGTGGGGATCATTTTGCACAGTTTTCTATGTTGTGTTTTGTATAATGATGTATGTCTTCTGATTGTTTTATGTTTTTTGCAATATCATTGTCAGTTTGTGTTTTTTATTCATGAGTTTGAATACTGTAAATTCAGAAATTATTGCAATAATTAAAACTTGCATTTTGATTTTTTTTTATATAAATCAAACAGGATTTTTCTGAATATATGGCAAAAAATAAAATCGTATTTTCGTTTAAAATGACAAAATCGCAATAATAAATGCACACAATAATTTCTGAATTTACAGTACCACTCTTGCATCTTTTGCCTCTCTTTCAAGTATTGTTACCTTAGCATCAATGTAACCTGTCAACAACATTGATCCAATAACAAGCAAGACAGTTCCTATGACAAACAGCACTGTAGCAAGTGATATAGCTTTGTATGGTATCTTTGGTGGTGGTCTCTGAAACTAATGAATAAACTTCAATTACTGAAAGATCCTTTTCTTGGCAAGAAGTCCAAAGTAAATTTAGATACATTTTTTCTTATGCAAGCTACAAAACACTTTTCATATCATTTTGAATATTTTAATAAAGAATAGACAACTTTTGAGTTATAAATGTCAGATCATTTACCAGATAGAGGGGACCACCAGCTGTATCCCTGCACTATTAAAGTTCTTCTAGCGTCTTCATTATTGTGCAGGATATACTAGAATTAATAATTGTTCCATAGGTACTTAATCACAAATCCATATATTTAAAGCAGTGCTGATTAGGAATTATAAGAATTTAATTTGCCAAACAATTTGTGCAATATAAAATGTAGCATCAATAAAACCAGGGGCGGATCCAGCCATTTTAAAAAGGGGGGTTCCAACCCAGGATAAAGGGGGGGTTCCAACCCAGGATAAAGGGTGGGTTCCAACTATATGTCCCCATTCAAATGCATTGATCGGCCGAAAAAAAGGGGGGGTTCCAACCCCATGAACCCCCCTCTTGATCTGCCACTGAAAACCAAAGTTTTAAAGGAAATCCAACCAACTTGTAAGTTGTCTATTAACAAGAAAGGCTTTACTGGACTGAAAAGATTTTCCTGTTCATTGTTTGATGTCTGATAATACAACAATTTCGTACATTTAATTGCAATATAACTGGGTTTCTTACACTCTACATGTAGATCATTTTGTTCAAATTTCTGATTGATCTGCTAAATTAAACAAGTGAAACTGCGAGCTACTGCTCACTGATGATACCCCCGCCGCAAGTGGATAATATTAATAGTGTAAAAATATGCAAGTGTTCGGTAAACAGGAAGTTGTTTCAGAAATCCTTGTATTGTAGTTCCTCAGAAAAATGTGACGAAAATTTTTAACTTGGTTATCATGTGTAAAATCATACAAGTGTTCGGTAAACAGGAAGTTGTCGAGTGATGAATCTGAAAACGCATCACACGGTATAGCTGACTTATATAAATCCTGAAACCAAATTTCAGAAATCCTTGTATTGTAGTTCCTGAGAAAAATGTGACGAAAATTTTCAACTTGGCTATCATGTGTAAAATCATACAAGTGTTCGGTAAACAGGAAGTTGTCAAAGATGAATCTGAAAACGCATCACACGGTATAGCGGACTTATATAAATCCTGAAACCAAATTTCAGAAATCCTTGTATTGTAGTTCCTGAGAAAAATGTGACGAAAATGTTCAACTTGGCTATCATGTGTAAAATCAGACAAGTGTTCGGTAAACAGGAAGTTGTCAGATGATGAATCTGAAAACGCATCACACGGTATGGCTGACATATATAAATGTTGATACTAAATTACAGAAAGGGTGGATGTGTAGTTCCTGAGAAAAATGTGACGAAAGTTTCATGGGACGGACTGACTGACGGACGGACTGATGGACGGACGGACGGACTGACAGACAGAGGTAAAACAGTATACCCCCCCTTTTTTAAAGCGGGGGTATTTAAAGCGGGGGTATAATAATAGCAACAATTTACATGTATCCTTACTAGCTTAAGGTGGTATGGGAGTCTAAAATAAAAATGATAGAATTTGTTCATATGTTGCCAAAACCTTGTATATATCTATATACATATGCATGTATGTTAAAAAATATATAATAAAAAAGATAGGTCAACAAATGTTCTTGTATCCTACTTTTTGTTATACATTGTCATTTCAGGGCTTTTTATAGCTGACTATGCGGTATTGGCTTTGTTCATTGTTGAAGGCGTACCTGTTACCTGTAATTGTTAATTTTTGTGTCATTTTGGTCACTTATGGAAACTTATCTCATTGGCCATCATACCACATTTTTTTTTTATATTTACTTAAAAACAAATGTACTTGTATCTTTAAAATTGAGAATGGAAATAAGGAATTTGTCAGACAACAACCTGACCATAGAAAAAAACAACAGCAGAAGGTCACCAACAGGTCTTCAATGTAGCAAGAAATTCCTGCACCAGGAGGCGTCCTTCAGCTGGCACTTAACAAATATATACTAGTTCATATTGATATTATAATTTTCTTTAAGTATACTAATCTTTTCAAAGATATAACAGCGCATGATCAGTGATAATGAACCCCATATTAATTTACCTAAAGACAAATGTACATGTACCAACCTGTAAATCTATAAAGCCATCATCAACATTTCTTCTTAATTTGTGGTATTTTACTTCTTCACCTGATCCATTTCTTGATCTTCTCATTATTCAATCACAGTGCAGACCTACAAAGAAATATAGGATACATGTATATACTTTGGAAAATAAATTTAAAATACTTATATACAGTCATGGACATTAATGTGGTAGACTGTATTTTATAGGATTTGCAGTAATTGTGTATATTTCTATGTTTAAGTAACATAATTGTATTTTATAAATACTATATGACTTATATTAATTAATTCAAGGTACAATGTATGAGTATATTTATTACAGATTAAAATTAATTGATTAGTATATGGACCATAATTTGGTATTCAGCCTTTGGTTTCTTTTTGTATCCTTTTTTGTAAGTTCTAAAACTTGAACTTTTATTCTGTGGGTTGTGTTGGTGTTAGAATAGTTTTAATGGAACAAGTGGGTTTTTTGAGAAAAAATTAATACATTTTGATTCACTGTTTAACAGGAAACCAAACTTATAGATTAGACCGTTGGTTTTCCCGTTTGAATGGTTTTACACTAGTAATTTTGGGGCCCTTTATAGCTTGTTGTTCGGTGTGAGCCAAGGCTCCGTGTTGAAGGCCGTACTTTAACCTATAGTGGTTTACTTTTTAAATTGTTATTTGTATGGAGAGTTGTCTCATTGGCACTCACACCACATCTTCCTATATCTATTTATTTTCTTTATTTTGCAAAATATATTTCAAAAGACAAAATGAACACCATTACTTGTGTTACTTGCTTCATGTTAATATTTAAAATCTATTTTCAATGTTAAATTAAAGTTTTTTTAAACGCGACAGGAAACCATAAGAAACCAAAAGTATTTTTTTAGTTTTATTTTATTGCAAAATCTGCTTAAAATAATCAGAACAGTATACTTTTTCTTAAACTCCATCTTAAATGTAAAGGCAACAGTAGTATACTGCTGTTCAAAACTCCATGGACACAAAATAAAATCAGGGTAACAAACTAAAACTGAGGGAAACGCATTAAATATAAGAGAACAATGACACAACATTAAAATGTAACACACAGAGAAACGGACTTAGCATTAGACAAAATCCTATGAGAATAACAAATATAACATCAAAACCAAATACATGAATTACAGTATTATAAAACTCCTAAATATGTGCTTGTTTTGAAAACAATTAGTACAATTTATTCTGAAATTTCCAGTTTTACACAATTTATTCCAAATCATTGGCAATGTCAAAATCCTATAAATCCAGTAAAGTAAAAAACTTTTAACTTGGAATTAAAATCTTAAAATAGGCATCATGTGATTTTGTGACCTGTACACCATCTACATGGTTTCCACATTTTAACCTACTTTAGTGGGCTAAAATCAATAAAGTACTTCCTTTCAAGTCATGCATGGTAAAAGTTTACTTCTCCTTTGACAAGTTTATTGCATTTCTGAAAACATGATTAAAAAAAAAATTAAATTGTGACAAAGATACCAACTTTAAAATTGAGAATGGAAATGGGGAATGTGCCAAAGAGACAACAACCCGACCATAGAAGAAAAAAACAACAGCAGAAGGTCACCAACAGGTCTTCAATGTAGCGAGAAATTCCCGCACCCGGAGGCGTCCTTCAACTGGCCCCTAAACAAATATATACTAGTTCAGTGATAATGAACGCCATACTAATTTCCAAATTGTACACAAGAAACTAAAATAAAAATAATACAAGACTAACAAAGGCCAGAGGCTCCTGACTTGGGACAGGCGCAAAAATGCGGCGGGGTTAAACATGTTTGTGAGATCTCAACCCTCCCCCTATACCTCTATCCAATGTAGAAAAGTAAACGCATAACAATATGCACATTAAAATTCAGTTCAAGAGAAGTCCGAGTCTGATGTCAGAAGATGTAATCAAAGAAAATAAACAAAAAGACAATAATACATAAATAACAACAGACCACTAGTAATTAACAGACATGCCAGCTCCAGACTTCAATTAAACTGACTGAAAGATTATGATTTCATCATATGAACATCAGGCACAATCCTTCCCGTTAGGGGTTTAGTATCATACCATCATTGTATATTCCAAGTGTAATAGTATATTAACATGTATTTTTTATTAAATTATCTTTATTCACCTAAAATATCCAGTAATATTTACTGTTGAAGCAAAATAAATTCAACGAGCATGGACACAATGATAAGAGACGTAATGTCGATTGAATTTTCCAAGGACCCTTTGCATCGTTATCCGGAAACAAAGTGTGTTATAATGTCCGTCAAATCTGAAATCGATTTTGTCAGGTCATTAGGCATTTATTTTCATTCAAGATTGTATGTAACATTATGCACATAGGAAAAATAATAGACCCCCCGGCGCGATCTCTTTGAAAATTGTATTTTCCTTTTAATAAACAATATGAATCAAGTCTACAGAATATGCTTGCTAACATCCCGTTGGAAACAAAAACAATGTTTAGACCTAGTATTTCATATATATCCGGCCGTAAGTGTGTGATCACGTTAGTCACATGTTTCATGTATGACCAGAAATTATTAGAACTTAGGCAGCAACCATTTGATTTTCTGGGGGGGGCTATGGTTTTTTTTGGAAAAAAAAGTTTGTTTCCAGTTTTTGGAGAAAAAAATAATTTGTTTTTGATTCTGAGAAAAAAAAAATGTTTGTTTCACCCTCAGCTGCCACTATGTGTAATGCTAATATTGAAATAAAAAAATTGTTTTCGACTTGTCGCGAAAAAAATAGATTGTTTTTCGCCGCAGGCGATAAAAAAAGTTTGCACAGAAAAAAAAACCATAGCCCCCCCCAGAAAATCAAATGGTTGCTGCCTTAACGACAAAAGCAATTTTAATAAAAAACAGAAATAGCTGGACTTCTGTTTTGTGTGAAATGTAACGTATAACAGTCAGGGGCGTAGCTACCTAAGGCTCGACTAGGCACGTGCCTATACATAAATTTGCCGATTATACCCCCTTTGGAAAACAAATATTTAAAAAATTAAAAATTTTAATTATAATGCATATTATTATTTATACATGACCCACCCGTATTCGAATCCCGATACGACTATCCTGGTTAAGTGCAATAACTCGTGCATAGGTAAACAAAATTTCAACATGGATACATTTGTTGTTCGTTCGAAACGAAAGAAAAATGAAGAAGAGAGTCCAAATTGTCAGACTAGGACTGCAACTGACGATAGTGGCGAATCATCTAAGACTGAAGCTTCTCCGACAAGTAATACATCGTCATGTACACAACACCACCACCCTTACCCAGATATCGAGTCTTTTAGTTGCATAATTTTGTGTACAAAACTAAAATATCGTAGTCCGTCCTGCGTCTATAACATCGTAAACTTGTTGCGTAATTACTTGAGGATACCTGTATTATATAGGGAAGCAGTACATGATTAAGACCTTACTTACATTCAGCGGGTGCTATCAAGTAATCACTATCGTTCAAAGATGAAAATGTTCAAGAACAACTAGAACGTTGAACAAAGTTGAGAACACTGTGTGAAACTCGTTGGTCAAGCCGGGCAGATTCGCTGTATACATTTTGAACAGCATTTGAAGTTGTTGTCTCTGCCCTCGATTCACTTAAAGACGACAACGATGACAAAGCAGCACAGAGTATGAATGCGATACTTCGATTTGAATTTATCATAAGTCTTGTTGTTGCAGAACACATATTTAGCTCAACAGTCGCCTTGACAAATTACTTACAGAAAACCGATATTGATTTGATTGAATCTTTGACAGAGGCTAAAATTGTAATTCATAGGCAACTAATAAAAGATCCTTCAGCGCGATGAGACGCGTCAAATCGTACCCGAGATCGACAATGGGAGACGAGCACAGGCACTTGTCTCAGAAAAAAATTTCCTATACACCTTAATATAACAAGGAAATATATATATATATCGGGAAAAAAAATTCTGAGACAAGTGCCTGTGGAGACGATTGACTTTCAAATCTATCTCTTCTTCATGTACACTGACACATCAATGTTGATTTTGATGCGAGTATATAACTGATTTTATTCGGCAGAAAAAAACGTCGACTTGACTTTGAGTAAATGTATCATTGTCTTTGTGTATGAAATTGGATCTGAAAGTTATCAGTCTTTGCCCAAATTTGAGTTAAAAGATTCGTTCAAAAAAGTTTAAAATCTTTTCCTTTGACCTTCTGTGGGCCTTAATCTAAAACTAGTCTGATCTACACTGTATTGTAATATTTTTTTCAGATTTTTGATTGTACACTACTGTGTTAATTCAGGTGTTAATGTAAAATTAATCATAATTCTTCGAACTTTTCTTCATGAATATTATCATAATAAAAACCAGTAAATATGATATTTTTGTACACAAAATTATGCAACTATAATGCTGAAAACTGTTTTCCGTCGGGGGGCTTTGCCCCCCTGTAACCCCCTACCAGGGCTCTGCCCTGGACCTCATGGGGGCCTTCAGCGGCCCCAGACCCCCTGCCGATTTGTGCCTACAGTTGATTTGATACCTAGCTACGCCCCTGACGGTAACGTCGTTTTCTAACTTAATTATTAATTACATATTGTATGAAGAACAAAACTAGAATGTAAATCATCTCTGATTTACTTGTTTGAACATCTCGCGAGAGTTCATATTTGCATATTGTTATAAAGAATTCTATTACAACAAAGCAGATTACACCATCTAAAATTTGCGTTACGAAATCGGAAACCAAAGTAACGCTAGTATTCTTACACCTGCTACAGAAATACTTATAGTTCTCGGCATTTTCTTCTGACTATTCTTATTGGTCGATGTTCTTTATTATTTGAAAGCAAAAGTTATGATTTTGCAGGTGACGATTATCTTTAATTTGGCAAGAGTTACACTTCAGAAGCGAAAATAACGCTAAGAAACGACACAGATAATCTGAAACATTTGTTAATTTTAAATTCTCTCTAGGGGAGAGTAGAAAGCACCTTTATTTTAATAGAAATAATAGCATTTGATGGTGGAGCAACAACTTCTCTCACCGAAATACAATATTTTATCACTTTTCTACTGTTCTATCGTTATCGGAAACGGTCCCAAATTATGGTCCATATGTGTATGCTTAAGCTTATTTTATTAATTACTTCAAGTCTTGCCATTTAGACTTATAAACAGATGACATGACATGTACTACTTGTTTGGGTAACTTTGGTTTCACTGTATTTTATTTTAAAACATTTCTTATCATGGATCATTGCACCCCACACTTATTGTATTTCTATTTCAAATTATGTCATCATGGTCATTATGTTTTGCTGCTATATTTCTTTTGATCTTTATTCTAGTCAACATCTTGATATAATGTTGGGCATAGTCGTATATGAAACTTGACATGTATTTTCTAATTATTAAGTTTGATTTTCTCTGTCTTTCTTAATAGATTTCAATTAGAGTGGGGTGCTCATTTTCGCCATATCTTTCCATGTTTTCTACAGTTTATGTTCAGGTCTATATGTTTTTGAAGTATAGTGATATTTCTATACGAAGATAACTTAAAATGCAAAATATTCTTCAGCTTGAAAACTTGTTTGTTTGAAAATAATCCTCTGAAAAATTAGATTTAAGTGTGTTTGAAATTGCCTGATGTTTTGTCTATGGGGGACACATATTCGCCGTTTTTATAAATCTACTTAAATCCAAAAAAACTGCTACTTTAAACAAAATTTTCAAATCAATTTTATTACAGACGGCAATATCAGACATTTCATAGGTGTACAAAACTAAAATTTAGTGCGATCAGTCAAAGAATTACTAAGAAATACTTCTTCGAAATCGGGTTTTTCATTCTGGAAATTGGCCGAAAATCGTTGTCCAGTTTTCGGTTCTATGCGGTATTAAAGACAGTAAAGTGAAGCAATTTTGTCGTAGTTTAAAAAATAATCATATTTGTTATAAAATTTTTAATTTACCTCAAAATCATAAAACGGCGAAATTGTGTCCCCGGCAAATGTGTGCACCCCACTCTAAGAGTAAAAATCGAAAAATAATGGTTCGAGAACTCAGGTGAGAACTCTCTCTCAACTATACCGATTATGGGGTTAAATGAACTTTGTTCAAAATCTATTAGTGATTCATATAAATCTTGAAGGATTTTAAAGGTGTAATTAAAAGAAAATACCGTTTATAAGGCTGAAAATGGGATGAGAGGTAACACTTTTCTTACAACCGGAAGTAAACAATGTGTAATTCACGAACGTAACCGGAGCAATCCTGTAAACAGGGAACGGAACCTGTACGGTTTTCTGATAATTTGGTCATTCGGTAGACTGTCAAGCGGGACTCGGACATTTGCAAAGTAACAAGTTGCTTGATGAAAACTTTGATGAAATGTTATGTAACTATATTACGTTAACGTTTCTGCTTCAAGTTTTGGTAACTAAACATTCTTTATGTATGAACCAGAGACATATAATATATGTATTATATGTCTCTGTATGAACCAAGAAATGATCAGAAATAATAAGAAAGATATGCATCCAAACGTTTTCCTCAGAATGGTGGAGCTCCGTGTAAAATGATCAATATTGTTACACAACACCGATCAAAAATGTCAAATAAACATCGAAAAATCAATCATTTTGCTACCTGAATTTTCACAGTGTACCTTTTCTGATATATAGTATTACTGTCTGAAAGTTTCAAAGCCATTGTCCCAGTAGAAACGGCCAAATATATTCATTTTCTCCATGTCGGATATTTGTATAATATTGACTGTACAATCGCTTGCCAGTTTACTGTGCAATCCCTCGGAGCCTTCCTGTACAATTACTTGAAGCTTTCCTGTAGAATTGCTTGGCTAAATTTATTAAATACATTGCATATGCATTGCCGTGATTGGTTGTTCCTTGTCTGTCCTATTATATTCATCTATGGTATTTGAAATGAAAATAAACACAAAACCAGTCATTGTGACAATTAAGATTCTATCAAGGAACCCCGGGCTTTTAAGGTGACTATATCACAGACAAAAACAAAATGTGTACAATAGATAGGGAAAAAAAGTAGATGTGGTATGATTGCCAAAGAGACAACTCTCCACAAGAGACCAAAATGACACAAAAATTACCAACTATCGATCACCGTGCGGCCGTCAACAATGAGAAACAATACCGCTCGGTCAGCTATAAAAGGCCCTGAAATAACAAGATAAAACGAGAAAACTAACGGCTTTTATATGTACGAAAAACAAATATGTAACACATAAACGTTACAAACAACCACTGAATAAGTATACAAGACAAAAAGAAAAGGACAGTACAAAATATGTTAAGAATCAAATGTAAAATAAAAATGAAAATAATCCTCGTACAAAATAAATATCTATATATACCGAAAAGGTGACTATATGCTCTGGAAGGGTATTAAATTAGATGAAAAAAGAAGATGTGGTATAATTTCAAATCACGGCTGGCTGTTGAACGCGGTAGATACAACAAAACAGCATTAGAAAATAGAATATGTCCTTGATGCCATAAAGGGGTGGAAGATGAATTTCATTTTGTCATAACATGTCACAGTCAGAAATTAATAAAACTAGGATCAAAATGTTTAATGAAATTTCTAGTATTGTCCCCAGTTTTAATTCAATGAGTGAAGAAAACAAATTTGATTTTATATTTTCCTGTTTTCCAGTGAAGAATGTGATATTTTACCTATTATAATAAACTATATAAGTGAAATGTATAATGAGAGAAACAATTATAATGTCATTATATGAACTGTAATTGACGTCTCAACTTTTAATATTATATATAAGCATAATATTTGAATTAATAATGTTAAAGAGGAGGCATGCTGTCAAAAATAGTATTATAATTAAAATTAATCATCTATAAAAAAAAAATCTTTCAATGCTACATGTTTGTAGTGTTTAATGTCTATCGTTTTGTAATTAATATGCCTGTCTGTCTGTTTGTTTTGTTTTTGATTTGTATTTTAGTAACAATCCTATTGTTTGGATTTTATACTAATAAAATTCTTATTCTTATTCATCATATCACACTGATGCTAGACGCATGACAAATTCTAAATCAAGCACACCTTTTTACCTGCATGCTTTCTAGTTGCCGCCAAAAAGTCCCTGCTTACCTGTAATAAATTTTCATACCTGTATAGTTCATTATTTGTATTCAGTCGTTGGATGTGTTGCGCCATATTATATATATTTACAGAAAGGTAAGTTAGTAAATCGATAGTTTATTATAGTGTCATAATCATCATATACAATATAAAAATCTTTAGAACCATATTAGACACGGAGATCTTTAGGACAGATGAGACATTTTCATCCTTTTATAAAAAAAAATATATGTAGGACTCTAAAGTGCGAAAGTACTCTAAAGAGCGATGGTCTACGGCTACGCTAAAGTGCGATTGTGTCGAATACTAAAGTAATTGGCGGATCCAGGAAGGGGGGGGTCCGGAGGTTTGAACACACCTTTTTTTGGGACGATTAATGCATTTGAATGAGGACATGTGGTTGGAACACCCTCCCCCTTTATCATGTGTTAGGATCCCCCTTTTTAAAATGGCTGGATCCGCCCCTGAAAGTGCGATGATATGACACGCTAACTTCCGATGCCGGTGTAACGCGGATGTGGTTCAGGCAATGGTTTTCTTTTATTGCTGGGTCAGTCCTATTACATTTTTGTTTGTTTCATTTATAAATCAAGTCGTAGTCTTTTTCTTTTGAATTGTTTTACACTGGTCATTATATAACCCTATATGCTGCATGGACGGTGACATTACATTAGTCCGACAACCATTATTCCGACAGCCAATTACTCCGACAGCCCACTATTCCGACAGCCCATTACTCCGACAGTCCACTATTCCTACAGCCCACTATTCCGACAACCCATTACTCCGACAGCCCATTATTCCGGCAAAGCATCTGTCTTATGTTTATGGGTTAATTTTCTCTAAAAAGACCAACTGGTTACTCCGTTCTCTTTAATATTTGTGGTTGTCCGTTTTGATTCCAATTATTCTTTCCATGCGGTATATTTGTCTCGGCTAATATATTAGAGTTGATACACATGCTCAAGTGGAAACCCGGTTGAAATAGAACAAAAGAATCGAAGCTCTTTGTTAGAGAAGGCGATAAATGCTTACTGTAATGTTTACTATAGTAACAAAAAATTTAAAAGTTAATAGAAACAAATAAAATGACAATTTTCTTCTCAATTACGAAGTGTTCTATTTTAAAAACACCATTTGCATAAGGTTTCAATGTATCTATTACATAGTTAAGCAGAAGAATTAGATATCAAGTCGACGACATCAGTCTTCACGCTGAACTGCTAAATCTACAGGCCCGCAGCTCAATTTTTGAAAATTTTTAGTTAGATTCTGTTGGCCTGTAGGTCTAATTTTTACAGGCCCGTGACCAATTTTACCAGCCTGGGCTGTCTGGGCTGCCACTCGGCGTGAAGACTGCGACATGGGTATCTATCAAGTTGGATGTAGAAAATGTATAACCTCCGGGTGGAGAACATATCAATCTTTTAGTTCAGTAATTTTCGTGTCTGTCCTCCCATTATGTGACTCAAGAAAAAATTATAAAAAATGGGTAACAATTGTATCGAAAAGAGAAAATCGAGTGCACCTTTTTATGTTAGGGCGTGTTTGAGTTGAATATTTTGTCTTGAAAACGTACAAAGCAAGAATATTTGATACATCATCTCGCTTCAGATTCTATCATTTTTATATATCAAAGCTACAGGTTTACTTTATAACATAAAAAAAATCACAGTACTAAATGATGAAATATGTGAGTCAAGTGAAATACCTATCTGATGAATCATAAAAACAGAGTAGGTGCGTTCGAATTGCTATTTTTTTTACTATAGTACTTGACGACAGTCTTTCAAGTTGGATGATGAAAATGCATATCTTCGAAAAAAAACTATTTTTTGTGTGTGTGATAACTACGGTTTATAGTCTTCAACCACTAAAAAATTCTAGTCTGCCCTTCCACGAAATATTTAATTAGAATTTTTTTAAATGTTTATGAACTTTCAAAATTTCCACCTGGCAATCGATGAGATTCACTTGTTGTCGAGTATCGAGTATCGAGTTGCGAGTATCGAGTTGCGAGTTACGAAAGTCGAGTTGCGAGTTACAAAAGTCGAGTTGCGAGTTACAAAAGTCGAGTTGCGAGTTACAACAGTCGAGTTACGAGTTACAAAAGTCGAGTTGCGAGTTACAAAAGTCGAGTTGCGAGTTAAGAAAGTCGAGTTGCGAGTTAAGAAGTCGAATTGCGTAAAAATGTTGAAACTATTTAATTTTTTGTTGTAACTGTTCAACATTTTGGTATGATCATTGCTTATAGAATTGTATTCAGTATTGTTGATTTTTTTCTGGTTTGTACTTCATCTGAGTCTCTTGTAAAAATAAAATCACTATGTATAGTATTTTATAAGAATCAGATAGCCCTTTGTAATACAACGGATAGTTGCAGTTTAATCATTATAAAATTTCATAGCTAGCACCGTCATATTAAACGTAAAGGGAGATAGCAACCAAACTATAGTCATGATAGTACATACATGTATATGTGAAAGACCCTTTCTGCAGATTTCGTTTAGAGTGAGCTTTTTGGGGCAGCTGCAGAGCCGGGCAATATTCGTTAAGGACCGCAAAATTTGTTCTTTGGTAGTGACACTCAAAATTGTGGACGTTAAAATTATACATGTCTACATTGGCTAGAGATGAAGGGAAAATGATTGGCGTGCATAAAACCAGTTTAAACCCGGCGCAGTGTTGTGTCTGACCTAAGTCAGGAACCTTTAGCCTTTGTTGCGCTTGTATATTTTATAATTTTAGTTCATCTTTATATTTAGGAGCATAGAATGGCGTCCATATTGTTGATCTTATAAATAAACATTGTGTTTCGGGGCCTGCTCGGGGCTCCCTCTAGATGTGTGCTTTCTCGCTGTGTTGAAGAGCCAATGGCCTTTGGTTGAATTGTATATTTTGGTTGGGTTGCTGTCTCTTTGACTCATTCCCCGTTTCTTTAGTCTATACATGTAGCTGTCAAACATACTATTGTAAAAACTACATTTGCGCCATTTTACAGGTAAGATTTGAATTGAGAGTTTGAAATGTTTATTGCTACATCGTGAATTATATATTTTTTTAAAGTATTCCACCTAGGTACTGGGTAACTTATAAAACTGAGTCACTTAGGTTTAAAAATTATATACTGTGAAAGTACTTTAATTCGTGGGTATCAATTTTCGTGGTTTGAGCAATATTTACATGTTCGTGGGTTTTTAAATTCGTGGATTTAAGTTTTCTAAAAAAGAAAAAAAAATGAAAAATTGAAGCCTTTAGAAACGAGGGTTACAAATAGTCTAGATTGAAGGAAATTGCAAAGTAAGCATTGACCCGTGTAAATCGTAGTGATAACACTAATTAAACAATGATAAAGTGATCAACAGATTAAAGACCATCAAAGGTGTTAATTAGGCCATTAACATGTCACCTAAAGAAAACAGTAACATAAACAAATGCTATGAATTGCCAAATAGTTCTTAGCAAAATCAAGACCAGCATATTTTTTTTTATTTCTAATATGTACGAGAACTATGAGGATATAAAATGAGCACTTTATCATACTAGCATATCAATACCGGAAATCTGACTTTCATTAATCAAAAACAAAAGTTGTACATTTTAGGTTATTAAAGATTAAATGGGTATAATCCTGCATGCGGTTGTAGTTATGCGACTGCTATTAAAGTATTCTCAGAGTTGGTGCTATTCAATATCTTCTCTTAGACTAGATCATACATGTCATATCAGTAGTCAAACCTACCGATTGGGATCTTTCCAGGTCTTGATTTAGACAATGGTTATTTTATTTCGTTGGACACTTAAATTCGTGGATAAAGTCATCCACGAAAACCACGAAAATTGGTACTCCACGAATAAAAGTACTTTCACAGTAGTGTTCACATGTTTGAGATTGTCAATTACAAATGTATGAGTTAGAAAACGGTTTCCGTTAGTTTTCTAAGAATTCCATTTGGATGGTTTCACATTTTTCATGTTTGGGCCGTTTATAGCAGACTACAAAGAATGGATTTTGAAAGCCATACGGTCCGTGTAACATATATCAATTAAAAATATTACAAAGTTTTCAAATTTTAGATTTTTGAAATTTTGATTAAAGTTTTAAAATATCAAAATTCCAAACTTTTGAAAATAATTGAAATTTTTAAATTCTAAATTACGTTTTTATATTTGATAGTTTTTATATTTGATCAAACTTTAAAAGTGCTAAACTTAACGTGCATTTTTAATTATTTCGCTTTTTGAAAGTTTTATTTTTTAATTTTTTTACTAAAATATTCAGGGGTTAAAATTTTTTGTAACAGCTAACTAGCCCAAGACTTGTTGGCAGCAGGATTTCACTAGCCCTGTTGGAAGAACTGCTAGTCCATCAAAACTGACCTGCTAGCCCTAGTATGCCGTAAAAATCAAGAGTTTGCTGCCTAATACAAAATGTGTGTCCTTTGTTTTGAAGAAGACATTATACATGTTATACACTGTATTTCATATTTTTTATTAATCTGCTATTTATTCTGTTGGTGCTTAACCTAATTTAGTTGTTCCCACATTCAAAGCAGACTTTTTATTTGCGTGCTTGGGGCAATTAACGGCAATTTTTACAGAGCATCGTCTGTTTTTTTCATCACCAACAGCCAACCTTGCCAGAGGAATCATTGTGTCCTAGTTCTGCCAACTTTTTTTACAGGTAGTAAATATGGTAAATGCGTGAGTTTTTGGCCAAATTGTAAAGATCAAATACAAAACAATAGATCAAAGGCAAATGCTTCCAAATTAGCATGAAAATGTGTGAATCTCGCGATAAAGTCTTGGCAGGCTTCCTGTCTTACTTTTTGGACCTTTTGGATTATAGCTCTTCATCTTTTATAATTATAAGCTTTGGATTTCAAATAATTTGGCCACGAGCATCACTGAAGAGACATGTATTGTCGAAATGCGCATCTGGTGCAACAAAATTGGTACCGTTAATTTTATTACTACCACTGGGTCGATGCCTCTGCTGGTGGACTATTAGTCCCCGAGGGTATCACCAGCCCAGTAGCCAGTACTTCGTTACTGGCATGAACATACGAATTTTTTGTGTTATTAAAACTTGCTGTTACAAAATATTATAAATTATTATAAATTAAGGAATGTATCTCCCTCATGCAAAGCTCTGATTCCTTTCACGGATTTGGCTATACTTTTTGGACCTTTTGGATTATAGCTCTTCATCTTTTATATAAGCTTTGGATTTCAAATATTTTGGCCATGAGCATCACTGAAGAGACATGTATTGTCGAAATGCGCATCTGGTGCAACAAAATTGGTACCGTTAATTATTAGACACTATAAAAACATTTCCACTTTTCCCGGTCGTATTTGGCATTTTTTGGGGGGATGAATTGTCAGTCTCATTACCCCCTTCATCTACAGTTTTTCGTTTTGGAACGGATAAAGTTCCTGGGGTTCCCGTATTAAAATATTAAGAAATATTTTGTTGCATGGTTTCGTGCTCAAGAGCTGTGCGACAAGACAGGTCAATACCGATCAATACATCATACCCCCAAATACCGTTAATTGAAAAAGCTCGGCATCAGCAATGTACAATACCCCAGGCCATGGTATGAGAAATCAATATTTAAAGTACTAGAATTGCAATCAACATACGATACCGAGCAGCCAGAGTTGTTTTTCTATTTTTAAAATATGTACAACAGGACCTGTACAAACCAGTTCAAATTCTTGGAATCCGGGATGACTTAATTGAATCGGATTGGCTAACATAGAATAGTGATGAAGGGATTTTCCACTTTCTATATTGGAAGCGTCAAGAATTTTGTGTTACTAGTCCGTCGGGCATATCGGGTTACACATTTTAACTGCCCGAGGCGTAATTGATCTAGTCCCGGGCGTCCGGCTAGTGGAATTTTTAACCCCTGAATTATATCAAAAATAGAAAAAGGGCGAATAGAGGGTTGGTAAACTACGAAATAGAATAAAAGCGAAACGAAACGAATACTTCAGAACTACTTTTTTTTTGGTTTTCCCAGCGGTCATCATTTAGGAGTAACAGTGAATTTTTCGAATACTGGTGAACTCGCAGTTAGCCAAATAGTATGAACAATAAAATCATTACAATTATTATTGTTATTAATTATATATTACGTATATTCATTTACATTTCGTCTAACATCTGGACATGTAATAATATAGTTTAAGTTCAGACAAATTTTCATTAGTAAATAACCAAACAAATTTTGTCTCATTTGAGAGATATGAAAAATTAAAACAAATACTGTAAAGTATCTCCTTGAAAAATATCTCCCTACAGATCATCGTTGTACATGCTCGGCAACTTGGAATGAAATGTTGTTCATCTTCAACTAGATTTAGAGTACATTTCTTACAAAGCCTTTAAAGTGGTCTCATTCTATATACAAAGTTTTATATCTGTCTCTTTCTATTTTGAGATCATGGGCACTGATTCATTTAAAAATTGTTTAAAGATGCATGTACTAGAAACATAACTTTAGAAAAAGAAGTTTTTAATTTTAAATGTGTATCTAATTTACTACTCTTTATATCTATTTTTTTTGTGTCCCAAAATTTTACCACACTATAACAAAGTTTTTGCTTAACTGACTTGATAAAGAAGTAAAGCTTTATTTCCAAATTATGAATATTCAGATTAAAAAAAATAATGTATGAAAAACGTTCATATAAAGATGCTGTTAAAAATAGATAGATTGACCTCTAAACACCATTTAACAATTCAAAATTTGGATAAACCATCAAGTCGTTTTTGAAGACCCTGCCTTGGAACTAGACAAAAAATAACAAGACCATTTGCATACATGAGACAGTTAATTCTGCGGCCATTTATATCACCAGCATCTGGGGTTTCATGGGTGTCAATAAATGCATTTGAAACATATATGCTGATGGCCAATTTTTTTTATATATATATTCCGTTAGAAAATACTTGATTAAAAAGTTTTTGAAATCATAGAGCCAAAATACTAGCACCACTCTTCCGACGAATACTTCAGTTGGGATGCCATTTAAACCGACTGCCTTGTGATGTGATATATCAGGGACTTTTCATAGTAAGTAAACGTTAGTATAGAAAGTCCCTGGATATATGAAAAAAAAAATGATGAATAAATCCATACGAAATTCGAATTAGCAAACAATTTTCTACATAATTTTGCACTGCAGTGTGTTATAGTTAGCGGGAGATGCAGAATTCCTATATTATTCTATTTTTCGGGATTAGTGGCTAGGTAATGTATGGTTAGACCGGTTCTTTTTATGTTGTAGTGTACACGCACTAGATTAAATAAGATCGATTTCGTCCTTCAAGGATACATTGTTTTTTTCTACAAATACTTACAGAACTTAACTTATACTAGACTCTTATAAAAAAAAATATAACATATAACTCTTTCATATCCCGCGCAGCCACGGGAATAACTAAGTTCGGGTTAATGCATTCTTTGTTTATCAAATGTGAATCAAACTTGAAAATTCGGTGTCAAAATTATTTTTGCAACTCCCAACTAGACTTTAGTAACTCGCAACTCGACTTTCTTAACTCGCAACTCGACTTTTGTAACTCGTAACTCGACTTTTGTAACTCGCAACTCGGCTTTCGAAACTCGCAACTCGACTTTTGTAACTCACAACTCGACTTTTGTAACTCGCAACTCGGCTTTTGTAACTCGCAACTCGGCTTTCTTAACTCGCAACTCGGCTTTCTTAACTCGCAACTCGACTTTCTTAACTCGCAACTCGACTTTTGTAACTCGCAACTCGACTTTTGTAACTCGCAACTCGACTTTTGTAACTCGCAACTCGACTTTTGTATCTCGCAACTCGACTTTTGTAACTCTCGCAAATCGACTTTTGTAACTCTCGCAACTCGACTTTTGTAATTCGCAACTCGACTTTCGTAACTCGCAAAGTTCCCGACTTTCGTAACTCGTAACTCGACTTTTGTAACTCTCGCAACTCGACTTTTGTAACTCTCGCAACTCGACTTTTGTAACTCTCGCAACTCGACTTTTGTAACTCTCGCAACTCGACTTTTGTAACTCTCGCAACTCGACTTTTGTAACTCTCGCAACTCGACTTTTGTAACTCTCGCAACTCGACTTTTGTAACTCACAACTCGACTTTTGTAACTCGCAACTCGGCTTTCTTAACTCGCAACTCGACTTTCTTAACTCGCAACTCGACTTTTGTAACTCGCAACTCGACTTTTGTAACTCGCAACTCGACTTTTGAAACTCGACTTTGTAACTCTCGCAACTCGACTTTTGTAACTCGCGCAACTCGACTTTTGTAACTCGCGCAACTCGACTTTTGTAACTCTCGCAACTCGACTTTTGTAACTCTCGCAACTCGACTTTTGTAACTCTCGCAACTCGACTTTTGTAATTCGCAACTCGACTTTCGTAACTCGCAAAGTTCTCGACTTTTGTAACTCGCAACTTGCAACTCGACGATAAGAAACCCTCGCAACCGATTAGTTAGCAACCATTTGATTTTCTGGGGGGGCTATGTTTTTTTTTTGGAAAAAAAAGTTTGTTTCCAGTTTTTGGAGAAAAAAATAATTTGTTTTGAATTCTGAAAAAAAAAATTGTTTGTTACACCCTCAGCTGCCACTATATGTAATAATGCTAAAATTGAAAGAAAAAAATTGTATTCGACTTGTCGCGAAAAAAATAGTCAAAAAAAAAGTTTGTACAGAAAAAAAAACATAGCCCCCCCCCCCCCCCCCCCCCCCCCCCTCGAAAATCAAATGGTTGCTGCCTTAGGCAATAGTTTTAAGTTGAATCAATGTAGACAAGATAATTAACTGATGCTCATTAGCTAGTAGATTTATTTGTCTTTTAAAATACTAACATATAAGGATCGTAATGGTGCTATACGGATAGATTTATCGGTTTTCAAGAGCAAAAATGGCAGTCTGTGCTGTTCTAGTTCGTTGTTTGTTGGTGTCTTGGTCTACCTTCTTTCACTTTGATTTTTTGGTTTCCCCCTTTCGCGTATTAGATAAACATTAAACATGATAAATCGTAAATGTCAACACAAGAAAACTTTACTATTATGGGAAAACTGATGATTTTATTGTTAGTTCTATTCAATTACGCATAATAGACGTCTTGATTGTGCTTTTGATATCGATCAACGAGTTTGATTTATTCTATTTTGTTTTGGCTCCATTTGTAACTGAGGCTTATGGTGAAATAAAGATAAATATATCATATATTAGTATTGTAATGTCTTAATGTTGACCCAATCATTATACCATCGCTTCGGAAAAGGGGGGAGGGGGTATTTGTTTTACCTCTGTCTGTACGTCGGTACATCCGTCAGTTCGTCCGTCCGTCCAATAAATTTTTTCGTTGCATCTTTTTCATGAACTACATTACAAGGATTTCTGACTGAATTTGGATTCAGGGTTTATTGAAGTCGGCTATATCGTGTGATGTGTTTTCGGATTCAGTACTCAACAACTTCCTGATTACTTTTGTATATGTATTTACAGATAAATATTACAGAGCACTTTCGAATTCATATAGCTATATGGGAAAAAACCTGGTTACGGTAGCCAAAACAATCAAAGAGTTTATAACTTACCAAAACTAAGTAAAAATTAACACTGTATGTATTCATTTATATTGTACATCAATGTTTAAATTTACACATCTTTAGATAAGGTCTAATGCATTTTTCGGTTGTATTTGGTTTTTCCTAACTTTGTGTGTTTACAATATAAAATATAAGAAAAATATAGATCTTTGTTTGATGCATCGTAAATCCGTATGACGTCGAGTGCGTTGTTGGTGATATACGGATGTTGCTTTCCAGTTCGCATTTATTGTATTTAGAATCTAATCAAAGTTTTGAAATTGATAACTATATATATAAAAAAGAAGATGTGGTATGATTGTCAATGAGACAACTATCCACAAAAGACCAAAATGACACAGACATTAACAACTATAGGTCACCGTACGGCCTTGAACAATGAGCATAGCCCATACCGCATAGTCAGCTATAAAAGGCCCCGATAAGACAATGTAAAACAATTCAAACGAGAAAAACTAACGGCCTTATTTATGTAAAAAAAAAATGAACGAAAAACAAATATGTAACACATAAACAAACGACAACCACTGAATTACAGGCTCCTGACTTGGGACAGGCACATACATAAATAATGTGGCGGGGTTAAACATGTTAGCGGGATCCTAACCCTCCCCCTAACCTGGGACAGTGGTATAACAGTACATATAAGAACGAACTATAAAAATCAGTTGAAAAAGGCTAAACTCATCAGATGGACAAAAATACAAGTGGACGTGGGCCGGTATATGAATGTATATATCAAAATGTGCATAATTTAAGCAGAAATGAAATAGCCCTGAAAATCAATACCAACGCCACAGTCCGGACACCATGTTCTTATTTTTGTCCCCGAAAATCTGTTCTCTTTGCCAGAACAAACAGCACATCTCATTCTCCTTTTGTTGGGAATCCATTCTATGAAGTGCCGAGCAGTAAGTCTGGTACTGTGAAGTAAGCAACGTCTACCCGGTCGTGTCTGTCCTTCTCTGTGTTGTCCAATCAAACCCTGTATTATTTCCTGCTGAAATGTCAAATGGTCCATTTTCTTCTGTACCACAAAGGTATTTCTATAACATATGTAGGCGTTAACTTAAAACAAAATAAAATAATAATATTAAATTGATGTTTTGTAATACCTTTTGAAAAACAAAGTCATATTTGAATTGTATGCGAGTTTAGTTCGAGAAACGGTAATTAATTATCAGTATGATATAGGACTAAATGTTTGTAAAAACATCAGAACTAAACCCGTCACACCAAAAAATAAGATAGAGAACAAACAATTGCATAGCGCTCGTATACTAACTTTAAATATATTTTTCAAATTAAAGCCTTTCGGTAACTTAAAATTTCGAATAAACCATACATGTTGCTGTCATGAGGAGATTGAACAAAATCTTCTTCCATAATTTCAAACTTCTAAATTGGGTTTCATACTGTGCAATTAACTGGTCACCTAGGTCAACTCCACCCATCGTCTCATTGTATTTGTGTACCAAAGATGGCGCCTTCACAACTTTCCCCTTACTATTAGGTTTCCGGGTCATTCTGAAAATATAAAATATTTTTTTTTTAAATATAGTCTAGATTTAGAATTTGATATAAAACAAATATTCTGATTACTTCAATGAATGTACTTACAAGTATGAATGAATTTAATTTTAAATCCGTTTTACTCGTAGATATTATCACGGCTTTTTAAATTGTGAACTTTTGGAATGAATTGTGAATACAGCTGCCCAAACACTCTGCTTAGTTTTCGCGGAACCATTAATATATGAATACGGTTCCTTACTTGGAAGAAGAAAAAGACTCCGGAAATAGTACAATACATTCAATAAAAAAAATATTACTTTGCACTTCCAGCTGTTGTTAACAAGGACACTTGTCGGCGATCACTTTATAAAACAGACATAACTGGTCCTTGCAACTTTGCAAGAATTGCCCCCTTTGGAAGTTTTGCTTTTCTAAAACTTTGAAGCATGCCTTTTCTTGTGTTAATTACTGTACCCAGGCCCGTAGCCAGCAATTCCCAAGGGGGGGGGGTATTTGGACTCACAAACTCGACTTTAACGGTCACAATTCGTTTTCAAAAGGGGGGGTTCGTCCGACCCCCCTTGGCTACGGGTATGGTACCAGTACAATATGTACCCCTGTTTCTGAGGTCGTGTACTAATTTCGGACTGTCGATGGTCACATGGTGCTTTTTTTCAAAGTGGGGTCTCAACAGATCCATAACAACTTTGTATCTAGAATATACATGCCATTGCATTCAATATTTACTGCAACCGTTTATTACCCTAATATGTTATTTGAAACATGAAATAAGTTAGAAATTCATGTCGATGGTTACCGTCTTCATAATACACCAAAGGCCTTCTACGAGAATGTGTGTACGGTATACGGTTTTATGATTATCATATTTTTTTTAGAATATACATGTACATGTAGTTCACAGTGTTCACAGCGCTCGTATGTTGTACACTATACTATTGTATGTTTGAGTTAACGGTATGTAAAAATTTGAAAAACATAAATTAAACTGATTTTTTTTTACAAGTTAACAACTGATTATTACATTTAATAACTTACTATTGTGCATTACTTTTAATTACAGTCTGATCAAAGAATCATGTTGCTCTCTATAGTCGTTTTATTAATTTTTGTTATTGAGTGCTACCGATTTGACGAATACCACTTGAACAGTTACAACGGACTTACTATTACTAAGATTAGTTTATCACAAAAGATTTACAGGACAATCAAAAAATTCGTTCGTTTTTGTTTATTAATTCTCTGCAAACCGAAGTGTTATAGGAGATGATCATTTTCTATTTGCTTAGTGTGGTTATTGAGAAAAACGTTGACTGGTGTTAAATTCATTATGCTACATGTAAAAATAAAAAAACGAAAATAAATCATTTCCAGACTTGAATTATTCTTTTGAAATGACACAATATAAATGTATAAATAAATTTGGTGTTTTGACTGTCTTCTGATTGGTTAAAATCATTAGTTTTATTTTCATGTTATCAATTTTGATGGCGACACGCCCACTCTGACGTTGTGTATTCATACGCTAACATGTGTGTACGTTGTAATTGTTAATATAAATAATATATAAAAAGTTCTTTGAGCCTTATTTTTGATAGAAATTTATTTATAATGAATGGCAATAATTTATTTTGATTTTATTGAACCATAAAACTATTTTTTGACTCTTCACATTTTACATTATTCAATGTGAAGAGTCAAAAATTAGTTTTAGGGTTCAATAAATTCAAAATAAATAATAGCCATTCACTAAATGGGCCATTCCAGTTAATATCTGCTAAAGGGGGATGGATGGTCCTTTCTGAGGGGTGTAAAATTTATACATCTTAGGGGTGAAATTTTTTTTTTTTTTCATCTGACACGTACACTTATACGCAAAAAAATTTCTGAGGGTCTTGCAGCAGTAAATAATAAAAAATAATTACATCTTAGGGGTTACAAAAAATACCTATTTCAGATCTTAGGGGTGCTTTGGAATGTAGACAGTTTCGTATCATGCATTATCTGGTATTGTATTTAAAATTATGATGGGTACAAAATGTTGCAGTAAAACATTCTGATAGGTCATTTTTTCACAAGAAAGCCCATCCACCCAATCTGAACAGAAACTCTACATCTGATAGGTCTTAATATATAGATCTGATAGGTAGTTTTTCGTGATGTTTTTTTTCCTGATAGGTATGAACAAAAATCTCCCCATCCATCCCCACCTGTCAGAAATTAACTGGAATGGCCCAATAGACGTTACGCATGATATTGTTGTCACTTTTGGTAACGTCGTAGGTTAACGTCAAAGTCGTGTACTTTATTGACGTGATGTTTTTATTGCCTTCTAGTAAAGTCTTTAAACACATTGTTTTTGTGAATAAAAGGAGATAAGGGTTAACACCATGTTCTCTAGGACAAAAGAAATTATGAGGTATACATATTGTGTTCTATGAACGAAACAAGATATTGGATATTCAGTAAATGGACATAAGGGTTTGTCGACTACGATTTGTTGTTATATATTTCATGTAAATCTACATTTTTTCATAAAAATTATTCAGGGACAATTTCATGTTGGGGGTTTTAATAAAAATTGGTACCAACAGAAGCAGAACTCTCATAGTTGTTTTTTTTTGGGTAATATATTTGTTGTGTTAATTATCAATTTCTGATGATACACACAAAATTGATTTTCATCCTAAAATTTGCTTTATATTCAAACTAACCTAATTTGAAAAAAAAATAACTAAAGAAAAATTATGACCAAATAAACAAAATTATATTCTGCGTCTTTCAACACATGGTTTTTAAATGCCGTCAAAATGTAGTTTTGTATAAAATTATAATGATTGTTTTATTAGCTGACCGATTTATTTGTATGTTGAGAAAGCCATGACTATTGAAAATGTATGTATATATGCGCATTGGAGAGGATGGGTATGTCTTAAAGGCAGTAGGAACGTATGATAAAATATACGTCACACCAAAGTTCGCGGTATCACATTCAGAGTTATTTTTTTTTTTTATAGTTCTGTAGAGTTTTGAAAAGGTTAAATGGAAGACTAGTATGAAGTTTTGAACTTTTGAATTTCCTCGGAGTATTTTTGTGATTTCACTTTTATTAATAAGTATTTTTAACTTGACCCCCGCTTTAACCGAAAATTAATTGATTGCGTATTGGTGATTTACGAAATTTCAGCAGTCTTCTTAAGGAGAAGCATATGTGTATTTCTATCCAATGGGCCCACAAAGAGCAGTATACTATTAAACGAGAAGACCTCATTTTGTGTGTCGCTTCTCTTCCTTCCACAATAAATCAATCATCATGCCTCTGTGTCCTATAGGTAACATGCATAGTCGCATTTGTCATCCATTCTTGCGATTATTCAGATTGAGTTATTTTGGGAGAAAAACGACAAAAGGTGTCAGACCACCAATTAAAAATCCCTATCTGTTCAACCAAATTTTGCAATTTTCACAGCTTTCTAAATATTTTACCTTAAGTTTAACTTCATAGAAACCAGGTATATCCTTAATTGTACATGTATCAGCTTTCTACATGCCAATTTTCATCATACCTTTAAAGCCTTCTAACAAAATAACTGACCATCAAACAGAGGTACTCCAAAACAAAAACCTGGTTTTCTGGAAATCTAAAATTAGTATACTATGGTGCGCATTAATCCTCAATTTTTAATGCAAACTCATAGACAAGTAAATTTTGGCTCAAAATGATCTAGATATATTTCTCTTTCACCAAAAGTTTCATTTCTGCAAATTTGTTGGTTAGTTTTAAGTAAACAAGGACATCAAAAGCACTATTTTGTGTCAGAGTAGGGCTACTTTTACATACGTTCTAAATTGGAGGGAGTAATTGGTGGTCTGACACCTAAAGAGCCAAAAAAGTTGATCAGAAATCTTTTGTTTTGTTAATCCTTAGTCAATATGAAGTTAAAAACATCCTTTCTGAGCATAATGCGACTCATATAACAAATTTCACAGCTCAATTTAAACTGACTGTAATGTAAGCCTTTGATAGAAAATACTTCAAAATCTCATTTTGGACTAGAGAAACATAAACTTTCAATATCAAGATCAGCCTTTGTTGATTTTTCCTTGTTTGTTCTACTGCTTGAAAGACTTTCCAAAATTTTTACAATGAGTTTAATAAAAAATCCAAGGTATTGAAGAGTCAAGGAATATTGACCCCCCTATTTTACACCTGATGTCAGTAATGGGACTATTAACTGATCAAAAGTGCAGTCATGGTCATTTAACTCTTTTATTTACTATCAAACAATAAAATTTAAAGTATAAAACTTTCATTTGGGATAATAAATGAGATTTTTGTGAGTTTATGCAGTGTTTATATCAGGCTATGTTAACTGCCATATACATGGTATGCCGCAATGATATAAGGGGTAAAAATCAAATAATTTCATCAAATCTTCATGACAACAATTTTTTTGGGGTAGCAATCAACCTATGTTTAAATGTTTAACACCACAGAAACAACTTACTGTGCATTTATAACAATTTATAACATTTTTTATATGAAAGCATATTATCAGGGTGGGAAAAGCTAAAAATAGCACACATTCAGGTTTAAGGCTCTAAATTTGCAATTTGTGACTTTTTGCTCCTGAAAAGATTAAAATGTGGCTACTATTATTTCAAATGATCAATTAAGACCAAAAAATCAATTGTTTTCTGAATTTTGGGTTTCACCGCATTTCTCTTAAAGAGCCAAAAAAGTTAATCAGAAATCTTTTGTTTTGTTTATTCTTAATCCTTAGTCAATATGAAGTTAAAAACATCCTTTCTGAGCATAATGCGACTCATATAACAAATTTCACAGCTCAATTTAAACTGACTGTAATGTAAGCCTTTGATAGAAAATACTTCAAAATCTCATTTTGGACTAGAGAAACATAAACTTTCAATATCAAGATCAGCCTTTGTTGATTTTTCCTTGTTTGTTCTACTGCTTGAAAGACTTTCCACAATTTTTACAATGAGTTTAATAAAAAATCCAAGGTATTGAAGAGTCAAGGAATATTGACCCCCCTATTTTACACCTGATGTCAGTAATGGGACTATTAACTGATCAAAAGTGCAGTCATGGTCATTTAACTCTTTTATTTACTATCAGACAATAAAATTTAAAGTATAAAACTTTCATTTGGGATAATAAATGAGATTTTTGTGAGTTTATGCAGTGTTTATATCAGGCTATGTTAACTGCCATATACATGGTATGCCGCAATGATATAAGGGGTAAAAATCAAATAATTTCATCAAATCTTCATGACAACAATTTTTTTGGGGTAGCAATCAACCTATGTTTAAATGTTTAACACCACAGAAACAACTTACTGTGCATTTATAACAATTTATAACATTTTTTATATGAAAGCATATTATCAGGGTGGGAAAAGCTAAAAATAGCACACATTCAGGTTTAAGGCTCTAAATTTGCAATTTGTGACTTTTTGCTCCTAAAAAGATTAAAATGTGGCTACTATTATTTCAAATGATCAATTAAGACCAAAAAATCAATTGTTTTCTGAATTTTGGGTTTCACCGCATTTCTCTTAAAGGTGTCAGACCACCAATTAAAAATCCCTATCTGTTCAACCAAATTTTGCAATTTTCACAGCTTTCTAAATATTTTACCTTAAGTTTAACTTCATAGAAACCAGGTATATCCTTAATTGTACATGTATCAGCTTTCTACATGCCAATTTTCATCATACCTTTAAAGCCTTCTAACAAAATAACTGACCATCAAACAGAGGTACTCCAAAACAAAAACCTGGTTTTCTGGAAATCTAAAATTAGTATACTATGGTGCGCATTAATCCTCAATTTTTAATGCAAACTCATAGACAAGTAAATTTTGGCTCAAAATGATCTAGATATATTTCTCTTTCACCAAAAGTTTCATTTCTGCAAATTTGTTGGTTAGTTTTAAGTAAACAAGGACATCAAAAGCACTATTTTGTGTCAGAGTAGGGCTACTTTTACATACGTTCTAAATTGGAGGGAGTAATTGGTGGTCTGACACCTAAAGAGCCAAAAAAGTTGATCAGAAATCTTTTGTTTTGTTAATCCTTAGTCAATATGAAGTTAAAAACATCCTTTCTGAGCATAATGCGACTCATATAACAAATTTCACAGCTCAATTTAAACTGACTGTAATGTAAGCCTTTGATAGAAAATACTTCAAAATCTCATTTTGGACTAGAGAAACATAAACTTTCAATATCAAGATCAGCCTTTGTTGATTTTTCCTTGTTTGTTCTACTGCTTGAAAGACTTTCCACAATTTTTACAATGAGTTTAATAAAAAATCCAAGGTATTGAAGAGTCAAGGAATATTGACCCCCCTATTTTACACCTGATGTCAGTAATGGGACTATTAACTGATCAAAAGTGCAGTCATGGTCATTTAACTCTTTTATTTACTATCAGACAATAAAATTTAAAGTATAAAACTTTCATTTGGGATAATAAATGAGATTTTTGTGAGTTTATGCAGTGTTTATATCAGGCTATGTTAACTGCCATATACATGGTATGCCGCAATGATATAAGGGGTAAAAATCAAATAATTTCATCAAATCTTCATGACAACAATTTTTTTGGGGTAGCAATCAACCTATGTTTAAATGTTTAACACCACAGAAACAACTTACTGTGCATTTATAACAATTTATAACATTTTTTATATGAAAGCATATTATCAGGGTGGGAAAAGCTAAAAATAGCACACATTCAGGTTTAAGGCTCTAAATTTGCAATTTGTGACTTTTTGCTCCTGAAAAGATTAAAATGTGGCTACTATTATTTCAAATGATCAATTAAGACCAAAAAATCAATTGTTTTCTGAATTTTGGGTTTCACCGCATTTCTCTTAAAGAGCCAAAAAAGTTAATCAGAAATCTTTTGTTTTGTTTATTCTTAATCCTTAGTCAATATGAAGTTAAAAACATCCTTTCTGAGCATAATGCGACTCATATAACAAATTTCACAGCTCAATTTAAACTGACTGTAATGTAAGCCTTTGATAGAAAATACTTCAAAATCTCATTTTGGACTAGAGAAACATAAACTTTCAATATCAAGATCAGCCTTTGTTGATTTTTCCTTGTTTGTTCTACTGCTTGAAAGACTTTCCACAATTTTTACAATGAGTTTAATAAAAAATCCAAGGTATTGAAGAGTCAAGGAATATTGACCCCCCTATTTTACACCTGATGTCAGTAATGGGACTATTAACTGATCAAAAGTGCAGTTATGGTCATTTAACTCTTTTATTTACTATCAGACAATAAAATTTAAAGTATAAAACTTTCATTTGGGATAATAAATGAGATTTTTGTGAGTTTATGCAGTGTTTATATCAGGCTATGTTATCTGCCATATACATGGTATGCCGCAATGATATAAGGGGTAAAAATCAAATAATTTCATCAAATCTTCATGACAACAATTTTTTTGGGGTAGCAATCAACCTATGTTTAAATGTTTAACACCACAGAAACAACTTACTGTGCATTTATAACAATTTATAACATTTTTTATATGAAAGCATATTATCAGGGTGGGAAAAGCTAAAAATAGCACACATTCAGGTTTAAGGCTCTAAATTTGCAATTTGTGACTTTTTGCTCCTGAAAAGATTAAAATGTGGCTACTATTATTTCAAATGATCAATTAAGACCAAAAAATCAATTGTTTTCTGAATTTTGGGTTTCACCGCATTTCTCTTAAAGAGCCAAAAAAGTTAATCAGAAATCTTTTGTTTTGTTTATTCTTAATCCTTAGTCAATATGAAGTTAAAAACATCCTTTCTGAGCATAATGCGACTCATATAACAAATTTCACAGCTCAATTTAAACTGACTGTAATGTAAGCCTTTGATAGAAAATACTTCAAAATCTCATTTTGGACTAGAGAAACATAAACTTTCAATATCAAGATCAGCCTTTGTTGATTTTTCCTTGTTTGTTCTACTGCTTGAAAGACTTTCCACAATTTTTACAATGAGTTTAATAAAAAAATCCAAGGTATTGAAGAGTCAAGGAATATTGACCCCCCTATTTTACACCTGATGTCAGTAATGGGACTATTAACTGATCAAAAGTGCAGTCATGGTCATTTAACTCTTTTATTTACTATCAGACAATAAAATTTAAAGTATAAAACTTTCATTTGGGATAATAAATGAGATTTTTGTGAGTTTATGCAGTGTTTATATCAGGCTATGTTAACTGCCATATACATGGTATGCCGCAATGATATAAGGGGTAAAAATCAAATAATTTCATCAAATCTTCATGACAACAATTTTTTTGGGGTAGCAATCAACCTATGTTTAAATGTTTAACACCACAGAAACAACTTACTGTGCATTTATAACAATTTATAACATTTTTTATATGAAAGCATATTATCAGGGTGGGAAAAGCTAAAAATAGCACACATTCAGGTTTAAGGCTCTAAATTTGCAATTTGTGACTTTTTGCTCCTGAAAAGATTAAAATGTGGCTACTATTATTTCAAATGATCAATTAAGACCAAAAAATCAATTGTTTTCTGAATTTTGGGTTTCACCGCATTTCTCTTAAAGGTGTCAGACCACCAATTAAAAATCCCTATCTGTTCAACCAAATTTTGCAATTTTCACAGCTTTCTAAATATTTTACCTTAAGTTTAACTTCATAGAAACCAGGTATATCCTTAATTGTACATGTATCAGCTTTCTACATGCCAATTTTCATCATACCTTTAAAGCCTTCTAACAAAATAACTGACCATCAAACAGAGGTACTCCAAAACAAAAACCTGGTTTTCTGGAAATCTAAAATTAGTATACTATGGTGCGCATTAATCCTCAATTTTTAATGCAAACTCATAGACAAGTAAATTTTGGCTCAAAATGATCTAGATATATTTCTCTTTCACTAAAAGTTTCATTTCTGCAAATTTGTTGGTTAGTTTCAGTAAACAAGGACATCAAAAGCACTATATTTTGTGTCAGAGTAGGGCTACTTTTACATACGTTCTAAATTGGAGGGAGTAATTGGTGGTCTGACACCAAAAGGAGTCCGGATATGATTCCGTCATCAGACAGACTTGTAGTCATAGATAAGACTTCCGGTTTGAAACATGCACAAATACAACCAATCGTATGATAGATAACAAAAATGAAAAATAAATAAGCCAATCAGAGCGTTCTCCATATCATGGTGTTTAAATCGCAAGGCCAACACCTATTATACCTTCTTATAGAGGACAATAATTTTCTTCCTTCCACAATAAATCAATCATCATGCCTCTGTGTCCTAGCTATAGGTAACATGCATAGTCGCATTTGTCATCCATTCTTGCGATTATTCAGATTGAGTTATTTTGGGAGAAAAAGGACAAAAAGGAGTCCGGATATGATTCCGTCATTAGACTGACTTTTAGTAATAGATAAGACTTCCGGTTTGAAACATGCACAAATACAACCAATCGTATGATAGATAACAAAAATGAAAAATAAATAAGCCAATCAGAGCGTTCTCCATATCATGGTGTTTAGATCGCAAGGCCAACACCTATTATACCTTCTTATAGAGGACCAATTATTTTTTGCGTTTATCTACATGTAAACTACGATTATACTACTTTAATATATAGTCTAAGAGACTCTCTGTCTACTGTTTTCTTTGAAATGTTTACTATTTAAGGGGTCATACCAGTTGCATATATATATATTAAAATAAGTAAAACATGTGACACAAGTACAACCAATCGTATGACAGATAACAAAAATGAAAAATAAATAAGCCATTCAGAGTGTTCTCCATATCATGGTGTTTAGATCGCAAGAATCACAACTATTATACCTCGACCAAAAACTTTAACCTGAAGCGGGACAGACGGACGGGCGGACCACCGAACAAACGAACGCACGGATGCACATACTAGAAAACATAATGCCCATAAATGGGGCATACAAATTTATTGTTAAAAGGGAAAATAGTGATTTAGCAAAAATGAAAGTAAGGTAGAGATTAGAGGAAGGCAGGACCTTTTTGGGGCGTCGGGATCGGGTGTGTTTAAGCTCCTCATTTTGGGATTGATCCTTACATGATCTGGGAATATATTTTTCGATTTCGGGATTTCGGGATATGAATTTCTTTAAATTCTTCATCTCTGGATTTCATGGTTTTAAGCCCGGGATTTCGGGATCAGGACCCCTGAGGCCTCCGACCACCCCTCAAATTAGCCTTAGTCGGTCTTGGTCATTTATACAAGATTAATATCCTACCATTGGCATGTTAATAAGGCTCTTAAAAGAAAAAACACTAATGGATTGTCCTAGAAGCATACTGCATTATATTAGACTAATAATGGTCTTTCATAATATATAAGCAGTTACATTTATTTCGTGTCTGAAACGGTGCAAATTTTTAATTTGATTTGAATTTTACCAAAAGAAGCATTGTAGCAAAGGAGATGAATAATTGTGGTCTGAGACCAGAAAAACGAAATAATTGAATTTAACAGAAAGGAAACAAATATCGGACTTTGGAAAAAGGAAGAGAGCTTTTCATACCTTTTATGAAATTCTCCATACATAATATCTTTGACAAAAAATCATCCTACAATAGTTCACAAGCTGTATATGCCCTCGATTTCGCGACAACAACAGAATAAGAAAAGAATTGCGTCCAAAATTTGTTTTATTTGCAGAGAAAACCGCAGTGCACAGAGATCTACGCCAGGAAACCGACACTTCCTAGTAAATAAGATTCATCGAATTTAAAACCTCGATGTTGACATCCTTAAGTGATCAGTATAGCTATACTTTTTAGATCGCTCGGAAAACAAGGCCTCTGAAATTCTTTAAATAATAGAAGATATATGGGTATGATTGCCGATAAGACAATTCTCTACCAAAGAATTTAACTATTATAGATCACAGTACGGCTCTCAACAATGAGCAAAATTGATACCACACAGTAATTTATAATGGCCCCGAAATAAAATAAGGTAAAACAGATTTAAAAATACATATCAATAAACGGGGGAAAAAATATATACAGCAACAAACGACAGCCACTGAATTTACAGGCTCCTGACTTGGGACAGTCACATACAGAATGTAGCGAAGTTAAACATGTTTGCTGGCGCCAAAACCTTCCCTTACCTAAAAGTGAAACAGTACAACACATACCCTCGCACATTCAAAACTAGCATCATTTTCTTTTTTAATTAATGTGTCTCTAGTCGGATATTTTCTTGTCAAATAAATTTTGTCGACTTTGCAATAATGCAGGTCTCCTTTGTAGTTACTTAGATCGATAATGAGACAATGATCAGGCAAGTAGGGGGCAGAGTTTGGTGTTATCTCACATTATTTGTTCATTCGTTTAACTCGTAAAATATTGCTGTTTTAAAAAACATAATGAGCAAAACGACTTTACCGATGTTTACTAGGTATGTACCGTAAAACGATACATATACGTGCACTTATTTTAGTTAAGAAACGAGAAATAAAATATATGGCAACGTTTGGAATGAATCATTTATGATGATTTTTTTTGTAATTTGAATGTCACTTGTTGCAGATATATATAAAAAAATAATCTCCGAATTTGATTCATTGCTGTTGTGCCGAAGTTTGCGTTAATTCCTAAAACGATCAATATTCCAATTGATACGAATATTATTCAAGTAATATTTAAATTTCCTCTTTGGTCTCCGGAAAATATGTTAAATATTTGTCGTTGAGTTGCTGTCTCATTGAAATGTACTCAAATCACATTTTATTGAAATATTATGGTATATTACAGTGACTTGACTGTTAGTGTTGCTATTCACCAATTGCAACTCATTCAAAATTTTGACCCAATTGCAATTTGTTTTATTAAATCAAATTGTTCAACTGGTCAAAAATTTGAACAAACTGTTCAGCCAAAATGTGAAAGTGCAAAGTGATAAAATAAATCATACTTACAATCCTATAAGTCTGTAACTCCACTGTATTGATGTATTTCCTAAATCAGTCTATCAATATGTATAGTTATATTATTGCCATTACAATACTAAAGGTGAACTGTTTTATTTTGAATTGCTACAAAAATGTCAAAACTAAGCTTTTATAGAGTTTTTCTTTCGAAAAGTATTCTATATTTATAAGAATCACACACTATGTGAATAAAAACATTTCATATTCAGTAAAATATTTGAAATTGCAATATGTTTGTAGGAAAGGGAGATAATCGCTTTTTGGTTTCAAAAAGTCTTTATTCAAAAGAATAGTATTTTAGGTTATCTCCCCAAGGAAGCATATTGTTATTTCATACATATTTTACTGAATATGAAATGTTTTTATTCACACCACTTGTTAATTCTGAGACTACTATAACACATGTGTTATAGTGTATAATACATGTGTTATAGTGTATAACACATGTGTTATAGTGTTATAGTAGTCTCAGATTAATTGCAGAAAGAAACACATTTTATCCTTAAAATGCGGGAAAATTAAAGATATAATTGCATTATTATATTGCTCTGAATACTCTTTTGATCATAAACAGTTTCTGTACAACTTTCGTAAAATTTCACGGTCGGAGAGTCATTTAAAAGAATTTATCCACATTCGGAAACCTAAATATTGACACCACTTTGTCTCGCTTTTGGGATATAAAACACAGGCTCGACAAAAATACAAACAGCATATCGAATCTGAGCAGATAGTGAATTGCTTTAAATATAAGAAAAGAAGCCGGTAGAATTCAAAGTGGATTCAGACTTTTACAAAAGATTCGAACAAATATAATAAAAGATCTATTTGAGTAAATTTAGTCCCAATTTTTATTCCAAATTACAATCCATTAAAAAAAGAAGCACAAGGCTGATGTGCTTTTGACCAAATTTTCTTATTCTATGTCGATTATTTGTTTTATTTTCAAAATTCAAGTGTACGCCCGGGCGTTTTGACGTAAACGTAGCTACGCGCATGTGAGTAATAATGTAGGTTAGTTTTAAATGGTTAGAAGAATGGAAAACTTTTCAAAGTACAAAACTAACATAAAACTAACATGGATGATAAAAGCTCACCTGAGGTCTGATTTGCACACGTGAGCATTATGTTAGATATTTGTGGGCACATATGAACTACCAAACTGCACACGTGAGCAATCTGATTTGCATACAATTCTTACTTGCATCTCATGTGCTTCACATGTGATACTTATTTGCTTTTGTTAGCAATTTCTGTACGAGTGATTTTAAAAAACAAATGTTGATATTTCTTATAATATTCACAAAAAAAAAACGGTGCGGGAAATGGACATGATTACATTTCCTGATGTTGGAAGCGGGAATATAAAAAAATAAAAAAAATCTGTTTTGAAATAATTAGGTGCGGGCGAGTCCGTCGAACAGGAAGTTAAATTGGTGTGGGCTAACTACATTAATAAACTTGTTTTAAAGAAATCAATGCTAGCACTGCATGAAATAATCCTATATCTATCAGTCACCAAATTGCCAGATATGAGAGTATACAAGGATAAAGGCTGTGGATTTTTTTTTATAAAATTTCCATATGTTTAGCATTGAATCATGACAAGGGTACATAATCCTTAAGAATTTTTAACTGTTGATTTTGATAAAAAAAAAACGCTTTTGAAGAATCAAAATATTTCACAATTTGCCTTGCTCCCCCTTATGAAACTACATTTATGGTTAATGTTAAGTTTTTGACAGTTCTACTCGAAATTTTCTTGTTTTTGTAGAGGTTAAAAAAATGTTTTGGCCTTTTTTTATAAATATTAAACATTTCTATAAAGGATATAAGCCAATAACAGGCCATTCTGTAAAAAAATGTTTTAAGAATAAACTTTCTATCCAATATGTTAGCTCCTTTAAACAGTATATAAGCCAATAACAGGCCATTCTGTAAAAAAATGTTTTAAGAATAAACTTTCTATCATAGATGTTAGCTCCTTTAAACAGTAGCTCATCTTAAACTATAGACAACAAGAAAGTGCAGCTGAAGGTAAACAACATGAAGATTAAGGATATAATGAGGGGAGATAGGGCCTTTATCGGGACTCCGGGATCGGGTGTTTTTAAGCTCGGGATTTCGGGGTTGATCCTTTCGGGATCCTGGAATCCTTTTTTTCGGATTTCGGGATGTCGGGATTTGCTTTATTTAAATTCGGGACCTCGGGATTTCGTTTTTTCAAGTCCGGGATTTCGGGATCAAGACCCCTCTTATCCCCCCTCTATAATGCTATGTTACCTATAGGTAGATATCCAAACACACTTTAAGACACCAGGTATATGTATATATCAGCCTTGCGCAAGGACTATTCTCAATATTTTCAGTAAATACCTTTACATGCGTTTTGTGTTTCAAAATGGATAAAGACAATGGAAGTATATTCTTAGTGCAAAAAAACGAAGAAGTGATGCCGTTATTAGTGTTTGTGTTGCTTCAAACTAGCGTGTATTAAAATCAAATGCGTGTTCAGATATATTCGATATCGTTGTGGATTAAAATCAAATGTGTGTTCAGCTATATTCGATTTCATTGTGGATTAAAATCAAATGTGTGTTCAGATAAATAAATTCGATTTCATTGTGGATTAAATCAAAAGTGTGTTCAGCTATATTCAATTTCATTGTGGATTAAAATCAAATGTGTGTTCAGCTATATTCGATTCCATTGTGGATTAAAATCAAATGTGTGTTCAGATATATTCGATATCATTGTTGATTAAAATCAAATGTGTGTTCAGCTATATTCGATTTCATTGTGGATTAAAATCAAATGTGTGTTCAGATATATTCGATTTCATTGTGGATTAAAATCAAATGTGTGTTCATCTATATTAGACTCATTGTGAATTAAAACCAAATGTGTGTTCAGCTATATTCAATTTCATTGTGGATTAAAATCAAATGTGTGTTCAGATATATTCGATTTCATTGTGGATTAAAATCAAATGTGTGTTCAGCTATATTAGACTCATTGTGAATTAAAATCAAATGTGTGTTCAGCTATATTCGATTTCATTGTGGATTAAAATCAAATGTGTGTTCAGATATATTTTCAATGTCATTGTGGATTAAAATCAAATGTGTGTTCAGATATATTCGATATCATTGTTGATTAAAATCAAATGTGTGTTCAGATATATTCGATTTCATTGTGGATTAAAATCAAATGTGTGTTCAGATATATTCGATTTCATTGTGGATTAAAATCAAATGTATGTTCAGCTATATTCGATTTCATTGTGGATTAAAATCAAATGTGTGGTCAGATATATTCGATTTCATTGTGGATTAAAATCAAATGTGTGTTCAGCTATATTCGATTTCATTGTGGATTAAAATCAAATGTATGTTCAGCTATATTCGATTTCATTGTGGATTAAAATCAAATGTGTGGTCAGATATATTCGATTTCATTATGGATTAAAATCAAATGTGTGTTCAGATATATATTCGATTCATTGTGAATTAAAATCAAATGTGTGTTCAGATATATTCGATTCATTGTGGATTAAAATCAAATGTATGTTCAGATATATTCGATTTCATTGTGGATTAAAATCAAATGTGTGTTCAGATATATTCGATTTCATTGTGGATTAAAATCAAATGTATGTTCAGATATATTCGATTTCATTGTGTATTAAAATCAAATGTGTGTTCAGATATATTCGATTTCATTGTGGATTAAAATCAAATGTGTGTTCAGATATATTCGATTTCATTGTGGATCAAAATCAAATGTGTGTTCAGATATATTCGATTTCATTGTGGATCAAAATCAAATGTGTGTTCAGATATATTCGATTTTATTGTGGATTACAAAGATGATATTGTTATAGCAGCAAAAATGGTAAGTTTTATAAATATTATATTTTAAAATGCAGTCCTCTGCTATAATTAAGTTTCTTGTCTTCTCAGGTTTTATTTCTTACAAGGTGAATAATTAGAAGAATGGACAAACTTTCAAAGTACAAAACTAACATGGTAAAAGCTCACATGAGGTTTGAATTGCACATATGAGCATTATGTTAGATTTTTGTGGGCACATATGAACTACCAAACTGATTTGCATACAATTCTTACTTGCATCTCACATGCAACTTGTGTGCTTTTGTTAGCAATTTCTGTACGGGAGTAAACAGAAAATATTTTTTGCATTTCCTCATCTTGTTAGAAAACTCCTTGTACTTGGTAATTGAAATCATGAAAAACTTCAACAACAGATCCTGCAAAGACAAAAAATAGCTAGGATGAAATTTGAAAAAAATAGGCAGGACAGGAGTTTTGAGTAAAAAAAAAGGCAGGTTCCTGTCTTGGGTCAGCATCTGGAAGTAAAAAAAAAAGTGCACATTAGTTCCACATTAATACGACAATTTTGGAAAAAGGGACCATTAACATAAAGCGCATACTTAACTTTTGAACTGTTGAGTCTGTCCGAGCGGTCTGGTTCCTGTCTTGGGTCAGCATCTGCAAGTAAAAAAAAAGTGCACATTAGTTCCACATTAATACGACAATTTTGGAAAAAGGGGCCATTAACATAAAGCGCATACTTAACTTTTGAACTGTTGAGTCTGTCCGGGCGGTCTGATTCTTGTCTTGGGTCAGCATCTGCAAGTAAAAAAAAAAGTGCACATTAGTTCCACATTAATACGACAATTTTGGAAGAAGGGGCCATTAACATAAAGCGCATACTTAACTTTTGAACTGTTGAGTCTCTCCGGGCGGTCTGTTTCCTGTCCTGGGTCAGCATCTGCAAGTAAAAAAAAAGTGCACATTAGTTCCACATTAATACAACAATTTTGGAAAAAGGGGCCATTAACATAAAGCGCATACTTAACTTTTGAACTATTGAGATGCCGGGCGGTCTGTTTCCTGTCTTGGGTCAGCATCTGCAAGTAAAAAAAAAAGTGCACATTAGTTCCACAGTAATACGACAATTTTGGAAAAAGGGGCCATTAACATAAAGCGCATACTTAACTTTTGAACTGTTGAGTCTGTCCGGGCGGTCTGGTTCCTGTCTTGGGTCAGCATCTGCAAGTAAAAAAAAAAGTGCACATTAGTTCCACATTAATACGACAATTTTGGAAAAAGGGGCCATTAACATAAAGCGCATACTTAACTTTTGAACTGTTGAGTCTGTCGGGGCGGTCTGTTTCCTGTCTTGGGTCAGCATCTGCAAGTAAAAAAAAAAGTGCACATTAGTTCCACATTAATACGACAATTTTGGAAAAAGGGGCCATTAACATAAAGCGCATACTAAACTTTTGAACTGTTGAGTCTGTCCAGGCAGTCTGTTTCCTGTCTTGGGTCAGCATCTGCAAGTAAAAAAAAAAGTGCACATTAGTTCCACATTAATACGACAATTTTGGAAAAAGGGGCCATTAACATAAAGCGCATACGTAACTTTTGAACTGTTGAGTCTCTCCGGGCGGTCTGTTTCCTGTCTTGGGTCAGCATCTGCAAGTAAAAAAAAAAGTGCACATTAGTTTCACATTAATACGACAATTTTGGAAAAAGGGGCCATTAACATAAAGCGCATACTTAACTTTTGAACTGTTGAGATGTCCGGGCGGTCTGTTTCCTGTCTTGGGTCAGCATCTGCAAGTAAAAAAAAAAGTGCACATTAGTTCCACAGTAATACGACAATTTTGGAAAAAGGGGCCATTAACATAAAGCGCATACTTAACTTTTGAACTGTTGAGTCTGTCCGGGCGGTCTGGTTCCTGTCTTGGGTCAGCATCTGCAAGTAAAAAAAAAAGTGCACATTAGTTCCACATTAATACGACAATTTTGGAAAAAGGGGCCATTAACATAAAGCGCATACTTAACTTTTGAACTGTTGAGTCTGTCGGGGCGGTCTGTTTCCTGTCTTGGGTCAGCATCTGCAAGTAAAAAAAAAAGTGCACATTAGTTCCACATTAATACGACAATTTTGGAAAAAGGGGCCATTAACATAAAGCGCATACTTAACTTTTGAACTGTTGAGTCTGTCCAGGCAGTCTGTTTCCTGTCTTGGGTCAGCATCTGCAAGTAAAAAAAAAAGTGCACATTAGTTCCACATTAATACGACAATTTTGGAAAAAGGGGCCATTAACATAAAGCGCATACGTAACTTTTGAACTGTTGAGTCTCTCCGGGCGGTCTGTTTCCTGTCTTGGGTCAGCATCTGCAAGTAAAAAAAAAAGTGCACATTAGTTTCACATTAATACGACAATTTTGGAAAAAGGGGCCATTAACATAAAGCGCATACTTAACTTTTGAACTGTTGAGATGTCCGGGCGGTCTGTTTCCTGTCTTGGGTCAGCATCTGCAAGTAAAAAAAAAGTGCACATTAGTTCCACAGTAATACGACAATTTTGGAAAAAGGGGCCATTAACATAAAGCGCATACTTAACTTTTGAACTGTTGAGTCTGTCCGGGCGGTCTGGTTCCTGTCTTGGGTCAGCATCTGCAAGTAAAAAAAAAAGTGCACATTAGTTCCACATTAATACGACAATTTTGGAAAAAGGGGCCATTAACATAAAGCGCATACTTAACTTTTGAACTGTTGAGTCTGTCGGGGCGGTCTGTTTCCTGTCTTGGGTCAGCATCTGCAAGTAAAAAAAAAAGTGCACATTAGTTCCACATTAATACGACAATTTTGGAAAAAGGGGCCATTAACATAAAGCGCATACTTAACTTTTGAACTGTTGAGTCTGTCTAGGCAGTCTGTTTCCTGTCTTGGGTCAGCATCTGCAAGTAAAAAAAAAAGTGCACATTAGTTCCACATTAATACGACAATTTTGGAAAAAGGGGCCATTAACATAAAGCGCATACGTAACTTTTGAACTGTTGAGTCTCTCCGGGCGGTCTGTTTCCTGTCTTGGGTCAGCATCTGCAAGTAAAAAAAAAAGTGCACATTAGTTTCACATTAATACGACAATTTTGGAAAAAGGGGCCATTAACATAAAGCGCATACTTAACTTTTGAACTGTTGAGATGTCCGGGCGGTCTGTTTCCTGTCTTGGGTCAGCATCTGCAAGTAAAAAAAAAAGTGCACATTAGTTCCACAGTAATACGACAATTTTGGAAAAAGGGGCCATTAACATAAAGCGCATACTTAACTTTTGAACTGTTGAGTCTGTCCGGGCGGTCTGGTTCCTGTCTTGGGTCAGCATCTGCAAGTAAAAAAAAAAGTGCACATTAGTTCCACATTAATACGACAATTTTGGAAAAAGAGGCCATTAACATAAAGCGCATACTTAACTTTTGAACTGTTGAGTCTCTCCGGGCGGTCTGTTTCCTGTCTTGGGTCAGCATCTGCAAGTAAAAAAAAAAGTGCACATTAGTTTCACATTAATACGACAATTTTGGAAAAAGGGGCCATTAACATAAAGCGCATACTTAACTTTTGAACTGTTGAGATGTCCGGGCGGTCTGTTTCCTGTCTTGGGTCAGCATCTGCAAGTAAAAAAAAAAGTGCACATTAGTTCCACAGTAATACGACAATTTTGGAAAAAGGGGCCATTAACATAAAGCGCATACTTAACTTTTGAACTATTGAGATGCCGGGCGGTCTGTTTCCTGTCTTGGGTCAGCATCTGCAAGTAAAAAAAAAAGTGCACATTAGTTCCACATTAATACGACAATTTTGGAAAAAGAGGCCATTAACATAAAGCGCATACTTAACTTTTGAACTGTTGATTCTGTCCGGGCGGTCTGGTTCCTGTCTTGGGTCAGCATCTGCAAGTAAAAAAAAAAGTGCACATTAGTTCCACATTAATACGACAATTTTGGAAAAAGGGGCCATTAACATAAAGCGCATACTTAACTTTTGAACTGTTGAGTCTGTCCGGGCGGTCTGGTTCCTGTCTTGGGTCAGCATCTGCAAGTAAAAAAAAAGTGCACATTAGTTCCAAATTAATACGACAATTTTGGAAAAAGGGGCCATTAACATAAAGCGCATACTTAACTTTTGAACTGTTGAGTCTCTCCGGGCGGTCTGTTTCCTGTCTTGGGTCAGCATCTGCAAGTAAAAAAAAAAGTGCACATTAGTTCCACATTAATACGACAATTTTGGAAAAAGGGGCCATTAACATAAAGCGCATACTTAACTTTTGAACTGTTGTGATGTGCGGGCGGTCTGTTTCCTGTCTTGGGTCAGCATCTGCAAGTAAAAAAAAAGTGCACATTAGTTCCACATTAATACGACAATTTTGGAAAAAGGGTTCATTAACATAAAGTGCATACTTAACTTTTGAACTGTTGAGATGTCCAGGCGGTCTGTTTCCTGTCTTGGGTCAGCATCTGCAAGTAAAAAAAAAGTGCACATTAGTTCCACATTAATACGACAATTTTGGAAAAAGGGGCCATTAACATAAAGCGCATACTTAACTTTTGAACTGTTGAGTCTGTCCGGGCGGTCTGGTTCCTGTCTTGGGTCAGCATCTGCAAGTAAAAAAAAAATGCACATTAGTTCCACATTAATACGACAATTTTGGAAAAAGGGGCCATTAACATAAAGCGCATACTTAACTTTTGAACTGTTGAGTCTGTCCGGGCGGTCTGTTTCCTGTCTTGGGTCAGCATCTGCAAGTAAAAAAAAAAGTGCACATTAGTTCCACATTAATACGACAATTTTGGAAAAAGGGGCCATTAACATAAAGCGCATACTTAACTTTTGAACTGTTGAGTCTCTCCAGGCGGTCTGTTTCCTGTCTTGGGTCAGCATCTGCAAGTAAAAAAAAAAGTGCACATTAGTTCCACATTAATACGACAATTTTGGAAAAAGGGGCCATTAACATAAAGCGCATACTTAACTTTTGAACTGTTGAGATGTCCGGGCGGTCTGTTTCCTGTCTTGGGTCAGCATCTGCAAGTAAAAAAAAAAGTGCACATTAGTTCCACATTAATACGACAATTTTGGAAAAAGGGGCCATTAACATAAAGCGCATACTTAACTTTTGAACTGTTGAGTCTGTCCGGGCGGTCTGTTTCCTGTCTTGGGTCAGCATCTGCAAGTAAAAAAAAAAGTGCACATTAGTTCCACATTAATACGACAATTTTGGAAAAAGGGGCCATTAACATAAAGCGCATACTTAACTTTTGAACTGTTGAGTCTCTCCGGGCGGTCTGTTTCCTGTCTTGGGTCAGCATCTGCAAGTAAAAAAAAAGTGCACATTAGTTCCACATTAATACGACAATTTTGGAAAAAGGGGCCATTAACATAAAGCGCATACTTAACTTTTGAACTGTTGAGTCTCTCCGGGCGGTCTGTTTCCTGTCTTGGGTCAGCATCTGCAAGTAAAAAAAAAGTGCACATTAGTTCCACATTAATACGACAATTTTGGAAAAAGGGGCCATTAACATAAAGCGCATACTTAACTTTTGAACTGTTGAGATGTCCGGGCGGTCTGTTTCCTGTCTTGGGTCAGCATCTGCAAGTAAAAAAAAAAGTGCACATTAGTTCCACATTAATACGACAATTTTGGAAAAAGGGGCCATTAACATAAAGCGCATACTTAACTTTTGAACTGTTGAGTCTGTCCGGGCGGAGATGTGCGGGCGGTCTGGTTCCTGTCTTGGGTCAGCATCTGCAAGTAAAAAAAAAAGTGCACATTAGTTCCACATTAATACGACAATTTTGGAAAAAGGGGCCATTAACATAAAGCGCATACTTAACTTTTGAACTGTTGAGTCTGTCCGGGCGGTCTGGTTCCTGTCTTGGGTCAGCATCTGCAAGTAAAAAAAAGTGCACATTAGTTCCAAATTAATACGACAATTTTGGAAAAAGGGGCCATTAACATAAAGCGCATACTTAACTTTTGAACTGTTGAGTCTCTCCGGGCGGTCTGTTTCCTGTCTTGGGTCAGCATCTGCAAGTAAAAAAAAAAGTGCACATTAGTTCCACATTAATACGACAATTTTGGAAAAAGGGGCCATTAACATAAAGCGCATACTTAACTTTTGAACTGTAGAGATGTGCGGGCGGTCTGGTTCCTGTCTTGGGTCAGCATCTGCAAGTAAAAAAAAAAGTGCACATTAGTTCCACATTAATACGACAATTTTGGAAAAAGGGTTCATTAACATAAAGCGCATACTTAACTTTTGAACTGTTGAGATGTCCAGGCGGTCTGTTTCCTGTCTTGGGTCAGCATCTGCAAGTAAAAAAAAAAGTGCACATTAGTTCCACATTAATACGACAATTTTGGAAAAAGGGGCCATTAACATAAAGCGCATACTTAACTTTTGAACTGTTGAGTCTGTCCGGGCGGTCTGGTTCCTGTCTTGGGTCAGCATCTGCAAGTAAAAAAAAAAGTGCACATTAGTTCCACATTAATACGACAATTTTGGAAAAAGGGGCCATTAACATAAAGCGCATACTTAACTTTTGAACTGTTGAGTCTGTCCGGGAGGTCTGTTTCCTGTCTTGGGTCAGCATCTGCAAGTTAAAAAAAAAGTGCACATTAGTTCCACATTAATACGACAATTTTGGAAAAAGGGGCCATTAACATAAAGCGCATACTTAACTTTTGAACTGTTGAGTCTGTCCGGGCGGTCTGGTTCCTGTCTTGGGTCAGCATCTGCAAGTAAAAAAAAAAGTGCACATTAGTTCCACATTAATACGACAATTTTGGAAAAAGGGGCCATTAACATAAAGCGCATACTTAACTTTTGAACTGTTGAGTGTCTCTGGGCGGTCTGTTTCCTGTCTTGGGTCAGCATCTGCAAGTAAAAAAAAAAGTGCACATTAGTTCCACATTAATACGACAATTTTGGAAAAAGGGGCCATTAACATAAAGCGCATACTTAACTTTTGAACTGTTGAGATGTCCGGGCGGTCTGTTTCCTGTCTTGGGTCAGCATCTGCAAGTAAAAAAAAAAGTGCACATTAGTTCCACATTAATACGACAATTTTGGAAAAAGGGTTGATTAGCATAAAGCGCATACTTAACTTTTGAACTGTTGAGTCTGTCCGGGCGGTCTGGTTCCTGTCTTGGGTCAGCATCTGCAAGTAAAAAAAAAAGTGCACATTAGTTCCACATTAATACGACAATTTTGGAAAAAGGGGCCATTAACATAAAGCGCATACTTAACTTTTGAACTGTTGAGTCTGTCCGGGCAGTCTGTTTCCTGTCTTGGGTCAGCATCTGCAAGTAAAAAAAAAAGTGCACATTAGTTCCACATTAATACGACAAATTTGGAAAAAGGGGCCATTAACATAAAGCGCATACTTAACTTTTGAACTGTTGAGTCTGTCCGGGCGGTCTGTTTCCTGTCTTGGGTCAGCATCTGCAAGTAAAAAAAAAGTGCACATTAGTTCCACATTAATACGACAATTTTGGAAAAAGGGGCCATTAACATAAAGCGCATACTTAACTTTTGAACTGTTGAGTCTCTCCGGGCGGTCTGTTTCCGGTCTTGAGTCAGCATCTGCAAGTAAAAAAAAAAGTGCACATTAGTTCCACATTAATACGACAATTTTGGAAAAAGGGGCCATTAACATAAAGCGCATACTTAACTTTTGAACTGTTGAGTCTGTCCGGGCGGTCTGGTTCCTGTCTTGGGTCAGCATCTGCAAGTAAAAAAAAAAGTGCACATTAGTTCCACATTAATACGACAATTTTGGAAAAAGGGGCCATTAACATAAAGCGCATACTTAACTTTTGAACTGTTGAGTCTGTCCGGGCGGTCTGGTTCCTGTCTTGGGTCAGCATCTGCAAGTAAAAAAAAGTGCACATTAGTTCCAAATTAATACGACAATTTTGGAAAAAGGGGCCATTAACATAAAGCGCATACTTAACTTTTGAACTGTTGAGTCTCTCCGGGCGGTCTGTTTCCTGTCTTGGGTCAGCATCTGCAAGTAAAAAAAAAAGTGCACATTAGTTCCACATTAATACGACAATTTTGGAAAAAGGGGCCATTAACATAAAGCGCATACTTAACTTTTGAACTGTAGAGATGTGCGGGCGGTCTGGTTCCTGTCTTGGGTCAGCATCTGCAAGTAAAAAAAAAAGTGCACATTAGTTCCACATTAATACGACAATTTTGGAAAAAGGGTTCATTAACATAAAGCGCATACTTAACTTTTGAACTGTTGAGATGTCCAGGCGGTCTGTTTCCTGTCTTGGGTCAGCATCTGCAAGTAAAAAAAAAAGTGCACATTAGTTCCACATTAATACGACAATTTTGGAAAAAGGGGCCATTAACATAAAGCGCATACTTAACTTTTGAACTGTTGAGTCTGTCCGGGCGGTCTGGTTCCTGTCTTGGGTCAGCATCTGCAAGTAAAAAAAAAAGTGCACATTAGTTCCACATTAATACGACAATTTTGGAAAAAGGGGCCATTAACATAAAGCGCATACTTAACTTTTGAACTGTTGAGTCTGTCCGGGAGGTCTGTTTCCTGTCTTGGGTCAGCATCTGCAAGTTAAAAAAAAAGTGCACATTAGTTCCACATTAATACGACAATTTTGGAAAAAGGGGCCATTAACATAAAGCGCATACTTAACTTTTGAACTGTTGAGTCTGTCCGGGCGGTCTGGTTCCTGTCTTGGGTCAGCATCTGCAAGTAAAAAAAAAAGTGCACATTAGTTCCACATTAATACGACAATTTTGGAAAAAGGGGCCATTAACATAAAGCGCATACTTAACTTTTGAACTGTTGAGTGTCTCTGGGCGGTCTGTTTCCTGTCTTGGGTCAGCATCTGCAAGTAAAAAAAAAAGTGCACATTAGTTCCACATTAATACGACAATTTTGGAAAAAGGGGCCATTAACATAAAGCGCATACTTAACTTTTGAACTGTTGAGATGTCCGGGCGGTCTGTTTCCTGTCTTGGGTCAGCATCTGCAAGTAAAAAAAAAAGTGCACATTAGTTCCACATTAATACGACAATTTTGGAAAAAGGGTTGATTAGCATAAAGCGCATACTTAACTTTTGAACTGTTGAGTCTGTCCGGGCGGTCTGGTTCCTGTCTTGGGTCAGCATCTGCAAGTAAAAAAAAAAGTGCACATTAGTTCCACATTAATACGACAATTTTGGAAAAAGGGGCCATTAACATAAAGCGCATACTTAACTTTTGAACTGTTGAGTCTGTCCGGGCAGTCTGTTTCCTGTCTTGGGTCAGCATCTGCAAGTAAAAAAAAAAGTGCACATTAGTTCCACATTAATACGACAAATTTGGAAAAAGGGGCCATTAACATAAAGCGCATACTTAACTTTTGAACTGTTGAGTCTGTCCGGGCGGTCTGTTTCCTGTCTTGGGTCAGCATCTGCAAGTAAAAAAAAAGTGCACATTAGTTCCACATTAATACGACAATTTTGGAAAAAGGGGCCATTAACATAAAGCGCATACTTAACTTTTGAACTGTTGAGTCTCTCCGGGCGGTCTGTTTCCGGTCTTGAGTCAGCATCTGCAAGTAAAAAAAAAAGTGCACATTAGTTCCACATTAATACGACAATTTTGGAAAAAGGGGCCATTAACATAAAGCGCATACTTAACTTTTGAACTGTTGAGTCTGTCCGGGCGGTCTGGTTCCTGTCTTGGGTCAGCATCTGCAAGTAAAAAAAAAAGTGCACATTAGTTCCACATTAATACGACAATTTTGGAAAAAGGGTTCATTAACATAAAGCGCATACTTAACTTTTGAACTGTTGAGATGTCCAGGCGGTCTGTTTCCTGTCTTGGGTCAGCATCTGCAAGTAAAAAAAAAAGTGCACATTAGTTCCACATTAATACGACAATTTTGGAAAAAGGGGCCATTAACATAAAGCGCATACTTAACTTTTGAACTGTTGAGTCTGTCCAGGCGGTCTGGTTCCTGTCTTGGGTCAGCATCTGCAAGTAAAAAAAAAAGTGCACATTAGTTCCACATTAATACGACAATTTTGGAAAAAGGGGCCATTAACATAAAGCGCATACTTAACTTTTGAACTGTTGAGTCTGTCCGGGCGGTCTGTTTCCTGTCTTGGGTCAGCATCTGCAAGTAAAAAAAAAAGTGCACATTAGTTCCACATTAATACGACAATTTTGGAAAAAGGGGCCATTAACATAAAGCGCATACTTAACTTTTGAACTGTTGAGTCTGTCCGGGCGGTCTGGTTCCTGTCTTAGGTCAGCATCTGCAAGTAAAAAAAAAAGTGCACATTAGTTCCACATTAATACGACAATTTTGGAAAAAGGGGCCATTAACATAAAGCGCATACTTAACTTTTGAACTGTTGAGTGTCTCTGGGCGGTCTGTTTCCTGTCTTGGGTCAGCATCTGCAAGTAAAAAAAAAAGTGCACATTAGTTCCACATTAATACGACAATTTTGGAAAAAGGGGCCATTAACATAAAGCCTTTTGAACTGTTGAGATGTCCGGGCGGTCTGTTTCCTGTCTTGGATCAGCATCTGCAAGTAAAAAAAAAAGTGCACATTAGTTCCACATTAATACGACAATTTTGGAAAAAGGGTTCATTAACATAAAGCGCATACTTAACTTTTGAACTGTTGAGTCTGTCCGGGCGGTCTGGTTCCTGTCTTGGGTCAGCATCTGCAAGTAAAAAAAAAAGTGCACATTAGTTCCACATTAATACGACAATTTTGGAAAAAGGGGCCATTAACATAAAGCGCATACTTAACTTTTGAACTGTTGAGTCTGTCCGGGCAGTCTGTTTCCTGTCTTGGGTCAGCATCTGCAAGTAAAAAAAAAAGTGCACATTAGTTCCACATTAATACGACAAATTTGGAAAAAGGGGCCATTAACATAAAGCGCATACTTAACTTTTGAACTGTTGAGTCTGTCCGGGCGGTCTGTTTCCTGTCTTGGGTCAGCATCTGCAAGTAAAAAAAAAGTGCACATTAGTTCCACATTAATACGACAATTTTGGAAAAAGGGGCCATTAACATAAAGCGCATACTTAACTTTTGAACTGTTGAGTCTCTCCGGGCGGTCTGTTTCCTGTCTTGAGTCAGCATCTGCAAGTAAAAAAAAAAGTGCACATTAGTTCCACATTAATACGACAATTTTGGAAAAAGGGGCCATTAACATAAAGCGCATACTTAACTTTTGAACTGTTGAGATGTCCGGGCGGTCTGTTTCCTGTCTTGGGTCAGCATCTGCAAGTAAAAAAAAAAGTGCACATTAGTTCCACATTAATACGACAATTTTGGAAAAAGGGCCATTAACATAAAGCGCATACTTAACTTTTGAACTGTTGAGTATGTCCGGGCGGTCTGGTTCCTGTCTTGGGTCAGCATCTGCAAGTAAAAAAAAAAGTGCACATTAGTTCCACATTAATACGACAATTTTGGAAAAAGGGGCCATTAACATAAAGCGCATACTTAACTTTTGAACTGTTGAGTCTGTCCGGGTGGTCTGGTTCCTGTCTTGGGTCAGCATCTGCAAGTAAAAAAAAAAGTGCACATTAGTTCCACATTAATACAACAATGTTGGAAAAAGGGGCCATTAACATAAAGCGCATACTTAACTTTTGAACTGTTGAGTCTCTCTGGGCGGTCTGTTTCCTGTCTTGGGTCAGCATCTGCAAGTAAAAAAAAAGTGCACATTAGTTCCACATTAATACGACAATTTTGGAAAAAGGGGCCATTAACATAAAGCACATACTTAACTTTTGAACTGTTGAGATGTCCGAGCGGTCTGTTTCCTGTCTTGGGTCAGCATCTGCAAGTAAAAAAAAAAGTGCACATTAGTTCCACATTAATACGACAATTTTGGAAAAAGGGGCCATTAACATAAAGCGCATACTTAACTTTTGAACTGTTGAGTATGTCCGGGCGGTCTGGTTCCTGTCTTGGGTCAGCATCTGCAAGTAAAAAAAAAAGTGCACATTAGTTCCACATTAATACGACAATTTTGGAAAAAGGGGCCATTAACATAAAGCGCATACTTAACTTTTGAACTGTTGAGTCTGTCCGGGTGGTCTGGTTCCTGTCTTGGGTCAGCATCTGCAAGTAAAAAAAAAAGTGCACATTAGTTCCACATTAATACAACAATGTTGGAAAAAGGGGCCATTAACATAAAGCGCATACTTAACTTTTGAACTGTTGAGTCTCTCTGGGCGGTCTGTTTCCTGTCTTGGGTCAGCATCTGCAAGTAAAAAAAAAGTGCACATTAGTTCCACATTAATACGACAATTTTGGAAAAAGGGGCCATTAACATAAAGCGCATACTTAACTTTTGAACTGTTGAGATGTCCGGGCGGTCTGTTTCCTGTCTTGGGTCAGCATCTGCAAGTAAAAAAAAAAGTGCACATTAGTTCCACATTAATACGACAATTTTGGAAAAAGGGGCCATTAACATAAAGCGCATACTTAACTTTTGAACTGTTGAGATGTCCGGGCGGTCTGTTTCCTGTCTTGGGTCAGCATCTGCAAGTAAAAAAAAAGTGCACATTAGTTCCATATTAATACGACAATTTTGGAAAAAGGGGCCATTAACATAAAGCGCATACTTAACTTTTGAACTGTTGAGTCTGTCCGGGCGTCTGGTTCCTGTCTTGGGTCAGCATCTGCAAGTAAAAAAAAAAGTGCACATTAGTTCCATATTAATACGACAATTTTGGAAAAAGGGGCCATTAACATAAAGCGCATACTTAACTTTTGAACTGTTGAGATGTTCGGGCGGTCTGGTTCCTGTCTTGGGTCAGCATCTGCAAGTAAAAAAAAAAGTGCACATTAGTTCCACATTAATACGACAATTTTGGAAAAAGGGGCCATTAACATAAAGCGCATACTTAACTTTTGAACTGTTGAGTCTGTCCGGGCGGTCTGTTTCCTGTCTTGGGTCAGCATCTGCAAGTAAAAAAAAAAGTGCACATTAGTTCCACATTAATACGACAATTTTGGAAAAAGGGGCCATTAACATAAAGCGCATACTTAACTTTTGAACTGTTGAGTCTCTCCGGGCGGTCTGTTTCCTGTCTTGGGTCAGCATCTGCAAGTAAAAAAAAAAGTGCATATTAGTTCCACATTAATACGACAATTTTGGAAAAAGGGGCCATTAACATAAAGCGCATACTTAACTTTTGAACTGTTGAGTCTCTCCGGGCGGTCTGTTTCCTGTCTTGGGTCAGCATCTGCAAGTAAAAAAAAAAGTGCATATTAGTTCCACATTAATACGACAATTTTGGAAAAAGGGTTCATTATTATAAAGCGCATACTTAACTTTTGAACTGTTGAGATGTCCGGGCGGTCTGTTTCCTGTCTTGGGTCAGCATCTGCAAGTAAAAAAAAAAGTGCACATTAGTTCCACATTAATACGACAATTTTGGAAAAAGGGGCCATTAACATAAAGCGCATACTTAACTTTTGAACTGTTGAGTGTCTCCGGGCGGTCTGTTTCCTGTCTTGGGTCAGCATCTGCAAGTAAAAAAAAAGTGCACATTAGTTTCACATTAATACGACAATTTTGGAAAAAGGGTTCATTATTATAAAGCGCATACTTAACTTTTGAACTGTTGAGTCTCTCCGGGCGGTCTGTTTCCTGTCTTGGGTCAGCATCTGCAAGTAAAAAAAAAAGTGCATATTAGTTCCACATTAATACGACAATTTTGGAAAAAGGGTTCATTATTATAAAGCGCATACTTAACTTTTGAACTGTTGAGATGTCCGGGCGGTCTGTTTCCTGTCTTGGGTCAGCATCTGCAAGTAAAAAAAAAAGTGCACATTAGTTCCACATTAATACGACAATTTTGGAAAAAGGGGCCATTAACATAAAGCGCATACTTAACTTTTGAACTGTTGAGATGTCCGGGCGGTCTGTTTCCTGTCTTGGGTCAGCATCTGCAAGTAAAAAAAAAAGTGCACATTAGTTCCACATTAATACGACAATTTTGGAAAAAGGGGCCATTAACATAAAGCGCATACTTAACTTTTGAACTGTTGAGTCTGTCCGGGCGGTCTGGTTCCTGTCTTGGGTCAGCATCTGCAAGTAAAAAAAAAAGTGCACATTAGTTCCACATTAATACGACAATTTTGGAAAAAGGGGCCATTAACATAAAGCGCATACTTAACTTTTGAACTGTTGAGTCTGTTCGGGCGGTCTGGTTCCTGTCTTGGGTCAGCATCTGCAAGTAAAAAAAAAAGTGCACATTAGTTCCACATTAATACGACAATTTTGGAAAAAGGGGCCATTAACATAAAGCGCATACTTAACTTTTGAACTGTTGAGTCTCTCCGGGCGGTCTGTTTCCTGTCTTGGGTCAGCATCTGCAAGTAAAAAAAAAAGTGCATATTAGTTCCACATTAATACGACAATTTTGGAAAAAGGGGCCATTAACATAAAGGGCATACTTAACTTTTGAACTGTTGAGATGTCCGGGCGGTCTGTTTCCTGTCTTGGGTCAGCATCTGCAAGTAAAAAAAAAAGTGCATATTAGTTCCACATTAATACGACAATTTTGGAAAAAGGGTTCATTAACATAAAGTGCATACTTAACTTTTGAACTGTTGAGATGTCCAGGCGGTCTGTTTCCTGTCTTGGGTCAGCATCTGCAAGTAAAAAAAAAGTGCACATTAGTTCCACATTAATACGACAATTTTGGAAAAAGGGGCCATTAACATAAAGCGCATACTTAACTTTTGAACTGTTGAGTCTGTCCGGGCGGTCTGGTTCCTGTCTTGGGTCAGCATCTGCAAGTAAAAAAAAAATGCACATTAGTTCCACATTAATACGACAATTTTGGAAAAAGGGGCCATTAACATAAAGCGCATACTTAACTTTTGAACTGTTGAGTCTGTCCGGGCGGTCTGTTTCCTGTCTTGGGTCAGCATCTGCAAGTAAAAAAAAAAGTGCACATTAGTTCCACATTAATACGACAATTTTGGAAAAAGGGGCCATTAACATAAAGCGCATACTTAACTTTTGAACTGTTGAGTCTCTCCAGGCGGTCTGTTTCCTGTCTTGGGTCAGCATCTGCAAGTAAAAAAAAAAGTGCACATTAGTTCCACATTAATACGACAATTTTGGAAAAAGGGGCCATTAACATAAAGCGCATACTTAACTTTTGAACTGTTGAGATGTCCGGGCGGTCTGTTTCCTGTCTTGGGTCAGCATCTGCAAGTAAAAAAAAAAGTGCACATTAGTTCCACATTAATACGACAATTTTGGAAAAAGGGGCCATTAACATAAAGCGCATACTTAACTTTTGAACTGTTGAGTCTGTCCGGGCGGTCTGTTTCCTGTCTTGGGTCAGCATCTGCAAGTAAAAAAAAAAGTGCACATTAGTTCCACATTAATACGACAATTTTGGAAAAAGGGGCCATTAACATAAAGCGCATACTTAACTTTTGAACTGTTGAGTCTCTCCGGGCGGTCTGTTTCCTGTCTTGGGTCAGCATCTGCAAGTAAAAAAAAAGTGCACATTAGTTCCACATTAATACGACAATTTTGGAAAAAGGGGCCATTAACATAAAGCGCATACTTAACTTTTGAACTGTTGAGTCTCTCCGGGCGGTCTGTTTCCTGTCTTGGGTCAGCATCTGCAAGTAAAAAAAAAGTGCACATTAGTTCCACATTAATACGACAATTTTGGAAAAAGGGGCCATTAACATAAAGCGCATACTTAACTTTTGAACTGTTGAGATGTCCGGGCGGTCTGTTTCCTGTCTTGGGTCAGCATCTGCAAGTAAAAAAAAAAGTGCACATTAGTTCCACAGTAATACGACAATTTTGGAAAAAGGGGCCATTAACATAAAGCGCATACTTAACTTTTGAACTGTTGAGTCTGTCCAGGCGGTCTGGTTCCTGTCTTGGGTCAGCATCTGCAAGTAAAAAAAAAAGTGCACATTAGTTCCACATTAATACGACAATTTTGGAAAAAGAGGCCATTAACATAAAGCGCATACTTAACTTTTGAACTGTTGATTCTGTCCGGGCGGTCTGGTTCCTGTCTTGGGTCAGCATCTGCAAGTAAAAAAAAAAGTGCACATTAGTTCCACATTAATACGACAATTTTGGAAAAAGGGGCCATTAACATAAAGCGCATACTTAACTTTTGAACTGTTGAGTCTGTCCGGGCGGTCTGGTTCCTGTCTTGGGTCAGCATCTGCAAGTAAAAAAAAGTGCACATTAGTTCCAAATTAATACGACAATTTTGGAAAAAGGGGCCATTAACATAAAGCGCATACTTAACTTTTGAACTGTTGAGTCTCTCCGGGCGGTCTGTTTCCTGTCTTGGGTCAGCATCTGCAAGTAAAAAAAAAAGTGCACATTAGTTCCACATTAATACGACAATTTTGGAAAAAGGGGCCATTAACATAAAGCGCATACTTAACTTTTGAACTGTTGAGATGTGCGGGCGGTCTGGTTCCTGTCTTGGGTCAGCATCTGCAAGTAAAAAAAAAAGTGCACATTAGTTCCACATTAATACGACAATTTTGGAAAAAGGGTTCATTAACATAAAGCGCATACTTAACTTTTGAACTGTTGAGATGTCCAGGCGGTCTGTTTCCTGTCTTGGGTCAGCATCTGCAAGTAAAAAAAAAAGTGCACATTAGTTCCACATTAATACGACAATTTTGGAAAAAGGGGCCATTAACATAAAGCGCATACTTAACTTTTGAACTGTTGAGTCTGTCCGGGCGGTCTGGTTCCTGTCTTGGGTCAGCATCTGCAAGTAAAAAAAAAAGTGCACATTAGTTCCACATTAATACGACAATTTTGGAAAAAGGGGCCATTAACATAAAGCGCATACTTAACTTTTGAACTGTTGAGTCTGTCCGGGCGGTCTGGTTCCTGTCTTGGGTCAGCATCTGCAAGTAAAAAAAAGTGCACATTAGTTCCAAATTAATACGACAATTTTGGAAAAAGGGGCCATTAACATAAAGCGCATACTTAACTTTTGAACTGTTGAGTTTCTCCGGGCGGTCTGTTTCCTGTCTTGGGTCAGCATCTGCAAGTAAAAAAAAAAGTGCACATTAGTTCCACATTAATACGACAATTTTGGAAAAAGGGGCCATTAACATAAAGCGCATACTTAACTTTTGAACTGTTGAGTCTGTCCGGGCGGTCTGGTTCCTGTCTTGGGTCAGCATCTGCAAGTAAAAAAAAAAGTGCACATTAGTTCCACATTAATACGACAATTTTGGAAAAAGGGGCCATTAACATAAAGCGCATACTTAACTTTTGAACTGTTGAGATGTCCGGGCGGTCTGTTTCCTGTCTTGGGTCAGCATCTGCAAGTAAAAAAAAAAGTGCACATTAGTTCCACATTAATACGACAATTTTGGAAAAAGGGGCCATTAACATAAAGCGCATACTTAACTTTTGAACTGTTGAGTCTGTCCGGGCGGTCTGTTTCCTGTCTTGGGTCAGCATCTGCAAGTAAAAAAAAAAGTGCACATTAGTTCCACATTAATACGACAATTTTGGAAAAAGGGGCCATTAACATAAAGCGCATACTTAACTTTTGAACTGTTGAGTCTCTCCAGGCGGTCTGTTTCCTGTCTTGGGTCAGCATCTGCAAGTAAAAAAAAAAGTGCACATTAGTTCCACATTAATACGACAATTTTGGAAAAAGGGGCCATTAACATAAAGCGCATACTTAACTTTTGAACTGTTGAGATGTCCGGGCGGTCTGTTTCCTGTCTTGGGTCAGCATCTGCAAGTAAAAAAAAAAGTGCACATTAGTTCCACATTAATACGACAATTTTGGAAAAAGGGGCCATTAACATAAAGCGCATACTTAACTTTTGAACTGTTGAGTCTGTCCGGGCGGTCTGTTTCCTGTCTTGGGTCAGCATCTGCAAGTAAAAAAAAAAGTGCACATTAGTTCCACATTAATACGACAATTTTGGAAAAAGGGGCCATTAACATAAAGCGCATACTTAACTTTTGAACTGTTGAGTCTCTCCGGGCGGTCTGTTTCCTGTCTTGGGTCAGCATCTGCAAGTAAAAAAAAAGTGCACATTAGTTCCACATTAATACGACAATTTTGGAAAAAGGGGCCATTAACATAAAGCGCATACTTAACTTTTGAACTGTTGAGTCTCTCCGGGCGGTCTGTTTCCTGTCTTGGGTCAGCATCTGCAAGTAAAAAAAAAGTGCACATTAGTTCCACATTAATACGACAATTTTGGAAAAAGGGGCCATTAACATAAAGCGCATACTTAACTTTTGAACTGTTGAGATGTCCGGGCGGTCTGTTTCCTGTCTTGGGTCAGCATCTGCAAGTAAAAAAAAAAGTGCACATTAGTTCCACAGTAATACGACAATTTTGGAAAAAGGGGCCATTAACATAAAGCGCATACTTAACTTTTGAACTGTTGAGTCTGTCCAGGCGGTCTGGTTCCTGTCTTGGGTCAGCATCTGCAAGTAAAAAAAAAAGTGCACATTAGTTCCACTTAATACGACAATTTTGGAAAAAGAGGCCATTAACATAAAGCGCATACTTAACTTTTGAACTGTTGATTCTGTCCGGGCGGTCTGGTTCCTGTCTTGGGTCAGCATCTGCAAGTAAAAAAAAAAGTGCACATTAGTTCCACATTAATACGACAATTTTGGAAAAAGGGGCCATTAACATAAAGCGCATACTTAACTTTTGAACTGTTGAGTCTGTCCGGGCGGTCTGGTTCCTGTCTTGGGTCAGCATCTGCAAGTAAAAAAAAGTGCACATTAGTTCCAAATTAATACGACAATTTTGGAAAAAGGGGCCATTAACATAAAGCGCATACTTAACTTTTGAACTGTTGAGTCTCTCCGGGCGGTCTGTTTCCTGTCTTGGGTCAGCATCTGCAAGTAAAAAAAAAAGTGCACATTAGTTCCACATTAATACGACAATTTTGGAAAAAGGGGCCATTAACATAAAGCGCATACTTAACTTTTGAACTGTTGAGATGTGCGGGCGGTCTGGTTCCTGTCTTGGGTCAGCATCTGCAAGTAAAAAAAAAAGTGCACATTAGTTCCACATTAATACGACAATTTTGGAAAAAGGGTTCATTAACATAAAGCGCATACTTAACTTTTGAACTGTTGAGATGTCCAGGCGGTCTGTTTCCTGTCTTGGGTCAGCATCTGCAAGTAAAAAAAAAAGTGCACATTAGTTCCACATTAATACGACAATTTTGGAAAAAGGGGCCATTAACATAAAGCGCATACTTAACTTTTGAACTGTTGAGTCTGTCCGGGCGGTCTGGTTCCTGTCTTGGGTCAGCATCTGCAAGTAAAAAAAAAAGTGCACATTAGTTCCACATTAATACGACAATTTTGGAAAAAGGGGCCATTAACATAAAGCGCATACTTAACTTTTGAACTGTTGAGTCTGTCCGGGCGGTCTGTTTCCTGTCTTGGGTCAGCATCTGCAAGTTAAAAAAAAAGTGCACATTAGTTCCACATTAATACGACAATTTTGGAAAAAGGGGCCATTAACATAAAGCGCATACTTAACTTTTGAACTGTTGAGTCTGTCCGGGCGGTCTGGTGCCTGTCTTGGGTCAGCATCTGCAAGTAAAAAAAAAAGTGCACATTAGTTCCACATTAATACGACAATTTTGGAAAAAGGGGCCATTAACATAAAGCGCATACTTAACTTTTGAACTGTTGAGTGTCTCTGGGCGGTCTGTTTCCTGTCTTGGGTCAGCATCTGCAAGTAAAAAAAAAAGTGCACATTAGTTCCACATTAATACGACAATTTTGGAAAAAGGGGCCATTAACATAAAGCGCATACTTAACTTTTGAACTGTTGAGATGTCCGGGCGGTCTGTTTCCTGTCTTGGGTCAGCATCTGCAAGTAAAAAAAAAAGTGCACATTAGTTCCACATTAATACGACAATTTTGGAAAAAGGGTTGATTAACATAAAGCGCATACTTAACTTTTGAACTGTTGAGTCTGTCCGGGCGGTCTGGTTCCTGTCTTGGGTCAGCATCTGCAAGTAAAAAAAAAAGTGCACATTAGTTCCACATTAATACGACAATTTTGGAAAAAGGGGCCATTAACATAAAGCGCATACTTAACTTTTGAACTGTTGAGTCTGTCCGGGCAGTCTGTTTCCTGTCTTGGGTCAGCATCTGCAAGTAAAAAAAAAAGTGCACATTAGTTCCACATTAATACGACAAATTTGGAAAAAGGGGCCATTAACATAAAGCGCATACTTAACTTTTGAACTGTTGAGTCTGTCCGGGCGGTCTGTTTCCTGTCTTGGGTCAGCATCTGCAAGTAAAAAAAAAGTGCACATTAGTTCCACATTAATACGACAATTTTGGAAAAAGGGGCCATTAACATAAAGCGCATACTTAACTTTTGAACTGTTGAGTCTCTCCGGGCGGTCTGTTTCCGGTCTTGAGTCAGCATCTGCAAGTAAAAAAAAAAGTGCACATTAGTTCCACATTAATACGACAATTTTGGAAAAAGGGGCCATTAACATAAAGCGCATACTTAACTTTTGAACTGTTGAGTCTGTCCGGGCGGTCTGGTTCCTGTCTTGGGTCAGCATCTGCAAGTAAAAAAAAAAGTGCACATTAGTTCCACATTAATACGACAATTTTGGAAAAAGGGTTCATTAACATAAAGCGCATACTTAACTTTTGAACTGTTGAGATGTCCAGGCGGTCTGTTTCCTGTCTTGGGTCAGCATCTGCAAGTAAAAAAAAAAGTGCACATTAGTTCCACATTAATACGACAATTTTGGAAAAAGGGGCCATTAACATAAAGCGCATACTTAACTTTTGAACTGTTGAGTCTGTCCAGGCGGTCTGGTTCCTGTCTTGGGTCAGCATCTGCAAGTAAAAAAAAAAGTGCACATTAGTTCCACATTAATACGACAATTTTGGAAAAAGGGGCCATTAACATAAAGCGCATACTTAACTTTTGAACTGTTGAGTCTGTCCGGGCGGTCTGTTTCCTGTCTTGGGTCAGCATCTGCAAGTAAAAAAAAAAGTGCACATTAGTTCCACATTAATACGACAATTTTGGAAAAAGGGGCCATTAACATAAAGCGCATACTTAACTTTTGAACTGTTGAGTCTGTCCGGGCGGTCTGGTTCCTGTCTTAGGTCAGCATCTGCAAGTAAAAAAAAAAGTGCACATTAGTTCCACATTAATACGACAATTTTGGAAAAAGGGGCCATTAACATAAAGCGCATACTTAACTTTTGAACTGTTGAGTGTCTCTGGGCGGTCTGTTTCCTGTCTTGGGTCAGCATCTGCAAGTAAAAAAAAAAGTGCACATTAGTTCCACATTAATACGACAATTTTGGAAAAAGGGGCCATTAACATAAAGCGCATACTTAACTTTTGAACTGTTGAGATGTCCGGGCGGTCTGTTTCCTGTCTTGGATCAGCATCTGCAAGTAAAAAAAAAAGTGCACATTAGTTCCACATTAATACGACAATTTTGGAAAAAGGGTTCATTAACATAAAGCGCATACTTAACTTTTGAACTGTTGAGTCTGTCCGGGCGGTCTGGTTCCTGTCTTGGGTCAGCATCTGCAAGTAAAAAAAAAAGTGCACATTAGTTCCACATTAATACGACAATTTTGGAAAAAGGGGCCATTAACATAAAGCGCATACTTAACTTTTGAACTGTTGAGTCTGTCCGGGCAGTCTGTTTCCTGTCTTGGGTCAGCATCTGCAAGTAAAAAAAAAAGTGCACATTAGTTCCACATTAATACGACAAATTTGGAAAAAGGGGCCATTAACATAAAGCGCATACTTAACTTTTGAACTGTTGAGTCTGTCCGGGCGGTCTGTTTCCTGTCTTGGGTCAGCATCTGCAAGTAAAAAAAAAGTGCACATTAGTTCCACATTAATACGACAATTTTGGAAAAAGGGGCCATTAACATAAAGCGCATACTTAACTTTTGAACTGTTGAGTCTCTCCGGGCGGTCTGTTTCCTGTCTTGAGTCAGCATCTGCAAGTAAAAAAAAAAGTGCACATTAGTTCCACATTAATACGACAATTTTGGAAAAAGGGGCCATTAACATAAAGCGCATACTTAACTTTTGAACTGTTGAGATGTCCGGGCGGTCTGTTTCCTGTCTTGGGTCAGCATCTGCAAGTAAAAAAAAAAGTGCACATTAGTTCCACATTAATACGACAATTTTGGAAAAAGGGCCATTAACATAAAGCGCATACTTAACTTTTGAACTGTTGAGTATGTCCGGGCGGTCTGGTTCCTGTCTTGGGTCAGCATCTGCAAGTAAAAAAAAAAGTGCACATTAGTTCCACATTAATACGACAATTTTGGAAAAAGGGGCCATTAACATAAAGCGCATACTTAACTTTTGAACTGTTGAGTCTGTCCGGGTGGTCTGGTTCCTGTCTTGGGTCAGCATCTGCAAGTAAAAAAAAAAGTGCACATTAGTTCCACATTAATACAACAATGTTGGAAAAAGGGGCCATTAACATAAAGCGCATACTTAACTTTTGAACTGTTGAGTCTCTCTGGGCGGTCTGTTTCCTGTCTTGGGTCAGCATCTGCAAGTAAAAAAAAAGTGCACATTAGTTCCACATTAATACGACAATTTTGGAAAAAGGGGCCATTAACATAAAGCACATACTTAACTTTTGAACTGTTGAGATGTCCGAGCGGTCTGTTTCCTGTCTTGGGTCAGCATCTGCAAGTAAAAAAAAAAGTGCACATTAGTTCCACATTAATACGACAATTTTGGAAAAAGGGGCCATTAACATAAAGCGCATACTTAACTTTTGAACTGTTGAGTATGTCCGGGCGGTCTGGTTCCTGTCTTGGGTCAGCATCTGCAAGTAAAAAAAAAAGTGCACATTAGTTCCACATTAATACGACAATTTTGGAAAAAGGGGCCATTAACATAAAGCGCATACTTAACTTTTGAACTGTTGAGTCTGTCCGGGTGGTCTGGTTCCTGTCTTGGGTCAGCATCTGCAAGTAAAAAAAAAAGTGCACATTAGTTCCACATTAATACAACAATGTTGGAAAAAGGGGCCATTAACATAAAGCGCATACTTAACTTTTGAACTGTTGAGTCTCTCTGGGCGGTCTGTTTCCTGTCTTGGGTCAGCATCTGCAAGTAAAAAAAAAGTGCACATTAGTTCCACATTAATACGACAATTTTGGAAAAAGGGGCCATTAACATAAAGCGCATACTTAACTTTTGAACTGTTGAGATGTCCGGGCGGTCTGTTTCCTGTCTTGGGTCAGCATCTGCAAGTAAAAAAAAAAGTGCACATTAGTTCCACATTAATACGACAATTTTGGAAAAAGGGGCCATTAACATAAAGCGCATACTTAACTTTTGAACTGTTGAGATGTCCGGGCGGTCTGTTTCCTGTCTTGGGTCAGCATCTGCAAGTAAAAAAAAAGTGCACATTAGTTCCATATTAATACGACAATTTTGGAAAAAGGGGCCATTAACATAAAGCGCATACTTAACTTTTGAACTGTTGAGTCTGTCCGGGCGTCTGGTTCCTGTCTTGGGTCAGCATCTGCAAGTAAAAAAAAAAGTGCACATTAGTTCCATATTAATACGACAATTTTGGAAAAAGGGGCCATTAACATAAAGCGCATACTTAACTTTTGAACTGTTGAGATGTTCGGGCGGTCTGGTTCCTGTCTTGGGTCAGCATCTGCAAGTAAAAAAAAAAGTGCACATTAGTTCCACATTAATACGACAATTTTGGAAAAAGGGGCCATTAACATAAAGCGCATACTTAACTTTTGAACTGTTGAGTCTGTCCGGGCGGTCTGTTTCCTGTCTTGGGTCAGCATCTGCAAGTAAAAAAAAAAGTGCACATTAGTTCCACATTAATACGACAATTTTGGAAAAAGGGGCCATTAACATAAAGCGCATACTTAACTTTTGAACTGTTGAGTCTCTCCGGGCGGTCTGTTTCCTGTCTTGGGTCAGCATCTGCAAGTAAAAAAAAAAGTGCATATTAGTTCCACATTAATACGACAATTTTGGAAAAAGGGGCCATTAACATAAAGCGCATACTTAACTTTTGAACTGTTGAGTCTCTCCGGGCGGTCTGTTTCCTGTCTTGGGTCAGCATCTGCAAGTAAAAAAAAAAGTGCATATTAGTTCCACATTAATACGACAATTTTGGAAAAAGGGTTCATTATTATAAAGCGCATACTTAACTTTTGAACTGTTGAGATGTCCGGGCGGTCTGTTTCCTGTCTTGGGTCAGCATCTGCAAGTAAAAAAAAAAGTGCACATTAGTTCCACATTAATACGACAATTTTGGAAAAAGGGGCCATTAACATAAAGCGCATACTTAACTTTTGAACTGTTGAGTGTCTCCGGGCGGTCTGTTTCCTGTCTTGGGTCAGCATCTGCAAGTAAAAAAAAAGTGCACATTAGTTTCACATTAATACGACAATTTTGGAAAAAGGGTTCATTATTATAAAGCGCATACTTAACTTTTGAACTGTTGAGTCTCTCCGGGCGGTCTGTTTCCTGTCTTGGGTCAGCATCTGCAAGTAAAAAAAAAAGTGCATATTAGTTCCACATTAATACAACAATTTTGGAAAAAGGGTTCATTATTATAAAGCGCATACTTAACTTTTGAACTGTTGAGATGTCCGGGCGGTCTGTTTCCTGTCTTGGGTCAGCATCTGCAAGTAAAAAAAAAAGTGCACATTAGTTCCACATTAATACGACAATTTTGGAAAAAGGGGCCATTAACATAAAGCGCATACTTAACTTTTGAACTGTTGAGATGTCCGGGCGGTCTGTTTCCTGTCTTGGGTCAGCATCTGCAAGTAAAAAAAAAAGTGCACATTAGTTCCACATTAATACGACAATTTTGGAAAAAGGGTTCATTATTATAAAGCGCATACTTAACTTTTGAACTGTTGAGATGTCCAGGTGGTCTGTTTCCTGTCTTGGGTCAGCATCTGCAAGTAAAAAAAAAAGTGCAGATTAGTTCCACATTAATACGACAATTTTGGAAAAAGGGGCCATTAACATAAAGCGCATACTTAACTTTTGAACTGTTGAGTCTGTCCGGGCGGTCTGGTTCCTGTCTTGGGTCAGCATCTGCAAGTAAAAAAAAAAGTGCACATTAGTTCCACATTTATACGACAATTTTGGAAAAAGGGGCCATTAACATAAAGCGCATACTTAACTTTTGAACTGTTGAGTCTGTCCGGGCGGTCTGGTTCCTGTCTTGGGTCAGCATCTGCAAGTAAAAAAAAAAGTGCACATTAGTTCCACATTAATACGACAATTTTGGAAAAAGGGGCCATTAACATAAAGCGCATACTTAACTTTTGAACTGTTGAGTCTGTTCGGGCGGTCTGGTTCCTGTCTTGGGTCAGCATCTGCAAGTAAAAAAAAAAGTGCACATTAGTTCCACATTAATACGACAATTTTGGAAAAAGGGGCCATTAACATAAAGCGCATACTTAACTTTTGAACTGTTGAGTCTCTCCGGGCGGTCTGTTTCCTGTCTTGGGTCAGCATCTGCAAGTAAAAAAAAAAGTGCATATTAGTTCCACATTAATACGACAATTTTGGAAAAAGGGGCCATTAACATAAAGGGCATACTTAACTTTTGAACTGTTGAGATGTCCGGGCGGTCTGTTTCCTGTCTTGGGTCAGCATCTGCAAGTAAAAAAAAAAGTGCACATTAGTTCCACATTAATACGACAATTTTGGAAAAAGGGGCCATTAACATAAAGCGCATACTTAACTTTTGAACTGTTGAGTCTGTCCGGGCGGTCTGGTTCCTATCTTGGGTCAGCATCTGCAAGTAAAAAAAAAAGTGCACATTAGTTCCACATTAATACGACAATTTTGGAAAAAGGGGCCATTAACATAAAGCGCATACTTAACTTTTGAACTGTTGAGTCTGTCCGGGCGGTCTGTTTCCTGTCTTGGGTCAGCATCTGCAAGTAAAAAAAAAAGTGCACATTAGTTCCACATTAATACGACAATTTTGGAAAAAGGGGCCATTAACATAAAGCGCATACTTAACTTTTGAACTGTTGAGTCTGTTCGGGCGGTCTGTTTCCTGTCTTGGGTCAGCATCTGCAAGTAAAAAAAAAAGTGCACATTAGTTCCACATTAATGCGACAATTTTGGAAAAAGGGGCCATTAACATAAAGCGCATACTTAACTTTTGAACTGTTGAGTCTCTCCGGGCGGTCTGTTTCCTGTCTTGGGTCAGCATCTGCAAGTAAAAAAAAAAGTGCACATTAGTTCCACATTAATACGACAATTTTGGAAAAAGGGGCCATTAACATAAAGCGCATACTTAACTTTTGAACTGTTGAGTCTGTCCGGGCGGTCTGGTTCCTGTCTTGGGTCAGCATCTGCAAGTAAAAAAAAAAGTGCACATTAGTTCCACATTAATACGACAATTTTGGAAAAAGGGGCCATTAACATAAAGCGCATACTTAACTTTTGAACTGTTGAGTCTCTCTGGGCGGTCTGTTTCCTGTCTTGGGTCAGCATCTGCAAGTAAAAAAAAAGTGCACATTAGTTCCACATTAATACGACAATTTTGGAAAAAGGGGCCATTAACATAAAGCGCATACTTAACTTTTGAACTGTTGAGATGTCCGGGCGGTCTGTTTCCTGTCTTGGGTCAGCATCTGCAAGGAAAAAAAAAGGGCACATTAGTTCCACATTAATACGACAATTTTGGAAAAAGGGCTCATTATTATAAAGCGCATACTTAACTTTTGAACTGTTGAGATGTCCAGGTGGTCTGTTTCCTGTCTTGGGTCAGCATCTGCAAGTAAAAAAAAAAGTGCTCATTAGTTCCACATTAATACGACAATTTTGGAAAAAGGGTTCATAAACATAAAGCGCATACTTAACTTTTGAACTGTTGAGTCTCTCCGGGCGGTCTGGTTCCTGTCTTGGGTCAGCATCTGCAAGTAAAAAAAAAGTGCACATTAGTTCCACATTAATACGACAATTTTGGAAAAAGGGGCCATTAACATAAAGCGCATACTTAACTTTTGAACTGTTGAGTCTGTCCGGGCAGTCTGTTTCCTGTCTTGGGTCAGCATCTGCAAGTAAAAAAAAAAGTGCACATTAGTTCCACATTAATACGACAATTTTGGAAAAAGGGGCCATTAACATAAAGCGCAAACTTAACTTTTGAACTGTTGAGTCTGTCCGGGCGGTCTGGTTCCTGTCTTGGGTCAGCATCTGCAAGTAAAAAAAAAAGTGCACATTAGTTCCACATTAATACGACAATTTTGGAAAAAGGGTTCATAAACATAAAGCGCATACTTAACTTTTGAACTGTTGAGATGTCCAGGCGGTCTGTTTCCTGTCTTGGGTCAGCATCTGCAAGTAAAAAAAAAAGTGCACATTAGTTCCACATTAATACGACAATTTTGGAAAAAGGGGCCATTAACATAAAGCGCATACTTAACTTTTGAACTGTTGAGTCTGTCCGGGCGGTCTGGTTCCTGTCTTGGGTCAGCATCTGCAAGTAAAAAAAAAAGTGCACATTAGTTCCACATTAATATGACAATTTTGAAAAAAGGGGCCATTAACATAAAGCGCATACTTAACTTTTGAACTGTTGAGTCTGTCCGGGCGGTCTGGTTCCTGTTTTGGGTCAGCATCTGCAAGTAAAAAAAAAGTGCACATTAGTTCCACATTAATACGACAATTTTGGAAAAAGGGGCCATTAACATAAAGCGCATACTTAACTTTTGAACTGTTGAGTCTGTCCGGGCGGTCTGGTTCCTGTCTTGGGTCAGCATCTGCAAGTAAAAAAAAAAGTGCACATTAGTTCCACATTAATACGACAATTTTGGAAAAAGGGGCCATTAACATAAAGCGCATACTTAACTTTTGAACTGTTGAGTCTGTCCGGGCGGTCTGTTTCCTGTCTGGGGTCAGCATCTGCAAGTAAAAAAAAAAGTGCACATTAGTTCCACATTAATACGACAATTTTGGAAAAAGGGGCCATAAACATAAAGCGCATACTTAACTTTTGAACTGTTGAGTCTGTCCGGGCGGTCTGGTTCCTGTCTTGGGTCAGCATCTGCAAGTAAAAAAAAAAGTGCACATTAGTTCCACATTAATACAACAATTTTGGAAAAAGGGTTCATAAACATAAAGCGCATACTTAACTTTTGAACTATTGAGATGTCCAGGCGGTCTGTTTCCTGTCTTGGGTCAGCATCTGAAAGTAAAAAAAAAGTGCACATTAGTTCCACATCAATACGACAATTTTGGAAAAAGGGGCCATTAACATAAAGCGCATACTTAACTTTTGAACTGTTGAGTCTGTCCGGGCGGTCTGGTTCCTGTCTTGGGTCAGCATCTGCAAGTTAAAAAAAAAGTGCACATTAGTTCCACATTAATACGACAATTTTGGAAAAAGGGGCCATTAACATAAAGCGCATACTTAACTTTTGAACTGTTGAGTCTGTCCGGGCGGTCTGTTTCCTGTCTTGGGTCAGCATCTGCAATTAAAAAAAAAAGTGCACATTAGTTCTACATTAATACGTCAATTTTGGAAAAAGGGGCCATTAACATAAAGCGCATACTTAACTTTTGAACTGTTGAGTCTGTTCGGGCGGTCTGGTTCCTGTCTTGGGTCAGCATCTGCAAGTAAAAAAAAAAGTGCACATTAGTTCCACATTAATACGACAATTTTGGAAAAAGGGGCCATTAACATAAAGCGCATACTTAACTTTTGAACTGTTGAGTCTGTCCGGGCGGTCTGTTTCCTGTCTTGGGTCAGCATCTGCAAGTAAAAAAAAAAGTGCATATTAGTTCCACATTAATACGACAATTTTGGAAAAAGGGGCCATTAACATAAAGGGCATACTTAACTTTTGAACTGTTGAGATGTCCGGGCGGTCTGTTTCCTGTCTTGGGTCAGCATCTGCAAGTAAAAAAAAAAGTGCACATTAGTTCCACATTAATACGACAATTTTGGAAAAAGGGGCCATTAACATAAAGCGCATACTTAACTTTTGAACTGTTGAGTCTCTCCGGGCGGTCTGGTTCCTATCTTGGGTCAGCATCTGCAAGTAAAAAAAAAAGTGCACATTAGTTCCACATTAATACGACAATTTTGGAAAAAGGGGCCATTAACATAAAGCGCATACTTAACTTTTGAACTGTTGAGTCTGTCCGGGCGGTCTGTTTCCTGTCTTGGGTCAGCATCTGCAAGTAAAAAAAAAAGTGCACATTAGTTCCACATTAATACGACAATTTTGGAAAAAGGGGCCATAAACATAAAGCGCATACTTAACTATTGAACTGTTGAGTCTGTCCGGGCGGTCTGGTTCCTGTCTTGGGTCAGCATCTGCAAGTAAAAAAAAAAGTGCACATTAGTTCCACATTAATACAACAATTTTGGAAAAAGGGTTCATAAACATAAAGCGCATACTTAACTTTTGAACTATTGAGATGTCCAGGCGGTCTGTTTCCTGTCTTGGGTCAGCATCTGAAAGTAAAAAAAAAGTGCACATTAGTTCCACATCAATACGACAATTTTGGAAAAAGGGGCCATTAACATAAAGCGCATACTTAACTTTTGAACTGTTGAGTCTGTCCGGGCGGTCTGGTTCCTGTCTTGGGTCAGCATCTGCAAGTTAAAAAAAAAGTGCACATTAGTTCCACATTAATACGACAATTTTGGAAAAAGGGGCCATTAACATAAAGCGCATACTTAACTTTTGAACTGTTGAGTCTGTCCGGGCGGTCTGTTTCCTGTCTTGGGTCAGCATCTGCAATTAAAAAAAAAAGTGCACATTAGTTCTACATTAATACGTCAATTTTGGAAAAAGGGGCCATTAACATAAAGCGCATACTTAACTTTTGAACTGTTGAGTCTGTTCGGGCGGTCTGGTTCCTGTCTTGGGTCAGCATCTGCAAGTAAAAAAAAAAGTGCACATTAGTTCCACATTAATACGACAATTTTGGAAAAAGGGGCCATTAACATAAAGCGCATACTTAACTTTTGAACTGTTGAGTCTGTCCGGGCAGTCTGTTTCCTGTCTTGGGTCAGCATCTGCAAGTAAAAAAAAAAGTGCACATTAGTTCCACATTAATACGACAATTTTGGAAAAAGGGGCCATTAACATAAAGCGCATACTTAACTTTTGAACTGTTGAGTCTCTCCAGGCGGTCTGTTTCCTGTCTTGGGTCAGCATCTGCAAGTAAAAAAAAAAGTGCACATTAGTTCCACATTAATACGACAATTTTGGAAAAAGGGGCCATTAACATAAAGCGCATACTTAACTTTTGAACTGTTGAGTCTGTCCGGGTGGTCTGTTTCCTGTCTTGGGTCAGCATCTGCAAGTAAAAAAAAAAGTGCACATTAGTTCCACATTAATACGACAATTTTGGAAAAAGGGGCCATTAACATAAAGCGCATACTTAACTTTTGAACTGTTGAGTCTGTCCGGGCGGTCTGGTTCCTGTCTTGGGTCAGCATCTGCAAGTAAAAAAAAAAGTGCACATTAGTTCCACATTAATACGACAATTTTGGAAAAAGGGGCCATTAACATAAAGCGCATACTTAACTTTTGAACTGTTGAGATGTCCGGGCGGTCTGTTTCCTGTCTTGGGTCAGCATCTGCAAGTAAAAAAAAAAGTGCACATTAGTTCCACATTAATACGACAATTTTGGAAAAAGGGGCCATTAACATAAAGCGCATACTTAACTTTTGAACTGTTGAGTCTGTCCGGGCGGTCTGGTTCCTGTCTTGGGTCAGCATCTGCAAGTAAAAAAAAAAGTGCACATTAGTTCCACATTAATACGACAATTTTGGAAAAAGGGGCCATTAACATAAAGCGCATACTTAACTTTTGAACTGTTGAGTCTCTCCGGGCGGTCTGTTTCCTGTCTTGGGTCAGCATCTGCAAGTAAAAAAAAAAGTGCACATTAGTTCCACATTAATACGACAATTTTGGAAAAAGGGGCCATTAACATAAAGCGCATACTTAACTTTTGAACTGTTGAGTCTGTCCGGGCGGTCTGGTTCCTGTCTTGGGTCAGCATCTGCAAGTTAAAAAAAAAGTGCACATTAGTTCCACATTAATACGACAATTTTGGAAAAGAGTTCATAAACATAAAGCGCATACTTAACTTTTGAACTGTTGAGATGTCCAGGCGGTCTGTTTCCTGTCTTGGGTCAGCATCTGAAAGTAAAAAAAAAAGTGCACTTTAGTTCCACATCAATACGACAATTTTGGAAAAAGGGGCCATTAACATAAAGCGCATACTTAACTTTTGAACTGTTGAGTCTGTCCGGGCGGTCTGGTTCCTGTCTTGGGTCAGCATCTGCAAGTAAAAAAAAAAGTGCACATTAGTTCCACATTAATACGACAATTTTGGAAAAAGGGGCCATTAACATAAAGCGCATACTTAACTTTTGAACTGTTGAGTCTGTCCGGGCGGTCTGTTTCCTGTCTTGGGTCAGCATCTGCAATTAAAAAAAAAAGTGCACATTAGTTCTACATTAATACGTCAATTTTGGAAAAAGGGGCCATTAACATAAAGCGCATACTTAACTTTTGAACTGTTGAGTCTGTTCGGGCGGTCTGGTTCCTGTCTTGGGTCAGCATCTGCAAGTAAAAAAAAAAGTGCACATTAGTTCCACATTAATACGACAATTTTGGAAAAAGGGGCCATTAACATAAAGCGCATACTTAACTTTTGAACTGTTGAGTCTGTCCGGGCAGTCTGTTTCCTGTCTTGGGTCAGCATCTGCAAGTAAAAAAAAAAGTGCACATTAGTTCCACATTAATACGACAATTTTGGAAAAAGGGGCCATTAACATAAAGCGCATACTTAACTTTTGAACTGTTGAGTCTCTCCAGGCGGTCTGTTTCCTGTCTTGGGTCAGCATCTGCAAGTAAAAAAAAAAGTGCATATTAGTTCCACATTAATACGACAATTTTGGAAAAAGGGGCCATTAACATAAAGGGCATACTTAACTTTTGAACTGTTGAGATGTCCGGGCGGTCTGTTTCCTGTCTTGGGTCAGCATCTGCAAGTAAAAAAAAAAGTGCACATTAGTTCCACATTAATACGACAATTTTGGAAAAAGGGGCCATTAACATAAAGCGCATACTTAACTTTTGAACTGTTGAGTCTCTCCGGGCGGTCTGGTTCCTATCTTGGGTCAGCATCTGCAAGTAAAAAAAAAAGTGCACATTAGTTCCACATTAATACGACAATTTTGGAAAAAGGGGCCATTAACATAAAGCGCATACTTAACTTTTGAACTGTTGAGTCTGTCCGGGCGGTCTGTTTCCTGTCTTGGGTCAGCATCTGCAAGTAAAAAAAAAAGTGCACATTAGTTCCACATTAATACGACAATTTTGGAAAAAGGGGCCATAAACATAAAGCGCATACTTAACTTTTGAACTGTTGAGTCTGTCCGGGCGGTCTGGTTCCTGTCTTGGGTCAGCATCTGCAAGTAAAAAAAAAAGTGCACATTAGTTCCACATTAATACAACAATTTTGGAAAAAGGGTTCATAAACATAAAGCGCATACTTAACTTTTGAACTATTGAGATGTCCAGGCGGTCTGTTTCCTGTCTTGGGTCAGCATCTGAAAGTAAAAAAAAAGTGCACATTAGTTCCACATCAATACGACAATTTTGGAAAAAGGGGCCATTAGCATAAAGCGCATACTTAACTTTTGAACTGTTGAGTCTGTCCGGGCGGTCTGGTTCCTGTCTTGGGTCAGCATCTGCAAGTTAAAAAAAAAGTGCACATTAGTTCCACATTAATACGACAATTTTGGAAAAAGGGGCCATTAACATAAAGCGCATACTTAACTTTTGAACTGTTGAGTCTGTCCGGGCGGTCTGTTTCCTGTCTTGGGTCAGCATCTGCAATTAAAAAAAAAAGTGCACATTAGTTCTACATTAATACGTTAATTTTGGAAAAAGGGGCCATTAACATAAAGCGCATACTTAACTTTTGAACTGTTGAGTCTGTTCGGGCGGTCTGGTTCCTGTCTTGGGTCAGCATCTGCAAGTAAAAAAAAAAGTGCACATTAGTTCCACATTAATACGACAATTTTGGAAAAAGGGGCCATTAACATAAAGCGCATACTTAACTTTTGAACTGTTGAGTCTGTCCGGGCAGTCTGTTTCCTGTCTTGGGTCAGCATCTGCAAGTAAAAAAAAAAGTGCACATTAGTTCCACATTAATACGACAATTTTGGAAAAAGGGGCCATTAACATAAAGCGCATACTTAACTTTTGAACTGTTGAGTCTCTCCAGGCGGTCTGTTTCCTGTCTTGGGTCAGCATCTGCAAGTAAAAAAAAAAGTGCATATTAGTTCCACATTAATACGACAATTTTGGAAAAAGGGGCCATTAACATAAAGGGCATACTTAACTTTTGAACTGTTGAGATGTCCGGGCGGTCTGTTTCCTGTCTTGGGTCAGCATCTGCAAGTAAAAAAAAAAGTGCACATTAGTTCCACATTAATACGACAATTTTGGAAAAAGGGGCCATTAACATAAAGCGCATACTTAACTTTTGAACTGTTGAGTCTCTCCGGGCGGTCTGGTTCCTATCTTGGGTCAGCATCTGCAAGTAAAAAAAAAAGTGCACATTAGTTCCACATTAATACGACAATTTTGGAAAAAGGGGCCATTAACATAAAGCGCATACTTAACTTTTGAACTGTTGAGTCTGTCCGGGCGGTCTGTTTCCTGTCTTGGGTCAGCATCTGCAAGTAAAAAAAAAAGTGCACATTAGTTCCACATTAATACGACAATTTTGGAAAAAGGGGCCATTAACATAAAGCGCATACTTAACTTTTGAACTGTTGAGTCTCTCCGGGCGGTCTGTTTCCTGTCTTGGGTCAGCATCTGCAAGTAAAAAAAAAAGTGCACATTAGTTCCACATTAATACGACAATTTTGGAAAAAGGGGCCATTAACATAAAGCGCATACTTAACTTTTGAACTGTTGAGTCTGTCCGGGTGGTCTGTTTCCTGTCTTGGGTCAGCATCTGCAAGTAAAAAAAAAAGTGCACATTAGTTCCACATTAATACGACAATTTTGGAAAAAGGGGCCATTAACATAAAGCGCATACTTAACTTTTGAACTGTTGAGTCTGTCCGGGCGGTCTGGTTCCTGTCTTGGGTCAGCATCTGCAAGTAAAAAAAAAAGTGCACATTAGTTCCACATTAATACGACAATTTTGGAAAAAGGGGCCATTAACATAAAGCGCATACTTAACTTTTGAACTGTTGAGATGTCTGGGCGGTCTGTTTCCTGTCTTGGGTCAGCATCTGCAAGTAAAAAAAAAAGTGCACATTAGTTCCACATTAATACGACAATTTTGGAAAAAGGGGCCATTAACATAAAGCGCATACTTAACTTTTGAACTGTTGAGTCTGTCCGGGCGGTCTGGTTCCTGTCTTGGGTCAGCATCTGCAAGTAAAAAAAAAAGTGCACATTAGTTCCACATTAATACGACAATTTTGGAAAAAGGGGCCATTAACATAAAGCGCATACTTAACTTTTGAACTGTTGAGTCTCTCCGGGCGGTCTGTTTCCTGTCTTGGGTCAGCATCTGCAAGTAAAAAAAAAAGTGCACATTAGTTCCACATTAATACGACAATTTTGGAAAAAGGGGCCATTAACATAAAGCGCATACTTAACTTTTGAACTGTTGAGTCTGTCCGGGCGGTCTGGTTCCTGTCTTGGGTCAGCATCTGCAAGTTAAAAAAAAAGTGCACATTAGTTCCACATTAATACGACAATTTTGGAAAAGAGTTCATAAACATAAAGCGCATACTTAACTTTTGAACTGTTGAGATGTCCAGGCGGTCTGTTTCCTGTCTTGGGTCAGCATCTGAAAGTAAAAAAAAAAGTGCACTTTAGTTCCACATCAATACGACAATTTTGGAAAAAGGGGCCATTAACATAAAGCGCATACTTAACTTTTGAACTGTTGAGTCTGTCCGGGCGGTCTGGTTCCTGTCTTGGGTCAGCATCTGCAAGTAAAAAAAAAAGTGCACATTAGTTCCACATTAATACGACAATTTTGGAAAAAGGGGCCATTAACATAAAGCGCATACTTAACTTTTGAACTGTTGAGATGTCTGGGCGGTCTGTTTCCTGTCTTGGGTCAGCATCTGCAAGTAAAAAAAAAAGTGCACATTAGTTCCACATTAATACGACAATTTTGGAAAAAGGGGCCATTAACATAAAGCGCATACTTAACTTTTGAACTGTTGAGTCTGTCCGGGCGGTCTGGTTCCTGTCTTGGGTCAGCATCTGCAAGTAAAAAAAAAAGTGCACATTAGTTCCACATTAATACGACAATTTTGGAAAAAGGGGCCATTAACATAAAGCGCATACTTAACTTTTGAACTGTTGAGTCTCTCCGGGCGGTCTGTTTCCTGTCTTGGGTCAGCATCTGCAAGTAAAAAAAAAAGTGCACATTAGTTCCACATTAATACGACAATTTTGGAAAAAGGGGCCATTAACATAAAGCGCATACTTAACTTTTGAACTGTTGAGTCTGTCCGGGCGGTCTGGTTCCTGTCTTGGGTCAGCATCTGCAAGTTAAAAAAAAAGTGCACATTAGTTCCACATTAATACGACAATTTTGGAAAAGAGTTCATAAACATAAAGCGCATACTTAACTTTTGAACTGTTGAGATGTCCAGGCGGTCTGTTTCCTGTCTTGGGTCAGCATCTGAAAGTAAAAAAAAAAGTGCACTTTAGTTCCACATCAATACGACAATTTTGGAAAAAGGGGCCATTAACATAAAGCGCATACTTAACTTTTGAACTGTTGAGTCTGTCCGGGCGGTCTGGTTCCTGTCTTGGGTCAGCATCTGCAAGTAAAAAAAAAAGTGCACATTAGTTCCACATTAATACGACAATTTTGGAAAAAGGGGCCATTAACATAAAGCGCATACTTAACTTTTGAACTGTTGAGTCTCTCCGGGCGGTCTGTTTCCTGTTTTGGGTCAGCATCTGCAAGTAAAAAAAAAAGTGCACATTAGTTCCACATTAATACGACAATTTTGGAAAAAGGGGCCATTAACATAAAGCGCATACTTAACTTTTGAACTGTTGATTCTGTCCGGGCGGTCTGTTTCCTGTCTTGGGTCAGCATCTGCAAGTAAAAAAAAAAGTGCACATTAGTTCCACATTAATACGACAATTTTGGAAAAAGGGGCCATTAACATAAAGCGCATACTTAACTTTTGAACTGTTGAGTCTCTCCGGGCGGTCTGTTTCCTGTCTTGGGTCAGCATCTGCAAGTAAAAAAAAAAGTGCACATTAGTTCCACATTAATACGACAATTTTGGAAAAAGGGGCCATTAACATAAAGCGCATACTTAACTTTTGAACTGTTGAGATGTCCGGGCGGTCTGTTTCCTGTCTTGGGTCAGCATATGCAAGTAAAAAAAAAAGTGCACATTAGTTCCACATTAATACGACAATTTTGGAAAAAGGGGCCATTAACATAAAGCGCATACTTAACTTTTGAACTGTTGAGTCTGTCCGGGCGGTCTGGTTCCTGTCTTGGGTCAGCATCTGCAAGTAAAAAAAAAAGTGCACATTAGTTCCACATTAATACGACAATTTTGGAAAAAGGGGCCATTAACATAAAGCGCATACTTAACTTTTGAACTGTTGAGTCTCTCCAGGCGGTCTGTTTCCTGTCTTGGGTCAGCATCTGCAAGTAAAAAAAAAAGTGCACATTAGTTCCACATTAATACGACAATTTTGGAAAAAGGGGCCATTAACATAAAGCGCTTACTTAACTTTTGAACTGTTGAGTCTCTCCGGGCGGTCTGTTTCCTGTCTTGGGTCAGCATCTGCAAGTAAAAAAAAAAGTGCACATTAGTTCCACATTAATACGACAATTTTGGAAAAAGGGGCCATTAACATAAAGCGCATACTTAACTTTTGAACTGTTGAGTCTGTCCGGGCGGTCTGTTTCCTGTCTTGGGTCAGCATCTGCAAGTAAAAAAAAAAGTGCACATTAGTTCCACATTAATACGACAATTTTGGAAAAAGGGGCCATTAACATAAAGCGCATACTTAACTTTTGAACTGTTGAGTCTGTCCGGGCGGTCTGGTTCCTGTCTTGGGTCAGCATCTGCAAGTAAAAAAAAAAGTGCACATTAGTTCCACATTAATACGACAATTTTGGAAAAAGGGGCCATTAACATAAAGCGCATACTTAACTTTTGAACTGTTGAGATGTCCAGGCGGTCTGTTTCCTGTCTTGGGTCAGCATCTGCAAGTAAAAAAAAAAGTGCACATTAGTTCCACATTAATACGACAATTTTGGAAAAAGGGGCCATTAACATAAAGCGCATACTTAACTTTTGAACTGTTGAGTCTGTCCGGGCGGTCTGGTTCCTGTCTTGGGTCAGCATCTGCAAGTAAAAAAAAAAGTGCACATTAGTTCCACATTAATACGACAATTTTGGAAAAAGGGGCCATTAACATAAAGCGCATACTTAACTTTTGAACTGTTGAGTCTCTCCGGGCGGTCTGTTTCCTGTCTTGGGTCAGCATCTGCAAGTTAAAAAAAAAAGTGCACATTAGTTCCACATTAATACGACAATTTTGGAAAAAGGGGCCATTAACATAAAGCGCATACTTAACTTTTGAACTGTTGAGTCTGTCCGGGCAGTCTGTTTCCTGTCTTGGGTCAGCATCTGCAATTAAAAAAAAAAGTGCACATTAGTTCCACATTAATACGACAATTTTGGAAAAAGGGGCCATTAACATAAAGCGCATACTTAACTTTTGAACTGTTGAGTCTCTCCGGGCGGTCTGTTTCCTGTCTTGGGTCAGCATCTGCAAGTAAAAAAAAAGTGCACATTAGTTCCACATTAATACGACAATTTTGGAAAAAGGGGCCATTAACATAAAGCGCATACTTAACTTTTGAACTGTTGAGATGTCCGGGCGGTCTGTTTCCTGTCTTGGGTCAGCATCTGCAAGTAAAAAAAAAAGTGCACATTAGTTCCACATTAATACGACAATTTTGGAAAAAGGGGCCATTAACATAAAGCGCATACTTAACTTTTGAACTGTTGAGTCTCTCCGGGCGGTCTGTTTCCTGTCTTGGGTCAGCATCTGCAAGTAAAAAAAAAGTGCACATTAGTTCCACATTAATACGACAATTTTGGAAAAAGGGGCCATTAACATAAAGCGCATACTTAACTTTTGAACTGTTGAGATGTCCGGGCGGTCTGTTTCCTGTCTTGGGTCAGCATCTGCAAGTAAAAAAAAAAGTGCACATTAGTTCCACATTAATACGACAATTTTGGAAAAAGGGGCCATTAACATAAAGTGCATACTTAACTTTTGAACTGTTGAGATGTCCGGGCGGTCTGTTTCCTGTCTTGGGTCAGCATCTGCAAGTAAAAAAAAAAGTGCACATTAGTTCCACATTAATACGACAATTTTGGAAAAAGGGGCCATTAACATAAAGCGCATACTTAACTTTTGAACTGTTGAGATGTCCGGGCGGTCTGTTTCCTGTCTTGGGTCAGCATCTGCAAGTAAAAAAAAAAGTGCACATTAGTTCCACATTAATACGACAATTTTGGAAAAAGGGGCCATTAACATAAAGCGCATACTTAACTTTTGAACTGTTGAGTCTCTCCGGGCGGTCTGTTTCCTGTCTTGGGTCAGCATCTGCAAGTAAAAAAAAAGTGCACATTAGTTCCACATTAATACGACAATTTTGGAAAAAGGGGCCATTAACATAAAGCGCATACTTAACTTTTGAACTGTTGAGATGTCCGGGCGGTCTGTTTCCTGTCTTGGGTCAGCATCTGCAAGTAAAAAAAAAAGTGCACATTAGTTCCACATTAATACGACAATTTTGGAAAAAGGGGCCATTAACATAAAGTGCATACTTAACTTTTGAACTGTTGAGATGTCCGGGCGGTCTGTTTCCTGTCTTGGGTCAGCATCTGCAAGTAAAAAAAAAAGTGCACATTAGTTCCACATTAATACGACAATTTTGGAAAAAGGGGCCATTAACATAAAGCGCATACTTAACTTTTGAACTATTGAGTCTGTCCGGGCGGTCTGGTTCCTGTCTTGGGTCAGCATCTGCAAGTAAAAAAAAAAGTGCACATTAGTTCCACATTAATACGACAATTTTGGAAAAAGGGGCCATTAACATAAAGCGCATACTTAACTTTTGAACTGTTGAGTCTGTCCGGGCGGTCTGTTTCCTGTCTTGGGTCAGCATCTGCAAGTAAAAAAAAAAGTGCACATTAGTTCCACATTAATACGACAATTTTGGAAAAAGGGGCCATTAACATAAAGCGCATACTTAACTTTTGAACTGTTGAGTCTGTCCGGGCGGTCTGGTTCCTGTCTTGGGTCAGCATCTGCAAGTAAAAAAAAAAGTGCACATTAGTTCCACATTAATACAACAATTTTGGAAAAAGGGGCCATTAACATAAAGCGCATACTTAACTTTTGAACTGTTGAGTCTGTCCGGGCGGTCTGTTTCCTGTCTTGGGTCAGCATCTGCAAGTAAAAAAAAAAGTGCACATTAGTTCCACATTAATACGATAATTTTGGAAAAAGGGGCCATTAACATAAAGCGCATACTTAACTTTTGAACTGTTGATTCTGTCCGGGCGGTCTGGTTCCTGTCTTGGGTCAGCATCTGCAAGTAAAAAAAAAAGTGCACATTAGTTCCACATTAATACGACAATTTAGGAAAAAGGGTTCATAAACATAAAGCGCATACTTAACTTTTGAACTGTTGAGATGTCCAGGCGGTCTGTTTCCTGTCTTGGGTCAGCATCTGAAAGTAAAAAAAAAAGTGCACATTAGTTCCACATCAATACGACAATTTTGGAAAAAGGGGCCATTAACATAAAGCGCATACTTAACTTTTGAACTGTTGAGTCTGTCCGGGCGGTCTGGTTCCTGTCTTGGGTCAGCATCTGCAAGTAAAAAAAAAAGTGCACATTAGTTCCACATTAATACGACAATTTTGGAAAAAGGGGCCATTAACATAAAGCGCATACTTAACTTTTGAACTGTTGAGTCTGTCCGGGCGGTCTGGTTCCTGTCTTGGGTAAGCATCTGCAAGTAAAAAAAAAAGTGCACATTAGTTCCACATTAATACGACAATTTTGGAAAAAGGGGCCATTAACATAAAGCGCATACTTAACTTTTGAACTGTTGAGATGTCCGGGCGGTCTGTTTCCTGTCTTGGGTCAGCATCTGCAAGTAAAAAAAAAAGTGCACATTAGTTCCACATTAATGCGACAATTTTGGAAAAAGGGGCCATTAACATAAAGCGCATACTTAACTTTTGAACTGTTGAGTCTCTCAGGGCGGTCTGTTTCCTGTCTTGGGTCAGCATCTGCAAGTAAAAAAAAAAGTGCACATTAGTTCCACATTAATATGACAATTTTGGAAAAAGGGGCCATTAACATAAAGTGCATACTTAACTTTTGAACTGTTGCGTCTGTCTGGGCGGTCTGGTTCCTGTCTTGGGTCAGCATATTGTTTTTTGGCCCCTATAATTCCTTAACAGTTTGGGCCCTAACACCAAAATTTAATCCCAACCTTCCATTTTTGGTATGGAACCTTGTGGTTCAATTTCAGAAAGATCTGTACACTTACACACAAGTTATTGTCTGGAAACTGGAAAAATGCTTATTTGGACCCCTTTTTAGGCCCTGAATTCCTAAATTGTTGTGACCATAACCCATAAAATCATTCACTTAAACTTAAGTTTTTGTCTGGAAACTTAAGTGTCTTTGGAAAACACAGACGGCTACAATGTTATAGCAAAATTTGTTTGCTGTCATATATAACAATCTGTCAAAAACAATTGCTGTAAGAGCGCTAACACAGCCATTTTCCATAAATTTGTTATTTTCAAGGGGTATAACTCTCTTCAAAAAATTTTGAGATCTCTGATGATTTGTGATTAGGATATTTTGACAAATCACGATCAAATTTTAGCCATTTTGACACTTACTCATTAGTATGTAGTAGCAGAAAATGAATGCTTGACAACTGAGTTAAAGAACATTTCTACCCTCTATATAAGGGAACAGCAAGTCTCATAAACTACATAAAATTCAAAAACTGAAGTGAGATGAAAATTATCATGAAAGTCAGTGAAGTTGAAAATTAAGTAAAAATGATGTTTAAGAATGAAACATATTACTGAGGCCAAATTAAAATCTGTGTGGTTCCAGTTACCCTGCCTATTTTACATTTTAGTCTTAATAAGAGCCTATCCTAAAGATTTAATGGGGGGATTTTTTATTAAGTCAAAATAAGTTGCTCCCATAGACTCAATATAAAATTTAAAAAAAATCCCTACCTATCTACAACAGTCAGGGGCGTTACTTAAACAAGTAACTTTTTTTAGTTACTTATATCTATAGGTAATTTTTGTTTTTAAAAAATATAAAATTACTCAATAGAGTTATTTTAAATTTCAATATAAGCAAAAAATTAAGGACTAAATGTAGTTTTCATGAATTTTTAAATTTATTTTATATCATAAATTTAAGAATTTGTAAGATTTGAGAGGAGAATAGACATAAAGGGTTACTTTAAAAATAATGACAAAAATGTTACTTGAATAAGTGATTTTGTACATCAGATGACTGTGATCTGTCATCTTTAAAAGAATTAGTAATAACACTTATTTAAGGAACATATGTAATTGTTTTGGGCTACAAATTATAAATAACTTCAAGTCTTAATCAAATCATAAGTTTCTATCTATGTATATCTGTTTACCTTCAAGATTTTGCAGGAAAACGATATTTTAATAGTCCCAATTAATAAGAGCTCCCAAGAGACCAATTTTTGACCAAGAAGCGTAGATATCAAATATAAGTGCGTCAGAAAAGCAATTAGTGTTTCAGAAGGATTAGATTTTATATTTCATGGGAAAAATAACCAGATAACTGTAAAAATTCGTTAAAACTAGTAAAATTTGTATAATTTGTCACCTATAAAAATAATATTTAGAAAAGTTACTTATATACATAATTTTTAAAATAGCCTCGTTTTCAACATTACTTATATAGGTAATTTTAAAAGTTACTTGTCTAAGTAATCCACCTGACTGTACAATGTACCCTGCCTTTTGTTTAGATGTAACAAGTTGGGCTGAAGTCAGAATAAATAGCTGTGACATGAGTGCATGATATGCCCTTCGTCTTGTGTAAAAAAGTTTTATGCAATAAGCAGGAATAGTTTCTGAGATACAGCACGACATGTGAAAAAAAAAGAAACTCTAACTCTAAAATAAAATTTTGAATCATCATCAAAAAATATACAGATCTTTAGATTAATATAACTAAGAAGTGTGTAAAGTTTTAAGCAATAGTCATTAATGGTTTTTAAGATATGATGAAACACGTGAAAGTCCCACTTTTTTTTACAAAAAACTCAATAACTCTAAAGTAAAATTTTGAATCACCAAAAAGTATACAGATCTTTAGATTAATATAACTAAGAAGTGTGTTAAGTTTTAAGCAATAATCATAAATCATTTATGAGATATAAAGTGACATGTGAAACACCCCCCCCCCCCCCCCAACACCCCCCCCCCCCCCCCCCCCCCCCGCCCTTTATACAAAAAACTCAATTACTCTAAAATAAAAATTTTAATCATCACCAAAAAGTATACAGATCTTTGGATTAGAATAATTAAGAAGTGTGTGAAACAATAATCAGAAATCATTTTTGAGATACAGTGCAACATGTGAAAAAAACACACCCCTATTTTAGTTCTAGAGTTCCGTTACTCAAACAGTTTGAATCCTATTTTCACCAAACAGTATATAGATTGTTTGACCATCATAAGAAACAACTGTCTTCAGTTTCATGAAATTTGGACAAGCGATTCTCAAGTTACAGTGCGACATGTGGATGCTGGACAGACAAAAAATTCATACGTAATGGACAGACGGACAGAGGGAAGCCAGACATTTGTATTCCATTATATGTCACGTCAAAATTTTGACGTGCCTATAAAAAGTGGGGTATTCCTTGTTTAAGAGTGTACCAGTATTTAGAAAAGGTATACAGGGACTTCCTTTTCCTATTAAAATTTATGGTATGAAATTTACCTATGATCATTTAAATACTTGAAGCATTTCAGGAACAACAACGCATGATTAACTGAAGCATTGTTTTTTTTCTAGAACTAAAAAAATGCAAATATTTTATTTAGAAATCAATTGATCAACATGCTCCAGGTGTAACTGACCAGAACTGAATTATGTTCACTTCTATTGAAAAAAAATCTATTGGTTGAATTTAAATGTCTAAGTGATTAACTATCTTTTTGTCATCTCATAATTGATGAAAGATCAACCTTCTTTCCTATTGCTTCTTCTGCTTCTGTCAGATAATAGCCATAATCAACGAACTGATTATACTGCCATGGTTTGGTGCGCATATAAGATCACCCCTCTCCCCAAAAATTTTAAAATTTAATTCAGCTTTGTCATATCATACATATACATGCCTCATACATGTCAGATCTTTTCATTCATTTCATTCATTTATTAATATATAAAATTGTGCAACATCTTAAACTGTCTTTTAATAATGTTCATAATTAAAAAAAAAAATGAGGACAACAGAGTGGATTGGGGGTACTGTGTTTTAATATTAATCGGTTAACTTTAACCCTAGCAATTACCGGTCTACTCTACTCATTTGAATTTGTCAACTTTTATTGGCATGAGAAATTTGGACTTGAAATGCATATGGTGGATCGAAGGTAACAATAAAAGACATTAATCTAGCCCTAAACAGAAGGGATATGAAAAGTCTGTTAGCAAAATACAGGTTAAAGTCGCTAAATATACTTAAACTTCGTTCTCCTTCTTTTTGTGGTATCCAGATATCCATCAGATTGTTTGGTGTTTACTAACTACTGCGCATGCGTACTAGGATAAATAAAAAAATAAAAAAAATATTTATGAAAGAATAGTACCAGCAAAAATAAATAAATCCTTACATGACATGTGGTTAAAACTATTTACATACCTACTAAGGTTTACTGTTCTATATTGTAGATAATTGTAGGTGTCAACTTTTCTCTAAAATATTTAGTGTAGCGGAAATTAACGTGGGAGGGGGAGGAGGAGGAGGTCACATTTGGAAGCAGTTAATTCCATTGAGTAATTGTTAAAGGAAAAAAGGAATAATTCTAACAGTAATTTTTACGGCACTGCGACAATATGGTCACGTGAACAATTCAAACGAGAAAACTAAAGGCCTTTATTATGTCTGAGACTACTATAACACACTAGTAATCTCAGTTTATTAAGTACATTCATGAATTTAGTTGGTTTTTTTTAAGTCTGCGTTGTTGTAATAAAGGAAGGCCATTTAAGAGTATTCAGCATACCTGTCGCACTCCGGGTCATCTCAAGTTTATTGTATTGTTCACCAGTATGAGGGTCCAAACCAAGCAAGCCGCATATTTTAGTGGTCGAACATGACTGTACAAGTGTCGTAAGTAGGTATTCCTGAGACTTAATGACCTCCTTTATGTTTGGGATAGATGTTTTGATATTTCTTTTAACAAAGTCTATGCTTTGTTTGCATTTGCAATAATATTTTTTGTGTGTTGATCAAGTCCATTTTAAATCAGGTTGAAGAGTAATATCAAGATATTATGATGAAGAGATGATTTTATACAGTATGACTGCGACGAATGCAATTGTGTTTGACGGTAGCTTTCTTGTTTGAGGCAGAGAGAACTGTATATTGTCAGGTTGAAAAGCCATCAGCCAGTCATCTGCTATCAATGGTTGTATCTTATACAGTATAGTCTCCTGTGTTTTAGAGCTTTTTCCTAAAGCATGTAGTTTAAATGTTTTGTTGGCTTGTTTGCTTTGTTTGAATAAACTTTTTCTCAAGCATCAAATAACATGAAGCAAGCTGCTGCGCAGCCCCACCTATATATTGTAATGTGCAATGTAAATCTTAATATAATGCTTGAGCAAACAGTTATACAAACAAATCAAGCAAGTTCATATTAAAACCTTTAAACTACATGATTTTAGGAAAATAGCTGTACGACATTTAAGATCACTATAAACCTATATATATACCTTCCAAATACCGTTTCGACTCCTAACATCACTGAAGAGACATTTATTGTCGAAATCCGGATCTGGTGTATTAAAAAAAATATTGACACCGTATGTTTGTGGCATTACATCGTGGCCACAAGTTAAATTTTTTTCTGTTTAGTACTGAGTAAATTTATATTAAGATCCATTTTGTTACATCGTGTGATCAATTTTATTTGGCAATCGCCAATGGCAGTCAGCAGGGTTAAAGAACATCAGTTGTTCGACCTGTTAGTCAAATGCGTTTTGTTTAAATATACCTTTTCACATTTTTGGTCTTTTAGAAAATGTTGTTTGTGCTGTTTTTAGACCCTTCTACAACGAAATTTGTTTTTACATGCACACGTATAAAAATTGCGGTTTTTATCCAACGCAATCATAGGTTTGAACGTAGTTTTCAATTTAGACTCGTTTATATATATACGTTCGCGTGTAAAAATCAAATTACGCCGTTAGTTACAGCTAGGTGAACAAAAATAAGACGATTGGTAATATAAGGAAGTTCCAATCATGACTTTTATAGTAAAATAAATAACCATTTACCCGACAAATACAATACTACTACCAATAAATAGATTGCCGGCCTTTATTAACCACGAATCGGGAAATTAAGGACGAACTATAAAACAGGACTTCATTAAAACTTTAAACTGGGACTAAATATTGAGCCATAGACTATAACTTATGTCAAAATTAGTTTGTCAATAGTCTAGGTCGACTCAGTGTATTCAAATAAGAGGGGGGAAATTACACACGGCTTCCGTAAGACAGGTAACGGTCAAGGATTTGGAAAACGGTCCTCGGACAATCCAATTTTGAGATTGAAGTGTACATGTGATACAGATACTTGTTAAAAGAGTTTGCAGCTGCGGACTAAGGAGGGGGGATCATATTGCCCGTCCCGTTTTTATTGTGGGGAAAAATGGTTGATTATTTAGGGAATCACTGTCAAAGCATGACTGGACCGGGCCTCCTTTTAAGTAGTCAGTAGGCTGTCAACGTATATTTGTTCCACCTAACAGAAGTTCCACTGGAAACTTTGTTATAAACAATGTTATAATACCAATTCCTGTTGGAAAACATATTCTATACCATTTATTCCATTAGGAACATATACTGTAATATGTATTCCTGTGGAAATAATATTTCAGAACATTTTTTTCATTTTGGAACGTTTATTATGAAGGAACTTCTATTCCGTGACAGTCGTCGTCTCTTCGTCCGAAGACACATTTAGTTTCCAATTAATAACTTTAGTTTGAGTGAATGGATTTTTATAAATTTTAAACAGAAGGTTCAATACCACTAAAGGAAGGTTGGGATTGATTTTGGGGTCGTATAAAGCTGTACCCTGCGGAGAATCTGGTTGTAATATGTACAACAATCAAATATCAACCCACACCAAACTGAATGTAATTGAAAGACATCTAGAGGTCAATATACAGTCTCTAACAGAAGACAAAAAAAAATATATTCTTACATGTACATGCATTTGAAATATATTTAAAATATTTATTTTATATTTTTTAGTTTTAGGTTCCACCTAGTTACCATTTTAGAAAACAGGGATTTTAATGCTAGTCTGTTAGAGGGATATTTGATTTTCATTGGTTGTACATGTAGATATGGAATCTAATTTTATCATGAAGGCAGATTTGAAAATGACTTGAGGAATGAAGTTGTCAGTAAAGACCGAATGTCAGTTTTTGTCTTATATATGTACTTTAAAACTTTAGTCTTACATGTATATAATTATGTATATAAAAAAAGAAGATGTGGTATGATTGCCAATGAGACAACTATCCACAAAAGACCAAAATGACAGACATTAACAACTATAGGTCACCGTACGGCCTTCAACAATGAGCAAAGCCCATACCGCATAGTCAGCTATAAAAGGCCCAGATAAGACGATGTAAAACAATTCAAACGAGAAAACTAACGGCCTTATTTATGTAAAAAAAAAATGAACGAAAAACAAATATGTAACACATAAAAAAACGACAACCACTGAATTACAGGCTCCTGACTTAGGACAGGCACATACATAAATAATGTGGCGGGGTTAAACATGTTAGCGTTATCCCAACCCTCCCCCTAACCTGGGACAGTGGTTTAACAGTACAACATAAGAACGAACTATAAAAATCAGTTGAAAAAGGCTTAACTCATCAGATGGGCAAAAATACAAGTGGACGTGGTCCGGTACTTATACATTCCGACACAAAAAGACACAATGAACAGATCTGAGAGTACATATATCACTGATTCAGTGGCAATGGTAAATAGACACTGACAAGTCTTAGATAAAATTTTATAGTTCTGAATGTTTGTTCATCAGTTGACTAAAATTAGGTGGAGGTGTGTTCTTATTTCCAACACTGAGAGGGGCACTCCACCTATATCAATTTGTGCATGAAGCAAATTGATAGTTGCTAGATACTGAATGATTATACCACAAGAAAGTTTTAACCTGTGCATATATACTTAAAATACGATAAAAAAAATCATGTCTTTTTCAGGACTTCTGATCCAACCATGTAGTATGGCATGTTATTGAGATATGGTTTTGGTCGATGGATGTTCGTGAGGGACCTGTAGTACAAAGTATATCACTGGATTTAGCTCTTTGTCTAAGTGTATTATTAAAGTACTTTGCTTTGAGCTCAGTTCATTGTTATGCAGTTCATTCTTTGTGAAACAAAGATTTGATTGACAACTCTCATGTACAAGGATTTGTTAAAGAAGTATCACCTCTATGTACAATGTAAGTAATAGGGAGATAAAAGCATTCTATTTCGATTGTTCGTTGACCAAATTTAAAAAAAAAATTACTAATGATACTGATGATCCACCACAAAATAATATAAATAGAACCATACAAATAGTAAGCAAATACATATAAAAAGATGTGGTATGATTGCCAATGAGACCATTCTCCACAAGAGACCAAAATGACACAGAAATTAACAACTACATGTCACCATATGGCCATTAGCAATGAACAAAGACAATACCCCATTATCAGCTATAAAAGGCCCCGAAATGACAATGTAAAACAATTCAAACGAGAAAACTATCGGCCTTATTTATGTACAAAAAAATAAACAAAAAGCGAATATGTAACACACAAACAAACGACAACCACTGAATTACAGGCTCCTTATATCATGTTATCAAATCTATTTATCCTCTCCCATTTAGAAAAAAAACACATGAAAAATGAACCTATTATGTGTTGCTCTCCTAGCTACAAAATGAATCCAAAATCAAAGATGTGGAACATATTCTATCATAATCATTTGGCAACTAATGTAATTACTGTCTCTTCCATGCCCGTCTTGAACATAAAAACTAAATATTAAATAAACAGTATTCCTAATGCTCAGCCGGGTTGGTTGTCATCGTGTTACGCAGTTAATAACACGATATAGGAAAACATAGAACTCCCTTTTGTCATAAGACACTGTCAAACATCCAAACATACTATCCACACTCATCTGTGTCCACACTTGTTTAGAATATTAAAATTCTATTTAGGTATTTGCCAAACATCAGGTAAACAGAGTGAGCGTCTTTTGCTAAACATGCCTCATCCGACAAGCTAGTCCATTTTTACTGAGTTAGTTTTGAATTATATGACAGTGAATAATACACCAAGTTTTAAGATCCGACGTTTTCTTTTTAAATACAAATGTAGAAGACAATACAATCTTATATCAATACAGTTACATAGCTATATTGAGGGAACAACATGGGACCGGGATAACTATCTTGCGGAAACGACAAAACATCTTGAGGGAACAACATATTTGTTCTTTCATAGCTGCATTTTGCTGCCGTAGTTTATGTAGTTTGATTGCAGTCAATCAAAATCTATGCTTTAGCTTTTCAGACCTTTGTTGAATTTGAAAATGTAAATAGATAATAAATGTACGGAACATATCTTATTGAAAGCAAACGATATGTCTACTCTAAGCAGTATTGAATTTGCGCTGAAGCTTAACTTAAACGGTACCACTAATAGTCGATAACTACTCTGACTGATTTTCTTCAATTGATAATTCTGAAAACTGAACATGATTTGTTTAATAAATGATCAGTCTTATAAGATATACGCACGTCGGGAGACGTATTGTAATGCTTCTTTTCAGTCGCTTTAAAAACAACCGAGGACATATCATCAAGCAATCTTGTTGTGAATCTATGCCAAAAATTTCACCAGTAACAGGATTAAGAGGACGACCATTTGATATTTCCCGTGGCAGGATTGTATTCTTTATTTTAACTTCTTCCTTTTTTCGCAGCGCAATCTAATTTTCGACAATTTTTTACATCTAGCATAGATACGGCGTTGTTCTGTAATGTCCCCTGTAATATTGAGAACAGACGCTTTTTTTCAATGGACCCTGATTATAGCTAGCCAACTACCTACAAAGCTGAAAGGGGCTGTAGGTTTGCACTCCGTCCGTCTGTCTGTCCGTCTGTCCGTCCGTTATATGTCCTGTTAATCAGTTTCACGATTTTCACCCGTTATTTTTTAATGTATAGATTTGATATTTTGTATCTTACTCAAAAACGCAAATGGAAATGAATATGCATAAAGAAACATATAAATGTAAACAAAATCTGCTGTTCCTTGCGGGCTAGAGTGCTCAAAAAGGATTCAGAATAAGATGAACAATTGAATAAATATTCCGTTGTAACAAAAAATGTGTTCCGGTGTGACATTTGTTCCGCTGGAGCTAATAGGAAATATGTTCCACCGGAATTTGTTTCACAGAAAATATGTTCCAGCACTAAAATTTGTTCCAGACCGAATTTTATGATTAAATGAGAAATAAGTTCAGAAATAAAAATCATAGCTCCGTGAATTTTGTTCCCATTAATTTTAAGAGTTTATACAAAGTTAAATGAATTCCTGTGATATTATTTTTAAACAAACATATACTTATTTTAAAAAATCAATGAACAAGTCTCACTCAAACCTATTTTCACAGAAACTTTGAGAATCGGAAAATTCGTACCTTTGCTTACTTCTTACAAAATTGAACCATACTGGGGCTAGAAGCGAATTATTTCATTTTTCAACTTTCATCAATGTTTGGGTAAAAATCATACTTTTTTTTTGTTTTTATCTTGTAAAGCTAGTGCCCCTTTAAATGCATTTCCCAAAATCTTAAAAATGTTGATTACGCGGACGTCGGAGAAGACATCACATGAACATGTATATTTATACAGTTCTTCTCCGTTATAGATTTATTCGTATCCGCAAAGTACCAAAGTATGGTAGCCAGAAAAAGAAAACAAGTTTTTCTATTTCATACTTTGTATAACTTAACTTTGCAATAAAATATTACATTACTTTGTGAGAAACTATAATTCCAGCTGGACCCCTATAATGGTTTACTTTTACATATTGTTACTTGGATGGAGAGTTGTCTCATTTGCATTTGACCCATACCACATCTTTTGATATCAACATGTATGGGCGTTTTTCAATAAAAACAAGATTTCTTGTCCCAGCCACTTTTAAAAAAATGTGTTTGATTTTTACAAGTATATTTTTGTGCAGTCAGTACATTGAAGTAGATTTAACATTGCTACGCAAAGAAACATATACTATTTTTAGCGGGATTAATACGATATTGATTCCTGAATGGTTCAAAATAACCAAAATGGCATGTCCCTAGACCACCTGTTCAACATTCATAGTCTAAAATATTGTAAAATAAGGTAGAAATGAATGTTATTTTTACTTAGTATAAGTTCTTTAATTATTCAAAAGTATGTTTAGAGCCAACATATCTTAACAAACAGCTTTTGACAAAGGATTTTTTTAGTTTAGTTAATAAAAGTGTAACTTTCAGACTTAAAAAAATGTGAAAATCAACTTTTCTAAAATTTTATTTCAAGAACTATTTTGAATACCTATATTATAGACCTGTTTTCAAGTAAAAAGTTCAATCTTAAATGCTCTTTTAAATGATATGATTTTCATAATTTACATACTTTTCGTAGGGGACATTTGTCCACTACGAAACTGCTTCTTAACACACATCTTATTGCATTTTAATGTCTCCTATTTACATTCCAGTTTGTTTTACTTTATATACTAGAAAGATCTCATTTATTTTCTGAATTGGAGAACCATATTTTATCAATAAAGATTAGACAGTACTTTATATACATGTTTGAAGGTACAACTCATGTTACGTATTGGACATTTTGACGAGTTTTGTAATGGACAGAACCGTTTCGTAGTGGACAAAAATTTTTGTAGTGGACATCAACCCTATTCTATTTTGATAAAAACATATTGAAAATTACATGAAACTTACTTACAACTTGTAGTGGACATCAACCCTATTCTATTTTGATAAAAACATATTGAAAATTACATGAAACTTACTTACAACTTACAACTCCCGTTAGCGCCATGTGTTTTCGCGTTTCTGTAACTTTTAAGAAAGTTAACCATCATCTGTTCTGCACGAATATACATTTTGTAATTGAAAAAAGAGTAAAAAAACGAAATCCAGCATCTATGTTAAAGCTATACTTACATGGTTTAACAAGGGGATCGTGTGCAACTAATAAAAATGGTCGATTTTCTGTTAGAGATTCTGTTGTAAAAGGGTTTCATGGAGCCTTTGTCAATTCAAAAATAAAAGGTATAGTGCATATATACATTTTCATAGTTCATTTGTATTTAATTTTTAAACAGGATGATCTTGCAAATAAATATTATTTTAGATCAGTATGACTTTTTAATTTTACGGAAGCCTTCAGGTGGATGTCAGACCACCAATTACTCCCTCCAATTTAGAAAGTAGTCCTACTTTGACACAAAATAGTGCTTTTGATGTCATTGTTTACTTAAACTAACCAACAAATTTGCAGAAATGAAACTTTTGGTGAAAGGGAAATATATTTAGACCATTTTGAGCCAAAATTCACTTGTCTATGAGTTTGCATTAAAAATTCAGGATTAATGCGCTACATAGTACACTAATTTAAGATTTCCAGAATACCGGGAGTTATTTTGGTATTACCTGTCTTTTCAAAATCAATAATTTGTTACAAGACTTTAAACATTGGTTGAAAATTGGCATGTAGGAAGGTGATACATGTACAATTCAGGATATACCTGGTTTCCTTGAAGTTAAACTTAAGGTTAAATATTTAGAAAGCTGTGAAAATTGCAAAATTTGGTTGAACAGATAGGGATTTTTAATTGGTGGTCAGACACCTTCACGAGTTGGTTGACCGTTATTGAATAACCGTTTCACAGATGATATCGGATATGTTCCTTACATCGTAACTGCAATTCCCTTCCCTTGAATGTGACCTACCGAATTAGACTATTTACTGGATTTGTTATAACATGATCAACATAACGGGTGCCACATGTGGAGCAGGATCTGCTTACCCTTCCGGAGCACCTACGATCACCCAAAATTTATGATGTTGTTCGTGTTGCTTATTCTTTAGTTTTCTATGTTGTGTCATGTGTACTATTGTTTGTCTGTTTGTCTTTTTCATTTTTAGCCATGGCGTTGTCAGTTTATTTTCGATTTATGAGTTTGAATGTCTGTCTGGTATCTTTCGTCCCTCTTCTTTAACAAAGTAGAGTGGAAAAGGAATATTTTATGAAGCAGATGGATATAATAATTTAAAATATTATAACACAGGTTAGTAGTTAAAATGTATTTTGGAAATACTTTAATTTTTTAATTGAGTAAATAATATTTTCGCAATAATTGAGATGCAATTGTTTGGTTTTTTTTTGTCATCTGAAAAACTGTCATACAATTTCAGTGTATGATAAGTTTGGAAGGGTAGATTTTAAGTTTTGTATGCTTCTTTTATTATTTTTTTTCATACATAGAACGACTGGTGCACCCTGAACATCCACCTGAAACTTGAAAAATGCTTTTTTTGGGCCCCTATTTCCTAAACAGTTGGGACCATCATCCACAAAATCAATCCCAAACTTCCTTTTGTACACAGCTACTTTTGCATAGGTTTTATTTCTGTACCAAAAATCTGTAGTACTGAAAATTTACTTTTAATATTCAGTACAGTTTTGATATCTTAAAATTATTGAAATATTTAGGTACATGCATTTTACAGTACTTGATTTGTACTTGAAATCTTAGTAATAGAGAATTTTGGTTACACCGTTACATTTTCAGCAGTTTCTCTATTTCAAATCTCTAAAAATTTACAGAAGGGGTCTTTTACATATGTGTACTGTAGTTTAGTTGCTATCTCCCTTTACATTTAATATGACGGTGGTAGCTATGAAATTTAATGATAATTAAACTGCAAGCGATCTACTCTATTTCAAAAGGCTATCTGCATCTTCATGAAATACTAAACGCAGTGATTGTGTAAGCAATTCATTTTACTTTTACAAGAGACTCAGATGAAATCCAAACAACAAAACAAATAAACAATACGTCTGTATACAATTCTTTAAGCAATCACCATTCCAAAATGTTAAACAGTTACACCAAATAACTTAAATAGTTTCGTTTCCACATTTTTACGCAATTCAACTTTTGTAACTCGCAACTCGACTTTCTTAACTCGCAACTCGACTTTTGTAACTCGCAACTCGAATTTCGTAACTCGCAACTCGACTTTTGTAACTGGCAACTCGACTTTTGAAACTCACAACTCGAATTTTGTAACTCGAAACTCGACTTTTGTAACTCACAACTTGACTTTCTTAACTCGCAACTTGCAACTCGACGATAACGGAAACACTCCAAAAGAGAAACTTAGTTTGATTTAAACAAAAATTGAATTCTTGAGGTTCTTTGATATGCTGAATCTAAACATGTACTAGATTTTTGATTATGGGCCCAGTTTTCAAGTTGGTCCAAATCGAGGTCCAAAATTATACTTTGTTTGATTTCAACAAAAATTGAATATATGGGGTTCTTCAATATGCTGAATCTAACCATGTATTTAGAATTTTAACATTGGGCCCGTTTATAAAATTGGTCCACAATGAGGTCTAAAGGGTCTAAAATTGAACATTATTTGATTTCATCAAAAATTGAATACTCGGAGTTCTATGTTACGCTGAATCTAACCATGTATTTAGATTTTGGATATTGGACCATAATGGGTAAATGTCCAATTTAAAATTTTGAAGTTTTTAAGTTTAAGTTCTTAGACCACATTCATTCTGTGTCAGAAACCTATGTTGTGTCAACTATTTAATCACAATCCAAATTCAGAGCTGTATCAAGCTTAGATGTTGTGTCCATACTTGCCCCAACTGTTCATGGTTCGACCTCTGCGGTCGTATAAAGCTGCGCCCTGCGGAGCATCTAGTTTACATCTGCACAGCCAAACAGATGCCCAACTTTGGAAAGAGTTTTTTTGAAGGTCGGATGAAGACCCAAGTGGAAAGCTTGTTGAAAACTATGACAACAATTAATACAAGAGTGCACACGCTGAAATGTCTCTCCTTCTTTACTAGCCAATTGATATTATGTTGATGGTCCTAAATACAAAGCTTTACTACAACTGTCATATAAACTTAACATGATCCAAGGAAATGAGGTCATGGTTATATGATAAACCAAACAAGAAATACATTTACACCTTACAATCATTCAATACACTAAATATAATTGACATATTGCTTATAGGGTCTAAGAAATACACTATATATATATTGCTTATAGTTTCTAAGAAATGGACTCAACCAAGAAACTAAACATTGGCTAATGAACCATGAAAATGGGGTCAATGTCAGATAACGGGCCATGCCAGGCAGACATGTACAGCTTACGATCCGCCTCTGCACAAGAGTACACAATCCTTATAAATGATAACATGAAATTAATGGTATAGTAATAGAAGTGTTGCACAAAATGAATGTCAAGTTAATTTTGGTGGCTGTCGAAAATGAGTTTATAAAAAGACAATCTGGAAAGAAGATTTAACATTAAAATTTCATAATTCAGTAATCTGCTTTGAATTTGTTACACTATTATATGCAGCCTGGCAGATCAAGTAAAACCGGATGGCATGCATGCTTTTTGAAACAACATGCCATAAACATCAATAGAAATAAAAAAAGTATTATATATTATCGCTACTTTGTGCATTTTTCCTTTGATCTTTTATTTGTGATAATTTTTCATATCATGCTACTCGCTTGAGAAGGCAAAAATAGTGCTAGTAACTAAGGCATGTGGCGTTGCTAATGGAATTGACATGAAATTGACAACGTCCTCATAGGAAAAATAGCAATAAACAGATTATCATTGGTCATCTCAACTTGATTGCTTTTCTCGCTTTCGATGTACCGGCTCAAGCGTGAAAATCAATCTCGTTGAGATGATCAACAATTATCTATAAGTATAAAGCATTATCAATGCTTTCTTTACCAGCTCTATATGTTGTTTATAGGACCCCCAACAATTTTTTGGAACTTTATAATGGTATTATGTCATTGTCTGCGTCGTTTGAAAACACATTGGTTTCCGGACAATAACTTTAAGTTTAAGTGAATAAGATTTTCATGAAATTGTACTACATGTACTACAAGGTTCCATACTACAAAGGAAAGGCTCAGGGATCGAGTTTTGGGGTTGTTGCACCAAGGAGGGTTTCAATAAGTTGGGGGGGGGGCTATAATTTGTTTACATTTTTGTCGAGCCTGCGACTTTTTTTGCAGAAAGCTCGACATAGGGATGGTGATTCGGCGGCGGCGGCGTTAGCATACTTCTTAAAAGCTTTATATATTAGAAAGTGAAAGACATGGATGCTTCATACTTTGTATATAGATGCCTCATGTTACGAAGTTTCCGTCAGACACATGTCCGATGTCCTAGACCTCATTTTTATGGTTCAGTGACTACTTGAAAAAAAAGTTAAATTTTTTTTTGTAAAGTTAAGTTATAGGATAACTATATTTGGTATGTGCGTACCTTGCAAGGTTCTCATACCAGTTTTCACTTGACTTCGACCTTATTTTGTGGATCAGTGAACAAGGTTCAGTTTTGGTGGTCAAGCCCATATCTCATATACTATAAGCAATAGGACTATTATATTTGGTGTATGGAAGGACTAAGGTGTACATGTCCAACTGACAGGTGTCATCTGACCTTGACCTCATTTTCATGGTTCAGTGGTCAAAGTTAGTTTGAGTTTTGGTCTTTTTTCTACTACTATTTACAATAGGTCAACTATATTTGGTGTGTGGAAATATTTTATGATCTATATGTCAGTCGCAGAGGTTTTATTTGACCTTGACCTTATTTCACGGTTCATTGCTCAGTGTTTTGGTCTGTTTTTCTTAAACAATAATCAATAGGTCAACTATATTTGTTGTATAGAACAATTGTTAGCTGTACATGCCTGTCTGGCATGTTTCATATGACCTTGACCTCATTTTCATGGTTTATTGGTCAATGTTTAGTTTTCTTGGTTAATGTTTATGTGACAGTTGTAATAAAGTTTTACATTTAGGACTATCAACATAATATCAATGATTAGTAAAGAAGGCGAGACATTTCAGCGTGTGAACTCTTGTTTTTAATGGATTCATATTTAATTTTTTTTTAATTTTTGAAATTTCGACAATTTTTGAAAAGTTTCAAAATGAAATCTTCAATTGCACAGTATTGTGCATAAGATTTGTAAGATCTTTGACCACATTTATATTGTGTAAAAAACCAACATTATGTAAAAAATTTGATCACCCCAAATTTAGACAGTATCAAGCTTGAATATTGTGACCAAATTTGTCACAATTGTTCAGGGTTTGACCACTGCGATCGTATCTGGTTGCACTCAGCGAGGCATTTCATTACCTTTATAGAGGGATAATCCTTCTATAGAAGGATAAAATTATTCACCTTTGTTTAGACTGGATTGAAAGCAAAATAGGGCATATTGGCATTCTCTACTTATTATGGCAGTAACCTGAAACATTTGATACACTAATTGATGTCCTAAGTTTAATATGCACATGTCCAGTTTACTGTTAAACTGACTGAATATACACTATTGTTCACCATGATTGAAAGCTGAGATGATCATTAATTCTACTCAGTTATGCCTCACTGAACATTTCTATTGTAAGTTTTAACATGAAATTTAGAGGTCAACTGTCCCTTTTGTTGTTGATCAGGAGTTAAGATAGATATATAAAATATATCTATATAATACAATTGATTGCAAGTTCTGTCACTTTAGCAGAAAACTGGGCATCCCAATTTTTAGTAAAGTGCAATTATTGATGCATATACTGCTATTACGGGGCGCCGAATGGGACTCTTGTGGTTTTGTACAAAATTCAATTCTGTCATAACAAAATCATTTTTGTCTTACAAAACTATGTGCTACAGACTTGTTTTATGAGAACTTCAATTTTGTGATGACAAAATTCATTTGTGTAGACAAAATTCATTTTTGTAGACAAAACTCATTTTTGTCATGACAAAAGTCAATTTTGTCTAAAAGGTATGCAAATATAAACATATTTGCATATTTGCATACAAAATTGACTTTTGTTACCTGATATGGAAATTAAATCACAAAAGTCAATTGTGTGAGATAAGAGACAAAATTAACTTTTGTGAGACAAAATTGACTTTTGTGAGACAAAATTAACTTTAGTGAGACAAAATTGACTTTTGTGAGACAAAATTATCTTTTGTGAGACAAAATTCAATTTTGTCAATTTTGTTGAGACAAAAGTCAATTTTGTCAATTTTGTTGAGACAAAAATCAATTTTGTTAATTTTGTTGAGACAAAAGTCAATTTTGTTGAGACAAAAATCAATTTTGTCAATTTTGTTGAGACAAAAGTCAATTTTGTCAATTTTGTTGAGACAAAAGTCAATTTTGTGACGACAAAATTCAATTTTGTAACAACAAAGTTGACTTTTATGAGACAAAATTGACTTTCGTGAGACAAAATTGACTTTCGTGAGACAAAAATCAATTTTGTTGAGACAAAATTCAATTTTGTCAATTTTGTTGAGACAAAATTCAATTTTGTTGAGACAAAAGTCAATTTTGTTTACATTGGTCAATTTTGTCTCACAAAAGTCAATTTTGTCAATTTTGTTGATTATATTGGTCAATTTTGTCTCACAAAAGTCAATTGTGTCAATTTTGTTGAGACAAAAGTCAATTTTGTCAATTTTGTCTCACATTGGTCAATTTTGTCTCACAAAAGTCAATTTTGTCTCACAAAAGTCAATTTTGTGTAACAAAAGTCGATTTTGTATGCAAATTAGTTCACAGAATCCAAACTAAACAAATTTGAATACAAAATTGACTTTTGTCGCCCAATTTTCAAATTAGGTAACAAAAGTCAAGTCTGTGTAACAAAAATGAATTTTGTCATGACAAAAGTGACTTTTGTCCGCTGATAGATAATTTTGTATGACAAAATTTTAAATTTGTAGTATGATACAAATTTTGTTAAACTGAACTCATTTTTGTTGAACAAAAGTCACTTTTGTCCGTACAAAATTGAATTTCGAGTACAAAACCACAATAGTCCCATTCGGCGCCCCGTAGCTATAGATTATAGCCAATATAACCAATCTGCTCTATTTTGCTTTAAATCCAGTCTACCCAAAAATAATACTCTTTAGAGTGATAATTTTATCCTTCTATATAGAAGGATTGTCCCTTCCCAAAAGGTTAGTATAAACACCAAATAGAGTGTTTGTTCCCAACCTGTTTGGATTGTATTAATATATAAATATAGCTTTATTAGCACTAACGCATTAACAATAAAGGGTTATGACATCAAATTAAAGACAAATTACAATAACATATATACAATGAAGGAGTGAAAGTGGATGATTATGAGAAAAATATATAAGAATAAGAGAAACTGTAAAGCAAATAAATTATTACAGAAATCAAGTACCTTTTTAAAAAATAGTTTCTCATCATTCAAGCATTCATTTAAATGGATAAGAATTGATATAAGCAAGATATATGATAAATTTTTTTAAGAAGGTAATTTGTTGTTCAATAGAACGTTATTTTTTTTAATGAGGTTATCTCTCACATAGTTGAAGGATGAACATTTTAAAAGAAAATGTAGTTCATCTTCAATGTCTCATTGTTACAGCAAAGACTAATGCCCTACTCTGCTTTGGTATTTTTAGATATCATCCTCTTTCAATAGATCTATAAAGTACAAAAATGTATGAGCACTTAACTTTAATTTACATAATGTTGATCGATCACATTTGGATTTGCATAGATCAACATACAATTGTCTTTTATTTGGTTTATATACTAGTAGTATATTACAGTAAAAAAGTTTAATATTACTTTTATTGGTGTCAGTCTCTTGCTTCTGAAAGGCTATATCATTGATTCTCTCATGAATGGGTTTTTAGGGAGCTACCATTTGATTTTTATGGGGGGGGGGGGGGGGGGGGGGGGGGTGGCTAGGATGAAAAATTTTGCATTTTTTTAGTTGTAATCTCTGTCCTGCCTTTTTATTTTTCACTCTATTCGGTCCTGCCTTTTTTTTATTAGTTTGTCCTGACTTTTTTTCATAAATTTTCATCCTGCCTTTTCTTTTTGCAAAGTGTCTCATCCTGCCTTTTTTTATGCCCCACCTACGATAGTAGAGGGGCATTATGTTTTCTGGTCTGTGCGTCCGTCTGTCCGTCCGTTCGTTCGTCCGTCCGTCCGTCTGTCCCGCTTCAGGTTAGAGTTTTTGGTCAAGGTAGTTTTTGATGAAGTTGAAGTCCAATCGACTTCAAACTTAGTATACATGTTCCCTATGATATGATCTTTTTTATTTTAATGCCAAATTAGAGGGTTTACCCCAATTTCACGGTCCACTGAACATAGAAAATGATAGTGCGAGTGGGGCATTCGTGTACTGGGGACACATTCTTGTTTTTACTTAGAACTCCTGTCCTGCCTATTTTTTTCAAATTTCATCCTAGCCCCCCATAAAAATCAAATGGTAGCTCCCTTAGTACATTTTATGGTTTTCAATGTATTCCTAGAATTTCTTAAATAAATTTAAACGGCAAGTGGTCCAAGGACACAGTTGTCATCCTTTGGTTTTCATTGTCTACGAATATAGTCCCTAGTGTGAACAGTGTATAACTTGCATTTTTTATATGATACGCTTTTCCAATTTATTTCTTGATATTTGATGCATGAAATATAAAGTAGGGGAATGTAATTACATGTTAAAAAAATTCGGACTGAATCTTTATGTTAAGTAGTGATTTGGTCAAGTTAAAAAAGGCAAAATTTTATTACGGGTACGTCTGAAGTTGTCAAACTGAATTTTAGACCCCCTTAACACAGAATTGTCAAAATTTTCAGTTAAAGCTGGTAGAATTTAGTTTCTATAAATTTGATATTACTTGTCTCACTGGTAGAACACTACACTGTATAAATCTTTTTGAGATGTGATTTTTTTTATTTTTATTCATTGTCTAAAAGAAATGCACTACGAAGTAACTGTGTTCTTGGGCCCAAGAGATAGATACCGTAAATCTAGATTCTGTACTTTGACAACTTTCCTGAATGGTTTCAATTTGTCAAACTCAATAAAAGTTAAGGATTTGCATCTTTTGTTTACAGAAATTCTGCATTATGGGGCTATAAAATAAGCATTTTGTGAGTGTATTAAAACATTCATTTTTGGCTTCCGTTAGCGTCAAATTGTTGAAAATTTTACTGTGATTCCTCAAAATATCATTATTATGATTTGTCAGATGTCTCAAATAAATATCATCAGCATTATTTTTGGGGAAAATTCAGCTGATTTCTGTTATCTTCTTAAAGAATGTGTACATTTTAACATCATGCACTTAAAATTACTGTTTACGTCATTTGGCAAGAATTTTTACCTTTATACGTCATGAAGGTACCCCCATTACTACCCTCTTTTATGCATAAGAGGCATGCTGACTTCTATCTGACAGTTGTTTTGTTCCCGATATTTGTGCGTCTATGCTTATTCAAATCAAATTTGATTAACCATTTGTTAACTCTAAATATAGAGAAAAGTAGATTATCACAGAAAAAATGTGGAGAATATTTTGTATTCATGGCCCTGGTTATGCGGCTTGTTTGATGTAAAATGTGAAGAACTTTTTACATAAAATCTGTAGTCCATCACAAATATTTCAATCACTAAATCTGTAAAAAAAAAAGCACTATACAATGATCAATACACCTTATTCCTTTTACATATGCTACCATAAATTTTTCTTTATCATCGGAAAGTAAGTGGTCCAAATATATACCAATCGAGACTAAAACTACATGCAAGTTTTTCATCGATAGTAAGTTAAGTGAGAAAACTGGTCATCAGACTATACTGTCTCATATTTTTATATGTCAATATGGGCTACGGCCTAAATCTACTCTAAATAATGCTTAGTATTACATGGCCCAAGACCATTTTATACTCATGTGGTATTCCTTTTATAACTCTTCTGTACATTTAATATATGAAAAAATAATTTAGGGTTAAAAAACTTCATAAACTTTGAATTGGTTGAAAAAAATGCATGTTTATATAGGCTTTCCTGAATTTGAAAATCTCTATTTTCAGACATAGGCTAATATAAATTTGACTTTGAAATAATTATGATAAATCTGATAAATAAAATGAGTGTTCAGACTATAAATTGAGGTCAAAGGTCATATGTGAAAATTTGGGAGGGTTTCAATTTTGACATTTTTTTTCTATTCTAAACTCTCTCTAAATACAAATGATACTGTTTTGTATTTAGTAAGGTTTGTTATTATAGATAAACCTTAATCGTTGAGATTTTTTTTATCCAAAAAATTCCTAAAACGACGTTTTATACTTCAAAAATCAAGTTTTCAACCTATAAAATGTTGAGAGCACCTTATCCTTATGAAAAATTTCAATTTCAGGTAATAATCAAGTGTCCATGCAGGACAATGCTTTAAATTTATTTTTTAAACTATCATATTGGGTGAGGTATTAAACCAAAGCAATAGAACACTACAGTCAAATATGACCTTAAATTGAATTTGTGGATACTTCAGGTTTTTTTTATAGACTACTCGTTGCTTTTGGGTTTTTTTTCACAATTATTACTGTTTCCATAGTATCTGTTGTTGTGTATTTTACTCTGGTTAATATCTATTATATTATAGGTTTTGTTCCTATATCCCCCCTTTTTTTCCTTGCAACGTACCACAAACTTCAAAAGTATTCCATATAAAAAGAGGAAGATGTGATATGATTGCAAATGAGACAACTCTCCAAATGAGACCAAATGAGACCTAAATTAACATTTATAGGTCCCTTACGGGCTTCAACAATGAGTAAAATGCATACTGCATAGTCTTCAATTCCCAAAATGAATAACGTAGAACAAACGAAAAATCTAACGGCCTGAATAATGTATACAATAAATAAGAAACAAACAAATATAGTATATAGAAACAAACGACAAACACTACATTACCGTCTCGTGACTTGAAATAGACACATACAGAATGGGGCGGGGTTTAACTTTTTTAAGGGTGCGCCTACACTCCCCTAACCTGGGGGCTGGGACCGTGTGTACCAGTGCAATCTTTATACCAAATCAACCATCATCTTCATTTTCATCAACCGTCACAAGACATGTTTTAATATTTCTTCACATTTCACTCATGGCCACAGGTCTGCACATGAAAGGTTCTGCTCAAAGCAAACACGTTATTTTGAGTTTTGCTTTACAAGTACATACAAGGTATTGTAGGAAGTCCGAAGACATTTGTTCCTAAAAAATACCAGCTTCAAACCATCCCTATCAATTCATCCAAGATTTAACAGAGATCTAAAAGGGGGTTTAGGAAGTTGTGATGACATCCATATGCTGGTCTGCAAAGATGCTTCGGAAACATTATACGAGACGTACACATTATCTTGTTATTATATTTATAATAGCTCAATTTCATGGTTGGCAACACATTAGATAGCATCGCACTTTACTTTAAGAAGCATAAAATCCATTGGCATATTCAATGTTTCAACAAGGTGTTTTGAACCAAACTCATAGTACATTTGTAAAGCCAATCCTAGATGAAAAGGAGTAAAAAGAAATTGGCCGCACACACGATTGACTCAACAATTGCTTAGCATTTACGCAATTTCTCTGGTGCCATTTTCTGAGAATAGTCTTGGCTGTATGCAGTTTCATCGAGTAACCATAGAATGAATTGCAATATTAGTAGGAAGGCATTGACTGAATTGAAGAAGGAAGAGACAATTCATCCGAAGTTGGGTATTCTTCTGTAGAGTTTCGATGTCTTTTCTAAGTATACTTGCAGCGGAATGAAATATCTGTCCGTTATTTGTGACTATTACAGTTGACATTGAGATTTTGAGGTCAGTTTTCAATGGACTAACAGCTGATATGGCATCTCAAATAGTTATTCTGCTACTAAATATTATGTTATATTTGCTTTGAACTTGTTGAAGTTTTTTGACAACTGAATTTCTATAGAAATCAATGAGTTTAGACTGCATTTTACAAGTAGAATATTTTAAATTAGAATCAGCCGGAAGAAAAGATCTATATTTATCAAGTAACGGTAACATGAGGAATGACCATTAAATTGTTTTCAATAGCCAAAATAAAATTAGTAAAAGTAGTATCCTGATCTGAGATATCTGCTTCCACAGGTTTGGATTTTGTTTTTTTTGTTTTTTTGTTTTAAGTAAATAATTTGTAATGCAACCAAAAAGACAGAGTGCTTGTAGTTTGAAAGATGGGCGCAAAATGTTCAACTTTAACTTTATCTGACACGGATAAATTTAAACATACTTATAGTCCGTTTGATTTCTATAAATCTTCAAAAATTAATTCTTAAAAATTCATTTTTACTAATTAATATTTTCTTTCTTCATGTGTGTTATGATATATACGAACTCTGACTATGAATATAATAATTTTGAACCAATAATAAAAAAAAGTTACTCATTGGGTCTATGTTACTTCTGTTTTTTTTAATACAAAATACCCAATAGAGTAAGTATGAGTAGTGTAACAGCCTTCCATTCAAAACAAAAACATTAGACATGTGCTTTAAACCTGTTGTATTGTACCATTTGTATTTACTCATTTAAATAACTCTGGTCGTGTGATTACTGAGCTTTCTGTTTGCATGCTTTTGTATTTCTCATTACATACAGAAATTGCATGAAACATCTTGATGTTCACCTCGTCCATTCTTATATTCAATGTAGATACAAAAATCGACTTCCCTTTATTGGTAAATTGACTCAAAATTTCCATCCGTATGTACTTCTGTTAGTACTCTAATTTCCACTCCAGTTTTCAAGTACAGCTTGAACAAATCTTTGAAATATCAAGGCAATGTCATGGACCATATAATTAAGGGAAAGTAAGATTTTAATGGTTTTGAAATTAAAGTTGAACAAGAAATACCCTAGTTACCGCTAAAATATGGGTTTTCATGGTAATACTGCTTGACCAAATCTATTGAAATTAAGTTAGTATAAAAAAAGATGTGGTATGATTGCCAATGAGACAACTCTCCACAAGAGACAAAATGACAGAAATTCACAACTATAGGTCACTGTACGGCCTTCAATAATGAGTAAAGCCCATACCACATAGACAGCTATAAAAGGCCATGAAATGACAAATAAAAAAACAATTCAAAGGAGAAAACTAACAGCCTAATTTATTAACAAGAACGGAAAACAAATATGTAACACATCAACAAATAACAACCACTGAATACCAGGCTCCTGACTTGGGACAGGCACATCATGGGCCTTGGCCATACTGAATGTTGCGGGGTAAATAGACATGTTAGCTGGATCACAACCCTCCCTAACCTTGGACAGTGGTGTAACAGTACAACATAAGAAAGAGCTATAAAAATCAGTTGAAAAAGGCTTATATAACTCATCAGATTGATACAAATAGAAATACATCTAACAAAAACACAAGAGTAAATTTGATGTTTTTTACATTTACCATTTACTAGTTGTAATATTTTAATAGGTATATATATTTCTTCTGAAATTCAGTAATAGTACTATTATTACATACATATAAACAATAGCAAAGATGTGTTTTAGAGGTCAGTTTGTATATGTTGTTTTACATGCTCATTGGAAAGTGTAGATTGTGTAGTGCATTTTCTGCTAAAAATTAGCTTTTGTTGTCACTTGGCTGCCTTCCCTCGTAAATTTTAAAAACAAAATATTGTGAAACTATGAGACCAAAGGAGTAAGTTCACGAAGGGTAAAAATTGGCCTTTAGAATTCCATGTCTTGTTTTAATCAGGCCAAAATACCGGTACTACAAATTTCACATAGAAATATTTGGGCTAAAACTATTAATACAAAATAAATTCTTTTTTGTCACATCACAATATAAGTGACAAAGGAATGACCCCTTAAATATGCATTATTTGTGTTGTAATTCCAGTTTTGGTCAAATTTTCAATAATTTGGTCTTCCACCTTTTGCTTTTGTTCTGATTATTATTTTTTTTCTTGCTCAGTATTATTGTTTCACAAGATGTCTATTAGATTTTTGGATATGATATCGAACAGTTAATATGTTTTTAAAACTGACCCTGTTTAACCAAACTCCTTTTTATTATCCACAAACACTGTTTTTTTTTTGTTCACTACTCCTTCGCAACCGTAAAAAATTACAACAAATTTATTTTGCCAAATTGCTAGTTACAACTTCAGGATTAGGATGACCATTTAAACCAAAGCAATCAGAGATGTGACAATGTTAATACAACTGCATACCAAATACCATTAACTTATTATAAGTTGCTCCCTTTAAACAAACCTAAACACAAACTTCAACTTGTAAACTAAGTAAAACTTTCAAAGTCAATGAACCATGAAGAGGGGGTTCTCCATGGAAATGAATCAAATGATGCATGCAAATGCCAATAAATTTTCATACCAAATATCATTGACTAAACATGAGCAGTTCATCTTAAACTGATCACAAAACTCATACATGTACATGTAATCTAAGCAAAAGTTTCAGTCAATAGACCATGACTGAGGGGGCGGGGCCAAATATTCTTCATGAAAAAGATATGTGCTCATGCTTGTTCAACTGAATACCAATTAACATTGGCCTACCACTAATAGTTCCCCTTGAACTGACCTAATCACAAACTAAAACATGTTAACTTATCAAAATTTTCAAATTTATAGACCATGACTCAGGGGGCAGTGCCAAATAATCTCGATGGGAATAAGATGTGCCAATGCTAATGCAACTGCATACCAAATATAATTGACCTTCCACTAATGGTTCACTATATACTAGACCCAATTACAAACTAATACATTGTTAAAGACGACACCTACGCCGCCAATGCTGAAAACAGCATACCTATGTCTCACTTTTTGACTCAAGAGTCAAAATGTGACAAAAACTCATTTTGCAAACATGCAAAATTTTTATTTACTTACTTTGTATTTATATACTAACATAATCAATTGCTTCGCCAAGTGCAGCTGGATACGACTAAGAGGTCCAACTCCGTTATTTTTAACCTCCCACATTTTCCCAAAAAAAATTCTCCCTGAAGATATGGTCATAATCTCAATTCAAATTTCCAAAGAAGTTTGCAACCATAATAACCCATTTGAATACATCATAAAAGTCTTAAAATCAAAAAATGACATACAAAATCAAGGCTAAACTCCATCAGCATTTTTTAAAAAGTAACTTCTAAAAATAAACCTCCAGACAATACATTTCTTAGTTAATACATAATTTTAAAGCAGTGTAAGGGAGGTAATTGTCATTGTTGTGTTTATATTACCTCCTTTACACTGCTTTAAAATTATGTTTTCACTTTTCACAGTGGTTTTATACTTTAACTTTAATCATCCCTTATTTTCATTCAAACTATGTATTTACATTGTATCACAGATCAAATTTTATCGTCCATTTTGTGTAAATTCGTTTTACTATGTTTTTGTTTGAGTTAAGTCTTTCTAATTGATATTTTATCGTGTGGTTTTCTATGTTGTGATGTTATACTAGTGTTTCAGAAAAACGGAGAAGGTTTGGTACCATTAAAACATATAATCCAGCTGCAATTGTTTGCACCTGTCCTAAGTCAGGAATCTAATGTTCAGTGGTTTTGTCTATTTATGTGGTTCATATAAAATGTTTCTCGTTTTTTTTTTTTTTTTATATAAATTAGACCGCTGGTTTTCCCGTTTGAATGGTTTTACACAAGTAATTGTTGGGGCCCTTTATAGCTTGCTGTTCGGTTTACTTGGATGAAGAATTGTCTCATTGGCACTCATACCACATCTTCTTATATATCTATATGAAATATAAATTGAAAGGTTGCTCAGTTCAGTTGAAAGATGCATAATCATTTATTGAACAATCAAAATAAATGTAAATGGTTAATTCTAAATTAAGTATAGAGTTCACCCCTTCTGCTAGAGTCAAATTAGCCTGGCTAGACTCTGAAATATTTATTGATAATAAACGTCCTTATGTTCGCAGCTACATAATTTGTACATTCCGATCATTAACTTATTCCTTTCGATGTTAGTTACAAAAACTGCATACCATTAGGATCCACTTTTTTATGCAAGATTTAAACAAAGTACTTAAGTACTTAATCTTAAGTAGACCGTTGGTCGTGAAACAACACAGGTCTATTTGTTAGAGGGTTAAAAAAATATTAAGTTTTCTTCTAATTTTAACTTATTTGCCATATTTTATGTGCTCTTATCCATACGATCTTATAATGACCTAGTCGATACATATTGCTACTCCCAGCTACAGTTGTAAGATTTTGAACACTTAAAAAAAGTTCATTTGAAAAATATTATTAAAACAATTTGATATTGAACACCAAAAGAGCAAGAAAAGAGAGAAAAAAGGAGGGTTAATGCCCCAACCGCACCTGCACTCAATATGTCTTTTTGTAATCATTCGTTTGTAAATGCAGATCATGTTGCAAGAGTTTCTTATTTTTGCCCTTTTCTTGCATACTATGCAGAATGATTTTGCTCTTTGCTGAAGATGGCATGGTCTTGCTTTGCTTACTGTATACGGTTTGCGTTTTTCTTATTGTTGGAAGCGTACATTGTTCTGTTGTTTTTTACATCCTAGCTTGTCATTTGGTCTTTGTGGTGAATTCTTAAGTTCAATTACTGTCTCATTGACAATTGTATCACATCTCCTTATTCTTGTATAAGTTTAATATTCCATAAATAGTACCACAACCGTTCTTTTTTTTCCATAATTTTACTAGATTAAATTCAAACATTTATTTAATTGTTTTTTTTTTTCATTTCAAATTCCCAATATGTTTTCTTCAAGACAAATGTCGTGAATACATTCAGCAATAAGTTTCTTGATTATAGGTACTACAATGGCATCTTCTTGTTCTTTCTTTTCTGTGTTTTCGTGCTTGTGGTTTTCCTAGGCTATAACACATGGATTATCTCCCTGTCTTCTATTATCGTCAGAACAATCGGTAACTTCAATTGATGGAATAGCTTTGAGGGATGATACTGATGGCACACCTATTGTTGATGTTGTTGTTGGATCTTCTGATGTCAGGAAATATAACCCCCATGTCTTCCCTCTAAAGAATGCATTTTGTCTAACCCAACCAAAACCAATCTTTCTGTTCATCAAAGACAACTTTAATTTGACTTGGTAACCTGTTGTAATAAAATAAAACATAAGATACATACTACAAACTAAAATGTATTTATTTACTGTCAAGCATGAAGCAACTAGAGTTGTTTTATTTGCAATAATGTCATATCTCATACCACATCTTGTTATTTATACCAAATCTCCTTATTTATATACCAAATCTCCTTATATATGTATACCACATCTTCTTGTTTATATACCACATCTTCTCATTCTTACATAATTTACAATTTGACAATTTATCTTAAAGAAGGATTAGTTTTACTTCAAATGTATATTTTTCAAACTCTTGGTTCTGCATTTTGAACTTAAAAAAAGATGGTGGATTTTAATCGTGTATTCTTCTGTATAAAGAATCAAGAGATAGGGAATTGGGATGATCATTCTCAGTTTAAAAAAAAAAAAATTTGAAAATTGATTTAAGGAATTGATTTGGATATCATTCAAAATCAGTCGGTTGGAGCATTCCATCCTGATAGTAAATACTTAACAAACCTGTTTTGATGTTGATAATTCCTCTGCTTTTTTCATCACGTGTTACTGGATTTGTTCAAATTCTGCCATTTATGGGGAAGAAACAGCCTTCTAAAATAATTATTAAAATAAAATATTTAATGAAACTAAATTGTAGTTAAAGGGTTTGCTCTCTTTGAACAGCTTGAATATCTTTGCATTAAAAATCTAGCTGTATTCATCTGTTAATAACAACCAACATATACTACTATGTAAATTTTCATATGCAGTTACTCAGAAATGACAGTCCGAAATTTGGACAGATTTTCTTTAATTAGAGTTACAATTTAAAATATAAATAAAAGCAATACCATAAATATTGTAAATACACAAGAAAAAATAGTTACCTTTTAAGCCTATCCATTTAGTCAAACAAAGATTTTTTTTAAGTCTTTGATTTTCTGAAATTGTTTCCCTTTTTCATTCCCAGTACTTCATAATCACACTCCTTGTAGTATATCTCAGACAACATTTGGTTGGATCCAGTGTCTTGGATAAAATCCTACAAAACAAATCTTGCATATTATCTTCCATTAAAACTGAAAACTGATGATATTTTTTTGAGAAAAATACATAAGTTAAGAAGTTATTTTACAGTTAAAGTTTTGTAAGAATTTGATGTGTTTCTGTACAACACGTTATATTTATAAAAAATAGTCATTGCTTAAAATTACTAAAAAAATCTCAAATTTAAACGCAGTGCTTCATATAAAAAAAATCATTTGAATTCTCATACAAGTCAACTAATCTCAGATAAATATCATAAAACAGTAGCGAATCCAGAAGTTTATGTAAAAAAGGGGGGTCCAGTCATACTTCAGTGATTCCCTATAAAATCAACAGATTTTTTCCTACAATGGATCCGCCTGTTTAAAAAAATAATACAGATGTTATTGAATTATTTACTTTGTATCTTTGTGAATGATAATGTTTAATACAGGTTCTCTGTAACTATTTTAACTCTAATATAGGGAGTGTGGCACACATGATCATGAATTCCAATTTCTTCAAAGAGGAGGGAGGGGCAATACCTTTTTGTGTTAACCTGTTATGGCCCTTTTCAAGGTGTTGTTAACTGTTATCTGAGATCAATTTAAGCTGTTAACTGTTTTCAACCCACTTTGTTAACTGTTATCTGCATTTTTGCATTTTTTGTTACCTGTTTTTGCCAAAATCTAGGTGTTGTTAACATGTTAACGGACCCCCTATTGCCCCCCTCTTCAAACTTCACACACTTATTAAGCTTAATGAAAAAAAAGAAAAATAGCAAAATGTTGGTTGCTATGCATAACGGTTGTCATAGCAACTAATGACAAAGGAGAAGGTTCACGAAGGGTTAAAATTGGCCCTGACTTTTTTATGTTTTTTAAATTGGGGCAAAAAATTACAAATTTCACATAAAAATACTTGTGATAATACTACTAAGACAAAAAAAAAATTTCTGGCACTTTCCTTTATTATTTATGGAGCAATGAACCCTTAAATGAGCATAATTTGTATTAAAAGGTCAATTTGGTACTTTTTGTCCATAATTTTAATTGTTTTTGGCATAATTAACCGTGGCCTCCACCTACATTCCAAAAAGTTTATATATTGATGAAATCTATATCAAAATTGGAATCTTTGGTTACAACACATTCTGGATCGTGGGTGGCGGCCAAGGTGTTTCAAAAGCTTTTAGGTCTGAAAAATCCACAAAATCATCATATTTTGACAAAAGGTCCAAAATGGGCTTACTTTGGCGAATATCTTGTAGTCTTATGAAAAGAACTGATATTTTTAGCATTTATACTTTGGAAATAGACCCATTTACGAAACAAATTGAGACCTTTTTGGTGTTTTATGATAAAGTTGATATTTTAGGCCATTTTGTGCCATTAGTGAACCTTGTCCTTTTACCCCTATTGAAAATCTATATTTTGACCTGAAAAAGGCTATTTTCAACGTAATATTTCATACAAAAAAAATAAGAAAGAGATAAATCTTCATGATTTTATTGAATATATGCATATTGATATTTTAATTTAACAACTTATATGTTAATAACAATTTAAAATCAAAGACACATATATCCCCCTTTTGAGGTGGGTCACATTAGGTAAAAAAAATACTCTTTTTGAATGGTCACCATATTTTTTTTTGCGGTCACTAATATTAAGGTACATAATAAATTTAGAAACACCATCATCCCATCTTACAAATGAGGCAAAAAAGTTATGGGTAAATTTGTCGTATAATATTGTAACCATGGAAACAAAATCCTTAATTTTCAATTTTTTCCATTTTTTCAAATTTGCAAAAATTTCAAAAATGTTATTTTAAACTCCAATACTGCACTAAAAAGATTGAAAGATATATTTCATTGAATATAATATAATAACAAACATTTTAGATGTATTCGTAAATACTGGAAATGAACTTTTAACAGTGTTGCTATGGAAACCATTTAACCATGATACATAGATTTGATAAAAAAAAAGACGAAAAAGTTTCAGTTTGTTTTTTTAATGTGATTTACAATAGAAAAACTAAAACAACTTACATATAATTAAGTTATACTGAATACAAACAATGTATATAAAAATTATTGTCCTTGTAGGGTCTTCAACGTTATACAGTAGTTTCTATTGAATGTGTTTCCAACGATTAGTGCTGGCAGTCCATTTGCTGAAATAAGTATAATTTTGACAAAAACGTATTTTAATACAAATACAAAAGACCATTCTGCTTGCATTATGCAGGTTGTGGTGATTTCTAAAATACCAACAATATTCAAGTTGCATAAATCTTTGAAACACTGCAGTCATGGACACAACAAAATGAGGGGGAAAAAAACTGTATAACCTTCAATTTTTGTGATTTTTGACACCATGAAGATTGACTAGTGTTTGCTTTATGGCTAGTGGCAAATTTTTCAGGCACATTCAGAACAAATGAACAATTGATATAACAGGCAAGGGCTTGTAATAGGGGGAAGACAAGGATGAAAAATGGAAAATAAATTACTCAATACTGTTAGCTGGTGGTATATTGGATAGGCCATAAATTAAGTGTTTCTAGTTAAAGTTGTGCAACAAACCACCTAAAGAAATCTCAAATGATTGTTGCATTAGGGTTATTTTAACCTGCAGACAGCATAATACTCTCTTTGAGCAAGGTATTAGATGTTAGGCAACCATTCTAAGCAGATCAACAGCAATTTTTTACAACCTCTACTGCCAAATGAATGACAAGAGTTTTACTGCAAATTAAAATCAACCGGACTATAATTCTATACCCAGTCACCTTTGGAATATTTTTCTGAGTAAGTTTTAAAACATTTCAAAGAAACACTTTTTACAGTGTGTTAGCTTTCATTAGTCTTCACTATCCTATAGGTTGACAACTTTGGGTCCTATTTATAATTTCGAATCTTCATTGAAGGTGGAGCAGGAATGCACAGTTAATTAATAATATTGATGAGCTATATTACATGAGAACAGTAGGGCAAGTGAAGTGTCTTTATACAGAACAGATGGAACTCATTTGTCACAAACTGGAAATCAGATTTTCTTAAATAATATACAAAGGGGGAAAGGGGGGAGGGGGGGGGGGTTGAGTCTTTCACACGCAGAACAAAATCAACTTCTTCAAAGATTCAATAATGAAAATTTTGTGGAGGTGAGAACCCATGTCAGATTTGGTAGCTGACTTGGGCTCTCATGTGGCGGTCCAGGGAGATTGGTAGTGATTGGGAGATTATTTCACTCTGCCCTTGCTCTGGGCCTGACAAGTTCTAAAAATTGCAGGTTTGGAAAATGTGGTTAGTGGTAACGGTGGGGTCTACAGATGGGTGACTCTGGGACCTCCTTCACCTCATCTTATAGAGGGGAGGCCTACACCTGCCCAACAGGTGGGGCACTAATAACTGGAGCATTGGTAATATGACGGTTTTCCCTGGTCACTCCCCATGGTAGTTGGTGGTGTAACCGTGTTTAACTACCAGGGGTTTTATGACACTATGTCAACATAGGTCAGCTGATAGCCATTGTGTATAGGTAATCGGTAGTCACCCTGGCGCCTCAACAAAATATTATAGAATACTCTGTAGCCAAAGTAATGCCACAAAGTAAAAATGTATATTCTAGTAATGAAAATGTAATTACAAGTTGGTGTAATAAAATGTATGTTTAATTCAAAGGATTGTTTTTGTATAAGTTGTAAATGAAATAGAGGATGGAACCTCTACACAAATGAGTGTAATATACAGAAAGTCTAGGATTTCAATTTTGGTATTTGTGAATTATAATTAACAACAAACAAAGAGAGACAACTCCAGATTAATTTTTAACATAGTTTAGAAAATACGCCAACAACTCTTGATCGTTGTTCTTCATCTCATTGTTATTCTTTCAGTACTGATATAGGGTCTTCTTATATGAGTATTGCAATTAATTAATTATATTGATGTACCATTTGTATGCAAGAGTGACATTCCTTTGTATTATGTGCTGATTCGGAAAAAAAGTTATGCGAGTATTGTCTTCCTTTAACAGATTCATTAATTTATAATTAAGTTTAAGTTTCTAATTTAATTTTGAATAATGACAAAATGTATCAATTCAATATATTTCAGCTTTTGTTATTGGTGTATCAAAGACATTGATGTACGAATATAATTTCATAAATTTGAAACGTTTAAAATGATTACATACCAATATAAAGAACCGTTCATCATTTTAAAAGAGACTATAAATGCAAGACAAATTATTTATCTCCCCTTCATGATAGATTGACTGGGAAACTAGCCAGAGTTATCTAATATTAATCACAGAGAGGGACTGGCAAGCAATTTTTAATTGTAGCTTATTTAACGTTAAAACAATTTTCCACTATAAACCAATGTTACTTTATACAAATATAAGGACTTTTTTTTAGATAAATCTACAAATTTTATAAGATATTATGGATTTTTATTACAATAGATCAACATGCTACATTTTACCTAAAAATTAAAACATAATTAACAAGATTAATATAAAAGGAACAATTATGCTGTTGGTGTGAATGTGTTAACTCCTACATTAAAACAGAACATTGCTAGATGACACAGTACTGAAGATGGCCTCTCACAAAATTAGACAATATATTATTTGGTTCATTATTTACAACTTTTCTTGCTAACAGTAGAAATCCTTTTTGGTAGGAACTTAATTCTGGTACAAAATGAAAAAAAATACTCTCTCAAATTGATAAATAATGTCCGTAATTGATAGACAGCCAAAAGATTTTTGTCTCATATCTGAAAGCAAGACATAGGTATAGTTTTTCAGCAACAGTGGATGGGTGCAGCAAAAGTTGTCAAAAATTGTTAAGATTTTCTCAAGAAACTTTTATTTTTTTTCCCCACTAGATAAGGCTCCAAGTAAGGAATATGACAGTTGTTACCATTTTTATGTGTTTAGGCTCTTGATTTTGCCATTTGATTACACACTTTCCGTTTATAATTTTCCTCCATTGGTTGGTATTTTTGTTATTTTCCTTTTTTTCTTGCGACTGAATTAATAAAATATGTTGCTATTCTTCAGATTTTCTTTTTCTTAATTTAAAAATGACATGCATGACCCCTCTCTATGTCAACATTTATTAATCGTTTCTTTCAAAAAAAGCTGATTTATAAACAAAATTCAACCAGATGCTCCGCAGGGCGTAGCTTTATACGACCGCAGAGGTTGAACCCTGAACGGTTGGGGCAAGTATGGACACAACATTCAAGCTGGATTCAGCTCTAAATTTGGATTGTGATTAAATAGTTGACACAGCATAGGTTTCTGACACAGAATGAATGTGTTCTAATGAACTTAAAATTTTTGTTTTCTCTTAGAGCAATTCACTATGCTGTTGAATATTAATCCTCTCAAAAAAATGTTTGAAGAAATTTTCTTTTTTATTTATGAAATTTCAAATGAGAAAAATTGAACCCAATTTTTTTAATCACATCCCCCTTTCCCTTATTCCAAAACTAATCTCAATTAAAATTTCTAATGGAGTTTGCAACAATAACTACTCATTTAAATACATCATAAAATATTAAGATGTAAAAAAAACTGCTTGTTATCACTGAATGGTAAAGATTATTTTAATTTATCAGTTGGTAGTAAAAAGTGAATATACATTGTATATTGTATATAACAAAGATTTAAGTTGATTCTGGACAAAGAAAGATAACTCCAATTAAAAAAAAATCTTGCTATTGCACAATATTTTGCAATTAGATATTTCTTGCTTACTATTCTGGACAAAGAAAGATAACTCTAATTAAAAAAAAAATTGCTATTTCACAATATTGTGCAATTAGATATTTCTTGCCATTGCGCAATACTGTGCAATTGAAAAGACTTGCTATTGCACAATACTTAATATAATAATTTTAGATCCTGATTTGGACCAACTTGAAAACTGGGCCCATAATAAAAAATCTAAGTACATTTTTGAATTCAGCATATCAAAGAACCCCAAGATTTCAATTTTTGTTAAAATCAGACTAAGTTTAATTTTGGACCCTTTGGACTTTAGTGAAGACCAATTTGAAAACAGGACCAAAAATGAAGAATCTACATACACAGTTAGATTTGGTATATCAAAGAACCCCATTTATTCAATTTTTGATGAAATCAAACAAAGTTTAATTTTGGACCCCGATTTGGACCAACTTGAAAACTGGGCCAATAATCAAGAATCTCAGTACATTTTTAGATTCAGCATATCAAAGAATCTAACTGATTCATTTTTTAATGTAGACCAATTTGAAAACGGGACCAAAAGTTAAGAGTCATGACAGTTTGAATCGGCATATCAAAGAACCCCAATTATTCAATTTTGATGAAATCAAACAAAGTTTAATTTTGGACCCTTTGGGCCCCTTATTATGTTGGGACCAAAACTCCCAAAATCAATACCAACCTTCCATTTATGATCATAAACCTTGTGTTTAAATTTCATAGATTTATGTTTATCCTATGTTGTAAAGAAACGTTAAACTGGTCCGCTGCCCCCATCGCCGAAAATGACAAGAAAGGAACTTTCCCTTAGATCAATTAAATGTACGTTACTCAAATAATTATCGTGACTGCCATTCTGTAGCTAAACTATTTAATTAAGTAATAGTTTTAAAGTTGTAAAGCCTTTCACTGAATTAGGAAGTCATGCTACACGACAAGGTCAATGGCTTTCGATTGCTGGTTTCCCTTTAGAGGCTCTATATATTTGATTCGGATGCTCCTGAAGACTTCCGTAAGCTATTTAACAACGATAAAGTCCGAGAATAAACTGGACACAACTGGACCCCTGCTGTTGTTTCACACTTAGCGTGTTGCGAAGTATCAGTCAGCGGGTGGCAAGTTTAGTCCGAGAACTCGTGTGTACAATGACGGAATCGTCATTTGACAGTGGCTTGGAATATGAATTGGTCAGTGAATTAATGGATTAGAAAATAATTATTAAAAGCAAAATTGCTCCATGTCGGACATCATTGAACGATTTATACATTGTAGTTTCATAACGACGAGCGTGATTGACGGAGTGGCGTTTGATTAATAAACAAAAATGTAGCAATAGGTCTATCTTTATCTACTTATATTTTTACGTTTACATCTATATCATCACAAAAATAAATAGCCGTCTGTTGTGTCACCTATTATCCCTTGTCAGTAAGTGCCAAAATTATTTTGGTATCGACTTCAGTTTACCTCTACAATCCGAACACCTGTGAAAACTGAACAAAACGCAGAGTCCCGTGGGTGTTCGGTTTGGACAGGTTTCACTGTATAATCTATTAACTTAAGAGAAATAGATTACACCTCAAAATTTTATGCCCAATATAGTATTTTACCTCTCTTGGCAATTAGATAAATAAAGAAGATAAATGTCTCAAGTGGAGAAATATCTCATCACATTCTATGCAGAGGAATGTCAATCTAACTAATTAATATACATGTAATTCACATCACCTGAATAGTGATTGTGTGGAAGGGTAAAAACAAGTGGATACGACTTGTCTTGAAATAATATGACACATTTATATACATGTATCAGTTTTGTACTTTTGTTAAGAATAAAATCTAGCTATTGACATGTTCATACCTGTTTCATATGCAAAGCTGAAGTCACATCATTGCCTTGGTTAATGTATCGCCTAATAATGGACTTAATATGAGAAGCATGTCTGTCACATGGCCCTAAAATGCAAAAATCTTTAAATTATTATACTATGCAGAATTAAAAGTTTTCTTTATAATTCAGAAAACTAACAACCAAACATACTTTCTAAACTTTACAACACAAGTATCGACTATTTTCCCCCCATACCTTCTACTTTTTTATGCTTAAGAATATGTGTATACTTGTATTCCATGAGAATTCGTCTGTCTTTGTGAAAATTATCAAGAATACAATTCAATTTAATTCAATATTTCATATAACTCATAATATATAATTCTAAGAAATATTTGAATTATTATTGGAATTTTAATAACATAATTTGTTTATACCTGTTATAAAGGTCAGTTATAAATTTTAAGCTTTTTCCTGCTACAGGTTGAAATTTTAGGTTTTTTTTTAAATAATAGGCATATACATGTTTCTCAGACATGGAAGTAGAATGCCGTCTGAATTATTCAAAATTATGTCAGAATTTATTCCATTAATACATCAATGTTCTAACATATATCATACTTACAATTTATCAATTGTCAAAAAATTTTGTATGCAAGTTTAGATAACTTCAGTTCTGGGTGTAGAAAAATACAATTTTTTAGAAAATAAAAATACTCCACTAAATAATTCCAATACCTTTTCCATTTTGAGCCTCACAGAAATTGTATGAAGCAATATTATTGCCAAGTTCATTGTGTAGCATCTGGCGACCAGAGGATAGTTGAAGAAGATTTATAACATCCAGCATTATCAGAGAAAAAGTTAATTTTTTTCAGTCCTCAGTGGCTTATGCTGAAGAATATCTCTAGCTACATCTATCAAGATTTGAGATGTTAAAGATGCATCCTGGGATACTGGTGATTCAAAAATGTGAACATGTGTTAAAGATAGATCCTTCTTTCAACGATGTAACTGATATGTGCCAGTTTATTCCTCTTTTGGCAAACAAATCCATTTGGCATGTAAAATATTTTTAAATTCATGATGAAGTAAAAAAAAATGGCTCGTGAAATAGTCATGTGAAAGTTTTAAAATATAAACTGGATTATATATACAGTTTTGTGTAAGAGTTATTCTCCTTGAATCTAACAATTTGAATGAAAGAAGCTTTGTCAGCACTCTAACATACACAACACCCGTACATTGACACTGGGCAAATAAAATATTACTAGACTCCTGAGTAACAAAGACTAATACCTCCTACAAAAATTAACTGATTAAAATTTCTTGTGAATATGAAGATTTGCATATTATATGTATGTCATATTATTTATATCAAAACTTGGTTTACACTCTTTGTTCCATTAGGGCTATTCCAGAAAAAAATGTATGGAGGGGTTGGAAGGCAGTTTTTGTCAGCACCTGCCACCCAGACAATGGTAATAGAGAATTATAGTGCATTATAGTGTGAAAAGTTGCTCTGATACCCATCACCTATGTATCATTAATATAATGTGCCTTCCAACCCCCCAACCCCTACATTTTTTTCTGGAACAGCCCTTAAGAAAACAACTCTGCATAAAAAACCATAGATTAATATCTTATGAGATAAAGATGACTTGCCTGCCAAACTGACCTTATTTCACAACCAACCTATAGATGAGTGCATGAGGCATACCAAAATATTTCATCTAGTGCATTACTTAAATATTGTTTCTATCAGTGTTATTTTAAATCAGATAAGCAAAAATTACCTTCTCTATATTTCATAGGCAGGAACTTCATTGCCCAGTCACATGTTATTATAGCATCCTTGTTTGTCATTTGTTGTACAATGTCAGATCTGGCTTGCTCCTGATTCCTGGATTGTACGTCGTTAGATTTTCATCTCCTTATGGCTTAATAGCGATTATTTCAGACATCTGACAAATCACAATGAGGATATTTTGACAAATCATGGTAAATTTTAATCAATTTGACTAACTTTAAAATATAATGGAATACAAAAAGAATCAATTGAAAAAAGAGATACCTTATTGTTTTCACATTTTTGGTATCATTGTCAAATCAAAGTTTGAACTTTTTCAAGGTTATATTATCTTTTATCTTACCATATACATTGTTGCCTCTTTGTTCTGCCATGGATGCTCCTCATTCTCCTCATGCTACATTCTGAAGTATAATTTTGTTCAGAGGGACTGCTTAGAGCATATGATGTGCAGTGGTCCATAACCAAACTTTCTCTTGAAATAACTTTTTTTTTGTGATTAAAATTATTTAAAATTAGAGTATTTGAAACCTTTCATATCCTTTATCAACATATAAAATAAAACTTAAAAAACAAGATTTATCTATTGCCTCAAAAGTTCTTATATGTAACAAACAGACAAAAATTGTTTAAAATAAAATGCAGTAATAAACCAATTTTCTAGATGTTCCAGACATTGCATAGATATTTTAAAACTCATGGTTACCTTTAATTACTTATACATCCACTTTACTTCAACTCTGGTGGATAGTTGTCTCATTAGCAATCATACTGCATTTTGTTTTAAAATCTTGTGACGGGATTGCTTCCCTTAGAAAAACTTAGTAGATACTTAGTCAGCCGTAAGTGGTTGAGCTAAGGAAGTACTTCTTTAGCTCAGTCGGTTAGCGCGCTGCCTTGTAACACAGAAGTCCCGGGTTCGAGTCCCGGTGGAGACAAGCAATTTTGTAATGAAATTCGTGCTCTCCGGTTACAATTTAATGAGGTACTGTATTGTATTTGCTCCATTTTGAATTCATTTGTAATCCTAGTTATTCAGAAACTTATTTCAAACTAACCTTCAAACCTGATACAAGATATGTTTTTGACTTTTGTAGGCCTAATAACAGGCACTTTACTTCTTCAGTTGGCAACTCTAGTCTTTTGATGACTTGAATGTCAAGTTCATCAAAACCTTTACACCCTTCCATGATGAAATTATCAAGACCCTCAACACTTTTTCTGACCACAGCTGAGCATTCATCAAGTATTTTGTACAGTGTACTGCTCCCTACAAAACATTGAATAAGAATGCATTTCATTTCAATGTCTAAAAAATCATACTGATATTATAATTGTAAAAAATAAGATAAAATCATGGTGGTATTTTGCATGGTATTGAGCTAAAATATGTAATTTTTTAACAGCTGACTTTTTTGGGTCATTGTTGAAGGATGCACAGTACCCTATTGTTGCTTACATCAATCAATGTTGTATGGCCATAATGGATAGTTGTCTCATTTGAAACCAGACCAAATCTTTCAAATTTACATAAAAATTGTGGATATGCCTATGTACTATGTACAATATTTAGTACATTATCTTTATGGGGAAACACCTTAAAATCAACTAATATATATTGGTAATAGGCAAATTTCACACTACTAAAATTCCAAATCGAAGTCATGTCCATTGATACCAAAGTCTGTTCCACCATATACATGTACACTTATTTATTTTATTTTTGTAGAAATTGCCTTTACATATGTACAAGGTCATGTATGCATTCCAAATCTGGCCCAATATATCTTTTCTTTGTGTCAATCTGTGTTATGTTTTTGTTTTCACATACAGTAAATTGCATATCAACGTCCTATTTCTTCAAATAATTAAAGTAGGGTATTACTGTTGATAATAGAAACAATAGTCGAATGATGTTCACAGATCACTTTTTATAATAAAAGACAACATAATAAAAAAAAAAATGATTACAATTATCTCAAGTGCTTTTATATAATTGGCTTAATTATGAATTTTCACAATTCCATTTGAATAACAAATTACTTACCAAGATGTTTAACATTCTCCTCATTGCATAAAGATACATACTGAGAAATATTTTTATAATGGAGGAAGGTGTAAGACTTTGAATAACAGTTGGTATTATAATGACCTCTCCTGATTCCATTTTCAATGTCTTCTCACCAAAGGGTTGATCTTTGACTATCTATTTAGACGTTATAAAGTGAATAAAATGATCTAACTGGCTTACATTATACTTTTCTCTTGATAGCTTTTTGGTTGTAACTGGTTCCCCGACACCGAATTGCTCAATATGCTCTTTTGCTTGCTTGAATTTGTAATGAGTCAATCCAGGTATAAGCTGAAAATTAAAAAGAGTGAAAAAATATAAACATTTGCATAAACTGTACAATTTAATCTAGATCCAATACCACATATCATTGCTTCACTGCTTTTAAAAATCATTTTAATTGAGAATAATTATTTTAAAAATGAAAATTTCTCCTTGAAGCAAATTCTGAATCTTCAATTAAAATTAGAATGCTTATTTTTTTGTAAATTCATTCGGTTGTAAAAGTGTTGATTGAAGTACATTTTTATAAAGCGGGGCCACGGTTGACAATGTTTTTTCTCAGCCTCAGAATAACAATCTGCTCTATCCCTCTCTCAGCTATATGTATAATGAAAAAGTTGGGTTTTTAAAAAAGAATACAATAACCTATACACAGTCATGCAGGCATATTTTTCACATTTTTTTCTATGACTTTCATCTTAATTCTATATTAAAAAAGCAGTCTTTTGGGTCAAAAATTAGATAAAAGCAAACTGTACATTCGGATATATGATTGTGTGCATTTATTACTGCCATTTTTTGAAGATTAAACCAAACTGTGTGAATAATACTAGCAATTTTTCGAAAATCTGCATACTGATCGCGATATATGAGTGTATCAAACTCAGAATGGAAGGTCTCTTATAGCTGATACTTATTCTGTCCAATAGATAAAAATATTGCAATAATTTATAAGTTTATTCTACTTTGAAATATTTTAAAATCTTACCTTTTGTACATCTTGTAATTCCTCGTCTTTAACAATGGTTGTCAAAATCTGTTGCTGAAATGTCCATGAATCAGCCCTTTTGTAAATTTCAAGTAGTGTTTCAAGTGTAGCATTTTCCTCCATTGTTTTTGTAGACATATCATTAAACACTGCTTTTTTTAAAAATCCTCTTCCCCAGGACCTATTGTTGACAGCATCAGTTCCATGCATTGTTTGGCCTTGCTGATATAGCGTTGTTGTGTTCTGGTGCTGGAATCTCTAATGTAAACATTCAATTCTTTAACAGGATTAACACCAGAGATAGAGAGAAACTTGTTAAGGGACTCATTTTAGTTTAAGTGAATTTGACACAGAGGCTTCTGATGACTGTGACAACTGAGAGACTGTTTCCTGACTGACCTGAAATTCTCTATCAGTATCATCCAAAGCAGATGGTGTAACCTACAAAATAATAACATAAAATAATATTGGGCTTCTACATGAATTTCTTAATATTTTAAATATCTACTTTATAACATAGGAATAGCTAGAAACATGTAATAATAGTAATAATAATTTCCTTTATTTCTACAATAACATATTTATCAGTGATTTTTTTTGTTTTTTGTCATGAAAGCTTATTTTAGCTTTAGTACACAGTATAAATGTTGCTCATGGTTGAAGGCCTTGTAGTGAACATTTGAAATACTTAAGGCTTTGCTACTTCAGAAATGGATTACCTCAGCTGTATTTGGCAAAACTTCAAGGAATTTTTGGTCCTCAAAGCTATTCAACTAAGAACTTTATTGGGCCTTTTTCACTTTTTTTCTTCATGCATCAGTGATGAGTCTTTGTAGAAGAAACATGTGTCTAGCACAAACACAAAATTTTAATCCTGGTATAGATTCTATGATGATTTTATTAGTATAACAATGCAATGTGGACTCTTTAAATAGTTTAGTGTGTCATTGGTAATGACATCACATTTCATTTTTTATACATTGAGGTTCACAAACTGAAATGAACATCAGTGAATTATCTAATTTGAAGATATACAACCTCCACTTGTTTGTAAGGTATGTGCTCTAAGAAATTGCATTTTTACCTCTGTTTCTGATATTCTAGCTCTTTTCAATGGAACAGCATTGTCATGAGTATCTTCTACACTTCCCTCATGTGTAAATGACAACTAAAAATGAAAAAAAGTTTTTCTGTTAATACAATATATAACTTTTACTCTTTTTTATGCAAAAGATGTGTCTTGCTGTACTGAAAACCCATTGGTGGCCTTGGTATGTTTTTTGGTCAAATTGTTTGTTGTCTCTAGCTTTGATACATTTTACAGTTTACTGATTCTCATTTTTATCTTTTAGTTTTTTGGAGAGAGAGAAAAAATGCATAGTCATGACGTAGTAACTAACAACTTATATAAATATACCCTGTATATAAACTCCTCAAAGATACCAGGACTAAATTTAGTATATATGCCAGACGCATGTTTCGTCTACAAAAGACTCATCCAAAAAGGTTCAAAAGGCCAAATAAAGTAGGAAGCTGTATATAATTATATAAACCAATTCCAACATTAATGTAAAGTTTTCAGTAAATGAATGTAAGATAGCAGGTAATATTGTAAAACGTGAAAACAATCTTATTAATATAATTTTACAGGCAATTGTACTATGTGTGTTAGCAAAGGAAATATCTTTAGTTATCTTGCTTCCTAGCTGGACCATGAAGTCTTTATTAGGTTAGTTAGGTAAACTATACTCTTTAAGAGTAGACTTGTCCGAGAGATAACCTAATCCAGTAAGCTAACCTTTGCCTACACACTAATTGCAATCAGCTGTAAGTTTTTGTCATTTTCTCACCTTTCTTCCCTGAACAGCATTTGGATTTTCCTTCAGGACTTCTACTCTACAGCTATGACATATTCCTAATGAAAGAAAATTTAAGTTTTGAAAACATGCGTTAATTCTGGTGTGCAATATTACATGAATTTCTTTTTAAATCTGTACGTAAATTAATTTCTATTTAAGAAAACCACTAGAAAAAATAATAAACAAATACTGACCATTAATTGTAGTTAAAATAAATAAAAGCTACCTGGGGACCTGGTACAATAATTTTTAGTGTAGCAGAGGACTTAAGACAACAAAAGGTTACATAAACAGTGTTTCCCGACATTTTTTGTTTCTCCATAGATGATGTTTAACTGGATGTTGAAAACAAACACGGAAGGGCAGCACTTTGCTACTTCAAACTATTAAAGTGAAAAAATAAACAACTGATTTAAGAAAAGTGTAATTAAAACCATCTTTTTAATATAGGAATACAACTTAATGTTCTGAATGTAATAATAAGGAAAAATATTAAATACATTGTATAATGAGAATATTTACAATCACACCTTATAAATGTTTCATCCCTAATAATGATATTGCAAACAATGATTTTTAACTTTGAAACAAATTGTAATGTAAAAAAAGAAATTAGTTCATTTATTTGTTTCCGAGTTATGTGTGATGTCCAATTTTGCTGAACCACAGAGCTGCCATTTAAATCTCACGCATTTGCTCCATGAAAAGTTGGCAAAACTGGAACAAGTATATCTATTGTAACGTTTATGGGTCATCGTAAATTCACCTTTTTCTATTTTTATGTACTATATATATCATAGTTGTCTGGTCACTTTTTCGAGGGGGATCGTTTTTCTCGTGCTTAAGACTCAAGGTCCAGACTTGGATATTTAAACCTGGTCAGGGCAGTATTTCTTTAGATTTGGCAAAACTTTCGTACTGGTAAGTTGTACTTTAAATTTCATTTTATTTTGTATTTCGATGTTAAAATTTCTTGAATATTTCTTTCTTTACATTTGATATATTTCTTTTTGGTCTAGTAGTCAAACAGTTCTAAAATATTAATTTACGTTTCTGTTCCAGAATAAATAGAGGGAATTGTACACTAGCTTGATATTTTATGATTTCGGCTTTATAAGGAGATTGGGTTCATTTTGATAGTGATATTTAGACAGATGGTTAATCCGAGGGGTATTTTGGAGCAACGGTCATCAATCTATGGAATTGTTCGTGCCTTACTCTGAAATAAAATTTTGTATTATCTCATGTTTTAGTTTTGGGTCTTGAACTGGTCAATGATTTTGAAAAACGTTTTCAGACAATTGCTCTGGTTGGACTGAAGATTAAACGGGTATAGATAAATGCAATGTTTTTTTTACTGAATCGATTTTTGTTCCCTAGTCATAGAATAATGAGGTTCATGATCTAGTCTAACAAAGTCGGTGGGAACCAGTGGGTATATTTATTTTGTCTCGGAAGGTTGACGTCACAACTTGATTGATTGAATAATATTTTAGTTAAAGACAACTAGTGTACAGCTCTCAATATTTTAAGTAAACGGACACCTCAAAATTCTAGTATCTTATATATATATATACTAACAATGACCACTGTCCTTTTCTCGATCTTGATATCTATATCACTAATGGAAAGCTGAATACTAAAATTTATGATAAAAGGGATGATTTTTCATTTCCTATCGTTAATTATCCGTTTTTAGATGGTGACGTTCCCTTGTCACCATCTTACGGTGTTTATATATCTCAACTTGTACGATTCGCTCGTGTATGTAACAATGTTTTAGATTTTAACGAGAGAAATTTATGTATTACTGAAAAATTATTACACCAGGGTTTTCGATATCACAAACTAGTCAAAACATTTACTAAATTTTATCATCGGTATAAAGACATCATTCGTAAATATAGCTCAACATGCAGACTTCTAATACGTTCAGGTATTTCACATCCAATTTTTTATGGTAATATTCTTTATAAAGCACAAAGGTGTCAGTATTCACCTCAGAAACTTACAAAACCTTTGAATAGACTTATTAAGAAGGGATATAATTACGATACTGTTGTCAAGTCATTAAAGATTGCATATTTTGGCGTTAATATTGAGTCACTGATAAGGTCTTTGCATCGGAACTAAACACATTTATTCTAAAAACAGTTGTTGGCATGACACGGGTTATGTTCTTCTCATATATGTTATGATGGTATGATAATAAACCCCTAACGGGAAGGATTGTGCCTGATGTTCATATGATGAAATCATAATCTTTCAGTCAGTTTAGTTGAAGTCTGGAGCTGGCATGTCAGTTAACTGCTAGTAGTCTGTTGTTATTTATGTATTATTGTCATTTTGTTTATTTTCTTTGGTTACATCTTCTGACATCAGACTCGGATTTCTCTTGAACTGAATTTTAATGTGCGTATTGTTATGCGTTTACTTTACTACATTGGTTAGAGGTATAGGGGAGGGTTGAGATCTCACAAACATGTTTAACCCCGCCGCATTATTGCGCCTGTCCCAAGTCAGGAGCCTCTGGCCTTTGTTAGTCTTGTATTATTTTAATTTTAGTTTCTTGTGTACAATTTGGAAATTAGTATGGCGTTCATTATCACTGGACTAGTATATATTTGTTTAGGGGCCAGCTGAAGGACGCCTCCGGGTGCGGGAATTTCTCGCTACATTGAAGACCTGTTGGTGATCCTCTGCTGTTGTTTTTTATTTGGGCGGGTTGTTGTCTCTTTGACACATTCCCCATTTCCATTCTCAATTTTATTTGTCTATTATATGAAACTGTTTTATGAATTTTGATCATTTTTTATATGAGCAAATATATTGCTTGGCAAATCGTCATCACTGGTCATATTTAGGTTTCTTATACCTGTCATTAATTGAAATTACTGTTTCGTTGTATTGTCAGTATGCTGTCAAAAGTCCTGGAGCGAAAGCACAGGCCGAACCCTCTCTACCAGTAACGTAAACGGCTGAGCTAGCTGGGTATAACGTCATGAGACAAATTATGAAAGAAAAATACACACGAAAAACCCATTTACGTTGCACTATTATAATCACAATTTTTAAGTTAAAGAAAATGGTTTTCACAAATAGCAATATTATACCTGTAAGATACCTGTAAGATCGTTGTGGGGCTCATATGGAAGGATCCTATCCTTTTAAGCCCATCATATTTTGGTACACTTTCAAAACTGATACAATCATCAATCCTGTATGATTTGGTGCAATATTCCACACAATTAAAAAGCTATATAGAAAACTATTTGTGTTCTCATCAATTACTTAACTGATACATGACTGACTCCCAATGACGGTCTATACTAATTTTAAATGTTTCCACAGTTTTTGATGAAATAACTTCAACTGGTTAAATAATTGAGAAATGCAATCTATATCAATATTTGTTTTCAGCAAAACTTCTGTTATAAAAATAAAATCTGGTTTCACGACCTGTATTTGTGCTTCAAGTTTATCAATTTTATTATATTGATCACCATTGGTGTACATACCAGGAGCGTATTTAGGGGGGGGCCAAGGGAGCCGGGCCCCCCTTTTTCAGAAAAATTTTGGTTGGTTATATAGGGAATCACTGAAGCGTGACAGAATAGGCCCCCCCCCCTAGGCAGTCAGTGGGTCCCCTCTTATGAAAATTTCTAGATCCGCCACTGAATACACTTAACTTTGTTTACAATTAAGGATTATGTACCCTACTAGCTGTTGATTCAATGCTAAACATATGAAAATTTTATAGAAAATCCCCAGCCTTTATCATTGTACTATCATATTTGGCAATTTGATGACTGATAGATATAGGATTATAGCATGCATGGGCTGTACTAGCATTGATTTCCTTATAACAAGTTTATTAATGTAGTTATTGGTTCAAACAAATAAAAATATGGACCAAATCAAGTACACCTATTAGGGTGTGCTCGACTTTAGTGTCTCAGCCCCAGGTAGTCCAAATAATTATGATGTCTTGAAAGGCTTTTATATTTTTTTTCTTTGACGCCTTACTTAGACTTCAAAGAAAAAAATTATAATAGCCTTTCAAGATGTCATAACTATTTGGACTAAGCCCCAGGTATTTTGGAATTGACAGGTTGCTTAGAACGTTTTGTAACAAATAAACACTAGTAAATCATAGAAAAGCAAGTGAGTAATCTATATTTCAAATTTTATAACAAAAATCTTTGTATTAAAGGCTGTGGATTTTCTATAAAAATCTTGGTTTGTTTGCCACAAAGACAAAGTACTCTTTTTCTTTTAAATGTAATAAAACAGTAAATAATAATGCTTTGCATCAAGTTTTCCCCTATGTATATGTACAAAATGGCCTGTCTCTATTATTCATTATATCTGTAGTTTTGATACACTTAATGCTTGAAAAATTCGTACAAAAATGGCTACAGAAGGGGTCAAATTAGTTTTATTACATTTTAAAAAGGGTTAATATTTCGATCTTAATCATCAATATTATTACTATGGCAGATTCAAATTCACCCAGCAAACAACCCAAATTGGAGAATAGCAGTGTCAACTTAATTCTATCAATTTCTTTTAGACTTACAAATTTAAAGCTGCAAGGATTTTTTTTAAATGAAATTCAGGAAAATATTTTGGCAGCAGACAGCTTTCTGATCTATTTTTCTGAAAACTTTTGACCTCTGTTCTGAAGAGTTCGAAATATGGTAAAGGGAGATAACTCATTTAGGAAAAAAAAGTGTATACTTTTTATAAATTAATTTCACACATTTTTAGGTAGAAAACCAATAACTTTTATTGATCATTAGTAAAAAAAAAAAGAGACTAAAATTAATAGTTTTAGTGGTTTTTTTTAATAGATGTAGCCACAGGTATTTGGGGCATGGACCCCCCTTTTTTGGACCTCACTAAAAAAAATATTGTTTAGTGTTTTTTTTTATTTATTTACAATATTCTACAATGTATAAACATATATCAAGTCTCAACAATCCATTGCTAGTCGATTACAATAACTTTTTTTACTATCCATACGAGCCCAAGTGAAAAAAGAAGCTTCTTTTTTCACTTGGGCTCGTATGGATAGTAAAAAAAGTTATTGTAATCGACTAGCAATGGATTGTTGAGACTTGATATATGTTTATACATTGTAGAATATTGTAAATAAATAAAAAAAAACACTAAACAATATTTTTTTTAGTGAGGTCCAAAAAAGGGGGGTCCATGCCCCAAATACCTGTGGATGTAGCTGCATAAATTCAAAATACAACATCAAATATTGTATTTTTTTCAAAAATAATAACTTTCTCCCGGGCCTGTTTCATGGTAACCAACCCATATATTTATCGGTTGGTATCATTTTTCTGACTAGGCTATTAGGGTCTACATCTCAGCCAATTTCCAGGAAGATCGGTGACTATGCGTGCCAAAAAAGTGTAAGTGGTTACAGAGAATGATTTTGTCAAGAGTTACAGTCTTTTCATTTCGAAAATTCACTCAAATAATCAGTTTTCCGTACTTTTTTTCGTCATGCTTTAATATATTGATTTGATAATTGGTTTGTAGTTTTGTCATGAAAAGTTGCAGATCAAGTTCAAATTTTTTTCTGATCTAATGATTTTGTGCAGATTTATGGACCCTGGATGAAAAAAAAACCGTTTACACATTTTTCGTCATGCTTGAAGATATTAACTTGATATTTGCAATATTTGTCTGCACCATTTCAATGAATTTGTAATCCGCAGAGGACTATATGTATTGCCATGCATTATACTCTCAGAATGCTTGTTTTTCTCAATTGTTATTACCATCGATCTATATTACAAGATCTGCCTTCCGATTGAAAACATATTGCTCGGAAACGAAATGTCTTCCAGAAATCATTCATGGGGATGTCATCAACCCTCGATTTCAGTCATACATAGGCGCAGAACTGCATAAACTTTCCAGTTCGAGCTTCTGACTCGGAAACCAATGGGGTTAGTTTAAACATATTTATTTATAGTGGATTGGGAAACAAGTTTTGCAACTTATATTAATCCCTTTCCACTTTGCGGGTGCGAGTACTGCCTTGTAGCGGCATTAGCCTGCTATTTTTCGAAATCTATACAAGGGTGTCTTTAACGTGCAAGATATATGGCTCTCTCTTAACACGGGTCAGTCATTTATCGTCCCCTTCCGACGGACTATCATCGTTTCCTCGAGACCATACTTGCAAATGGTGTCAAGGGAGAGCCGAAATTAAGTTCCTGAAAATTTTCATCCCAGACGGGAATCGAACCAGGAACCTTTGTGTTAGTAGTCCGATGGACTAACCACTACACTGGGGTTCTCGTTCATTCTTACGGACACTATCAGGCTTTGTGTTGTCAAAGTTGAATACCTGTGTATGTACTAGTATCCCAAAATATATGGATACAAAACTCTATAACACATTTATGTCTCATTTTGCTGCCTTGACCTTTATTATAATGACATCATAATTAATTGATATACGTCTTCTTCGTGTCACTAAGCAAGTTTGATTCTAGTAGATAATCTGGATGGCTCATAATATTTTATCCGTAAAACATCAATATGGGTCTTTTTCATTCGGAATATGATTTTATATTCTGTGGAAGTTCAGCATGTGGTCAAAAAGATATACGGATAAACATAACTGTGTCCTAATTTCAGTCTCGACTGCTGCTTTGACATTTTGTCTTCGAACCTTTCTCCCTCCATTGATAATCATTAAATAAGTATGGTCAAGATATTGTTCATGGCTCGTGAAATTTTGTCCGGAAACTGGATTGATCACTGGCATCACTGCTGGATGATTTAAAAGACATCCGGGGACCAAACGAATTGATGCCATTAATACTGTGAAATCAATCTTTGACCTAAATCAATATCAAAGTAGGTCAACCTTTTTAACCAAAATACGAAAACTATAAAGACTGTTCACAGTCCGGTTTCCACTATTTCAGTCAGGGAGAAGACAACTTGAACTTGACCTTGACCTTTGGCATACTTCTACAAATGGGTCGGTTTTTTTCAAACTAAGCTAGTTTGTTGGAGTTAGGACAGATGGTTAAAATATCTCAGGAACGATCAAACAGCGAAATTCTTAACCTATATAATTATGCTAGTCAGTGTGTAGTGTGTGTTCTGATATTTTTAACTGTAAAATCAATCAAACTAAACATTTAGGCAACAACCATTTTCTTATCTGGGGGGAGGGGGGGGGGGGGGGGACCTGGGATTTTTTTGAAAAGATATTTTGATGGCCTAGCTGACCGAAAAAAAAATTATATTTTGCACTGAACTGAAAAAAAATTTATGCTGTCACCTGCCTGAAATTTTTTTTTTTGCACTGCTGAATTTAAGAATAGTGAAACTAACAACAGACGAGACAGTGAAACAGCAGATTATAAACATCTGTCCAGTATACAGATTAAGCTAAGATTTCTATTTATAGATCTTTATACCTTATCACTTTTTGTATGTTCCTATAAAAGTGTTTGATCCAGAAATATTTAAAAGACTTGTATACTGGTAGCATTTTCCGTTTGTATCATTCTTTGTACCACTTTTTTCAATGGAATGTCAATTATCATAGTTGGAAACAGTGGATGTTTATAAGTGGGAGCTACTCACTCTTTGCCATTACATATGGCAATGGTGGCCACTTCAATTGCAGTATTAAAATTTAAGGACTGTAGTCTACGTGATACCTGTATGACGGACTCCAAGAATATCATAATGTAGGAAGTGGGCAAAAAAACTTAACTGAGACAACAGCCAATGCCAGGATATAGACAGAGCCATGCACTTTACATTTTACATCAATTAAAAAATTAAAATGAATTTTATGTTAATTTTATGGTTTTGTGAAAAAAACATGAAAAAATTGTATTTCCGTTCCACATTTATATAGGAAAATTTTTTTTGCTTTCCTTCTCATCAGAAAAAAAAAATTTTGTCGGAGGAAGGTTCTGAAAAAAATTATGAACACAATAAAAATCCCAGTTTCTGTGACTGTATATTACATTAATTTGTAGGATCCTTTACTATAGATGATTTAGCTGATCTGTAGCAATAACATCTTCATGCCTTATATATCATGTACTGTAGTACGCCGCTAGATTAAAACTGACGAGGAAAGGTAACACACGGCCAGCGAAAGCTCTTTTTTTTTTGAGAGCCCAGGTGGTCGTGTGACTAGCGGGACGGCTGCAGTGCAGGCGATTCGGTGTCACGATATCACAGTAGCATGGGTTCGAATCCCGACGAGGGAAGAACCAAAAATTTGCGAAAGCAAATTTACAGATCTAACATTGTTGGGTTGATGTTTAGAAGAGTTGTGTATATATATATATGTTTGTAATATGAAATATAAATTTAAATGTTGCTGTTCGATCGCTGCTATGAAAGATGCACTACCAAATATTGAAAATAAACATAACATTATGGTTAATACTAAATTAAATAAAGAGTTTTGGTGTACTGTTATGTATACCACTGTCCCATGTTTAACCCCGCCACGTTGTGTATGTATGTGTCGCCTGTCCCATGTAAGGAGCCTGTAATTCAGTGGTCGTCGTTTGTTGTACATGTGTTACATATTTGTTTTTCGTTCATTTTTTATATATATAAGGCCGTTAGTTTTCTCGATTGAATTGTTTTACATTGCCATTTCGGGGTCTTTTATAGCTGACTACTCAGTATGGGCTTTGTTCATTGTTGAAGGCCGTACGGTTACCTACTATTGTTAATTGCCGAGTTATTTTGGTCTCTTGTGGAGAGTTGTGTCATTGGAAATCATACCACATCTTCTTTTTTTTTATAGTTGATAATACTGTCCTTCAACTCCTTGCTACACGGTTGTTGTAAGGTTTTATTGATAAGATAACACATGAAATAAGTTCATTCGAAAAATATTAATTAAACAATTTTGACACTAAAAGAACAAGAAAAAAGGAGAATTCATGTCCAAACAGCATTGTGCACTCAAAAAAGATATGTCTTTTTATAATCATACATGTTTCTAATCATTCGTTCGGAAATGCAGATCATGTGCAGGAGGTTCTTATGTTTGTTTGCCCTTTTATGGCATATAAGCGAAATGATTTTGCTCACTGTTGGAGATGGTACGGTCTTGTTTTGCTTACTATACTAGTACACGGTATGCGTTTTCTAATTGTTGAAAGCGTTCAATGATCTGTTGTTGTTTACATCATTGTTCTTTGGTCTTTGGTTGATTCTTTGGTTCAACTGCTGTCTCACTGACAATCGTATCACATCTCTAAGATTCCATAAACAGTAACACAATCGTACTTTTTTCAAAATTTTATTAGATTAATTAAAATTAAAAAGGTTTATGTACAATTCAAACATTCGTTTGGCTAATAATTTTTTTTTTTTCAAATTCAAACTACCAATATTTTTTCTTCAAGTTTAATCTCGTGAATGCATTCATCAATAATTTTCTGGATCATAGGCACTACAACTGCATCTTCTTGTTCTTTCTTTTCTGTGTATTCGTGCTTGTCGTTTTCCAGTGTTACAACACATGGATTATCTCCCTGTCCTCTATAATCGTCCGAACAATCGGTTACTTCAGTTGGAAAAGCTTTGAGTACTGATGTCACACCTTTTGTTGATGTTGCTTCATCTTCTGATGTCAGGAAATAAAACCCCCATGTCTTTCTTCTAAAGAAAGCATTTTGTCTGACCCACCCAAAACCAACATTACCTTCCATCAAAGACAACTTTAATTTGACTTGGTAACCTGTTGTAATAAAATAAAACACAAGATACATACTACAAACTAAAATATATTCATTTATTGACTAATTAAAGTAATTAGAGTTGTTTAATTGGCAATCATGCGACATCTCCTTATTTATATACCACATCTCCTTCAAAATATATATAACACATCTTCTTATTTGTTTACCAAATCTTCTTAATCTTACATGATTTATAATTTGGCAATTTATCTAAAAGAAGGAAAACCTACGTTTCCAAACTCTTGGTTCTGCATTTTGACTAAAAAAAGATTTTGGTTTTTAATCGCGTATTCTTCTGTATGAAGAGTCAAGATACTAGTATAATAAGGAATTTGTGTGATCAGAACAATTCATTCTCAGTTTTAAAAAATTGTTTATTTTGAAAATTGATTTAACAAGTTGTTTTTGTTCGTGATATAATTCAAAATCGGTCGGTTAGAGCATTCCAACCTGATAGTAAATACTCAGTTACAAACCTGTTTTGATGTTTATAATTCCTCTGCTTTTTTGATCACGTGTAACAGGATTTGTTCGAATTCCGCCATTTATGGGGAAGAAACAGCCTTCTAAAATAATTATTAAAATGAAATATTAAATAAATGAATCTAAATTGTAGTAAAAATGTTTACTCTCTTTGAACAGCTTAAATATCAATCTAGCTGTGGAAAACAACAAACATATACATCTCCGGGTGCGAGAATTTCTCGTTGCATTGAAGACCTGTTGGTGACCTTCTGCTGTTGTCTGCTCTATTGTCGGGTTGTTGTCTCTTTGGCACATTCCCCATTTCCATTCTCAATTTTACTTCTATGTAAATGTTCATATGCAGTTATTCAGAAACGACAGTTCGAAAGAGTTACTTACAATTTGACATATAAATAAAATATGAATAAAAGCAAAACCATAAATATTGTAAATATACAAGAAAGAAGATTCACCTTTACGACTCTCCGTTTTTCCAAGCAAAGATTTTTTCTCCGTCTTTAAGTTTCTAAAATAGTTTCCATTTTTCATTCCTAGTACTTCAAAATCACACTCCTTGTAATATATCTCGGCCAACTTTTCGTTGGATCCAGTGGCTTGGATAAAATCCTACAAAGCAAATCTTGCATATTATCTTTCAGTAAAATCTGAAAACTGCATGATGATATTTTTTTTTGAGAAAATTACATAAGTTTAGAAGTTATTTTACAGTTAAAGTTTTGTAAGAATTTGATGTGTTTCTGTACAACACGTTATCTAAATAGTCATTGTTAACAATTACCAAAAAAATCTTAAATTTAAACACTGTGCTTCATGTAAGAAATTTCATTTGAATTCTCATACACCTAATCTCCGATAAATGTCATAACAGTGGCGAATCCAGAAGTTTATGCTAAAAGGGCGTGGGAAGGGGTCCATTCATGCTTCAGTGATTCCCTATATAATCAACCATTTTATCCCACAAAAGAGAAGGTCGGACCTCCGGCCCCCTGGATCCGCTTAAAAAAAATACGGACGTAATTGAATTTACTTTGTATCTGTGTGAATGATAATGTTTAAGTAAAGATATAAGTAATTCGGGGTGGTACTTGAAGTATACAAACCTCAGGTAATGGTGTGTTGTAGGTGGCTGATGTTATCTCATAGATCTTCTCAATGATGCCATCTATGTTAACTGCTGTTAGTTGTTGATCAACCAAGTTAAATCTGAAAATAAATCATCGCATAAGATTTCCACGCATGAAACTGGAGGTCTTACTGATTCTATTGAATTCTTTAAATTCATGGCAATCAACATTGTATCTAGTGACCTTATATTTTTAACGGTTCATCGAAATCATCGAGTTGAGACATTTGTCCATTGGGCAATACATTCAAAAACTATTAAACAACATAAATTTAGCATATTTATTATAGATCAATATAAGATGTGTTCTACCACTGTCACATATTATTCTAGAGGAAATTCAGTATTACAAAAACAATGAAAGTTCATACCCGTCTTGTTCCTTTGCCATGTATACAGCCTGTATCATGTCACTGTAGGTATGGATTAAGCCTTCTTTCATGACAGATGTCAACTTTTCTCGGATGGCAGCCACTTTCTATAAGAAAATAATAAGTTTGAAAATATGTGTTTTTGCAAACAAAAAATTGATAAATATAACCTGATAGTAGCTATAACGAACTCAAAAGGGATTACAACAAACAGTTGGTTAGGCTCCTTCCTCTGGCCAAAAATATGTATTGTCTGCTACAGCTCCATTCATTATTGACATTTGTATTCAATTGCTTTTATCCCCCCCCCCCCGGGACCCCTCTTCGATAATACTGGTATCGACATTGGGATAACAATGACGAATTTAGTCAAAACGAGTCAATGTTTACAAAAGGTTTACTAACGATTTTGCTTTCGTATTTGAAGTTGGATTAGTTGATAATGACTATAAAATTTTGTTTTCTCATCTTTTACAAGTAGTTGGTAAACATTTCTACAAATGCAGGACCAACAAATTTCAAATGGGAATACCAAATTCGTTGTCTTGTGTTCATTTTGACAACCTGACTTAATTAACAGGATTTCCATCAACGTTATTAAAAATAGAGAAGATATAATAATCTGTGAACAGAAAATTGATGGACATAGTTTACAGAAAATAAAACACATTTTACCTGCAAAATAACTGTCCTGAGTTTCTTCTCCTCCTCAATTTTTTCTTGGAAGCAAACCAGTATAGCCCTGTAACGTTTTGCTGTTTCACTCTGCTTTAATACTAGACTATCATATTTGGTTTTAAGGTTACTGGAAACAGCTTGTCCTTCATCTATTTTTTTCTTTAAGAAAGTGTCGATTCTATTGTTCCTGTGTTTAAGGCGTTTTTCCCAGGACCAACAATCCTTGAAAGAATCAAAATTAAACACTGTACATAAGTTTAAGAAATAAAGGGTTTTAACCAAATATTAACTATATGCATATTTAAGATCATTGAAATCCCAAATTAATTCCAAGCTCGTTTTGATGACGTCATCATGAGGACTTTTTTTCCACAATATTTCTCTTAATGATATATTTAAAAATTTCCGATGAAGATTCCTCAACACTGTGTTTAAGTCCAATTTTTAAAGGGGAGTAAGTTAAATGATGGCAACTTAATTAAACACTATAAATGTAATTCATTTAATGTTTTATATAAACGAACGAATGTATAATTATTATTATCGTACTACGTGCAGTCTTGTGTTTTCCTTTTGTTTATTTTATTAACATGTAAAAATAGTATAACTTACTTTCTGTAAATCCCTGAGTCCCTCCAGACATATGATATGACTCCTTATTTTACGACTCACTTCTTTCTCCATTTTTATAATATCTTGACAAATACTAGAATCAAATCTGAAAGAAGAATGCAATGCGGGTTAAAATAGCTTAGTGATTTCAATGATATTTTGCGATCTGTATCTAAAGACTTTGTATTTCTCTTGAATGTGTTGTTAAAACAAAGCTCTTACAACATTTAAGCTAGCTTATATTTTACATTTAATAATATACAATCACATACGTTAACGATATACCATTTGTGATTGTATATTCATCTTATACATGTACTCACGTCACGTCAAAGTTGGGAATCTTTTCGTTCGTGACAGCAATTTCTGGTGCCTGACAGTGTAGAAGAAAGGCGGTGTTACAAAGTGGCACCAACAAGTCCTTCATTTCAACCATACCTGTCAAATTATAATATAAAATATACATAAACAAGCTATCAATAATCCAGACTCCATACAAAAGATATGAAATAATTTTATATAGACTACATATTCAATTATAGCAATGTTCTGTTTCTTTTTCTTAAAGACTTTATCTTTATTTTTATACAATAAACTGAACAAGTGTGGACACATATCAGTGTGGATAGTATGTTTATACAATCAAAGATTAGAAATCATCTCCAAATCAAATATGAGCATACAAATCAATATATAATTCAAGAGATTCCAAACATAAGACGGACCATTTCTTTAGTAATACAAACGGTTTTTAGCCATAAAGGCTCATAAAGGTTAAAGGGTGCGGGAATTACTCGCTGTATTGAAGACCTATTGGCGACCTTCTGCTGTTGTCTGTTCTATGGTCGGGTTGTTGTCTCTTTGACACATTTCCCATTTTTATTCTCAATTTTATCACCACTTATACTTTTTTAGGGGTCATATTTCGAATTCATTATGTTTGAATAATTTCAAAGATATATGCTTAAAGGTAAAAAAAAAACTTATTAGATTCAAAACAATATATTTGTAACATTACAATGATAAACAAGAATACCGAAATTGTCATTTTCCTGGGAATATGCCATTCTCTTCGCTACATATATTGGTGCTGGCATTCCATTTACTGTAAATTCTTCCGTTGCATATTCTTTCAAAAGCCTAGAGTACCATTTATACTGGTCAATTCTAAACGAAAACAATTATTATAATCAATAATTGGAAATAAATAAAATAAAGTTATATGGTAGACTAATCGGTTTTTTTTATCATAAGCTGTATAACTATTAATGATATATTTTTTTTAATTTTCGAGTGAAACATTATTATCTTGTCTGAAGCCTCTGATACATTTTACTTCGAAAATCATGCCAAACTACGTTAATTTTTATCGCCTTTACTCTTTGAAGAATAGTTAATTAAAATACAAACTTATAAAGTAAATATCCACAAATTAATGGTAACTAAATACATACCTAATAAACTGCTTCAAGATTAAGTCAAGTCTTGAAATTGAAATACTCTCCATCTTTAAGAATAGTTGATTTTTTTTAAAAAAATTTGAAGTTCCACTATAAGCGTTCTCTTTACTACTATACAGCGACAACTCTACTGAACGTCGCCAAGGTATCTGCTGGACAACGTCACAATGTTGCGACCGCGACATTCGGATGTTGTTCGTCGTCTCTTGGACTTTTCTGATTTCTTCCATTAACTTTTCCCACTGCATATGCTCTGAGTAAATGGTCCATGCATGAGCACGAGTTTTCTCTGTACATTTTAATCCCGTGAAGCGAATATGTAATTATATCTGACACATATGGATGAATGATGAGCAAATTTTAACTATTTTTGCAAATTGTGTTTATTTCCAAAAGACTGTTTTTGTCGTTGGACTGCTGTCCCATAAAAGACCACATCTGATTCTCCATCTATTCCACATTTAATTTTCTGTGTACACTGCTGTCTGAAAATTTTATATAAAGTTGCTCGTACTTATTAGACTTGTTGTTATGACACAGGTCTGTCTTTTGTTGAAGACACACCGTCTCCCTCAAGTTATCTTCCTTTTATTTTTTTGTAGTTGGGCTGTTGTCTCATTGACGTATAAATACCTCACATGCATCTCTGTTTATCCATCACTTAATTTTCCTTGTGCACAATATGGATGATTATATATACATGTATATATATTGTGACATAGATAACCGTACAACCTTCAACAACGAGAAAAAAACCCATACCGTATAGACGGCAATCAGAGGCACTAACATGAAAAATATGAAACCTTTCAAAAAAGAAAACTTTTTTATTCATATTTCAACACCCCTTAAATTTTTAGCCGTTTATTCTCTTTTCTTTATTTATTAGTCGCATTTATTCTTCGAGTCTTTTATCAACTATTCTATTTTCTGTACACCTAATCAAGACCTCCATAATTTTGTGCAATGCAGTGCAATTATTAAAAAACATACCTTGTCATACGGCCAAAGAATTTTATGAAACATTGGCGGTAGTTTTTTTCATATTCATTTGATGTATATAATAATAATTAAATGTAGTATGATTGATTGCTAATTGGACAACTCTCGAATAGAAACCAAATGAAATGAATTAAACAAAACACCATGCAACTGCTATTTTTAAACAGCAACAAGAGGAACTACCTTTATCGATCGGTTAACTGAGCCAAACGCGAAGAATTAATAAGAATGGTAATACCGTCAAGGATTTTAATGAAAATTAATATTGGCGCTATTTTTTTTCCATGATTACGACATATCACTAAAAATAAGAACATGTGGTATGATTGCCAATGAGACAACTCTCCACCAGAAACCAAATAACATAAAAGTTACCAAACTGTAATAATTTGTCGTTGATATTTGTTGTTTGTTTTTATTTGATGTGTGTTTTGGCTATCTGGTAGGTTTTGGAAAAGAAAATACTAGAGTTTGAATCACTCGGAACCAATAAAAAAACACATCCCTATGTTTGTGAAGCTGTGTCCAAGCTTTAGTTAATACTGCTTTGGTTGTATTTCCTATTTCCTACAACCATATATTATAACAATATGTTTAAAGTACTTCAAATTATATCAATACGATCTTTCAAATTTACAAAATTCTATAGTAGGAAATATAACATTTTATTTTGCATTCTGACCAACTATAAGTGTAGCATTCAGTTCCTCAATATACGTATACGCTGATTACCACAATATCCTTTTGCTGGTGTGGGACGTCCGATCGGATGTAAATTTCTTCTGAGATAACCTTAAATGATTTTTGTCACGTGAAGGAAATCCGCAGTAATTTGATTTTTAAGTGCACCGTCCGATTGAACGATTTTATAAGTTACTTGACTTTATAAGTATAAAGTCATTACTCTTAGTTATAGTGAATGATTATGATGAGGAGGACGAAAATGTATCCCGTTATACTGATATTTACTTTCTTTGCCATGTACCAACCAACTACTGGAAGCATTTGCTGTTTACCTCGCCAGTGGCATGCGTATCAATTGGTGTCGATGGAATCTACTGACAAGGTAAGCAACTATATTTTGTATATATAATATTAAAAAGAAGATGTGGTATGATTGCCAATGAGACAGCTCTCCACAAGAGACCAAAATGACACAGAAATTATCAATTATAGGTAACCGTGCGGCCTTCAACAATGAGCAAAGCCCATACCGCATAGTCAGCTATAAAAGGCCCGATAAGACAAAGTAAAACAATTCAAAAGAGAAAACTTACGGCCTTATTTATATAAATAAAAATAACGAAAAACAAATATGTAACATATAAACAAACGACAACCATTGAATTACAGGCTCCTGACTTGGGACAGGCACATACATACATAATGTGGCGGGGTTAAACATGTTAGCGGGATCCCAACCCTCCCCTAACCTGGGACAGTGGTATAACAGTACAACTTAAGATCGAACTTTTTTTTTTGAATCAATATGGTTCATGAATTGCCAATGGGATTATTGGCATCTCTCAGGTATTATTAAACATTAAACGATCTGTTATAAGATGTCGTAATTTTAAAAGGGTTATATTTCTTTTTCATCCCTAGGTATATGTAGATGTTTTGTTCGATGCAAATCTGAAGAAAATTGCATCGACTATAAAAATGTCAAGAAAAGGAAAGAAAAGTCAAGAGTTTTCACTGCAAGATTACGCCAATGTAAGTAATGTATACATATGATTTTAAATGAATAGTCAAATCAAAATTTGCAATAAGACTTGAGGAGGCACTCCATTTTATGAACATTCCGTTCGTCTTAATAAAGTCAGTGATTTTTTTTTAAATCAAGATGAGGTAATCTAGTCCTAGTATGGCCAGAATACTTTTTGTATTTTTACATTTATTACTTTAAACTATAAGTACCCTTAAATGCGTTCCAATTCTTTACTACATGTATTTTAAAACACCAGTAACGAATTTACGACAAAACGTAACCAGTTTTAGAACCATCATAGTAAAAAAACTTCCTGCCGATATATTTGATACATTCTAATGACGTTATTTGTTTTGTAGTATTCTTTTATTTGTCTTTATGAATATTTCTTTTATACTGTTTAGTCTTTTTTTTTGTGATCTCCATTTGACGTGGCTTTGTACTTATACATTTCGTTATTGTGTTAATGTTCTATGGTAAAAAAAAATGTATTCTGGACTTTCTTTTTGCTAATGTGCTTTGTCTATATGCCTTTTTGTGTTTCTTTGATACATAAGACGTGGCTCTGTACTTATACATCCCGTCATTATGTTAGTGTGCTAATATATTTTTTTTTGTTCTTGACTTTGCTAATGTTCTTTGTTTATAAGCCTTTTCGTGCTTCTTTGTTACATATCTGTTTGTTTTCATTGTGATTGAGATTATAACACAATGTTGACTGCTGTACCCCTATTGTTGACATTTTTTTTCTTATTGTGTGACTGTCTGTTTGTTTTGTTCACATAACGTTGTCAATATAATTGATTTCAGTTATGCGACTCTCATACAAGTGAGAGGTTTAGCTAGGTATAAAACCAGATTTAATCTACCATCTTGTACATAATAAAATGCCTGTAACAAGTCAGACATATGACAGTTACTATCCATTCATTTGTTTATGAGCTTTTGATGTTGCCAGTTGTTTAGGGACTTTCTTAAATTTCCACGTAGTTGTATTTTTGTGATTTTACTTTTTTCAGTCTTTTTTTATACTTCTGCACGAGCTGAGAGACGATTGTCTCGTGGACAATTATTGGTTTCATACAAGCAAAATCATATCTGATATTCTTCCTCTGTCATAATAACCTTCCATCTTTACCGAACTGAACAAAGAAATAACACGACGGTTGCCGTATACGGTGCAGGAAATGCTTACCCTTCCGGAGCACCTGATTTCACTCCCGGTTTTTAGTGGAGTTCGTGTTGTTTCTTATTTATTATTTATAACTGTTGATGTAAATGTCCTTTGGTTTTTTAGTCTTTGTTTACTCCTTGGTTTTGATTGTTATTGTCTTGTACTTGTTAAGTGTTTTTGTCGACCTGCTGGAACCAATGAAAACGTACAGTGCAAGATCGCTTTATATAGATGACCGAATCATCATTCAAATAAGCGGCAGTTTAATCTGTGTAACTATATAAAGGAAGTAAAGCTATCAAATTATTTTTTTTTAAATGCCGATTCCATATAAGTAGAAGAAGTATTTTTCTTAGTGAAACTGAAGCAGACGATATCCGGATGAAGATATGTTGTACATATATGTATATCTGTTGTCCTTTTTAACGATATCTTTCAGACAAAAATTCATCGATTTTTATTTATATCTTTTTATTGTAGAGTGTTGAGTACTCTGTTGCCAACAATGTTTGTGAGAAAATACCAATTACAACAGGTTTCCCTTGGTGTGTACCAGGCAAGTAACCATAAAACCGGAAGTAGCTAGTTCAAACAAGAAATTAAATTATTCGTCTTTTGCCCTAAAATTCTTTTCAAGTATATACAGCATGTTTAATAGTGCTTCCGTTTCTTTGTATATTGATAATAGAATTATAATTATAGACATACAAGGACATACAAAAATGACTGAACCTCTAAATTAATAGGCAGGTCGGTTTAATTCACTACAAAAAAAAAAATGTTTTTGTGTAAACCCAGTCATTTTTTTGTAGATTCTGCTATAGTATTGTTTCAATCTTTTGTCGGGACGGGAGCCAACAAAATTGCAACAACAACATACGAAATTTCAAATTCTATGGAACTTGGAGATGGTGTATTGACTGTGACTGACGGGGAATGTATTCCAATCAACTTCAAACTTGCTGCTATCAACAATGGAGGTAATGTATGCTTAGTCCACTTGTATTTTTGTCCATCTGATGAGTTAAGCCTTTTTCAACTGATTTTTATAGTTCGTTCTTATGTTGTACTGTTATACCACTGTCCCAGGTTAGGGGAGGGTTGGGATCCCGCTAACATATTTAACCCCGCCACATCATTTATGTATGTGACTGTCCCAAGTCAGGAGCCTGTAATTCAGTGGTTGTCGTTTGTTTATGTGTTACATATTTGTTTTTCGTTCAGTTTTTTTTACATAAATATGGCCCTTAGTTTTCTCGTTTGAATTGTTTTACATGATCTTATCGGGGCCTTTTATAGCTGACTATGCGGTATGGGCTTTGCTCATTGTAGAAGGCCGTACGGTGACCTATAGTTGTTAATGTCTGTGTCATTTTGGTCTTTTGTGGATAGTTGTCTCATTGGCAATCATACCACATCTTCTTTTTTACATTAGATCTACTGTTCCATCACATATATTACTTCAAGAACCACAACCAAAAGAAAATGTGTAAATCAATCCACGGAAAGGGATGTAAAAACTTAAAAAATTGAACTGGCTTTCTGTAATGACAGTAATGTTTTCTAGCCTTACAATGAATAATAAATTAAAAATGTCGAAACATTACCAACATATATCCAAGAGATATTTTCATTTTATTGTTTTAACATTATTTTCTTTGATGGGTGACTCTCCTGTGGGGTTCACATCAAATATTCATTTTTTTTTTAATAATTATTAGGATGGCAACCGTTGGTCTAATATTACTAATATGAATATAAAATACAATGAAGCATATGAGTTGTCTTTCTTCAGACAAAAAACTTCCGTTTTTTTTTTTTATTAAAAATGAATTTGACTCATCTTTAGCGACATGAACGAATATTACATTCTATGGTGACTACCCTTATAATCAGTAAGTATTTTCAACATAACAGATATCCAACTATTGTGTAGTCAACTGGTTTCATTTACTTTGTGCTAATCAGAAATTTAACTTCGGATTTTGGGAGTTCATGATTGCCATTTCGTACTAAATTCTCTTTTCATTTTTATTTTTATTTTAATTGTCCAACATAAAGGTCTATTCGTAACAATGACGTAATATGGGAACTTAAAAATAATAAGGCTCGATAAATTATGTCATGATGTCAGAATTGTTAGTTGTCTAAAGTCGAACAGGATGTTAAAACCTCAAAAACGGTCATTGCGGTTGTAGCCATAATCGCGTCATCGTTTTGTTAAGCAGTATAAGAACAAGTATTTATTGGTTTGCAAAAGAAAAAATGCGTAAGAGTTGTGTTAATATATATCAATCGAAGAATGTTAGCCTATTTAGATACGAATCAAGAGTTTCAGTATAGTACAAAGCGGAGTTTGTAGTTTCTTTCTAAATAAACATCTTCTTGTCCTGGATATATATATAGTTGACATTGAATATTAGTATACCATTCTCATATTTAGACAGTATACGTATAGTGTCTTGAAATATGAAATTTATTTGTATAAGGCTTAGAAACGGGGGAAATGCGAGGTATACGTATAGCTTTATCTGTATAGTAAAATAGCTGATTGCAGTATAAATAACTATTTTACTTTTGTATATATAGTTGCATTTAATATAATCGGACTTTCAATAATCAAAGATTTATATTATTTCATCAAGCATCTACCGATGTTTATGGGTTCGAAGAGGGAATTCCAGACGCCACAATCTTTGATACGCCAGCTACCTGCCAGTAAAATATTGTAAGTAAAACAAGTGTGGACACAGATGAGTGTGGATAGTATGTTTGGATGTTTGACAGTGTCTTGTGACAAAAGGAGTTCTATGTTTTTCCTATATGGTGTTATTAACTGTGTTGCACGATGACAACCAATCTGAGCATTAATTAGGAGTGTTATTTATTAAAACAAAATTATGTTCAAGGCATGTAGGAGACAGTAATTATTATGATATAATATGTTCTACATCTTTGATTTTGGATACATTTTGTAGCTAGGAGAGCAACACATAATAGCTAGGTTCTTTTTTTACGTGTTTTTTTCAAAATGGGACATGATATTAAGTAAAAATACAAATATAATTTCTGTGCGGACTATACGTGCATGTCTCGTCTTTTTAATTTGAAAACGTGAAACAGACGTGTGTCCTCTATAAAAATAATAACCTTCAACTTATTTAATTATGATTTCAATAATTATTCTAGAACAGTAACCAATAATACAAGACGTTGAAGTTAATTATGCACTAATATTAAATGAAAAAAAATATACTTACTAATGTGTTGGAACATATAATTTATTTTGTGAAGTTTTTTAAAATAGCAAAATATTACTAAATGTGTCGTTGGAGTTGAATACCCACATATGTTGGTTTACATTTGTGCCATATTAAAATTAAAACTGTTATTATTTTCTGTTATTTCTCAACATTTAATCCGTATTAAACATCTGTTTCCTTTAAGATAAACCACAAATCATATTTGAACTACTGTTTTCCTTCTGGGAAGGAAACAAAAGTCTGCAATCAGAAAACGTTTTTCTTAACCATATATTTAATGTTCATTTATATCCTTATTTCACTTGAAAAAGCATGCTTAACTCTTTTTTATCAATATGAGTCAAGTACTTCTTTCTTATTTTCAGATCGATCAGTACAAGAACACACAAGGAAACGGAACCAAGCTATCAGCAACTAACAGGAAATTTAACTGAAATGAGGAAAACACTTTATTAAAACTCATCAATAAAATTATATACATCCTTTAAGAATTTTACTGAATTACTACAGGTCATTCTGAAAAAAAAGAAAAGACATAAAAGCCGAAAAGGCGAAGATACATTTCATAGAGATGCAATTTTTAAATAATGATTGTGTCCGCTCCATGGGGTCAATGACATTGCTGGTGGACCCCCCCCCCCCCCCCCCCCCCCCTTCTGGTGTTTCACGCAATTTTGTGTTGACGTGAATTATCATTGATATGGTCATATCTATAAATTAACTATCTCCCGCATTCTTGTACACGAACATAAAAATAAGATGTGGTATGATTGCACATGCCATTGAAATAACTCCCCTCCAGAAACCAAATGACGTAAACGGTTAACATCTATACATAACACAGTACGAGTAAAACATCCATACTGCATAGCTAGAAAACTAACGGCTGGATTTTTTTGATTTTTTTCAATACATATCTAACATTTGTTTTAATTCTAAAATCTTAAATAAATCTTTCAAATTTGTATGGCTCTTGACACAAGATTATGTATGTCTTATGGGAAAAAATAGCCTGACTGTAATATTGGCGAGTGCTTTTCATCAACTCGTTTATGTTCTATTCTTTTTACTTTATATTAAAAATATTTGGCATCTGGCAAGCACGTGCATTCTTCTGCCTTGAAATATTTTTACTTTATTTAAAATTAGAAACTAATATCCTCTGAATATAGAACATAAAAGGATCAGATAAAATCGATCATGAACGCATGTGATGCATTGATTCATTTCGTATTTCTAAGTTTAATGATTGTGATGCAGGGATATTAACAGTTATGCCGTCTTGCCTTCAACATAAAAATAAAGGGTTCATAATTGTCAATCAGACTACTATCCATCAGAAACCAGGTGAAGTAGATTGTAAGCAAATGTAGGTCACTGAACGGTCTTCAACAATAAGCAAAACTCATACCGTATACTGTAAATTAAGAAATTATTGTGATGCTTTTATTACTGCAAAAAATCCGACAGGATTATAACCCCAATAACTTGAACTCGCATTTTAATAATTGTATATGAATGTTTATCTCAAAATCGCAAAAGTTAAAATCGCATAAGTTAAAATCGCATTTTAGTCTAAAAATAAATAAATCGCAAAATGAATGCACCCAATAATTGTTGAATTTACAGTAATAAAAGTTAAACTCACGACATGCCACAATTTAGAAAATAAAACCAACGACCTATGATTTTATCTTATTCAGTTGATCATAATTATCATAATTATTTTAATCAATAACTTACCCCAAAGAAAATTTTAATATTGACCAAACCCGTAGAAGATACTAGAAATATGAAAAAATAGAAATGAGAGCAAAGCATTCCGGTTGGGATGACATTTAAAGAGTAAAGAAACATGTCATGTATAAACAGAGTTTGTTTATGGAATCAGTTATGTCCCTTTGACTGCTGTGTCAAACGTATCTGTGCTGTTACAATAATAAAAACGAGCGTAAGCAAGCATCTGTCACTGTTTCAAGTAATTTGTATTTTAAGTAGAAAATCATGCAATCCAACATCTTCTTATATTTCACACATCTTTTAAAATTCTAGTGAACAAATAAGTAATAAGAAGATGTTGATAATAGTAAACATAATAATTTTAAGATTATCTTGCAGGGTGAGAGATCGCAAAAATCTGTTAAAAAAAATGAAAAGAATCAGTCTGCATTCAGTACGTCCGAATCGCTTTGTTGGATTTATCTTCATCAGGTACGCTCCAACCAAACATTTGCAAGAGGAAGGAAGTATAACTTGAATAAGTGAAGAGTTTCAAAATTCATGCTATCAACGTATCATTCGCTATGTAAACTTGACAAACAACTATATTTATATGGTATTTGTAAACATTTATAAATAAACAGTAGAAAACATGATAATGAATTGATTCATAATTCATATGAATTGATTCATAATTCATATATAGATTAAGAATAAAACATAAGTAAGCAAGTTAAATCTTTGTGTATTAATACTTTCCGCCTGGACATACTTGTCCTAAAAGAGTTTTCAACAAACTTTCTACAATTTTAGTAGGTATATATGTATATCCATCAGAAACTTCATTTCTCTTGTCCTTATTCTGCCATTGTAAATAATGTAAAGGTATATGTCTTGTAATATTTTTAAACAGATCGTGCTGCTTCTTTGAAAAGTTTTTGGGATTGCGAGGAAGTAGTTCAATAAGGCCTCCCTTTGGAGGAAGGAATAGTTCCAACATTAAGCCAGCACCATGCATACCTATTATAATATCAGTTTCTGAAATCAACTTAAGTTGTTCTGTCATTGACATAGGTGCAAGATCGGCTGCTGTGAATCGGATATCAGGAAAAGACGCGTTGGTGGCATTGAATAATTCGTTTTCATTGATAATTTTACGTGTTAGTTTTCCTTTCGGGTTTCTCGGATGAGATAAATAGTCATGTCTCCAAATAAACAGTACGTTTATATTGTCACAGTTCGGTGCTGACCTCGGAGTTATTCCATATTTATTCATTACAAATGATCTAAAGTGATCAATGTAAGAAACTTGCTTCAGATCAAACAAGTTCAAAGGAGAAAATTTTTCCAGCATTGGCCAAACCATTTCTCTAAAAATAACTGGTTGCTTTAAATGTCGGACTCGAATTACTCGCCCGAAAAGTTTTTCCCAAAGCGGGTCTATATGTCCTTTTGGATGTCCATCTGCAAATAATATGATAGAATCTTTTGGGTCCTTGTGAAAGAAAATATGTAAAAGAAACACGTTAAATATATCGTTCATCGAATGGTATACATTTGCATATTCATATCTTTGTATTGCAATCGTGAAATTAGAAATTACTTTGATTTCTGCTTGCCTTTTTAAAGAATATGGTAGACTGACCATGTTCAGCCAGGTTGGTAAATGCCCTCGCATATTCATATACCTGGCAAATGTGTACTTTAATCGATATCTACAGTCTATTTGAAAGAATCCCCTTTTTGGGTTTAGCATCTCACTATATTCCCTCTGTCGTAAAACTTGAGAAACATTCTCCCCGCCATACGCCCCTCGACTTTTAGATGAGTCGATTGTAATATTCATCCACCGGACAAAGATGTTAGCAAATCCTTGAAATTTACCATTGCACTGTGTAGAGTTCCGTTTGGACCAATAGTTCAAAAATTGATCATGAATAGCGAAGTTTTCTTTGAAAAAGTAGAATGATTTATCTTCATGAACTCTGTGGTTGTAGGTGTTTGAAATAATGTTATAAGATGGTGTTGCGCCAATCTTAACGATTCGTGTTACTCCAGGGTTTATTCCATTTAAAGTTGAGTTTCGAGAAGCCATTCTTGCTAAAACATTATTTGTATCTTTATTTGTAAGAGTTTCTGTACGAGGAATATCAATTGTAGTTTCCACTAGATTTTCGTTCATAGACGGACGGATAGGTAAAGATTTGAATTCTTCCGAATTATTTCGAAGAGATAACATACTGGTATTTTCTTCAATCCTTATTTCACCCCTTGCAACAGATTTTGAGGCAGACGATATTCCTCCTTTTACATTATATTCAATTTTTCCTATTAAAGGAATGTTAACTATAATCGTATCTTGTGTATACTTTTGCACGTGCTGTATTTCTTCGTTAAATTTCAAAATAAACACTGTGATGTAAAATAACCATAACAAAGAAAAAATGAAAAACCACGGTCTTATCCAGTTTTTGCAAGATCTCTTCCCAGACTTTATCTGTAAAATAAGTATATTTAAATAGAATTGGAATATATTATTTATGTATGAGTTTAACTGAAACAAAAAGTATTTGCAAAAACAGCAACAAATGCTTGGTACTATTTCATGAGTACTAAGTCAAGAGGTTTTAGTTGTTGTTGCAGAGTATCTTAAAGTTTATACTTAAAACGTCATTTAGCTTGACGAGGATAAAACATGCATGAATTTATTTTATATCATCATATAATCAGAATCATTTGTAGTTAATTTTGTGATGAAGCGTTTTATTTCTTGGTTGTTTGTGGGTTTTCAATGGTTTTTTTTTTCGCAGTACAAATAGTTGAATCGAAATAAAAACAAAACCAGTTGATACGCAAAGCTAGTGTTCACACAAGGGATATCATATTAGCTTTGCTACAATGTTTTTTTTTACACTGAATGAATATGTTTTGGAAATACATGTTAACTAAATGGCTATTTGAATTAACATCTTTTTGTTTTCAATCTTGTACTTTAAATATAAAAAAAAGAATAGAAATCAAAAATAACTTTTCATAAAGGTTCGACTTACTTTTTGAAAAATCCTTCTTTTTACAATCATGTTTTTGTGTGTAATATTTTCCGAGTTGTAAGATATGATTTTACCATGCATGTATGGTCAGTTTAGCCAACAGCAATTTGTCGAAGATTTCCTGGTCTTATACAGAGTTACGAAAATTGAACTTAAGGTATACTATAGATATGCCTAGAGGTAGTTGTCATCGCGGAAGACTGAAGAATTAAAAAATTACAATACACATAGAAAATAGGTATATTTTTATTTTTTGCCATAAAGTATCATGTATGGAATAATGGGACACTTGTAAGTTGTTGAATTCATAATCAATAAAGTATTCATATTTTCAATCAATCAGCGTCTGAAAACGGGTTTTGACAATTAGCTGCATATATCAACAACCAACATTTTTGACTGATCAAGGCGTTCTTTAAAATTAACGATATTGGACAGAACTAAAACCAAAACTTCTGCCTCCCCTTTGAGTTGATTTCGGGGCATATTTGACTGGGTAAGTTTGAAAAAAACAAATAATTACTAGTAATATGAACTGGTCAGATCATATGTATGTCACACGTTGGCTATCACTATAAATGGCAAAAGTGTATAAAAATGAAAAAAAAGTGATTGGATCAGACAAAGTTACTTGCTAGCAATAAATTAAATCAATCATGATAGATCAAATATAGATGTTGATTATAGTTGACTGCAATATTTGGTCTGCTATTGAATAAGTTATATGCCAATTTCTAGAATTAAAAACAGGTACCCTCAATTTTCAGTTTTTTGGACACCTGTCTTTATTCAAATGAGGAGATTTGGTATTATTTCCAGCGAGACAACATGTTACACTGAAAAGCATTGTTCACAAATGATACCCTCACTATAATCTGATGAATAACTGGATACCACGGATAGGAAATGTATCGCACACAGTATAAATGCTCAGAACAGGAAGCTTGATTTCAAATTCCAGGAAACTGCATGTTTTGTTCATGAGAAACAAATCGTAGATTGTTTTTAGTTATGGCCTTATAAGATTCAATAAATATTATGTAAATATGAACTTGTTGAAAGATAAATCTAAAAATAGATCTCAGAGTATAGGATGTTTACCTGAATCTAAAAACTAATTTCAGGAAACTTTGGCTTTAGCTCCTGAGAAAAGATCGAGAATAGATGTCATGGAGCGGACGGATGCATAGATAGAAGAACTTGTATACCCTCTCCCTTTGGAAGCGAGTGTGTAATGATTCACTAACAAAAGGGTGCTGTACATTTTTTTTTCATTTACATTAACCTACAGTGTTTTTTTTCGACTACGACCACATGCAATTCATCATCGTTAGAGCATGAAGCTTGTAGACCATATACTATTTTCACTTTTTATGTGATTAACTTGATATATCGAAATAACAGAGTTTTTTTGAAAATGGTGAAATGATTGTGGTTTGTAGACTATAGTCGTGTCACCATTATTGGGTATTTATTTAGACGACAGTAATTCATATTAATAGAAGTTTTATTATGGAATAAATCCTCTATTAATTACCTCTTGATTACATTGAAGATGAAAATGTTTTATTCTACTCTGATGATATCCAATAAGGAGTATTCACATTTGGACATCTTAAGTTGTTCGTGGTCAATTTCATTGTTCAGTTTTCATGCATTATCAAATAAATGGGTAGAATTAAACAGTCCAATTGTGACTTTTATTTGATAATTGTGTCGATTTTGTCAAATTAAACATCTTGCATGTCAAGTATACCCCCATGATCGCTTTATACCTCTGTTCTGGTGACATGGTCCAAACAAAGTATTGTCGGGGTCGGCAAGGAATAAAAGTGGAAACGCGACAAACAAATTCTTCAAAAGTTCGACATAAATTTGAATTAATGTCGTTTTAGAATCATTAATCTTCATTAATGACAGATTAAAGATTTCTGGGAGAAACCGATAAAACAACACGTCTCAATTTGGATATTTTGACATTATTTAAACTTAATAATCGTTTTTCATGATGGATATAAAATTTTCGCGTTGACAATAAGATCGTATCATTCTATCGTTAATTATAATAAATTTTACATTCTATTTCACATTCTTTATTCAACAAGAAACTGTACTCTTTATTTTATTAACTGTTAAATTTCATTTTCTGTCCATCTTTACTACGCATGCGTATATGAATAAGTAAAGTATTATCAAGCTAGGTTGCTTAGCTAAAATGAATTTGCTGAAATGTGTCTCCTTATGACTCAGTTTACCAAAAATGTTTCTAATCGCAGGATAGTTGTATCTCCAAATTTGTGTTCCATCACCAAAATATGTGTCACATTTTCTTTATTAAAACTGTGTTGAGTTTCACAACTTTGAAATGCCGAGTTTCAAAAAATCCAACATGCAAAACGTAGCATTTAAGTGATTTGTTCACAAATTTCAAAATTTAAAATATCGATTTTGCAGATTGTTTTTTTCATGTAATACAGTCTAAGAAGGTCCAGATGGCGTTATTTCTAATTTTAGGGAAATTTTTGAAAATCTGAAATGTAAACTCTCTTTATATTTTTTTCTCATTAAATTGAATTAGCATAACTATTTTGTATATGTCTCATAAGCTTTAACGAAAATGGATGTTGTGTAACTTCAATTCATTACAGTTCATATATTTATCGTTTGAATATTTTTAAGACTTCGTTTTCTTGAAAAACAACGAATATCTACTTACCTAGAGTGTTTATTTAGAACTACATTTTTTAGCTTTAATCGACCTTGAGATTGTAACTTTTAAAGGCAACGGATACCTTTGATTGTTATTTAGCGATTCTGTTAGTGCTATTTAGGTGTATGTATTGCAGAATTTGTTCTTCATTAATGCATGTGGAACTGAGAATGCATGGCAGTTAATTTCACAAGACATAAGACATAAAGCTTTATTTAGAGTCATGCAGTATATGCAATATAAGTACAAACATAAGCTCTGAAGAGCTTTTAAAACAGACATTACAACAAATAAAACATATAAAACAAAACATACATAATATCAAGTCATGCACACATAGATTTAACATATAAGCAAAAGTTCATATCAGTATATAAACATGCAGCACAAAAATTCAGAACGGCATATTATAAGTTAAACACACAAGCAAACATGCACTATATAGATAAAGTTATCAAACTTAGATCTATTTTGTGCAAAATGTACAATTGTTTTTTTTGTTTAAGTGTTTTCATAACAACGCACTTAAATGCATAACCTTGATACAAAGACGAACCTAAGAAACAAGGTTATTGGACATAATTACATAAAAGTTCAAATATCACAGCAGACCGTGTATGACAAGAGAACCCATAGTGTTTGTCTGTTGAACAGAAATTAAAAAATAATTTGAAAAATAGAATAGAATGCAAGTCCTATATTTGGTAAATTAAAATTAATTCAAGAATACAAAATTTAAAAAATAAATTAGTTTAAATTAAAACATGAAAACAACACTTTACAAATTTCATGCGTCCGAAGCGCTCTTCTTTGAAAGCCAAGGATCATACGAACCGAAAAAGTTGAAGAGACCATGACAAAAATACTTAAGGGCAAATGCTCGTGTTTCATGGTTTTACATCTTTAGGTGCGAGGCTTTGTTTGCGTTCTCACATTATCTTTAAATTATATACTAATATTAATTTATATTGAAGTAAATTCATAAAATGACTAATCCTACATATATTTTAATAGTTTTCAAAGGTACCAGGATTATCAAACTACAATCAAATACTCTAAAGTTTGAAACAAAATAATCTAGTCAATACCAAAATATTTACACTGACAATAGTACGGTATTCCAAAACAGAGTTAAGGAGTTTCTGAATAAATGTCTTTTAAGTTATTAACATCAATCCTGTTTCAAAGAGTTAGACAAAATAATTTACTCTAGAGTCAAAAGAAAACCCATAACACTTTATTTATAAACAAAAGAAATCTTGGCTTTCTATTCTCTGGCAATATGACGACGGCGATGAAGATAACGATGACGCTGATTAAAAAAACGAATATTTTAACACTTAGGATTGCTTTAGACTACAAAATTGCTTCCAATATTTTCCCTTTCCATATAAATCTGAATGAGACGACCAACTTATTGTAATTTTCATATCCTACTTACACTTTATAATGAGGATTAGTAAAATGCATCAATTTTTTCATATCATGAGGAATAAATATCCATGTAATCATTTTACAGCGATTTTGAATAACCATTAAATAGCAAATATCAGTCCGTCCAGAAACAGAAGATTGTCTTAAAATTGATGGCTCAGGACATATGGTTATCTGTAACTAGAAAAGAATACTTAATCATCCAATCAGAACATAGAACACTGCTATTTTGTCAGAAAATGAATCGTCCTAATACCTATGATCACATATCGCTTATTTTTTGCGCCGTTTCATGGGCGACCAATTTGTATGGTATTATATTTGACGCGTTTGGGATAAAATTGAATAGCAGTTTTCGCCCGAATTTATCCCTTTTAATACTACGTCGGTAAATTGATGCGCATTTTAATTCACTACATATTAAGTTTTTATTGCTCTTTCGTCGGACTTAGCTGTTATCAGTGGCAATTAGCTTCTCTCGAAATGGGCAATCGTGATCAGCGAACGATTGATCCATCATTAAGTCAAATGGGTGCCTCATGAATCAAAAATGAATCTATATGTGCTTCTTAATCCCCAATCTAGCGCTTATAACTATTTCTGGCTTATCTATCGTACATCAGTATATTGCGGAGTTATTTTTCTGGGAGAAAATCGTCATTGATTAACTAATGAGGAATTTTATCTCTTTTATGTCCCCGTGATAATCAGACAAATTTACTTCGACTCTGTAAAACAAACATTTGTCCTCATTATGCAAATCAGAAGTAAAACCGTTTGAAAATAAAATAGAAACTTTCTGATTTTGTGGGGATATTATTCGTATAAAGAGTCTTCCATTTTTTTTTCTTATAAAGGGATAATTTATTAAGCGAAATGTCGCCGTAAATGAATAGTTTATAGTTTATATCATGTACTTCTATTTGCATAAATCCAGTTGTTGTATGTTCTGCAAAGAAGTTTCCAAAGAATTGAAGTGATGAAACTTCAATTGTCTTTGAAAAAAATGGGGATGGGACATTTTGCCTTGCAGTATGCCTCCGATAGAACATTGGGGCGTTGGGCACTCTAGATATAACATACTATACATAATATAAAAGTAGAATGAATAGAATGTAGAATAATATATACTTTACAAATAAAGATGATTTTAGAGTTTCCATTGTGAACTTTCCATATTTGTGTAGCAACATTAAAGCAGCGCCTACTGTGATACAGTGATATCTTTCCCTAGTTGATACGATGGCTAAGGGCTTGTTTTCTATCGTGATTTTCTCGATAGAGAATTGCTGCGTGCAAGTAAACCTTGGGTTGAAGTTCTTATTTGTAAGTTGCAAAATTATAATTATAATTATGAGATAACACCCTTTCTTTCCAGGTTTATTCTTTGTTTAACAACCCTTGTCAAACACTTGAAAACAAATAGATAGCCATTTTCTGTCTTTAAGCTTTTATATTTTTTAATATTTTCACGTTCTGGTAAATTATATTTATTCATTGTTATTTTGATAATTTCTTATCTTTTCTTATTATCTTGTGCCTTAATATACAGTCACAATAGCATCACATTTTGATTGCCAAAGAAAAATACAAACTGGTAGACAAAGTACGAAATCTTGAGATATCAGCAACTATAATCAAAATGAGATAAAGTTGTATAGTGATCAGCAGTTTGTTGTCACAGTTTTTGGAAGAGTTTAGACCTCAAGTACCAACTTATAACGGTAGTCTTATCTTTTCCTGTCGTCGACACTGGTCATTTGTTTTCTATTGTAGTTGTTCTGATGCGGAGATGTTATCTTTGTATTTACGAAAACAAATGGGAATATTTAAATTCGGAATTAAAATGTCTTGTAAAGGGAGAAAGCCACACTCTCCGCTAGTAAAAATACCCTCGCTTTTAGAGGTCCGTTAGTGATGCTTTGGAAAGCAAAATGTCTATATCTACCCAATTTTACGTTTTTTATTTGTAGTTTAAATATCCAAACTTTTATTCCAGCCGAAAAAAAATGAAGAAACCTATCTTATTGATTTTGTTGAATATAAATGTTCTTGTCCTGAACTTGCATAAAATGAATGCTACTAGACTGAAACAAACAACAACCAAGCTATCTCTGCAAATGGAGGGTTGCATACTGACAAAAAATGTCCTTATACCACATCATTGTATTTTCAAATCAGGATTTTCGTCAATTGTTATCTTTTTGTTTTATTTACCGAATTTGACGTTTATTTAAAAGTTATTAAATCATTACTTGTCTAGACTTAGGACGGATTACAGCTTGCCATTTGGTTGTCAATCATTAAAAGCTATACGGTGACCTCTGACTTATTGTCTATGTTCGGTAAGCTCATGTTATATGGTTGCTGTGTAACTTACATTACGCTTCATCTTCTTTAATTCATATTTGAACATAAAATGACTAAGGACAAACACGTGAGCTAATTGTTTACAAAATTAAAAAAAATATTGTTAGGCATAGGAAGATAGGATTTTGTTTTACAGTTTATATTATAGAATCCATCTTTCTAGTTCATTATATATGAATTGTAAATTCAGACAGTTAAACTTTCCAAAATCTAGAAGGCCAAATAAGGTAATAAGACCCATCTTAACCCCCCCCCCCCCCCCCCCTAAAAAAACAAACAAACCACACAACACAAGCAATAAATCAAAACATAAGAAACAAAAGATAATACACTTTATACATAATCCAATACGAATAAAAAAAAGTTCATTGTACTAGGCATTGTTACAATTTGGTTAAAACATATTGGAAAAAGCATTGCAGATTAAAATATTCATACCCTTGTTGAATTCTAAATCCACAGTCTATTATTTATTATCTTTTATAGCGACCTTCTTCGTACAGTGGCAGTCAAATTTCCCCCGGCATACTGGTCGACCAAACTTTCGAAACTATATATTGCATGCATTATTGCGGATTTGTTATCGTCTTTAATATGCATGACATATTTGCATCTTGGCGTTAAGCTATTAGTTTAAACATATTTATTTATAGTGGATTGGGAATCAAGTTAGTGAAACTTATATTAATCCCTTTCCACTTTGCGGTGCGAGTGCTGCTTTGTAGCGGCATTAGCCTGCTCTTTTATCGAAATCTTCAAGGGTGTCTTTTAAGTGAACGCAAGAGATATGGCTCTCTCTTAACACGGGTCATCCATTTATCGTCCCCTATCATCGTTTCCTCAAGACCATACTCGCAAATGGTGGCCAGGGAGAGCCGAAAATTTAGTCCCTGAAACTATCATCCCGTTAAGGTAAAGCTATTAACAATCAACCAATCAATCAATATGTTTTATAGTTTGTTTTCTTGATTTTATTTGCTTTACTATTACTGTCAAAAGTTACAAGTTTGCACGCTATGAACGGTTGTAAATAATTCCTTATATTTATCCCAACGTTATGATATTTATGTTTATTTTCATATAACCAAGGCGTACATATTGACTCCGATCCCAACTGACATATGGCGGGGGGGGGGGGGGGGGGCTGATCATATAGATGAAGAAAGTAATCACTATTTACTATTTAGAGAGCACGTACGTTTAGCGACTTCTAATGTTTATGTTTGATTATTACATGGTATTGAATTTATGTCTTGTTATAATAATGTTTTTATTATTTATACCACTAAATCAAATTTGGAGGGAACTTCAAGAGTCCCAAGAAGCACCGTCAAAGAATAAACTGTAATGGGTTACTGTAGTCACTTGTATTGTGGTGTTGCCATAAAGAACTCTTGTCTTTTAAAGTATATTATGCAATGTTTTGTTGTTAGTATTTTCTCGCACTTTTCCGTTTCAATTTTTATTCCTTTCTGTCTTATTCATCACTGGGGGTCTCATTGGGGGGTTCCGATCCCGGATCCCGCTTACTGTTTTGTCGGATTCCCGTATCCCGCTTACACTATGTACGTAAGCAATTCTCATTTTTTTTTGTCATTTCCCGGGTCCCGCTAGACCTCATTTCCCGTTTTCCCGACACAATAATTTGACTTTCACGTGTCACGCTTACAAAAAATCGGCAATCCCGCGTCACGCTTAGACCCCAATGAGACCCACATCACTGTCAACAAATATTGTTTGTGTGTTTATTTCCTTATTTATTCTAACGAGCCTTTTGAAGAGAAAATAAATCTCCATAAACATCAAACTCTCTAGTGGGAGTGAACTCGTGTATCATTTTAAGAATAGTTAAGTTAAAAGGATATATACTGTTCCTACATCATTGTACTACATTCAACCAGTCAAATTTATTAGCATTTATTTCACAGACAATGTACACAGGCTTTTAAAAATAGATCTTATAGTGTTACTTCCAGTTTAATAATTCAATCAAGGCAATTAAATTGCAGTTTAATGATAAAGTAAGTTCAATGATTAAACACGAGACCACCATAATGAGCAGATGTTCAAATCGAGGCTTACGGCTCACGAGTTTTTCTTTGTCATACCTGTCAAGAATATAGCTGCAACATATTTCATTAACTTTAGTAGAAACTTCATACAGTTTGTGAGATTGTTCCAAATATTTAATTGCCTATTATAAAAACGATTTTCAAAGAAGAAGATAAAAATAAAAATGCATATTAAGAATGTAAAGTGTATTTGGAAAAATCTTACGACTAAATCTGTTTCATCTGTATTTGTAAATAGTTGTCTCCTTATATGGTTGGTTAGGTTTTTTTGGCCATATTTCGGCACCAGAGTTGTCATATGTGCTGATAGTTTAATAAACTGTAGGTTGGTTCCCTCCGTAAAATATCCAGTTTGCCTTCGGAGTATTGTCAAGAATTTCAATAACGACCAGGTACCAGTCTAATTAAAGTGTTAGACAAGAGACATTTGCCAGTCTATAGCCTTTTTACTGACATACTGTGCCGGATGTTAACATGAGTACCACGACGGTTATCGCTGGTGGAGCAGGAACTGTAGACCTTTAGAAGCTGATGAATTAATCTCCATTGCTTTAATCTTGTTGGGTTTGTAGTGTTTTGTTACTTGTTATTTGCCATTGTATTGTTTAATCGTCTATTGTGGTGCATGTAATTCTTCGAATTGATTTTGATTTTTCGCTTGGTATTTTCAATATAAAACAGGATAAAGAGATCGGTAGTATTTCCAATGAGATAACTATCTGCAGGTTAAGTGCTCGTTTATTTCACTACCTTAGTTATTATTTTATATAAAAACAAATACAAGTATATAATTTTTTATTTTTAATTTGACACGATATTTTGAAAAATTCTTTTTTCAAATCAGTTAGAGCCATTATCGTTAGCAGCAACTGTTTTTGCATGTTGACATGAGTACCACGACGGTTATCGCTGGTGGAGCAGGAACTGTAGACCTTTAGAAGCTGATGAATTAATCTCCATTGCTTTAATCTTGTTGGGTTTGTAGTGTTTTGTTACTTGTTATTTGCCTTTGTATTGTTTAATCGTCTATTGTGGTGCATGTAATTCTTCGAATTGATTTTGATTTTTCGCTTGGTATTTTCAATATAAAACAGGATAAAGAGATCGGTAGTATTTCCAATGAGATAACTATCTGCAAGTTAAGTGCTCGTTCATTTCACTATCTTAGTGATTATTTCATATGAAAACAAATACAAGTATATACTATTTTATTTTTAATTTGACACGATATTTTGAAAAATTCCTTTTTCAAATCAGTTAGAGTCATTATCGTTAGCAACAACTGTTTCTGCATGTTGACATGAGTACCACGACGGTTATCGCTGGTGGAGTAGAAACTGTAGACCTTTAGAAGCTGCTGAATTAATCTCCATTGTTTTAATTTTGTAGGGATTGTAGTGTTTTGTTTCTTGTTATTTGCTTGTTTATCATTAAATCGTCCGGCTATTGTGGTGCCTGTATTTCTTCAATAGTTATCAAAGGTACCAGGATTATAATTTAGTACGCCAGACGCGCGTTTCGTCTACATAAGACTCATCAGTGACGCTCAAATCCAAATATTTATAAAGCCAAACAAGTACAAAGTTGAAGAGCATTGAGGATCCAAAATTCCAAAAAGTTGTGCCAAATACAGCTAAGGTAATCTATGCCTAGGAAAAGAAAATCCTTAGTTTTTTCGACAAATTCATAGTTTTTTTCGCTTGGTATCTTCAATATAAAACATGATAAGGAGATCGGTAGTATTTCCAATGTGATAACCTTCTTAGTGCTCGTTCATTTCACTCCCTTAGTTATAATTTCATATGAAAACAAATACAAGTATATATTTTTTTTATTTTAATTTGACACGATATTTTGAAGAACGTCTCAAAATTTTAATTTATGAGATTCCTTTTCAAAGCATTTAGAGCCATTAAACGTTAGCAATAACTGTTTCTGCACTCGTATTTATAAAAGTTTAATGAAAGAGTTTATTAGATTTGGTTCGATGCTTAAATTTCATATAGACGATGGATATTATGCATGAATTTTCCCCCGTTTATTTATGAAGTTTAAAAATGACATACACTTTTAATACTTGTTGTAAGATGTCGTTGCAGGAAGTATATGTATGAAATAAAGATATGTGGTATGATTTTCAACGGGACAACTATCCAACGGAGTTCAAATGAAGCGTATTTAAGCACGCATTTAATTCAACAACCTCAGATCAACGTGCGACCTTGAACAATAAGCAAAACCCAGTTATTAATTTTGAAAATTGAAACGAAAACAATGGCCTTTCTATGACAAAATTGTCAACGAAATACATATATAACAGACAGAAACCATCGACAACCATTGAAATACAGGCCCCTGGTTTGGAACTGGAAAATATACAGCTCAACCCCCCTATCCAGTGACAGAGGGATAACAACACATCGTAATACAAAATTGCAAAATCGGTTTAAAATGGCTTGAATCGTCAGATCGACATACATAAAAAGGTCAAAAACTGCTCGCGGTTACAGTGAAAGGTAGTTTATAGCCAATAACAATTAATAAATAGATATATTCTACCAGACTAAAAGTGTCAATTAAAACATATCCGATAGATTTAGTAAGAAGACGTCATAAACAGTCGGATACATGAATTGTGCAATGCCAACTTATAGGTATTTAATTCAGACAGGATGAAGGATCATAAAAAAAAACTCATCATAGATACCAGGAATACCATTTTGTATTTGTGACAGACGCGAGTTTCGTCTGCAAAAGACTTTTCAGTGACGCTCGAATAAAAAAAATTAAAAGTTCGAAGTTGAAGAGCATTGAGGACCAAAATTCTTAACTTGAAGTTGGCCAAATACAGCTAATGTAATCTTTTCCTGAGGTGGAAAAGCCTTTTTACTATTTCAAAAATTCAAAGTTGTGTAAACAGTTGAATTATTATTATGATCATACCAATTGTAATGCATGTTAACACAGAATACTGGGCTAGTGATACACTCGGGGAATAAAAACTCCACAAGCAGTGGCATTGAAACCAGTGGTTGTTAATAAACTCGTCATAGATAGCAGGATTGAAATTTTGTATTTGCGCCAGACTCCCGTTTCGTCTACAAAAGACTCACCAGTGACTATATAATTAAAAAAAAGATATAAAGGAAAAATAAAGTACGAAGTTGAAGAGTATTGAGGACCAACATTTCCTAAAAATGTTGTCATGCAGTTAAGGTAATATATTCCTAAGGTAGAAAAGCCTTAGTATTTCAAAATATCAAAGTTGTGTAAACAGTTAATTTATAATTATGACACATAAGTGCTGACTATTGGGCTGGTGATACTCTCGGGGAATAAAAACTCCACCAGCAGTGGCATCGAACCAGTGGTTGTTAATAAATTCATCAGAGATAGCAGGATTGAAGTTTTGTATTTGCACCAGACGTGCGTTTCGTCTACAAAAGACTCATCAATGACACTCGAATAAAAAATAGTTAAAAAGGCCAAATAAAGTACGAAGTTGAAGATCATTGTAAACCAAAATGTCTAAAAGTTTTGTCATAACAGCTGAGGTAATCTATTCGGCCTACGATAGAAAAGCCTAAGTATTTAAAAAAATCAAAGTTATGTAAACAGTAAATTCATAATTATGATAATATCAATGTTAATTCATGTTAACACAGAAGTGCTGACCACTGGGCTGGTGATACTCTCGGGGAATACTAGTGAACACTCCACCAGTAGTGGCATCGATCCCCAAATTGTTATAATTGCAAAAACAAAACCAATGTTGGCACTAAAAACATATTATTGAAAGATCTTACTACGCTATTTAATTGATATCCTTTAAGAATAAGCTTATTCGAAGAAATGCTTAAATGGCTTGTATGGATTTTATAAACAACGTACCGTGCTGTTTAGCCATTCAAGGTCGTAAAAACAAGTGGAGAAGTAAACATACCGTAAGAAGGGACCGAAAGAACATCACAGTTCAAGAAAGGAAAATTAACAGTAGGAAACGGAAAAGCGACACTTTTGTCGAAACTTTTTGTTTCATTTTTCTATGTAGTACTGAAATAACTTGACATATCATATCAGATTTATTTTAAGTAAATTCCCTATGCAAACTTGATCAAGTTTATTATTTTATTTGGGATATTTGGCATCTAAGATGAACAAAACATTAGGACAAACATGATGATTTGAATATTCAACTTGTGAATATCGCCATTCGTAAGTTTCGGGGGTTCTTAATGTTTACATTTCCATATTCATAATTGACTTTAATACACATTTGCTTTCCTAGACCATATGGAGTTGATGCCACAGAAAAGGACTACATCAGAATTCTATTCAGGCTAGTGTCATAATGTCATTAGAAAACAACATTGTCGTAGCAAGAAAATATTAAGATTATTATTGAACAAAGCGAGTGTCTTTGACAACTAAAATGTAAAATAACTACAACAATAAAACGAACTCCAAGGAAAATTCAGAATAGAATGTCCCTTATCAAATGGTAAAATTCAAAGCTCAAACACAACAAACGAAGGGGAAAAAAGCAACTGTCATATTCCTGCACCAACGTAATAAAATTAATATCTGCATATAAGTCGCATACAATGTATATGTATTAAAATGCTTCGGCAAAACTAAAGGTCACGATAGGAAATGCCAAAATAAAAAAAAATAAAAACTTAGATTTTTTTTTTTATAAAAATCACTACATCAATCAGTTATATAAATTTTTATAGATATCTTAAAAAGATGTTTAAATATATTTGCCGGTCACCTCGAAACTTAACAACTTTCTAGATTAGATTTATTGTTTTGAATACTGAAAACAGTATATTCAAATATCCAAGACATGTAGTCCTTTTTTTGTTTTTCCCTTTTTTATTGGGTTCTTGAGCTACGCACACAGCAAGATGATTGGATAGCATTTGAATCAAGTGCATTCATTTGTCAATAAAGTATATTTGAGACTCCTCAACAAACATAGGCAACGTTAACATACCATTTCTTTCGGTTTTAAATACTCTTTAGAGCTTATGTTATTTGTATATGTATCAAACCGACTTCCGATAAATGTACTTAGTTTGACCTTGCCATTTGAAACTTAAACATGCTTTATTAATAGTACATTTGAATTGTTGAAAAGAAAAGACTCAAGAGCTACCTACATCTATATTTAAGCATGTATTATTATAAACTGCATTTTTGTTAGTTGGGATTTAGATAAACTGTAATAAAACTTATGATGAATTACTTCTTCCATCGAGTTTATTCTTTATCAATAAGAGCTCAATTTGTAGATAGCTTTTAATTTAGTTTGATAGCTTAATAAATTACGTTTTTATGTTGTATATGTCTAACAGACGTGTTTTACAAATAGCTAGAACGCCTGTTTAATTATTTACAATATAGAAAACTATTTTGTGCATACAAACTGTCACTCTATTATAACGTATCAAGCGCCCAGATGGACAGTTACGACATGGCATAGACCTTATATGTCAAAGAATCAATGACGGGATGGAAGAAATTGATACATTTCGACAACACTGTCGACGAGCATACAATTTAACTGATTGCAGCGTTAAATAAATCTTCAAATATTATGAATCCTAATCAATTTACTAGTAGGTCGCAAAGAGGTTGTCAGTACAATGTTTGAAAAGATATTGACGTTGGTTTACAAATCTATCGTATAGCCATCCGAAATGACATTTTTTACAATAAAAGCTAATAATATTTGTTAGATTATTGGCTATGGTGATGTTTAGTGACTAATACAAAAATTGAAAGCTTTTGCATGATTTTCTGGGAACACAATGCACATTGCAATGAAAGCTACATCGATTCAATCTACGTTCTTCAAACGTTTTATCATCACTCATTGAAGCAAGGGACAGAAAGATTAGATTTGACTCTGATAGAATGCTTCATGAAGCGTTGTTACATTAATAAACATCTTAGGTTAGTTTTTAATTTTCTTGATGGACAGTAGAGTTAACACAAAACTACATGTTCGTTTTAATTCATCAATCTCGTTCTGTCATTATCGTTGTTTAACTATGTGATTAATGAAGAGTCTGAATGGTTTCCGAATAATTCAGCTGGAAAATCGGAAGACGTGGTTGAATGAATGACACCACAAAACGCGCGCTTTCTGAAACGACGGAAGACATTAATTGAGTTTCACAGTCCAATTATTTAAATGTTCTTTATCTAAAAGACTACGTATTCATCGAGTGAAAAAACTAATTTCGTATGACCATTTTAAATGTTATAGAACCTTCTAAATGTGCCCTTGTCATTTCAATTAAATGAAGAAGAAAACAAAAAAGAAACGCCACTGTAAAAAAAAGTTTAAGGAACTGCATAATAAAATCTATTGTCTATTGTCTATAAAACGCCAATTTATACCACTTTTATACTTTTTGGAATTTTGGGTTTAATGCTCTTCAACTTTGCACTTGTTCGGCTTTACAACTATTTTGATCTGAGCGTCACTTATGAGTCTTATGTAGACGAAACGCACGTCTGGCGTACTTAATTAAAATACTGGTACCTTTGATAACTATTAAAACCACTGGGTCGATGCCACTGCGGGTGGACGTTTCGTCCCCGAGGGTATCACCAGCCCAGTAGTCATTACTTCGGTGTTGACATGAATATCAATAATGTGGTTATTTTTATAAATTTCCTGTTACAAAACTTTAAATTTTTCGAAAAACCTAATGATTTTCTTATCCCAGGAGTAGATTACCTTAGCCCAACTTTTTGGAATTTTGGAATTAATGCTCTTCAACTTTTCACTTGTTTGGCTTTACAACTATTTTGATCTGAGCGTCACTGATGAGTCTTATGTAGACGAAACGCGCGTCTTGCGTACTAAATTATAATCCTGGTACCTTTGATAATTATTATAGCTGTATAGATATTTATTTCTTATTTCTCATGGTTCTTAAAAAAACTCTGACTTTACAAACAGCTCTAAATTTTAAATGATTAAATACTAAGTAATGCTACTAAACAATTCCATGGCAATTTGGATGAATTAGATAAGTATTTCCACTAACAATAAATCTGAGTGGATTCTAAATCTTGCTAATCAACCGTTCTTCTTTAATTGCTTTTCTATAACAGTATTTTAAAATCTACGGGTAATCTCTTTATATATTTAAGATAGATATTTTATTTGTTTCTTATGGTGCATTGTATATATAAAAAAAAACACTTCCACAAGTAATTTTTTGAGGTACCATGTAAACTGACCATTCCTCAGAATCATTCCCTTCCATAGAAGTCAAGAAAAGGCACACGAAAGTACAATGAAAGTATAAAATTTCGAACTGTCGGCAAACAGGAAGCTACTTACAGGATACAACTTTCGGACGGACGGATGAATGGGTTGAGCTGTTACTAGATCTGCTTTTGCCCTTGCGACGAAGGCCCAACAAATTGGATGAAGAAAATGGATTCCCCGAAGATTAATTTCAATTTGACTATAATGGAAAGCTTTAACTAGACTACAGCACATATTTAACACTTTGAGGAACATTAAGCAACTTACTCGTCTACATTGTTCTTATACCCTTAAACAAAGTTGTTCTCATTCCGTGGAACAAATTGTGGTTCTCGTTGTTTTGCGTACAGTCTCTTTCAAGATTGTGATGGTTAGGACCTAAAAGTCAAACACACAAGTATTTCAGAAATGCTTTTTAAATATCAAGAAATGAAGCTTATTAAAAGGAACATGATAGTATGCCAAATAAATTTATTAATCGAGAATGACTTTAATGTCAGAAAATGGCGTGTGACATGTTTAGTTTATCAGGTTTAGCCGACAAACATTCCTGTTCCAAGTCAGAAATTTATATTGCAGTTGCTTAATTTTTTGATCCGTTGATTGACGTTTTTGATTTTGTCAATTTTAATGAACTTCCCCTTTTTGATTTTGCCTTCGAGTTCAGTATTTCTGTTATACTTTTTAGAGTGTGCTTTTACTTGTAGATCTGATTTGTTTTTGTCTGTGTTTGGTATGTTTTACATATTTCTCTTCTACACAAAACAAATGCAAAAGCATATTCTTTATGAAGTTAAAATTTAATTAGTATGAACGACCGAATCTTTAAATTCCTAAAAGATGATCATACAATATTGTTGACGGGGATAACAGCTAACACGAAAATGAGCTTCAAGAACAGAAGCTACAATGATTAAGAAACATTCCTATATTCATGTGAAGATGTAGGGAAACCACATACAATTGTAATCTCAACAGTTTCCTAAAAAAGTGTCAACATATATGTCGAATATTTTTTTTTTATTCACGTAGATAGATCTAATTCCTATTGTAATTCCTGAAAAATATCTTTCTGAGATTCATGGATGTAAAAAGGTAACTCTTCAAAATGTTACTCTATACGATTTAGATCCTCAAAACTAAGAAAGGTTAAAAAAATGGCAATATGATTCTTAAAATTTTATAAATGCAGAAAAAAAGGAAAACTGATGTAATAAATCATATATAATCTGTGCTTGTGTCTTTTATTCTAGTATACAAATATATCATTATTCTAAATTTCATAAACTATGAATCTTTCGTTTTGCCTGTCACTGTCCATTTTTCAGCATTTTTTCTGTTAATAATCGTAGGGGATTTCTGTCTTTTATGTATGGGATATTTATGTCATTTCTTACATACATTGTTATAGATTAATATAAGCTTTGTATGAAGAATAATGGAAAATACTCCAATTGTACTGAGCATGTCAATGTTTCATGATCAGACTTAAATTATTTTTTTTCTTTTTCAGAATAATCAAGAATGCCTGTCGTAACTAAAACGTCTAACCTTTTTTCTGTCAGCCTTTATACATGATGTATTTAAATACAAAATAAAACAGTTTTAATACTAAGCGTATTCAAAATTGATGTTGGATTATTTTAGGAGTTTGACAAAGTTATTGGATTTACCAAGCGGTTAGTAATGTAATATTAAACTATTGGTACGTTATATTGTCACATCAAAAGGAATTTTGCTTCATGCGACCAAATTAAATCAAATTCAGAAGCGTTATCCTATATTAACCCATTTCAATACTTAATATAACGCATTTAAAGCAACCAATTTCCAAATAAAAAGCTTTTACCATCAATAATGTGCCTCTATAGATTTGTTCGCTAATCCATTGATTTATGGCCACTATTTATGAGGCATTTCCCCCAATTGTTAGAGTGCATCCAACGTTTAAATTGTTTTGTACCTTTTGAATTGTACTCCATGAGAGTACGTAACATTTTAAAAACCTCTTTTAAAATATTTTCTAAACTAGTTGCCATTGATGTATACGTATTTTGTGATAATTAAATCTTAAACATAGAATTCTTTGCACCAAAAAAGTTAAGTTTGACTTATTTCACTTAACCCTGCACTAGTCGTATATTCACAGCATAATTTTAGTTTTTATATTCAAAATGCAAACTTCCTTGCTTTTATTAATTGAAATCGCGATACAAACATTTGAATTAGCAATATGTATAGATAGATATTTTTATGTTGTTCCGTTCAGAAAACCTCAAAATGAACAAGACTAACAGTACAAACAAATACATTTGTATTTCTACACTTGGCAATTGTAATCTACATAGTTCTTTATTAGAAAATATCATAAAAAGAAAAGCTCAGAGAACTTCTTTTCATCTTATTGACCGTACAGAAGTGTAATATTTTGTAAGGTTAATACACGAAAAAATCACGATTATGAAACTTTAGATAAAAAAGGAAACAAAAAAAATTATCAATTTAAAATAAATGTACGAATATGACACTTATATAAATTACTACCAGAAAATGAAAAGACATAAATAAAGTCACCGTAAATGTTTTTATTTTCTAAACATATCAGAAAGATAAACAAACAGAGCATATACAGGTATATTATAAAAAAGATAAACTAACAGAGCATACACAGGTATATTATAAAAAAAGATAAACTAACAGAGCATACACAGGTATATTATAAAAAAGATAAACTAACAGAGCATATACAGGTATATTATAAAAAAGATAAACTTTCAGAGCATAAGCATACACAGGTATAATATAAAATAGATAAACTAACAGAGCATATACAGGTATATTATAAAAAAGATAAACTAACAGAGCATACACAGGTATATTATAAAAAAGATAAACTAACAGAGCATATACAGGTATATTATAAAAAAGATAAACTAACAGAGCATATACAGGTATATTATAAAAAAGATAAACTAACAGAGCATACACAGGTATATTATAAAAAAGATAAACTAACAGAGCATATACAGGTATATTATAAAAAAGATAAACTAACAGAGCATATACAGGTATATTATAAAAAAAGATAAACTAACAGAGCATACACAGGTATATTATAAAAAAGATAAACTAACAGAGCATATACAGGTATATTATAAAAAAGATAAACTAACAGAGCATATACAGGTATATTATAAAAAAGATAAACTAACAGAGCATATACAGGTATATTATAAAAAAAAGATAAACTAACAGAGCATACACAGGTATATTATAAAAAAGATAAACTAACAGAGCATATACAGGTATATTATAAAAAAGATAAACTAACAGAGCATATACAGGTATATTATAAAAAAGATAAACTAACAGAGCATATACAGGTATATTATAAAAAAGATAAACTTACAGAGCATGTACCGGTATATTATAAATTTCTGCGATGAAAAATTCCACAGATAATTCGTAGCATGATGAAAATTTATATATTCAATAAAATTCTAAAATCGATTACTTTTCAATTATTTGAATTTTAAGATTTTGGGATACTACAATAATAAATAAAGATATGAATAGATATGCTACACAAAGAAGCAATTGATCAATTTGATGGAGTTTGTTGAATTTTGAGGTATAATTTTTCAACAACATGTTGGCATTCATATGGGAAGGAACTGTGAGCCTTAACTTGGAGAACTCTATTTTCATATCTGTCAGAGTTCCTTCTGACACTTTTCAAGAACAAAAAGATCCTCTTAATAACGTGTTATAGTTTTCTTTTATTTTGCTTTGTTTATAATTCCTTTACTGTTTAGTTTGTTTTTTGCAATATCCATTTGATGTGGCTCGGTTATTGTACATCCCGTCATTGTGTCATTGTGCTATGATAATTTTTGTAAGCTTGTCTTCTGTTTTTTTCTAATGTGCTTTGTCTATATGCCTTTTTGTATATCTTTTTGACATATTTGCTTTTTTTTTATTGTGATTATGATTATAACACAATGTTGACTGATGTACCCCAATTGTCGACATTATTTTTTACAAGTTATGTCTGTTTGTTTGGTTCACCTTTCGTTATCAGTAAAACGGAATTTTATGCGACTGTCGTACAAGTGACAGGTTTGGCTAGCTATAAAACCAGGTTTAATCCATCATTTTCTACATAAGAAAATACCCGAATCAAATCAGGAATATCCATTCTTTTCGTGTGATTGAGATTTTGATTTTGCCATTTTCTTAGGGACTTTCCGTTTAAATTTTTCAGAGTTCAGTATTTTTGTTATTTTACTGACTGAAAAATGGACGAGTTTATAAAAAAAATTATCAATTCAAAGATAATAAAGTCATGAACATTTAGAATAACAAAATTTTAATCCTGATATCTATGACGTGTTGCCTGTACAAATCATGTGAAAAAGAACTTTCGCTTATTTCGCAATTATTGTGATAACGACAAGTGGAACTTATTCTTATTTGCCGTCTAGATCTGCAACATGTATTTTTTCCACAACGGTCAAATAAATCATGATTAAACAATTAAAAACAAAAAGAGCAACTTTACTTCATCATTGGCATCTTTTGTTCAATTGTTTCATTGTCAGCAGCAACCACCATGATAGGTAACACTTGGGATTTATATTCCCCATATGCAGGCTGGAGGATTTTTGCTATACTAAAAGAAACTTCATGGAGAGAAAAATCATGTTGAAAAATCTTTTGTCGTAAAGTCTAGATATCAAATCAAACGAAAATTATTGTCAATTACGAGCGTCTGGCGTATTAAATTATAAGCATGGTACCTTTGATAAATATCTATATGTTAGTCAAGATAGGAAACAGACTTCATTTTACATGTGGTATCCTCTATCTAAATTTCAACGGAATATTAACACAGTCAACATGCTTTGAATTACTCAGTGAGAGGACATCACTTATATTGTAGAACGTAAAATTTAAGATTAATAGTTAATAGTATATACCAGTAGCTCATATCTGCTATATACGAATAAAGTAACAAGTTTACAAGAAGAAAACACGATTGGTTCCCTTAAGAATGTCGACTTTCTGTTAAATAATACATCAATTAAAGGTACTAGTAACACAAATGTTGTCAATTAAAAATAGAACGTCAATTTGTGATCAGTTTTAGTAAAGTTTTTTGGTTGTTTCTTTAGCTTTTGGTAAGTATAATTTGTCACTTCTTGAAACAAAGTATATTTTGGTTAATAAATACTTATTATGTATCAAATTTACTGCGATTAATTACTGAAAATATAATTTAACAAACAACAGATGAGGTTATGTAACAGGTCAAATGGACCAAAACGTGAATATAATTTTCGATACAATAAAGAGAAAACGGATTTATCCCAGGAAGTCTGGAAATCGATGTATGTTATTATGAATAAAACTTGTGATTACAGCTTCGTCCTGATTTGTGGGTTTTTTAGGCAGCACCAGTAATCTGTAAATGTGGTAGGAAATCCTTAGTATTTCGTACCTATTGTTTCTCTTAAACAGTTAATTTGTGAATATGACAATATCAATGATAATACATATCTCAATTTAATGGAATTACTACATCTCTAAGACGATTAAAAAAGATAATCTTATATGTTTTAGCATTACTAATATGAATCATTAATTTGAGCAGAGCTTGAGACATCTGACCAACAATGACATCCTCAAGACATCATGTACTCTTCATGTCACTTACTAGTTAACACTGTATGCAGTTCTAATCTAATTCAAATTGTGCGTCTGCATTTTAAAAACATGAAGATCGGTGCACATAAAAGAGAGGCGAAAGATACTTGATGTATATTCAAACTCATAAGTCGAAATAAAACTGACAACTCCATGGACAAAAAAGAAAAAAACTAATAGACAAAACAGTACACAAAACACAACATAGAAGACTGAGAACACAAACCCCACCAAAAACTGTGGGTAATTTCTGGTGTTTTGGAAGGATAAGCAAATAGATGTTTAAATCATCATGTATTGACAATTTGATAGAGGTAAAATTAAGAAATGCACGAAAGCTTTATTATTTAGTGAATGTATATCTCAATACGAAAATATAACATATTAAATGTACAAATTATCATTTTTATCACGCTTGACTGAGGTACAAAATTATAAGCCTGATATCTTTGATGAGTTTTATTTGCCACTATTAGGTAGATGCCACTACCACCAGCCCAGCATCTAGCCATTTTAAGTTGAATTCAATTATTATGTGTATTGTCATTAATAAATCAACTGTTTAGAAAACTTTGATTTGTTCGAAATATTATGAAGTTTTTACCACAGTACTTGGTTACCTTATTTATATTTGGCAAACCCTTTTTGGCCCTCAATGCTCTTCAACTTCGTATTCTACTTGGCATTTTATGTTTTTTAATTCAGGCGTCAAGGGTGCGCGTCTAACGTAAAAAATTGTAAGCCTGGTATCTTTGGTGATTTTTTTCTCAACAACTGGCAGCTGTAAAATGACTTAGCACACTTCTGATGTTTATTTCATATAACAATGCAAGAAATCATGAACATGATTAATAAAAGTGTTTAGAGTGAAAGTTTTGTCTTAAGATTATTTTTTGATGTATATCACCTTAGTGACCGAAGTTGTCCTGATTGCGACAATCGTCAAAAAATGTCTTAAACATATCCTTAACAATTGTTGCACATCAATCCATGCATCCTTGATTTGTATTTATTTCTGACTGTTATAACTCTACTATCTTTGCAAAACTTGCATTAGATGGCAACATATTATATTACCTACATAAGACGTACCTTGGGAGAACCAGACAGTTTGTATTCAACAAGCCCATACTTCTTGTGAATAGAAAGAACAAAATTGTTCGTACCATGATAGATAATTTGTGAGGTCAGAATAAAAATGTCGGACAAGTTTTGAAAAGATTTTGGTTGTTTCCCACATGTTACATTCCAAAATTTCAATTCTTTTTTCACCTCAGTGCTACAACATTATAATAATCTATTTGATGACTCTGATTGTCCGTACAAAATCATTCGGAAAGACCTCCGTCAATAAACGCACGGACAATTAAGCCCAATCAGTGTGTCTGTCAGCTTATTTCACAATCACATATATCTATTCTAACCCTTTTCTATACCAATATTTTTCGCTCATCGGTCTCGATATTTTCCAATTATTTTCTAATCTGAATGCTGGTATAAAACCAATAATAATGAAAGAAATAAATAAATCTGAAGAACACCAAGATCATTTAAACATTATTTAATAGAATTAAGAATAAATTTTGTCAGCCCTTATCATCAAAATAATATTTCGACTCCACTTTTTTACTAAGCAATGTTAAATCAACCATTTTCATTGGTTCCTATTTCAATTTATCGAGAAATAAATCGGATCTTCTTAACAATCGAACCGCACTGGATCATTTCAAATGAAATACAGTTTAAGAATAAAATATGGTTAAATATCCATTTGTGTTGGAGTAAGAAAGGTTTTCATTATTTGTAAATGTTTCTCATTAAAGATTATGTATTTTGCTTGTTAAATTCATTGTGACAATATCCAAATGTAATGCAATTACCTTTTTTAATATACGACGTTTATTTTGTATCATCAATTCAAACAGTCAGTGGCAATAAAGAACTGAATATTCAGACGATAATATTGTCAAAGTTCAGACGTTTCCCAAGGCTTTACTGTAATCCCCTACTTATATTTTATTATAGAAGATATTTTACAGCAATAAATCTACCTGATTTTCTATTTGAAGGATTTTGAATTATTGAAATATCCTGGCATGTCACCAGAATATAAGGATTCTCAACATAATTATTTTCTGGATTTGAAAAAGAATCTAAAAAATTATTTCCTATTTAAATCATTTAAGATAATATTAATAATCATATTATATTAAAGTAATATATTTAATTTACTAATAATAGCAATTATAAACTTAATATTAAAATGTACACTTACTTTTATTAGTTGATTAAAATGAATTACTCTAGTTCATATTTTTATAAATTATATTGGTACCGTATTGAAAAATTTCAAATTCACTGTAGAGTAAAAAAAAAGTTCAGTTATTTATCATGAATTTATTAATTAATTTAAAACTTATGTGATTGAATATGTATCATTATATGTTGAAGGGGTTCTGTTTTACATTTATGTGACCTGGACAAAAAAGTTAAATACTAAAAAACTCAACTCCAATGAAAATTCAAAACGGAAAGTCTATTATAAAACCGCAAATTCAAAAGTTCAAACACATTAAACGAATGAAAAAACTATGATATCCCAGACTTGGTACTTTCTTATATGTTATGACATGTTATTGTTATAAACTGAGCTCTTGTTATAAAAATATCTTATATGGGAATGAATGCAGCATTGTCACTTCTATCGGTCTACTAATGTCCGTCAATGCTCTTTTCGTTCATGTCTTTTAAACATGTTACTTTTATACATTATATTTCAAACCGTTAGAACCTTTGGTGCACCTAAGATCATCCTCGATTTTTTTATGTGTTTTGTGTACAATAATAAGGCATTGTCATTTTGTTTTCCAATAACGAGTTTAAATATCCCTTTGATATCTTCGACCTCTTTTTTTAGGTGTGTTTAGTCAGACAGGCACATGGAAACCTTATATGATAATCATGTGGACATATATTCAACGGAAAATATATACAAATAGGTAAAGTAACAAAATTACGAACTCCAAAGAAAATTCAAAATGGAAAGTTCCTTATCAAATGGCAAAAAATCAAAAGCTCCAACACATTAAACAAATGGAAAACAACTGTCATACACCTGAATTGTTACATGCATTTCTATATGTATTAGTTGCTGTTGATTTCGATGTCTTTTCATAAATATGATGATCAAAAACACTAAATCCTAGACATATATTTCGATATCATATGACAAATATTTAGGTTGTATCTTCAAATGAGTCTGACACTTTAATTCTCATCGTAGAACTTGTATCCTAATTTCTATTCCAGGAAATAATAACCTTAGCTGTATTTAACAATTTTTTTCGGAATTTCGGGTCCTCAATGATCTTCAACTTTGTATTTTATATGGCGTTTTTTTTTTAAACTTTGATTCGTGCAGTACTGATGAGTCTTTCGTAAATAAAACGCGCGTTTGGTGTACACAATTTTTACCATGGTTTCTGATGAGTTCATTTAAAAAATAAAATCATAAAAATACTGAACTCCAAGGAAAATTCAAAACGGAAAGTTCCTAATCAAAATTAATGGCAAAATCAAAAGCTCAAAAACATCAAACGAATGGATAACAACTGTCAAATTCCTGACTTTGTACAGGCATTTTCTTAAGTAGAAAATGGTGGATTGAACCTGGTTTTATAGCTTGATAAACCTCTCACTTGTACGACAGTCGCATCAAACTTCATTATATTGACAACGTTGCGTGAACAAAACAAACAGACATATTAGGTAAAAATGTCAAAAATAGGGGCACAGCAGTCAACATTGTGTTATAATCTTAATCACTAAACAAACACCTACTTTAAATATATCTTAGTCCAAAACTACCTTGCAAAACTGTGTCCAGAATGTTATTAGTAAAGGTATTGGTAGTTAGCTGTAACTTGAATGTTAAATCATGCTTTATCTATATATATACAGTAAGTCAAATATTGTTTATCAAACTCAAAAAATAGACGGTTTCATTTTCTTAGTTTGATCATTCTAGCCGTATAATAAACTATGCCATGACCATTTTTATTCAAATTTTGCCTAGAAATGATTAAACTGGCATATGTGTGATACGTTTCTAAGTATATATAAAATATGTTCTAAAACAGCTTGGAATAACGGAGGATGAGTATACCAACAATTCATACGAATTCATAAACATTTAAACCCGATCTAAGAAGGCAACGTGTACGCCTTCAATTTTAGAACATTTTTGCCGTTAACCATAGAAAAGTGTTTATTAATATTTAATATAAGAGCATTATCAATTTCCAAATTTTCAAACAAACATAAACAATACAAAGTCTCATGCTTGATTTTTTTCAGTTATTATTGGCTTTACCCTTTTTTGAATTTACGTTTGTGTACGGTATTTTTGTTATACTTTTTTTAACAACTAAATGCAGGAACATATTTGGTCTTGCTAAATAAAACGCTGACAAAAACGCAAATTAATTTGTTTTAAATGCAGCACTAATTCTTCATTAAAAACAAGTTTTTATTACTTTAAAGACTAAAATCGACCAGAAAAGATAATCTGAAATTACTTTTTTCACATTGTTGCCTCAAACTGTTTTCAGGACACAGGATTCCTAGGTTAGCAATATATCTAAGAATAAAACATTCAAAACTATAGCAATTGAACCAACTTCAGTGGCCATAGTGAATACATTTGTTGTTGTATGTGAAAAAATAATTCAAAATATATAATAGCGAGAAGAAATAAAATTGAGAAAGGAAATGGGGAATGTGTCAAAGCGACAACAACCCGACCATAGAGCAGACAACAGCCGAAGGCCACCAATGGGTCTTCAATGTAGCGAGAATTCCCGCACCAGTAGGTGTCCTTCAGCTCGCCCCTAAAAATGTGTATACTAGTACAGTGATAATGGACGTCATACTAAACTCCGAATTATACACAAGAAACTAAAATAAAAAATCATAAAGAATGTTTTCTATAGTATTTTTTTTCAACCGAATGTCTGTCAAGAGTAATGCATCCATTTTTTGGATTGCCCAATTGCAGACTTTTACGTAAATTTCACACCTGTTGAACAAAAAGAAAATATTTTATACACAAATAATTTTTTGGCATTCACCATAGAAGAGTGTTTGTTAATATTTAATATAAGAGCATTATCAATTTCCAAATTTTCAAACAAACATAAACAATACAAAGTCTCATGCTTGATTTTTTTCAGTTATTATTGGCTTTACCCTTTTTTGAATTTACGTTTGTGTACGGTATTTTTGTTATACTTTTTTTAACAACTAAATACAGGAACATATTTGGTCTTGCTAAATAAAACGCTGACAAAAACGCAAATTAATTTGTTTTAAAAGCAGCACTAATTCTTCATTAAAAAACTAGTTTTTATTACTATAAAGACTATAATCGACCAGAAAGATCATCTGAAATAGCTTTTTTCACATTGTTGCCTCAAACTGTTTTTCAGGACACAGGATTCCTAGGTTAGCAATATATCTAAGAATAAAACATTCTTAACTGTAGCAATTGAACCAACTTCAGTGGCCATAGTGAATACATTTGTTGTTGTATGTGAAAAAATAATTCAAAATATATAATAGCGAGAAGAAAGAATGATTTCTATTGGATTTTTTTTTTCAACCGAATGTCTGTCAAGAGTAATGCATCCATTTTTTGTATTGCCCAATTGCAGACTTTTACGTAAATTTCACACCTGTTGATCAAAAAGAAAATATTTTATACACAAATAAATTTTGGCTTGTTATATATAACCTTAATTTATCTATTCATATATAATTACCATCGTGTATCTGAACTCGATGACCTTCCTTTCAAAGGAGACTGGCGATATTTAAAACAGAAAGTGCAGACGATATGATTTCGATAGTTTGTAATCTGAAGCTGTCCGTTATACTTCTAGTAATGTCTCGAACTGTATGCATCTCCTTGAAAAATAATCATTCGAATATTAGTAATAAATCTTTCTGAAAAAAAAACCCCCAAAAAACCCAAATACGTATTAGACTTGATCAAAGCTGTCCTAAAAATAGCCATAATATAAGGATGGTTCTAGGATTAGTTCAAATGGTCTGTTCTTGCAGGAATGGATTACCTTAGCTGTATTTGGCACAACTTTTTGGAATTTTGGGTCCTCAATGCTCTTCAACTTTGTACTTGTTTGGCTTTATAACTATTTTGATCTGAACGTCACTGATGAGTGTTATGTAGACGAAACGCGCGTCTGGCGTATTTAGTTATAATCCTGGTACCTTTGATAACTATTAGAAAAGGGTTTACATGCAGCGTTATCTAAGTGCTCTTTTATATGATCCATAAAACCAGGTACAACCCACTATTTTTTTCTTGAAATGCCAAGTACCAAGTAAGGAATATGGCAGTTGTTATCAAATAGGCCATTTCTATGTATGTTAGCGTTTTTTTTGTAGCAGATCAGTGCTTCTGTTGTTCTGTTGTTGTCTTCTTATAGTTAGTGAGTATCCTCCAGTTCAGTTTGTAACCCGGATGTAACCCGGATTTGTTTTCTTTTAATCGATTTGTGACTTTTGAACAGCGGTATACGACTGTTGATGTATGTAATAATATTCATTAGTAACATGAAAATACAAAATTGACTATTGATTAAGTTACTTTTTGAAAGTAACAACTCCGTTTACATGTTTAAAACAATGTTGGTCATGAACCGTTGGATTGACTCAGTAAAATCAGTTTTACACTAACGCCTTACTCAATTTCATAACAATATACCGGTACTTGATATTTATTGGCTTTGACAGGACTCAAAGACTTATTTCCAGCACACTATCTAGTCTATTTACAATAAGCATGAAATGTTCAGTGCAGCTTAAGTGTAAGGAAATACTTTTCTGATACCATTAAAAGTTATGTATTGTTTACACGATAAGTTTTAGAAATTACTCTGACTTTAGAGTTTTTCAAACATCGCTTAAAGGATGACAATATATCTTAGAATGGTACCAGGATAATGATTTAATACGCCAGACGCGCGTTTCGTCTACATAAGGATCATCATTACAAAATGTTTTAGGCCTAATATCAAAGAGTTTTTTCTGTATATGGATGCGATACTGCAGAAGATATAGGTTGTAATTGCATGCCATACACATTACATGCATAAGAGCTGTTCCGGAGTTTTTGTGTGTTTTTGCTGTGCATGTACCGGTTTCATTGGTGGATACCCCATATCCTTTGTTTTTCTATTTTTCTTTTATCAATCTATCTGTAAGAACAGTTGTACTTTTGATGTGAACAAGATTTCATTCAATGTTCGCAAATCATTTCGTATGCGAAAATCCAATTGATATTAATAAAGGATCGTTTATTGAATTACAAATGTAATATAATATTTTATAAATATATTTGTTCATAGCGAATTGTTTTTCGTTAATGACATTTTATTTACACATTAGATTTCCAATGAACGTTAATAATAATCAAACGGAGATGAGACCAAAACAAAATGTAACTCATTTGCATTGATTTTATTTTTACAAGTTGGCGATGATTATTTCAACGAATCTTAAAGATTATAAGTGTTTCAAATCTCTTTGATTTTGAATAAGCGTTTTCTTAGGTTCAAACATATAAAGATAATTCACCATTTATGGGCAAAATAACCTATTTAACAACAATAAGCAAAATGGCAATAAATTTAATTACCAAGCAGTCTGTTCTTGTAGAATTTAGTTGGTTCGCTGTTTCTATGCAATATGGCGTTTAGATGAGTAATAATTTAACAACTACATCCTTTGATGTTCGTGTGGTATCTAATGTTTTGAGACATCTTGTCACACCAAGGAAGTTCTGATCGTCGGGTTAGCCCAGTGAATCATTTTATAGAGAATAAAAAACTGATCCGTGAGGAAGACAGGACTTGATTGAACGTGTAAATGTTCCGGTATCTACAATTGCAATAGCGGTTGCTGGTACCTTCAGAGATTTTATATAAACTAATTATAATTTCCAGTTAAAATTATATATATTTTTATTTTTTTTAAAACCATTTTTGGTTGACAATGTATTTGCGAGACAACTCTCCACCAGAGACGAAGTGACGTAGAAGTAAGCACCTATAGGTCAACAATGAGCAAATATCATACTGCAAAGCAAGCTTTATAAGGACCCGAAATGACAAATATAAAACAGTTCAAACATAACTATAACGTCCTGATTCATGTACAATACATTAACGAAAATCAAATATGAAATACAGCAATAAACGGTACTGTAACAGCATAACATAAGAACAGACAGTAAAAACCAAGGTGAAAAGTTGTTTTTCTACATAAACCACTTCCTTTCTCATCATATACTTTTCGTACTACTTGTGACAAAGTATGATGCAGTCAGGTAATGGCACTTCAGGGAAGATAATGTTATATTGGGAGACCTGAATGCACAGAGTTCGATTCTACTGCAAATGAAGTTGTTGATGTATTTCATGATTTATTTCTTATAACTATGAAACTTGTTGTATTCCTCAACCTACATATAGAAAATTTGCAAATAACTCATTAATATGACAAATTATTTTTTAGATGGTCGCCCCGACATACCGACTGCCTACTGGTCAACAACTTGTATGCCCGATACCCCAATAATCCGACAATGGTAAATTACAGTCGTAATAGATTATATACTTTATAGAATATGTGTTCACATGGTATTTGAACTGCCATTTCCTTCATGTTATATTAAAGAAGCAAATGATACCATACCAAACGTCTAGTATCTAAGTAATACCATGATCATATGCATGCATGCTTAAGAAACACAACTATATGGTAGTTATGTTCAATAGTTTTGTAATGACGAGTTACATGAACCCAACATGTTATCTTGAAAAGTCCAAATATCCTTTATAACAAGTAGTCTCCGAACATTTTACTTGAAAAATGGCATGCACAAAGTTAATACATGTATACTTCAGGATAATAGTAGGATTGCCAATGAGACATCTCTCCATAAGAAACCAAACGACATAGACGTTAACAACTATGGTCCTTCAACAATGAGCAAAACCCATATCACAAAATCAGCTAAAGAAGGCACCACAATAACAAATGTGTAACAATTGAAACAAAAAACTGACGTCCTGATTTATGTACAAAACAAATTCACAATAAACGAAAAATAAGTATGATATACAGCAACAATTAACTACCACTAAATTGAATACTCCTGACATGCACATACAGAATGTGGCGGGGTTATGACGTTGAAGGCGCTCATCCTATCTATAACATGAGACAGGGGTATACTGTACAATGCAAGAACAAACTAAACAAAACACTTAACAAAAATCAAATATAAGAAACAACCGTAATAAAGTTACAGACCGGGCGTGACAGGGAAGCATGGTTTTCACGAAGTTAAATTTAAGTCGAACAAATGTTTAGAGTGCTGACGTCACTTCCGGTTTTATTCGAAAAGGATAAAAAAAAAAAGTATTCTCTTGATTTTGACGGTTGTAGGAAATTAACCCTTCATTTCGCTGCAGAAACAAAATGTCGGCCATAGACATATGCATTTCAAAGCACCGTTCTTTTTTAGTTGGCGTTTCTATTATTTATTTTGGAAACTTGAGGTGACATGGTCATTCAAGCTTGTAAACAGGCAAAAAAGAATGAAAATTTTATTGTTTCACTTTTGATGATGATTGCTATCTTATATATAGGCCGTACATGTACCTATAATGGTTTACTTTTATAAATTGTTATTTGGATGGAGAGTTGTCTCATTGGCACTCACTCACACCACATCTTCCTATATCTATCTAAGTCACGGGTGTTATGTGAAATTTTCACTGTAGTACTGGACTGGATAAAAATTTACTTAAAATGCCAAGTATCTATATATTAGAAGCAAAGACAAAGTCTGTACATTGTTTTGGAAAGTCCCAATTTAAAAAAGAATAACAGGGGAAAAGCATCTAAATGTTATCTACTAAATATATAATTTATGTTCACATTGTATTTGAACTACTCTTTCCTTCTCGGTAAGCAATGGTGGTATATCACCTTAAGATGAGTTGATGTTTGACTAATAAAAAATCTTGTTACAGATTAAACTCTGATACAACGTATGACATTTGCAGTCATAATGGATTTGTATATACTATTAATGAAACATGTGCCACTGAACACGAAGCAAAGAAAAACTATCAATCATGTGAGACATATGAATGTACTCCTAATGCCACTTACTAGCTTTGTTATTGCATATTCATAAAACATCAAACTCTTGTTATGTACATTGTGAATGTCATTCGTGTTCTTTGTTGCCTCTTTAAACACAACATTATAAAACCAGCAGTCCTTTCTTTCAACTTTATAGATAATCGATTATGAAGCATAAGCTAGGATGCTACGAGAAAGTATATCTAGTAACCCACACCCCTTCTCTGAAAATGACACAGGAATGAAATGAAATTCAGGACCAAGACGTTCGATCAGGGGTGAACATTCTTAAAAAAAGAATTGAGTACATATGGGTGTTAACTTTAATGTCATTTGGTCTTTGGCGGAGAGTTGTCTCATTGAAAATCATACCGTAACTCCTTATTTCTAAAATGATTACTTTAGTTTGCTAAAAATAAACATTCATAAAATTAAGAAGACTAAAATCTTGCACGTAAACGGTAAAGTTATGTCTCAATGCTTTCTATATCGTATGCACGGTAAATCTAAATCATCCGACCTGAGTAAACCAAAAAAATTGTATCATTTTTCTCAGAAAAAAGATTTTCATGGGTCACAACTGTTTTGTTTCATTTCTATTGACGTTACACTATTTTCAGTTGTAAGTATAATATAGTTTTTGGTACAAAAAATAAATCAAAGTATCGATTTCAATAATTGCGTTAGGATTCCAAATACAACAACTTTAAATTCAATGACACAAACTTGGAATATTTATATTTGTGCATTATAAATGCCCCGTGATAATTTTTTTTCTAATCTTATGATTTTGCGATTAAAAAGTCTAGAAGGAGTATGATAATTACATATACATATATTTAACATTTATTACTCTCACCCAAATCATGTCTTTCATGGGAAGTAACTCTTTCTATTTTTTATTCAACGACTACCAACAATTGATAACAAATCATAAGGTTTCAAATTTTGCATTAAGTGAGGAATGAAAAGTTCACAGAACTAAATTTTACAATGTTCATATCTGTTAAGTAAATTTCTTGAAGACAATAAGATAAAATCGAATTTGGGACAAAGAAAAAGCTTAAAATTAATGTTAATTTGCTACCATCTCGCCATCATATTATGAAACTGTTTTACATATACAAATGGTCATGTATTGGATTTTACACTCGATATCTCTGGATGAAGTTTTCCAATAATGCAAATGGAAATGGAAAATAAAGGTTAATGTAATATGCATTATAAAGAGTCGTGCATCTGGGATCAAATGCATGGTGTTGTTCTACGCAAGTATTTTATCTTTTCTTCGGGTTTAGGGGAGTATACGGTTTTGTGTCTACCTTATCAGCATATACTCCTCACTTCCTCTTTCATACAGGGAGATGTGGCTATATAGATATAGGAGGATGTGGTATAAGTGCCGATGAGACAGCTCTCCATCCAAGTCACAATTTATTAAAGAAAACCATTATAGGCCAATGTACGGTCTTCAACACGGAGCTCAGGCTTACATCGAACAGCAAGCTATAAATGGCCCCAAAAAATAACTAGTATGCATTTTTTAACACTTAACTTAAGAAATATATTGCGTAGTTTCGCGAGGACAGGCACAATTACATTTGGCAGGACTAAAACGGTAACCGTGAATCTTCATTATGTTTTGAACTAAAAAGATAGAACTCTATTTCATCCCCTGAGTGCGTGTAAATACTATTGAACGCAGTTAAAATGGACCAGTTTTCGACATTGGTTTATATGAAAGGAAAATACGAGACCAAGACGAGGCCAAGACGGGGCCAAGACTAAACAGCAGACGAAAGACAAACCCCAAAGTCAAACACATCAACCTCTCCAACTGATATCTTGCGATTTGGATAGGTTATTGTATTGAATTTGGAAGAACAAAAAAATTGAACGTAGAGAAGACTGAATTCATATGACAAATAGTTTGTGCTGAAATGTACACTTAAATCTGTTCGCTCTTTCATTTATATTTATCACTTCTACAAACAATGTAAGTTCTTGGGGAATTATATAAAAGAGAGAAATATACGGTTCAAATAATAAGATAATGATGGTTATTGTCTGTCGTATTTTTGAGTTGAATATGTCGCACTATGAAATCCTCCTCTGAATTGTCAGAAAAAAACTTGTCAACCCGTAGGATGTATGTTCAAGTGCTGATTTACGTATACCACTGTCCCATGTTAGGTGGTGGGTTGAATCCCGCTAACATGTATAACCCCGCCACATTCTGTATGTATGTGCCTGTCCAAAGTCAGGAGCTTGTAATTCAGTGGTTGTCGTTTGTCTATGTGTTGCATATTTGTTTTTCGTTCATTTTAACATAAAAAAAGGCCGTTATTGTTTTCGTTTGAATTGTTTTACATTGTCATTTCACATTTCTTTTATATTGCAGACTATGCGATATGTGTTTTGCTCATTGTTGGAGGCCGTACGGTGACCTATTGTCTGATAATTTCTGTGTCATTTTGGTCTCTTATTTAGAGTTGTCTCATTGGCAATCATACCACTACTTTTTTTTATATACAATATGGTTCTGAAATAAAAGTCACTAAGTACACTCGAGTCGAAAACGTACTAGCCAAAATATATGCAAGAGTTTTTGTGGAAGGCGCGATGATAAAGGACCAGCGGTAAGTATTACACAAACGTTAGGACAGGAACATGCAAATGTGATATAAATATGAACCCTGCACTGTAATCGACATGATACATTGATTCTTATTTATTGTATAACAAACTGACTCCGAGCCAAAGTGTCGTTTTGCTTATTCTCGAAAGCCATGACTTAGCTACAAAGCAGCAAATATCACAATTCAAATGTTCGATATATATATGTTTTATGGATATTAAATTATCTGTTTTGCATTTTTTTCTCATAACTGTATTTCCAGTTCTAGACATTTTAAATTTTCCCTCGAAATTTTCTATTATCTTTTTCTCAAATCACAAAGATAGCTTGCTAATACTGTTATCACTCAAATCGTCTTTAACAGACAGAAGCTGGAAGGACCTTTTAAAAGAAGATAGTGGCGTTCAATGTTGTCCGACCGAGCAAGGGCTGTTTAACCAGTCAAGGTAGCTCAAAACTTCCATATATATAATGTTGTCTGCGTAATTTATCAAGTTCTAAACCCAATTTGTAAATGCGCTGATTTCGATCTGATTAAAAGTAAATCCATGCAGTGTTAATGATTTATGATTTAGTTTAAACTCCAATGATATTTCGCATACAATATTTTTCTTTTATTTTGTCCGCTTTCTAAACTGATTAATTCTATATTCTATAAACTAATTTCTCATAGACCAAATAAACATAATTCTAATTTCTATTTGCTATTTCATCTTTTACTAATATGTTTTATTGATTAAAAATTTGCACTTATATTTTTTCACCTTATTCTTTCAAAATTTTTATTTACCAATCAACGTTTAACGTGTAACGTTTTTGGGTAAATTTGCCGAAAAGCCCATTTGCCAATTACCGATTTGATTCTGTTATTATACACTTTTTAAACAAATTACTTCCCTTTGTCAATCGTAGATTGGTTCCATACCTCATACGCATTGGCTTTTGCCCCTCATAAGGGAGACAACTGAACGAGGGATCTCTAATTACAGGGTCAATTACGGGAATTGGCAAATAGTCTATTAAATATGCTATAATTCCCTTTGTTTTTATCTATTTCGTCAATGTATCAATCAAACTTCACATCTTATTAGATGTTTTATGAAAAACTTGAAATTTCTATTTCCAGGAAGCAAAACGATTTGTTGTCCATATTATATACACGTTTTAGTTATACGTAAGAAAATAGTCTTCGCACCTCCAGGTGCCGGATTTTCTCGCTGCGTTGAAGACCCGTTGGTGGACTTCGGCTGTTATCTGATCTTTGGTCGGGTTGCTGTCTCTTTTTTGACATTTTCTCCACTTCCATGTTCAATTTCTTTGATCAAATATATATGGTATTATGTATAGTAAAAACAAATGTTCGATGAACACCAAACGCTGAACCCTATTGTGGTAAAAAATTAAAACAGCGCTTTATACATGTCATGCGGCCGATGCACTTTTCTGGAGATACCTTCATGATCCTTCATCTGAACGCTCAAAGCTGAATGTTGAAAAGCCACGGATGTATACGAAATAGTTGAAGAGCAGTATAAAAGACCTAAAATAATGAATTGAAGATGTGGTATGATTGTCTCTTTGGCAATTATACCACATCTTAAAATTCTTATTTCTATAAACTTAATATTATTTGTAAATATATAGACACAAGCAATAACAAATGAATAGCTGCAAATCTTTTGTGTATTATTAGATCACATGCATATGATAAAATTGAAAATGGAAATGGGGAATATGTCAAAGAGACAACAACACGAATAAAGAGCAGCCACAACCGAAGGCCACCAATTGGTCTTCAACGCAGCGAGAAAATCCCGCAACGGAGGTGGTACTCAGCTGGCCCCTAAATAAAATTGTGTACAAGTTCCGTGAAAATACCAATTTTAGTAGCGCGGATACATTATTTTTCATGAATATATTTAAAGAAGTAAAAAGTCAAATTATATACTATACGATGATGTGCCTTTAACAAACTATCCATCTTAAACTTTCTAAGTATAGATTTTAGAGTTGTGATTAACTTTTTATTACCTATACATAAGTATTCGAATTTCTTTATTGAAGTATTCATATTAAAGTTATACTCTAAAAATTGGCGAGGGTATCTATGTTCTTCTCAACGTCTTAAATCCGGCAATAAAACTGACCCTGTAAAGAGGGGTATTCAATATGGATTATCTGCATTCTAAAGATCATCAAGGGAAACAACTCTTTGGGAGACTGTAGGTAATGTTCCACAGAATGATTACTTTGCTGATAAAACATAAAGTAACATGAGCATCACAACCATTTTGTAATGAGTTTGGCTTTAATCATGCAGTGAAAAACTTTTGAAAATTTAATTAGGTAATTCTTGTCTCGTAATTATGATGTTTTACTGAGGTGCATGGATAAAACGGTACTATATAGATATAAATTTCATTTAATTGGTAGAACAAGCGCGCTAAAACTTGGGTCAGCTGGCCTGTGTCACTAGATATCTGCACTTAAAAGAACCGGTCTTTTAAGACACCGACCAACCAACCTGTATCATTTTTTTTTTCAAAACAAGACGGATACATTCACTCATCGCTGTATACTTGAATATCTTGTCAGGAAGTCGAAATGTATATTTTGTTTCATATTTTTCTTTTAATTTTTTAAATTGAGTTTTGTTTTACATATTAGGTCCTTAAGGTTATGCGTAGAAATGCGACGTTTTTTTCAAATCTAAAAAAATATACCTGATCTATATTGTAGATAGTGATTGTGATTGTGTCATGTGTTTTTGATAAATTATTATATGCAGAAAATCGTCCTGTTTTGCACCAACCATGCAATTTTAAAGATACATAACCTCACAAGTGAACCGGTCATTCAAAGTTTTAAAATTCTACTACTAGTATCTATAGTGTGTTAATATCCTGATAAACTGGCTAGTGTTGTGGAATTGATATATGTCTCTCACAAATGAAGTAAATGTTATTGTTAGATATATCAATATCGCATTAAATAAACGGTTGGGGTAAAATTGGAAAGTGCGGGTAAACAGTTATTATTGTGTATATACAGTAACATATTTACAGTTATTCATTATATATACTCGTTGAAATTAGTTTCGGCCTCTGATATTATAGTATTATAAACATCAATCCTATATTTGGCTTCGCTTAATTTAGTATATTCCAATTTATCTCAATATAATACTCGTCTAGTATTAACAGCAATAAAAGTCCTTTTTTAGATTTGGATATTTCATTTCACATGGGGAAATCAAAGCATTTCTCCTTTCCTTTTGTTAATTTTCCATTTTGGATGGCGATGTTCCTTCTGTTACTTCTTACGTTATTTTTCCCCCATTTGTTTCACCAACGAATGAGACTCGTAACTGAACTTGTACTTTCGACGAGCAACATGACGGGTTCCACTATAGTGTGGTAGACTGTATTTTATAGGTTTTACAGTAATTGTGTATATTTATATATTTAGTTTATTGTGTTGTATTCTGTATATTATATGATTTATATTGATTAATTGAAGCTATAGTATACTAATTACAGATTGTAATTAGTTGATTAGTCTATATATATGCTTTGTTCATTACATTTACGTATTTGACAGTTGGACTTATTGACATACGACATTTTCTACTGGTTTGGGTAACTTTGGTTTCACTGTAGTTTACTTCAAAGGTTTTCTTTTTATGCTTCAGTGGACCGCACACTTTCTTTATTTCTATTGGTCATTATATTTTGGCGCTATATTTCTTTTGTTCTTTTATGCTGGTCATCACTTTTCTATATACTGGTGGACATATTGATATATGCTTGATATAATTCTAAGTTTGGACTTCTTTCTTAGTTTTCTTTATTCTGTATTCAGGTATATTTTAAGTAATCCTGGGATGATGTGAATTAATTTCCATATAGATAAATCAGGAGGCCTTTGCACCTCATGCGAGGGTATCTTTTTATATATTTGTTATTATCCTGAAGTTAGTCCAGAAATAAAAGGAACCACCTTCAACAAACGTATTGTGTTTTAATAAGCCCTAGAAAGTACTACTACATAATTTGGCGCCCACGTAGGGACAGAAACAGAGTCTGTTATTAGAAGCGCTTCGACAGTCAGTAGTGAAGATAGTCAGCAGGAGGATAGTCCTGATGAAGCTTCTACAGCATCTTCACCTGAACCAGTTAGGCGGTCTACTAGAGAGAGACAGCAACCAGCATGGATGAGATCTGGAACATTCGACTTATCCAAGTCAGTTGGTACACCAGTTAGTGACAGCGAGTGGTACAAGAAGGTCCAGTTTATTACATCGTTGGCTGGAACACATCTATTCCGGGATTTACAGTCAGAAGCAGCGAAGACCATACTCGACATTGTCAAGACACCATCAGCCGAGAAATGACGAGACGTCATTTGACAGCTGGGGGGAGTATGTGGTAGACTGTATTTTATAGGTTTTACAGTAATTGTGTATATTTATATATTTAGTTTATTGTGTTGTATTCTGTATATTATATGATTTATATTGATTAATTGAAGCTATAGTATACTAATTACAGATTGTAATTAGTTGATTAGTCTATATATATGCTTTGTTCATTACATTTACGTATTTGACAGTTGGACTTATTGACATACGACATTTTCTACTGGTTTGGGTAACTTTGGTTTCACTGTAGTTTACTTCAAAGGTTTTCTTTTTATGCTTCAGTGGACCGCACACTTTCATTATTTCTATTGGTCATTATATTTTGGCGCTATATTTCTTTTGTTCTTTTATGCTGGTCATCACTTTTCTATATACTGGTGGACATATTGATATATGCTTGATATAATTCTAAGTTTGGACTTCTTTCTTAGTTTTCTTTATTCTGTATTCAGGTATATTTTAAGTAATCCTGGGATGATGTGAATTAATTTCCATATAGATAAATCAGGAGGCCTTTGCACCTCATGCGAGGGTATCTTTTTATATATTTGTTATTATCCTGAAGTTAGTCCAGAAATAAAAGGAACCACCTTCAACAAACGTATTGTGTTTTAATAAGCCCTAGAAAGTGCTACTACAATAGTAGAGCAGGATTTGTTTACCCTTCCGAAGTACCTGAGATCGCCTTTTATCGTTGTTGGTGTTTCGTGTTGCTCATATGAAGTCGCTAGTTTACAAGGTTATAATGTTTGTGAATTTATCGGTCTTTTTTCAAACATTTTGTTTTTTATGTTACATCTAATAGAAACTCAAATTTACAAAAATGATCAGCAAGACCATATCCTCAAAAAAATACATTGTTGAAGTCGTCTGACGATCCCTTACAGGAGCCATCGTCCTTTAATTGACTATGTTTACCATTATTTGCGTTTTTGCCTACGTGTGTAAAATCTGGAAAAAAAACTATGAAATATAAACAGAAAATTAGGAAAAGGAAAAATAACCAGCAAGATAAAAAAATAAAGCTGATTGAAATCGTCTGTTTATTCATTATTAGAGTTATTAGATAGATGTTCAATGACGATTTCTACCCACTTTAAATGTTCTACTTCTCATTTTAAAAAACATAAAAGATAGAATACTGATAGCTACTTTAAATAGCAAAAAAATACAAGTAAGTTGAGATTTACAAATAAGCCAACATGCATATATAGCTGAAATCGTTAGTCCACTCCTTCTTAGAGTTCTATAGCTCTTTCATAATGAAATTAAAGGAGATAAATATACAAAATGATCAACAATCAAGATTAACAAAAAGTTATTTTTGTCATGAATTTAATTGCGATATTGGAGTATTACTATTGTTGAAGATGTACATAGACATATGTGAGCGACACGTGCTCTTTAGAAACTCTGTATGTTTATTGTAAAATTTCATGCTTTTCTCTCAGACTGTTTATGACGTCTTTACACAAAATCAGTTAGATATGTTCTGAATGATAGTTTATTCTGGAAGAACACTATTTATAAGTTGCTATCAGCTTTGAGTATAGATTTCGGTTCATATGTGAGTTTTCTTTCTTAAAGGTTTTGTTGGACTATTACACCTAGCTCTGTCCCAGATTAGAGGAGGGTTTAAAAGGATATGGGTATCCATTCATGACACAGAGTCAGTCCATGCACTAAAAGAGAAAGAGAAAAAAACCACAAAAAGTAAAGGAACAGCGCTTTAATTGCTGTTCTCCATGACTGTTCTCTTGTCCCAAGTCAGATCATGTAATCAATTATATATAATAGTATGTTATTAGAAAGATATTTTGTTGTCACCCGTAGCCGTCTTTTGCGTCTGTACCTCGTAAAACTGCGGTGTGACAGTCAGTCTGTTTGAACTAGAGTAATAAAATGTAAGAGTACCACGGGATCTAAGCACGCGAAGAACCCTTCTACAGCTCATATATAGGTTTGAAACTCGTTTGACCTGAGCTTTAACTCGGAGATACGTATTAGACGCTTACTCGCTATCTGAAAAAAGACCCAGCTCAATCTATCGATCCTTTTTTACTTTTTTGCACCACAAGTTTTGATTGAATGGTGTTTGGTTAAATTCTATATAAAGGAAAAAAATGTATGCCTGTTCAGGACAAGAACAAATTTACAATAAATACAAAAGTTTGAGATATTCCTTGCACTGGCAAAAGAGGGTATGTTGGATAGGGACAGCATGGCAACAGGCCACGTACGGACCCTTCAAAGCATTGTTGCAAGGGCTCTAGCTAGCTCAACGTGCAGAGAGCGTGGCACTATCTACAATAGCTATTGGGTGAAACGCACACATTCTGACCAGACGTTGCCGCGTACTTATACACCCCTCACATCAAACAGAAGTCCCTATTTTGCGAGAGTTTTACTGCCGGTTGGAAAAAAATTCAAAATGACCATATTTCTATTACATAGTCACCCTTGGGAGCGCATCACAAATAAGAAAGCATGGATAAAGATAACTGTTAATCTGGAATCCTAGTCAGTGGAAACTACTGCCTGTGTTCGCAACGTTATCTGGCGGGATGTATAAATATGCAGTCACGTCAAGTCCGATTTAGGGCTTAGTTTTTATATATTTGTTCCAAGAAAAGTACACGTGGGCGAATTCAAGAAACAGTCGGATATCACTTGTTTTTACTCAAGTTGAATAATAACCTCCGCAAAACCTGCGAATTTTTGACGGTAATATTTCTGTTACGATTGCTCTAAAAAGATAAATTGGAAGTGCGGATTATTGGACTTTAGTCAAGCAAAGTCGGATTTTAGTTCAGTTAAATCCAAAGCATGTTTGGAAAATTTCTATCTCTGTGTATGTTTATGACTTGCAGCAACACCGTTTCGAATGTATATCATGCAGTATATGCCATAATTTTATAACTTTTAACTCATATAATCTGTTCTTTTGACAAGTTCTTATAACTTTTACTCTTGCAATAAGTCATAATCATAGTTCCTGTCTGAAATCCATGCCTTTTTTTATTTTATTTTTTTAGATTTTACTAGAATTTATGCTTGTTACGTCCTATATTTATGTATGAGATATTTCCCACTGGACGTTCAGTATCAATATTGATAATTATGTTGGCTTTATTTTTTGATTCTTTACTTTGATAAAATAACACGAAGAAGAGTAGCACACAATGTATTTCAGGATAAAAAGAATCAATATGATAAATGTATTTGCATGATCTATACTCCATATACACGCTCACTGGTTCAAGATTTCAAGATTTTATTTGAACACTCAGACACAGATACATGTGTAACATGAGGTCATACATAATAGCATTATATAAACATGACGAAGTAATTATGTGGTATCAATGACATAGTATAAAGATATAACAATAACATACAACATGTTTTTTTTTAACATTTTCAGAACATATTTGCAATGTTTTTGATAAATACAGAAAGACGTTTATACAGTTGTACATTACATATTGAAAGAAGACCTTCCATTTTTTTATAATTAGGGTTCACTGTGTAATAGCTAGGCAGAAACTTTTCCCTTAATACAACAATATTTTGATAAGTACACTTAAATAGCAAATGAAATTCATCACCAATATTACTCTTACACAAAGTACATATTCTATCATGCCTCGGGATATTTTGCCATCTGCCTGTTTCTATAGGCAGACGCAGATTTGAACACCTAAAGTGTGTGATCCAAAGCCTGCAATATTCGGGAAGTTTTAGCAGATATGTTTCTAAAGTAAAATCTTTTTTAAATATTGAGTAGAATTGACCTCGTGATGAATTTTCAATATTACTAAACCACTGTTGTACGAATTGATCACAAAGTATCTGTTTTAAGTACATTTTATCACAGTAGCCTATTTGATTGGCAAAAATATATCCAATGCCAGTATCGTTTAATATTGCTTCTATACAATTTACCCATTTAAAGGTGTATTTAGATTTAGGCCTTAAACCAAGCATCAGTCTATACAATAAACTGCATAGTTTTGATTCATTATTTACAATTTTACACCAATATATAATCATTCTAATTTTCACCTTTATTTCAAGAGGAAATCTACCCAATTCTCCGTACACCATAAAATTAGGCGTAGTGTTTCTAACTTTCAGCGCCCTTTTGCAGAATTTCAAGTGAGTTTTTTCGATAATTTTCAGGTTTTCAAAGCCCCAAACTTCAGAACCATACAGTAAGATAGGTTCTATCATAGAATCAAAGAGTTTAAATTGTAGATCAATTGGTAAAGATTCATTCCGTATAATTTTGTAAATATAAAACAGTGCCTTTTGGGCTTGATCTACAAGTTTCTTCTTGGTATCAAAAAATGTACCATTATATTTAAAAATTACACCCAAATACGAATATGTATCAACAATTTCAAGTAAATCATTCTGCAGTGTAAATTTCAGATTTTCTTTAGGTTTCCTCTTGCTAAATACCATAACTTTGGTTTTCTTAACATTCACCTTCAATTTCCAATTTTCACAGTACAACTGGAAAATATCTAAGGAATGTTGCAAGCCTTCTTTAGTTTCTGAAAAGATTACTGTATCATCAGCATACAGAATTACGAACAATTCAAAAAATATATGAAGTTCGTTTTCAAATTTTTCCTTTAAAAGTTCTAAAGGAATACCATCTAAATTTCTAAAATATTGTTCCAAATCGTTCAAGAAAATAGAAAATAAAAAAGGAGACAAGTTTTCCCCTTGCCTAACACCAATCAGACATGGAAAAAATTCTGATTGTTCACCATTATATTGAACACAAGATTTAATACCTTGATACATATTAAAGATAACTTTGAAACATTTCCCCTTGATTTCACTAAGATGTAGTTTTTGCCATAATCCAGTTCTTAAAACAGTGTCAAAAGCTTTTCTAAAGTCAATAAATGTACAAAAAAGTTTTTTTCCAAATGAAAAATATAATTCTACAAGTGCATGTAACACAAAAATATTATCTGTTGTTGCATATCCTTTTCTAAAACCAGCTTGATTTTCTGATATAAGCGAAATTTCATTCGCAAAAAAATTTAGTCTAGTATTAATAATAGAAGTGAATAATTTTCCCAAACAGCTGATAAGAGTAATAGCTCTAAAATTATCAGGATCTGTAGGATTGCCTTTATTTTTGAACACAGGTTTAATAATGCCATTTTAATAATGCCATACAGATGTGTCTATATGTAACACATCAGGGTTTTGCTTTTTGCAATAAAGTATATTATTATTATTTGTTCCTATCCCATGAATTGATTTGCAATAGAGTGAATCACGGACAAAATAGGCGTAAAGTATTATATATTATACTTTAAAAGAATCGTGTATCTGTCATTGTTTTTGCAGAATTTTTTTTAATTAGGACGACTTAAGGATGTATTCTTCTGACATTTCAGTCTCGTTCAGTCTCATTGAAATCTCGTTTTGGAATTATTTTCAAAACATGTGATATTATAAGTGGAAAATAGCAATGAATTTGATAATTATCATAATCAAACTCAACTCTGTGAAAGAATTGTACATTTCAAATAAGCAGTTTTTGAGTAATGAAATTTTCAGATTTTTTAGTGAAATTTTGAGAAAAATGGATACAAAAAATTATTTTTACCAGAAACATAAACATCCCATTTTTTAGTTGCATTTATTCAGATTGGTCTCCTTCGTCTTTTTTGAGAGTATGAGAAAAAGTTTAATTGTAAAACTGTGATTTTTTTCACGATAATAGCCCAAAAATGGGTAAAAATTTATGAAAAATGGAAAAATCATCAAAATTGGGTACTAGAGGGCCGTAGCAAAAAAAAAGAAGCGCACAACCTTATGATTTTTTCTTCTTTTTTACAGTCATATAAACCCAAAAATCAGGTTTAGAAAAAAGTTTAATTCTAGAGATTTTTGGCTCCTCCTTAACAGATTACCTCAGTTTTGAACAAAAATTTGAAATAATAGATCCGTTACAAAACTCGTTTCGTCTATGGAAGGTCGTCGTCGTTTTTTCTTTGTCATTCTTTATTTTATCATCATGACGATAAATATATATTAATTATCTTAAATATTATTATTGATTTATTTTGAAATTAGTTTGTTATTGTCGTTATTTTTCTTCTTATTAATATTATTATCATGCTTTGAACGCATTGATGTCCTTTTTACATTGACAGAACCCTGGCATGATAATACCATTTTTTTTTTTTTAAATCTTTGATCATTGAGGAAATTCTTTTCTTCTTCCATTTGTATGATTCACAGATATTTTGTTGCTGTGATTTTTAAAACTTATTGGTATATACAATAAACACTAAAATAAATATAGAAATCACATATTCAATTTCATTTATTTCATTTTAGCACAAATAACATCAAAATGCATCTCTTGCAACCAACTGCATATGTTTTCAATTATAAAGTATTTATTTATTTTAAGACATGTTGCTTTTTTGTTCATACGTAATTAAAATAATTTTAAAAGTTTAAAGCAATATCAGTAAAAATAAAATAAATAAATTCTAAAATAATAATTTGAATTTCCTTTGAATTTTTACAAAACTATCTTTTTAAAAAGCCGTAATATTATTACGAGACAAGTTATATTTATTTTATAATAAAACTATGCTAAAACGATATCCTCTTCGAGTTTAATAGGTTCAAAATTAAATTTTTGTACTTATAATTTTTGAACATTTGTCCATTTATCTCTAAAATGGGACTTCAGCACCAAAATAACCAAGGTCGAGTTCGGTCATCAGGATGTTGTTTAAAGAAATAATGACCCTTCCAATTCTTGGGTCATGTCACAAAATACGGAAACATTATGTCTCCATAGAAACTGTATCAAGACTTATAGAAATGTCTCATTTTTAATTGTCCGTGTACTATTGGAATTATAAACACATTTATATTCATTTTCTTGACAGTTTTATAGATGGGGCGTGATTTATCCGAACAAATTCGCTTTACTTTTTTCAACACAATTGACAAATTCTTATATTTGATTTGGTCGAAATGCTATTTCAAGCGCCCTCAAACCAGCTTCTTATGAGTGTGTGTTTCCACAAGCACTTTGTCAGCTATACCATTAATTAAAAACGGCTTATACATTTATATTATTTAATTTTTATTATTACATTAAAAGTGGTCTGTTTAGTTTATTCCATACTTGAAGCAATACATAAAGAAAATCCTTTAAATATTGACATGTTTCCTGGTAATAATAGTTCGCGAATTACAACTTATAATTCTGAAATATAGCATAATAGTCTATTATAATATATGGTAAAATATTCCGTTTAAATGTATCAATACATACTTTGTTTGCAACATCATCCAATCGAAAGAGGTCGCTGAGAAAAAATCTCAGCCGTGATTTTGATTTTAACCAATGAAAAGGGACGAAGGCGGGACATTAAAAAAGAGGCACTGAAACTTGATAATAAGTAGCATTACAAGTGATTGATAACTCTTAACTTTCATTCCATGTGTTCTAAACAAATTTGTAAATCTAAGTGGTCAACGTGTGATAAATTGAACAGTGAAAACAGTATTATCACAGACGTATATTTGATTTTATTCTATGTGTATCAGTTTTTGAAAGAGACATTACTTATTTGTCGAAGGAAATATTCAAACTATTTGAAAGTATCCAGAGTCATGTCACACTATCGAATAATGGAGATGCACAAGTGAATTAAAATAAACACCTTAATTTTTTCCACTTTTTTTATATTAACGAAAATCATGTTGTTGGATAGCTTTATGAATGACACTAACGGAAACGCTGCTTACCAAGCAAACTCTAGTCCAAGTATGGCTTCCATTCTAAATATGAATGGAAATGTGTCGATGGAAAATTCTAGACAGTCCGCTTTTGTTCTAAGTAGTCCACCGCTAGCTGCTTTACATAATATGACAGAAATGAAGACACCAGTCTCATCATCATCAAACTTTTTTTCACAAAATGGATCGGCGTCAGCGGCTTGGAAACATGCTTTTAACAACGGTACTCCTCACGGTATAAATGACATTTTGGGTAGACCGCTTGGACTAGCAGGTTTCAATGCTGCTGCAGGAATGTATTTAAACCCTAGAGCTAGATTTCCTAAACTCGCAGAACTTCCAGGCAGACCTCCTATATACTGGCCGGGAATATTTAATGGACCAAATCCTTGGAGAGCTTCAGGTAAAATATATAATTATATACTTATGCCATATAATACTATTAAATATTCCTTTCATGGTCCGTAAAGTGCGTGTCGACTAAATCATTATATGTTTTATGTTTCAAACAGTATTAAACTTCACGAAAAATTAAGTAATTTACTCTTAAAAGAACAAAACTAAATAGTTTTTATTATTATTATTTTGACTTTTCATTTCAAATTTATTCGAAAGCATAGAAAAGTTTTTAAAAGTTGAATAAGACCGTTTGAATAATTTAGGTTTTTGTTTACTTTTATTTTAAAAGGATAACAATTAATTTTCTTCACTTAAATAAAATATTCCATAAAAAAGGGAGAACATTATAATAAAATAAACATGTCACCTTTGATGCCAAAAAGGGAAATTTATAGGCTACAGAAGTTTTTTTTCAATATGTTTAGATAGAAGCCATGAAGAAAGTTACTCAAAAGGCGCTTCAAACTTATAAAATAATTTACATGTAGTTCATATTTATAAGCAAACTATTTAAAATCTGGGGACCAGCGTATGGGGCTTTTTATCAATTAGTAGTCATGAAGAAAGTTACTCAAAAGGCGCTTCCAACTTACAAAATAATTTACATGTAGTTCATATTTATTAGCAAACTATTTAAAATCTGTGAAACAGCGTATGGGGCTTTTTATCAATTTGTTGCCTCGTATTGTACACAGAAAATTCACAGTCGACCACACGGTCGTCCAGTTGGAAGTCTTATATCCCCATGTTTGTATCCTGTAGAGAACTTAACGTAACACAAAGGTGCTGATTGTTTACAACTAATCAAATTAAACTGTTGACTTTTAAATGATGTTTACTTGTACATTTTTCATAACTACTCACTTAGAGAGGATATTTAGCGATATTAGAATGATATGAATTTGCAAATTAAATAAAACCGTTTAAACGCATTTTAAAGGTTTTTTTGACAATTTTTGGCGGTAGATTTAAATCATTTTCCCTCGTTGTAATGTATTTATATAATTATATTCGTTTTAATTTGGTTAAATGCAATTGTAGTTTTTTCAACATGTGCGCTCTGTACATGCTTGCATACGCAAAGAGAGAAGAAAAAACATTTGAAAAGCTGTTGTGTTGACATAAATATGTGGAAATAATGATTTTAACATTTGTATTAAAAAGTGTTTATACCATATTTCATGTAGGCATCCGAAAAACTAATCGCTTTTCATGTTGTTTTTATAATAAACGTTTATAAGATGGTTCAAAAGTAATTATGTTCTTTAATGTTTATTTTTTTGCAAAATTTCTATGTTTTTCAACGTTTACATTTTGCAGCATAGGTTTTTTTCTTCTTTTTTTGATGAAAAAAAAGTTTAAAGAAAGAAAACAACAACATGATGCTAGTCTATTGGTTTAAACCGTATTGCTTGCAAGATTTTGGTAAAAAGACTGCAAATAACATTAGGTAGTTAAAAACTAAAACCAGCTAATTCAAGAAATGGACGCGAAGTTTGGAAATAATTAAATAAATAAATAAAAAACAAATTAGTAAAATAAAATAAATAGCACTTGTCTATCTCAAGAAAAAAAAAACCAATAGGAATAAGCTGTAAATTTAAAACATTTTATCATCTAAATTTCAAAAAAATAATTCACATATTATACAATGGATAGAATATTGTTTGGTAAATATTATTGAACCTATACAACACTAAATATTTTATTAACAAACAGATATAATATATAATCTAGAAACAAGGAAACCAAACTAATATACCAACTCATCTGTCGAAAACAAACCACTTATGCCATCACAAAAACGAACCACTTATGCCATAACAAAAACGAAAACCGACGAAAAGACAAACAGTACACAAAAAACAGAGAAAACCGAAAGAAATTATAACTAGCATGACTAGTACTTATGTTAATTTACTCTGTCCTTTAAACTAATGGACTCATTTTTCTTGTCAAATAACACGTCTTTCTAGCTCAAAATATTTATTTTAGTAAATTTGCTCTCTACAGACAAATGACAGAATATGCTTTATTAAAACGGCTATCAGACGGATATTAGGTTTACCTCCTTAATTTTACTTTTTTTTCTTTGAATGAAATTTTACTTAACTTGAAAAATTCTGCAATTCAGAAAAGTGAAGCTAACCTTATTGATAAAATGCTGTTTCGTTGAAAGAATCGTTGAAAATATGATGCTCAAAAGTTGGTTCAGGTTGATTCACAAGAGACAATTTAAAAGTCCAAAAATATTACGCCCAAACATTCACTTTTATCTAAATTTAATAACACAATCAAAATAATAAGACTAATGCCAACTAAAACTGTTAAATATTCCCCAGATAATAGTTGTTATCTGATAAAATAACTGATCAAATCCCGTACGGAAATTGATCGATTCAAATTATAATCCGATATCATAAACTATAAACAGTGTTATTTACTGATAGAGTTATATAACTGATTATTATAAAATTGATAGGATATTTTTCTAATTTAGCTACTGTAAGGGATTATTTGTATGTTGGTTTCTAATTACATTTGGCGATCAGCAAACAGAGTTATCGGTCTTGTAATTTGTACAGCTGTAGATAGACGCAAGAAAATACATGAGTGAAACAAGGAGGTTACAACCTGTGCTTTCAATCTATACTAAATCATGATTAAGAAAGTCGCTTTGTCCCTAGGGTTGCTTCTTTTAAAAAAATCGAGATCTCATGTATGCTGCATTAAGCTCAGCACATCACGAGGTTTAAAGACGTAGCACGAGCATTTTATGATGTACCGGTACCAGATAATCGGTGGAACATTGGAGTGCAAAGCTTAATTTTGTTGCCCCCGACCAAATTCACTTCATTTGATAGCAGATTTGTTGCTGTACGAAAAATTTTGAAAATGGTGGTAGTCAAAGGTGACTACATACATGAAATGCATGAAGTATATTCAAATATATAAGACGCAGAAATTTATGTCTATTAAGTTTATTTACCGGGCATTATTAAATATTGAAATGCAACTAACAAATACCAGCAATTGCGTTAAGATAGATACTATCCAAATAGCCACGTGTATTTAAAGACGTTGAACATTGGCAGTTTGTTTCGGTTGTGAATCTGAGGCCGGGAAAAGTGAAATATTCAGTCCTGTGAAATAAGGTCTCCCCTTTGAGGTTTAGTACATATAAGATACGTGTCTGATCCAAATTTGGGAGACTTTGACTGATTTATTATCAATGTATCTTAATCGTATCAGGCGTTTGACTTCCTGTGCTGTACAATCTGAGAGCAAACAGAAAGAAACAGGGTTTAAAATAAGTATAGACAACCTCATCGACCACCGTTGTCACATTTTCTAAACCATTTTGTAGGGAATCAGAAAACGACAGAAAATCTATAAATCTATTTATTCAGCATTTTGCAAAACACTTAGTCCCCATTTTGGTTAAAATAGCTGACAAAATGTCAACTTTACAAAAAGTCTTTTGCTCTTTTATTTATGGGCGGCGTATAGACTTGCTAAGATAATATAAAACGGATTACCTGAATTTCGATTGTAAATTTTTTGACAGCTACAAAGTCAAATTTATCTCAACTCGTAGTTTAAATGTAGCAATAAAAGAACAAAATGGATTATATATATATAAAAAAAAAATCAAATATAAAAAAAGAAGATGTGGTATGATTGCCAATGAGACAACTCTCTCAAGAGACCAAATTGACAGAAATCATGTTTATTTTTCATTTTTGGGGGGTTTTAACTTAATAATTATATATTTCTCTAATCATGAAAATACAGGAATAGTAGGAAAAAGTATCCTTCTATAGGCTTGTTTAACGATCTTGTCTGACTGTGAAGACCTCGCGCGGTCGTTATAAAATATCCACGCTTAAGTCTACAAAACCTATGCAAAGTCTATGCAAATAAATCTGATTTCGCATGCAGGTTTTATTTATACAGTATTTCTTTAAAACATAAATTCCTTATTTAGTCTCAGTAAAATAACACGCTTACTCAATTACTATTAATATTTTTAAGTAAAACACGAAATATGTTGCTAGTATTAGTAATGCAAATTAAAAACGGAAGTGATGAGGTTAAACATAGAAAACCAGGTTATAATTTATACATCATAAACTTATACTTACTATAGTACTATAGTACTATTCAAGAAAGAATTTAGCACAATATTTTGTCAAGAAATTGACATTTTGTTTGTCATTTTTATTTGTAGGCTCGAATGTTGTCATGGACAAGGATGGGAAAAAGAAACACACACGGCCGACATTTTCCGGTCAGCAAATATTTGCTTTAGAGAAAACATTTGAACAGACAAAGTATTTAGCGGGTCCAGAAAGGGCAAGACTTGCTTATGCTCTTGGAATGTCTGAAAGTCAAGTCAAGGTAAGAGTAATTTTAATTGTCTTCTTGGAAGTTCTCAAGTCTGGAAAATCTCTTTTAAATGTTTTGCGAATCCCGAAAAACCATGGACAGACTATTAAATAGATAGTGGTAAAATGTTTGCACCTTTAGTGCAAATAAGCGTCGGATATACTTTGGAGAGATAGAGAACATTTTTGTTTTTAATATATCAGATTTCAAGACAAGTAAACGATTAGTCCATCTTAGGATTTGGTAGGTTTTAAAGGCCACGATAATAGCTTCATAACTTTTTAAGACTTTATAATTAGAAAGTTTCGACTGAGAAACTGACAGTGGACTTAAAGTACCCACTGCCCCACTTCCAAAACACCTTAACCAACAAAACAACCCCAGAATCAATGTTAAGATGTTCAACTAGTAATATCGCTGGTATATCTTAACAGCCACATACTATGTTAACATGACACGCTACGGTCGCCAATCGTTTTCAGATACCACCTACTGCTACCGTATATCTTGGTTAACAAAGATGACAATAGCTTAAGTGATTTATATCCCTTTATCCACAGGTACTTAAGACTTATCTAATTATAAGAAATATTCTAAATAAGCCTCTTTTGTTAATTCAATAAATCTTGGTTTGTGAACGCATCATTTAGCGCTTGATCTAACGGCTGATATAACGGATAATTGTATTGGTCGTTAATTTCATCTCATTATGTCGTCACGGATGTTGCCTGATAAATTCAATTCCCATGGTGCACCTGCGGGGACCGTTGATTGCTTAATCTAATGTCGCAGATTTTCATGAAAGAGTTGTGCGACAGTGAGGGAATGGGCGTTGAAGAGGAAAGATAAAAGTGAAAACACAGCTTGTATGTTGATGCATCATTAACATTAAGGCAATCCTTTTTAAAAAATAATAAATATCTAATATTATGAGATAGTCGCTCGATTTGGTTATGAATCTTTCTTTGCTTTTTGGTAGTGTCCCTTTGAAACTATAGTTTAACCGCTTAGAGAGTCTCTGGAATTAGAATATTTAGTTTTCCTCAAAATTATAATATTGACCAAAAAAAGCAATGCTTTAAATAAAAATCACACTCTACATTTTTTTAATAAATTTTTATTTTCTTTTGATTTATTTACAATTTGCATCCATGCTGAATGTATGAAGTAAAAAGGTCTAGAATTTGATACTTAAATTCACTAACTAGTAGATATACAAAATGTGTATTGATCGTGTATCATACACCACCACCACAAAATAAAAACAAACAAACCAAAAAACAATTCTTCTTTCAATCACCAAACTTTGAATCTTTCTAGAGTTCATTCATAGAACATGTGACCATCGTTGATTGAAAATTTAAATATGCAAAATAATTTCTTATATTGAAAGTAGAATACAGCGTTTATAACGTTATAAGTTTTTGTTGGTTGGGTTGGTTTCATAATTATGAAATAGAGACAAAAAAAATATCTACAGTATCGCTCTTGACCAGCGACAAGTATTTTCAAAATGATTTTTTTTTGCACTTTCATGATCAATATAAACCAAGATTGTTTCAAAATATACTTCACATTTTATTACGTATATGTGAGTTAACAGCGGCAACACAAGAGCATGACAGCACCTATAAGAGAGTATGTATATATATAAGAACAAAAAATGCTTCCGCAAAACTGAAGATTTAACATAGTTGTGCTTATAATAAGAGTAATTATCAAAATAATATTGATCTATGCCGAATCTTTTTTGCTGATGGAAGTTGACAACCAGAGAAAAAAAATTGCGTTAAAAAAAAATATAAGAGTTAAATTTCGTTGTTGTTGAAATATAGTTAAATATTTTAATTCTGAGTTTTATGTCCGTTTTTGATTAGTTTTTTTTAACATTCTTAACTTTCAAGAAGAATCTAAAATAGAAAAACCTTCTTGTTAATGTATCCAAGCTTGGTCTTCATTATTTCCCAAAACATCCAAAGAAACATTGCTATAGACAAACGGACATTAACAGTAGTACTATATATTCAAATATAATACCGCCATGTTCTGAGTTCAAAGTTCTTAATATTAATCCCAAGGCAGATATTTGAATATTTTTCTTTATTAATTTGGCGTGAAATGCCGTTTCTTCTAATTGCAGAAAATAGAGATTTGATAGAACATTAAACAGATCTTAAACAAAATGGTCTTAATTACAAACGAATGTCCATTACATTTTACTTTATGAGACAGCTCCCGTTAAACAATCGTTAAGATAAAGCCGTCAATTTCTTATTTTATTTACACAGAAACGAACATCAATGAAAGTTTATTTTTGTTTATAAAAGATGATGAGGTATAATTTTCAATTAATACTTCTTCATCTCTTCTTGATGTACACGTGAGAGTTAATGTATATCAGAATTTATTGCTCGAAAATTAAGGGAAAATTTGTCGCTTCTCTTTTTTTGTAACGTTTCTGATTTTATATATTCGTTTGCATTTAGCAATTTTTATAAAAAAAAAAATGAAAAATTATTACAAGAATATACTGTCGCAAAGAGTGCGAATGTTATTTTCACATTTATACAAACTTAGATAAATATTTTGATACTTATCAACTTCTGTTTTTTACACACTTTCCGACCCTGATTGTACTTAAAATAATATTTTAGTAGTTTTTAAAATTGAAAAGACAATTTAAGTAGGATTCTTCTTTTACTTTTAAATTCTTCAAGTATCAATTTTCTTAATGAGTCCTTTCGGTCAAATAATTGACTTAAATATTTATTTTGACCAGAAAGTAAACACCTGAGCTTATCAGAGAGGGTTGGGTTAATATTACATAAAATTCCAAAAACGAGGAAATGATACCTCGACAATTACCTGAAACTGATCCTTTGATTTTGAAAATCTCATTGATTCCTTCACCACATCTTAAGTACAGCTTTAATATCTCATTACATACCTACAGGCGGTTTCTTTGATTCATTTAATTTAGTTATCACTCTGTAATGTCTGTATCCTTTACTATTGTTCAATTTCTTAAATAGTTATCGTTAAATTTCATAATCGCTCTTTTCAGTAAATTAAAATCGATTTCATTATGTAATTGGATTTTTATTTGAGGTTCAAATGAAAATGTTATCTCTTGTGATTATTAGCCTCCGTTTTCTTTTACCATGCCTTATTTCACTTTCAGAAAAAGGAAAATCTAGAAGCATACAGAGAATAAATATATTAATTCATATGCATTCAATATGCACTCTTTAGGCATGTCCATAAAATAAAAATAAAACAAAAGCTGGTGTCCTGATTTGCATTTGGAAAAATTCACCCTTATTGAAACAATTATTTTTTAATTTAATAGCGCTTTCACGGGTCAGGATATTGACCTTTTATAAGTTTAAAAATCTTATTAAGCATAATATACATATATATTATTATTCATCAATTGGGTTCACTTAGATGACTATGTATACATATCAGGAAAACAATTACTAATAATAATGTTTTCAATCAGCCTTTTACAATGTCTAAATGCTACATTTATGACCAATAAAAATCTTTTATCCATGCGAAATGAAATGCCCAGTTAAATTATTTTCCTTTATTTTACTTAAAAGAATGGTTATTGTTTTATGAAAGCGTCGGTCTTTTCGTTCATGCGGAAGATATTAGTATAGAACAAAAGCACATAACAGCATTTGTTTGTTGAATTTGTAGAAATGGTCTCTTTTGTACATTACATTTAATATCACAGTTAAAGTAAACACGATTATCTGTCAAAAGAAGTTTTCTACATGGATTATTTCCTTTAGCGAAAATATGAAAATTCGAAATGAACAATTCTAATTTAAGACACCGTAACATCTGCAATAGGTATATTTCATACTAATAGTCATAACATTTATTGACAGGATTGATGTTGAGTACAAAATTTATGTTTATGTTATCCTCACAAGATTTACTTTCATTTTCGCATCAATTTGAACGATTAAAGGAAACTTGGTCATCAAAGCGTTTGTAAACTTATCACACAGATGTCTGAAACACCACAAAGCCCAAGCGCCATTTGTACGTCGACGATTGACATTTCTTTTCATTTTATCCCTTGAAATGAACTATTTAGTACTATTCTATAGATTTTAAACCACTAAATACCATAAGAATAAACTTTTATTGAAAGGTATTAACTCTTAATTGTTCGACAATTTTTGCAAAGTTACCACTTCTAAATTTCTACTTCTAAATATTTCATTCACTACTTGATGTTGCTTGGCTGTATTACAAGGCATATCCGTTTGCCATTTTCTCGGACAAATTATGCACCAAACCCATCCGGTTTAAGATTAAATGGAATAATAGTAAAAATTGCACTATAAAACTTTAAGGTTTATTTATTCGTCCGAAGTAGCTTCGTCTTAATGTGCAATAAAACAAAAATTGAACAAACCGACGTGGTACATTGAAGCTATAAATGTTAACAGTAGAGCCAGACTTTATATGAGTTTTTTTTCAAAAATTTAATGCCAGAAATTTTCGAGAATGGGAAATGTATTTGTGTAGTCAATTATTAGGGAATTAATTTTGTTCACCAACATACACATTCATACAACATGGTTACAAAAATTATCTGTAAACTAATTCATCTTTTTATGCATTAAACAAAAGTGCATTTGTATGAAATATTAACTAGAAAACATCTAAATCAATTTACGAAAAGTCCAATCTGAAAATAAAAAGGCGTCAGGCAAGGTCTTTGGTTAAATTCGTCACTATTCTATCTTGCTTGGGCAATTAACCGTAAAAACTAATGAAAATAGAGGGGCAACTGTCGATTGACTAAACATGAACAGTGAAGACGAAATTAATATAAGAATTGTGTGAAATTTCATTAGGAACAATCGAATATATAGTCTCTTAATTATGTGATGAAGTGGGGAGAGCCATTAAAGCGAAAGAAGATGAATTATTAGCAAACACACCAAACGTAAGCTGTTTGAATAAATTCGACTAGCGAATTTCAATAAATGGGATATTTCTATGGTAAATGATCGTTCATTCGAATTGGATTAATTTCTGAAGCTGCAAAGTTACAAATCAGCCAAGTGGCTTTTTATTGTTCGATCTCCATGGATCATTATCTTGGCTGCGTCATAATTCGTTCCTTTGTGACTTTGGCTGTTAATAGATTGAACGGTCGTGTTTGAACATTTACGGTGTATGAGAAGAGAACAATAATGCTGAAGATTTTATATAATTATAAAGGCTTAATGTCTTCGTGAGATAATGAGAGTCCATTACAGCCCAGTTATTTATCTGTTTACATCGATTGTTAATTTCCTCTGTATTCGTTAGACTTTTTAGGGATTATGGAAATTTGGCAAAAAGCAACTATAAATTAGCCGTTTAAAATAGAAATTGAAACATTTATGATAGAGGAAGGATCAAACAATTTATGTTTGATATTTTATTAATTAAATTTCCTCCATTTAGCGAAAAGGTAATTGTTGATCACAGAGAGGTCCTACGACAAATATGAAAGCCACGACACTTTGGTCCAACAAGATGCCACATTCAAGTTTACAAAAAGCACGGACAAACTTCAAGAACATTTGATTGATAACAGTTTTACAATGGACGGTTTTCATTTACAGAGCTTAATGGTTCCAAAGTGAACTACAGTTAATATAGCAATAGCCTTGTTTTCATACTTAATAACCTATGACGATCAAATCATAGAGATGTTAAATGAAATAAATGCTAAATGAAAAAATAGTTTAAAACGTTTAAAACTTGATTTGATCCGGGTACATGCAGTGAGGTGCATGACATTTTTATAATTTCAATTATAGATTTTGACAACGGTACATTGAGTAATCCCATATACTATTGGATTTTTTAAGTGCATTTTCTCTTCCGTTTTTTAAACTTCTATATAAATCTGCTCAGGTTTTTTCTACAGCTAATATTTGGTTTGAAAAACGTTTTCATGTAAAAACAGTACACTTTTGTTCAGCCACGTTATACATAGTAGAGAAAACACATATATAATCTTGTGCAATGACCAAAAAATAAACGTGTTTAAATTTCCATTCAGTCAAGAAGACGATATATGTTAACGTCGTGTTTCAAACTGAAATACAAAACGATGTTTCATACTCTAGATATGCGAATACATAATAATCCCAAAATATCAGACGCAAGGATTTGACAATAACTTGATATGATTATAATCATTGTCACTACATTCATTACTCAAAACCATTTGAGAGAGTCGTATAGCTACAGTTGTCAAAGTTATTGTTGAAGACAACCATGTCCTGAAAGTTCATGTGAATTAGAAAAGTGCTTGCTTAAGGTCTTGCTTGGACTTTGATAAACCATCATTAAACCACTAAATTTGGGCTGATGAACAAAAATACAAACAATCATCAGTCCGTTTCAGTTATAGCGCTGAAGGAATTTGTATATATCTTTATTCTCTGTGGCAGACGGATGACCATGTACGACCTAATCAGGAATAATTATGTATTTATATAAGAACACAAAATGTAGAGTAAACCCTTGTATCGCTAATAATACGAAATGCACACAAGTTTTATTTTTATTCTTATCCTGATTTTCAGTTGGTATATCATGATTATATCACCCTATCTTAAAAAATGACTCAGGTCAGATATCAACGTCAAGTCCAATACATTTGACGTCACAAACCGTTTTATGGGATATATTCTTGAATACCCTACTCATTAAAGCTGTAGGGAAATGCGATATCAGTACTGCTTTGTTAATGTGGCCTTCATAGTTTGATAACATTTTATCTAAATTTATTCTGCATGGTCTTTTATTTGGCCCCCGTTTTTACCATCCGAAACGACGATAAATCCAAAGCAGGTTTTGGTATAGATTCGTTTAGTTCATATGTGTCATACTATTCTACATAGCCAATTGCAATGTTGTGTGAATTATTCAGATTCCATTTCATGGCGTTATACATTTAATATATACCTAATTTTAACGGTATATTAAGCTCGTGCTAAAGTGTTGGAATGCGCGCTTGTTTTATGATAATTTGTCACATAAAATTAAAACTTCTAAAGTTGTAATACCCCTCGCATGTTATATTAAGTCTAGCACAAAATATATGAACATAATGAATTGAAATCAATAGAGATTGTACATGTAATAGTTGTAATACTAAGATGACTGGAGGTTTTGAAGGAAATTCCTCATGCACTGTGTCAGCGTCGGGAAATATTTATACCTTCTTTAATTTGTTTAACAATTATGACAGATTAAACAAATCCCCTTTGCACATCATATACTAATGACTATCTCGCATATATACATAAAAAGTCTGTACACGGAGCCGACACGGGACGTCTAGATAGATGAAAATGTTTTATTATTCCAGTGTTTGGACCAAACTATTCCGCAAACTGTACATACATCGTCATTATCATCGCTATCTATTTAACAAAACAAGAATAAATCTACTCAACAACAATTTGGCTATGAAAACTTTACTGGGTGTTATGTTTAGTTGCAATTAACTGGAGTTTTAAGTAATTCCTATATATCTGTGTAATCTGTGTATGTTTATAGTGCATTCATTTTGTCTTTTATTTGACAGTGGCGCAACAAAGTCTGAAAATAAAATTGTAGTATATTAAGTATTTTTAACTTTTTGATGGGAACCAAACACATTGTTGGAAGCGTTGGTGAGAGTAACATTCGAATTGTAAACAACACATGCTAAAAATGCTGTGTCATTTTTGCGTTGTGCACTTATTTGCATATAGACATGGTTCGGTTTTGATTCGTCCAATCAAATTTTATATCTGATCATCAGTATCCTTTAAATTCGTTTTTATAGTTTATTATTGGTTGTTCTGTAATTTGCTTTAACATTGTCAAAATGAAATTAGACATGTTCCTATATATATGAAGTAAATCATTTCGGTCTAAATGGTCGGATTTTCAATTTGCAAGATTGATAGCTTCACAATGGCGTTGCATTTAACATGAATTATATATGGCACTATATATATAATGAAATTACGAAAAAAGAACTGTTCTTTTTTTTACTTAGTTTATTCATAAAAGTTTTCGTGCCTTTAAGCAATATGAAATTTCTTAGGTTATTTTATATACCTTTTGTTTTGAATAAATTCCATGACATTAATGTTTCTAAATCAATTAAATTAATTATTCCGGATGCGTCAGTCCTACAATAATGATTTAACTGTAGTATTTGTGAATCTAAAGAACATATTTGAGAATTTTATATATACCATCAGCAGGTATCTGACTGTCCTCGTCGGGAATATGATAACTCGTTCAACTCAATAACATTGTGCATACATAAAACTCAGCACATGCAGTGATATGTTTCCATTAATGTATCATCGTAAATCAAATGTATTATAATTACATGTACTTATACTGAGCATATATTTGAACCCAAGTGATGAATTAGAAAGAGCCTTTGGTCATTGCCTTCATTCGTCTTAAGTTTTAATTGTACACGTCACCAATTGATGTTTTTGTTTCAGAGAACACAGACAATTAACTTTTTTTCTTACTTGCAAACATAACTTGCTGCCTTTTGTATTTTTTAGTTAAAAATATCGAGATATATTTGAAGAAGCCATTGACATGGATAATTAGTTGTGTTCAAAAGTATATAAGATGAATTTTTCCTAGTTATTGACACCTGTTACCGCTAAGGATCGTGCCGAATTAAACACAAATCGTTTCTTTATTGAAAAACATATACAAGAAATTCACTTCTGATGAAATATAATTTGTAAATAATAGAATCAAATAGCTAAATTACAAATTTGCCGCACATTCGTATTAATTATATTCCTATAAACACAATAAATTTCTTTGGTTCTTGCAATATTACACCATGTTTTTATTCATATTAGAGAAGTTTATAACTGAACTTTGTTCGTTTGTTTTTGTTCTGTTTATTTTATTTGTTCCATGTACTAGTATATAAGTAAAAAAATACATGGATTAGTATTTGCATTTCGATATAAATTTAGAAGTTTTCGTGGCAAAGATGTTTCTGTTTCTCTATATAATAAATACATTTCTTTTCTTTCCATTTGTTGGTTTCGTTGTGTGTGTATTTTTAAATAGAAATGGTTTTAAAATAACTGATATTACTTCATTTAAAACTATTTTTTATAATTTATGTTTTGAAATTATCCCTTCAAATTTGTTTTTAATTTTCGCGAACTGAAGCTGGTTTGATTAATAAGAAATATATATATAGACATATTTCGTGGCCTATTTTTGAATATACCCCAAACCGTTGTTAAGATGTTCTCTTTGATTTGTTTCTAGCTGAGAAAGAGCATAGTTATTTTGTAACAGGGAACAAAAACACCTAGTAACAAACTGGCAATTACGTTTTTGAAAATTTATACAGATAATCGATATTAAAAGGATGTGTGTGATATGAGTGCCAATGAGACAACTCTCCATCCAAGTCACAATTTGTAAAAGTAAACCATTTTATGAATATTTTTTTAACAAAAGACAAGCACTTCTTTTATTGCTTTTTGCAAATTAAAATGTCAGATGTTGTAAATAGAAGTAATAGGACTTAGCATACGAACTTAAGATTGCACTTAAAATAAGGACTTTTAAAGCACGACAGTTTAAAAAAAAATCTCAATTTTGTATATTCTTGTAAAAATGCAATTCATTGTTATAGGAAATTTACCATTTAGTTTATCAGTAATTTGTCAAAAAGCAATTCACAATTACCAATCACATTAATTCTATGTCAACAATCTGTAGATTTTAACTGTTTCATTTGTATGTAAATCAACTTTTATTATTTACAAAGACAATCAGTAGAAGCTATATCTGCAAAATATATTTTAATTTATTTCATTTTAAGTTCCAATGATACACATTCAACAAATAACTGTATTGACTAAGAATTATAGCTTTGTTTGTATTCGTGATGTATTGGTATAAAACCTGATCAGAGACGAATCAGGACTAATATGATTTGGATGTCTTGAATAAAAAGATAGATTTATTGGATTGCTTAGACGATCTAGCCTTAAAATCTCTTAAAGTATGAAGATATTAAAGGTGATATTTTACCATTTTCCTGGTCTTTTCATGCTTGTCTAAACAAATATGGAGGGGTTTTTAAGGACTCAGTTGTCTGTAGCATGTTTTTCCCTGACTGTACTGTAACGATGTTTGTTTAGAAAATTTGGGTATACTGTTTTGCGTTTCTCTTGGTGTATAAAAAGGGTTTTTACTGTCATGTCTGCCTCAAATCTGATGATTTCCCAACTGAACTTTTTATCCTATATCTCTCTTTAGAAATAAAAAAATAATTTCATGACTGCACTGTTCTGTTGTTTACCTTTGATTAGAAGCTGTTGTGTTGTTGCTCCTTCTCTGTACAATGCGATTCATTTCATCGAAGTAAATAGCTATATGCCTTTTATATTAATAACGAATTGGCGATTTCCAGAAGTCAGGGCGATAAAGTCCCTCAGTTAGTTTATTTGTTTGTTTCTCGGAGTCCACATGAAGTTTGTGATGATGTCTTTACTGTAGTTCATGATTTCTCATTACCCAGTTATTACATTATTACAATGGTTTTCACTGGGCTACTTTATTTTCCCACTTTTGGAAATTGTGAATAGAAAATTTAATGGTTCATGTGTATGTACTTTCGTGCTTTAGAACATTGCATGATTCACGCTGTACTTTTGTGGTAAAGAAAATTGAATGGTTCGTGCTGTACTTTTGTGGTTTAGAAAAGTGAATGGCTCATATCTGTACTATTATAGAATGAAATTCGAAACAGTGTGGCTGTGGCCATTCATTGACACATTAAATTTATCCATTGACTGGGACAATTTAGGTGAACGTTTGTATTTAACGACCACTGCTCACTGTGTACTTTTTAAAGACACTTAAACTATGGGGTCACCAAAGGTTCTCAACACCTTAATAAAATAATTCGAAAAATTAATCAGAAATAACACGATGTTTTGATTTATATCAATTATATAAATCAAAACATAAAGGTTATTCCTGGTTAATTTTTCGAATTATTTTATAATTAAAGGCGTTAAGAAACCTTTGGTGACCCCACAGTTTAAATGTCTATCGTAGGTACGTCGTGAACAGTGGTCGTTACAGACAAACGTTCACGTAAATTGTCCCAGTCAATGGATGAATTTAATGTGTCAATCAATGGCCACAGCCACACTGTTTTGAATTTCATTCTAAGTTAGAAAATTGGATGCATGGTTTATATCTTTATATATATATATACTTTTGTGGTTGGGAAAATTATATATTTTTCTGAATCACCTTCTTTGTTGATAAAATGTGATGGTTGTTGGTTGTTTGTTGTGATGCTTGTCTGTAAATTGATAAAATTGTATGGAGCAACCAGTAAATTAATTTTGAAATTCCGAATTTTCTTTATTATTTATACTGGCCGTGGTGTTGCACCACTTATATTGTTGTTAAATTTCAATGCACAGCAAAATAACAACGAAAGTCTACATTAACGTATCTTTTTATATAACGGTCACCACAGACCATTCTCAACAATTAACAATTGTCTGAGCCATATTGTTACTTCAAATTCGTCACAATTATGTCACAATATACGTTTTCTCATGTTCAAAATTTATATTTTCAGGTGTGGTTTCAAAACAGACGCACAAAATGGAGAAAGAAACATGCTGCTGAAATGGCTACAGCTAAAAAGAAACAAGAGCAAGTTGAGGACATGGAAGGAAATTCGGATATGGACGAAGACACGTCGGACAGTTCCGGAAAACTAAACGATCATTTAAGTGACTACCTTGATTCTAATTTATCGTAAATATGAATCTAATATAACGTTGCAATGACAAGGCTATATAGTGCTATATGTGGAAACGGATCCGTCAACTATTGATGGTGGAATTAATTAACAGAGTTGCAATAACATTATCATGTGCCATGTGTTCACAACACACCACGTGATTTTCCTTAAAAAAATGCTATATGTGGACACTGGCTGGATCTTTCTACATTGCAATATAGTATTTGACTAGCAGAGAGAAAGACAGTAATAAAGTTGACATGTTAGTTATTAAGTTAGCCTTTAAGGTAAAGGTCATATGAACTCACTTTGTATTTATTGTTCTTGGTGTTATTATGAGATGTACATTTTATTTCATTTCTTCAGTATATGTGAGAGATGTATATTTAATTCACTGCCATCAATATTCATTAGTTATGAGGAATATTTCCTCCTTAACCGAACATGCCATCAAGGAGTTGGAGTGAAAACCTTTGACCCAAAGTCTTTAAATTCATTCTTTCATTTTAAAGCACAATACTATAAACTGTGAAAGTTAAACTACCCCTTTTAGCTAGAAACAAATAAACAATACTGTAACTTTAATTTATTTAATCAGCTACAATTTGAAATGTTGACAGTGACTTGAGATAATCTGGCTCATAGTAATAGTTAAAACTATCGTCAGTCAAATTCTTTTTACAATTGTGTTTTCCTGTAAATTTAATGATGCTATCTGAACCAACTTGAATTGTTTTGTCAAAAATCAGGGGTCGTTTTTTTTCTCATTTCAATTGTTTCATATTTGTCATGTCGGGACATATGATAGATGACTATACGTTATGGGGTTTGCTCATTGTTGCAGATTGTCAAATGACTAATAGTTGACAAATCCGCATTTCGACTCCTGTTTGCCCATCAATCGGTTTGGAATCATTCATGCCATAAGTATTTACATTTACAGAAAAGGCAATAAATAATAAAGCATGCAATCCTAAGGGCTTTCTGAATATTCTCAAAGTTGTGACTATGTGATGAAAAATATAGCACCTTATATTTATCATTCTTGAATTAAAGAAGTCACCTTTCAGATTCACACCTATGAAACAATTATCTTGCTATTTTTCTTTTCAAAAGGCACTGTAAATTTAAAAATTGATCGAATCAACCTATGATTTCTGGAATTATTCTTTTGTAATTTGAAAAAAAATTATTAATAAGGTTGACTTTGTATGAGATGCTCATCAGATGACCTATTCAAATTGGATAAGATGACATATATTCAAGGATGAAATTTGTCAACTTCAACATTGTCCAAGAAATGTAATTTCAGTTTTTTTTATTATTCAAACACAATACCCAATTAAACATTTTTCAAGAATACAATTTTTCTATAGTTATATGCCTCGTGTTCATGTCTAGATCTTTAGGTACAATATTGTAAGTACTGAATAAACATCGAAAGAGAACTAAAGTACTACATCCATATCTGAAAATATCATTTTTTTCAATGGTTTATTTATTTGTATCAAATGACTTGCAGTATTTTGATTATTTCATACCCTGGATTGAATATTGAAATGCGACTTATGTCCTATTTCGTCAATGGTCCACCTGTGTTTTATCTTTGTATGATTCCAACGAACATTTTACCAAAACGTTAAGTGTTGTAAATCCCCCAATAGTCTTTTAAATTCGGTTCGATGTTTGCTTTTTACTTAATTATATCCCTATTTTAGCCAATATACCTGTTTCGTCTCTGTTATTCGAAATCTGTGATAAGCTATACATGATACAGGTTACAGGTACATTCTTGTTTATCTATACCGTTCAAAGTCTTTTCTAAGCGACAATTTTCTTTAAAAATAATGTTTTCAAAGTCCGGAAGTCAGGGATTTTTGTCATATTGTAATAGATTTATCGGCCTAGGAATAATATAGCTTTCTAAAATTTTATATTTTAGGATAATTTGGCAGAATAGTTCACTTTTTTTGGACATGATTTCATGTTTTAGAAATGGTTTTGTTGAACCATTACCGCACATGACTATGTTTTGTTGCTATTATTTCCTTCCAAGTTCAGACTATTTATCATTTATAAACAAGATTATATCCAATTATGTACAGTTGGATTTGAAAGGAATCCATGGCTAATAACACTTTTGAAGAATAACAAAAGCAACAAATTTCCTTCCTTTTTCTTAAAAAGGAACGTATAGGCAAACCCGGAAATATTTTTTTGATTGAAATTATAATAATATTATAAAGCAAGTAAATGGGAGGCCCAGGAACGAGAAAAGTAATCAATTTTAAACGTCATATAGTCATTTGTACCTTAAGCCATAAAATCCAATAAGAGGTCGACCCTTTAAACGTTGGTACTTTATTTTCATACAATGAACTTTAAGGAAATTAAAGTCTGTAAATAGATTTAACCTCATGCTAGACCAAAGAACGCTAGTAGGGACAATTCTATTCAAACGGTTGTTCAATAACAACCACGACTTTTCAATATATCACCCAATATTGACAGAGGAAAGCTTATATTCATTAGTCAATCATTAATCAGGATTTTGTTATCAAAAGCTTATTTAGCTCTCGCCACCTTCAACGGTGCCCGAGGAATGTGCAAGGTGCCATGTAAGGTTGTTATCTTGATAAAGAAAGGAAATACATTTCTTGCTGTGTCCAAATCTTGCCACTTTTTCAAAATGACTTTGAAAAATTGCTTAAAATACGTAAATGAATTTATTTGTACTATTTTAGAAATTAAAGTAGCCGTAAAACATTTGTTACGTGTAAATAAATCCCATTTCATCTAGATATTTTAAGGATAACAAATGTGTAGATACAGGATAAAAGAAGAATTCTATGTGTAATTAATCACTATTCTTTCAAAAATATTTGTATAATTGATAATGTTTAATAGCATTATTTATTTTTCCTCTCATCAGAATGTAAGGAATGATGAAAAAAAAAAAATCCTCGGTAACTATTCATTGTAGATACAAAAATGTATTAACATACATATTTATATATGTGAAATGTAAGAAAACAAAGGGATAATGATTTTCATTTGTAGTGCAATATCAGCAATAAGAATTTATGACATCAGATCTTCCATAGATCTGTTTCCAAGATTTACATGTAGTTTATTGATTGTGTTTCTAAAACAAGACATTGTAACTTTGTCTCTTATATTATTGGATAGGGAAAAAGGGATTCCGAAGTTATTATTTAAATTTTTCAATTTCATAAGTCAAACGTTGTATTTCTATTCAGTATCATCAAATGGAACAAATATCCTAGATCGGTTAAAAAATCAACAGCAATTGACTGCAAATCAAAAAGAGTGTGACCAGAAATAATATCAGATGCAAATTTAATAAACAGACAATAAGAGAACAATAGAATATAGAAAAGTAAAAAAAGATTATAATTTGGAAATAAATATTTCTTCATCCAAATATAAGAGACAACGTTATGCAGCTTCCACATCATGTTTTGGCTATTGGAGAAACATTTCTGAGTCATTTCAAAGACGTATGGCTTTTGATGCTGTGTAGGTAATTTTTAGTTTTACTATACTACCTTTCAACTTGTTAGGTAACTTACCTGTATTGTACTAATATACTACAGAATTGTTTAAAAAGTACTCTACAAGGTAGCGCCAATATGACTTTGGCAGTTATATGAATCTTGTTGAAGAAATATGTACAGGGGGAATAATTATATTAATATTTTTATTTGAGAAAAATGAATGTATATGTGACAGATGTAAAATAAAACTTTATTAAAACCTATTTTTTGTAAGTGACGTATTTGCCAAGTTTTCATTGCACCAGTAGCATCGTATCAAAGAGGTAAACATCCTTCATGCAACTGAAAAAAAAAATGATATCAAATGTTACAGATATAAACATTTAGTTGAAGGAAGACAAAATAGATTCCACTCCATACACGAGCCACATAACAGAGACTTAAAATAAAAAACATGCCTAGCTCTCGCTAATAAAAAATGAGTTGCGCAGTCTACTAATACAGCATAGTTTTATCTTCAGCCTACCTGGTGAAGACTATTATAAGAAACGGTGTTGTGTGTGAAGAAACCAATATCATACGTCATTAAAACTTACATATTCCTCACCATGGTTCTTTTTTTGGCTGGGTTCCGTTTTAGAGTCTGCTTTTGAGAAGTTTCATAAAAATGGTCGTATTTAGATAAACTTGAGCTTTTTTAATGTTGGGGAAATATTTTCAAAAGGCACATCCTTAAAACAAAATCTAAGTTCATCTGTGAAAAAGCCCCCCCCCCCCCCACACACACACAAGAGAACAAGAACCTTATGCATCGTTTGTAAATGAACCTCCGGGAATAGTGCAATACATTGGGATTATATATGATTAATAAAATCTTATCTTATACATTTATTTTATGAGACCATTAAGTAACAATAAAACTATAAGCTTTATATAAAATAAGAATTACATAACAAAGATAAAATACAAATATAAAGACAACAGTCTCCGTTTAGTCATGCGTTCTTATGATCTTTCATTAAATGCTTCTTAAGCTGATCGAATATCCTTAACTGTTTAATCAATAATCATATCAATTTCTTATTTTCGCCATTGACTTTTCTAATTTGTATCAATTGCCGCCTCCAATTAATTATCGTCAATTTGAAGTCATCAATCATCTATTTAGCCATAAAAGGCTGTGTCAGTTACACGTGCTCAACATGGTCTACAGGCTATTCGAGTTTGCCCTACTGCTTAAGGTCACCACTCATTCAAATGAAAATCCCAAGCGCATCTATGTTAACGTTGTTTTCATGTCTGCACCTAGAATGACAAATAGAAAAGATATGGCGTTTCATTCCTTTTACGAGATTATAGCTGCTACACTTTGATCTCATTTGATAATAGCTGTTTATATAGCATGGCAGATGAATCCTGTCTCTCTATATGTCACCGATCTTTTCCATTTAACATTACGGATTATAAACATGTCATGTCCGGGTTTCCATTTCAAAAGACTGTTTTATGAACAAACATCTTCTGGGTCCCATCATGACTCTTCCATATCACCTCTGTCGCCATTTCTCTATATGTCACTCTTCTCTTTTAGAAGTACGAAATCTATATTATGTCCATTCTTTTGAAGAACGACAATACCACACAGACGTGCATTAATAACTGACAATTTAACCATTGAAGGAAAATGGGGCCCTTAACTCGTGAAAAAGATTGGAGTTATGTTGAATTCATCACCTTATCATTCGTGATTTATAGAGCTTAATTAACGATATTGGTTTCCTGAAAGGCGTCTATAAATCATAAATTGATTATCTATCTTAGTATTTATCTCTTTATATAGAGTAAGTAATTGTTATCGCAATAATTCTTAAGCTAAGAAGTCTTGAAGATGCACAAAGGAACGGGATTGAGTTAATAGATGGGTTAATTTAAAACGTTACAAATCATTGTGCTGATCACGTATTGAGATTGGCTTCAAAAGGTGAAACAAACAACACTAAAATGCTTTGATATAGATAATAGAGATCAATCATTCGATTTTTATTCAAAATCCGATGTTAAACAGTTGAAAAGGATCAGTGAAAGTTTCATTATGACTTTTATAATACAAAGAAAAACAATGGCTATTTTATTAAAGTGGATAACTGGTCGACCCGACGTGTCACTGCGTCCAGGATATCGTCAGGTTAGAACAGAATCCTATCTTTAGGTCAACAATAAACTTTTAAATATTAAGTTCCTAATGAACATAGTGTTTATAACCTGTCACCTAAACAACATTAAGTATGCATACGGATACAGACTCTAAGGTATTAGCATCAAGTCAGCTACCAATGACATATTTTAGTAAAAGAATCGAAATCTACAACGTATACATTTTTTTTAAAAATCAGACATAAAAAAAATATATGTAAAAGTTTACAGGAAAGACACAATGTCATATTGGCAAAAATCATATTACCACTTTTTCCTTCAAGTCAGCTGAATTTGTCATCATGTTGTATTCTTTAAATGGATATGAGATTGTAATTCACATACAACCAATCTGCCAGACACATAACTTGTTGTTCTTATATCTAACTGGGGAGTTATGTTTTTTTTTTCAAAAAAAATTAAATATTCTGATCTACAATTTGATGAGAAAAAAATATTTTGGTCAAGCAAATAAGAAAAAAATATTCTGAATCCAGATTTTTTTTTACAAATACCTTAAATTTTGAAGGAAAAAAAATGAGTGATAGCGTCTAAAAACTATTTACGCATATCCTTTTAATTTATTTCATAAGAATTTGTATGATTGCAATCCTAATATCTATGATGAGTTTATCTAGTGTTTGGTCCCAAAACATATTGATTTTACTTTATAACGCATTTTATGAATGAAATTATAAGAGATATACAACAACGATTAGCAATCAAAATATAATTTATCATTATTTTAAAATTTACTCCCGAAGGCCAAAGCACATATTCTTACATAAAAACAAACCTGATGTTAGACTAGAAAATATAAGACAGATATTTTTTTTAAACTCGAATTAAGCACGAGAACACAGTTATTTCGCAGTACATTTTCTTTTAGAAATTAAATGAAAATTTAAAAAAAAACTGCGCATTCTCAATAATATTTTTTTATGGTGCACTACTTTTGGGACAAATTATAGAAAACTTCATCAGCTCTAACTCAAAATAAAGACAATTTTTCATATGTTAAGGGGGTATTGAATTCTTTTGACAGCTTCTGAAATACCAATTTTTAGCCTTTTTAGCTGGGCCAAATCACTACTTTACTTTTAAATTCATGACCCTTTTTTTACAGTGAAATTTCATGAAATGTCATAAGTATATTACGTGAAACGGTTGAGGTACAAATCATCAAAATTGTTAGTATAAAAATATCTACAGATAGATGATTTGTTATTTGATTTTGCCATGTGATTATGGACTTTCCCAATTGATCTTCCTCTAAGTTCAGTATTTTTGTGATTTTACTTTTTTTGGAAAAGACAAACGCGATACTTATTGTTCATTTTAGAACAATCTGAACATCTCTGGGTTCTCTAGATATATAATTGACACATTTTAATTATATATTGCAACATACACTAATGGCGAGATTTACGATAAGGAAATATTAGGTTCCTTCCAACAACGTTTGTCAAAAAACATCATTTGATGATATGAGTTATTTACATTTTTTTATTCCGCGAAATTGTAAGCTCATTCAGAGACATGTATACACATGGCTCTGACATAATTCAACACTCGTTAACTTATGAATGGCCTTCTAAACTGATATCGATTTAGTTCGAATATAAAAGTGATTTTGAAGTCTTTCGCAACCCTTTTTTTCATCCAACACCAACACCTTGGTTAAAAGGGAAAAACATTTGAGAAAAGAAGAGACATAGGTTTGTGATGTCTATGATGCAAGCTAGATTATGACAAAGATCTGAGTAAAGAACACAATTGAAGTTGGACATTGATTAGAGGCTTACATATATACAATATATAAATATTGTGTAATTTTTCGACTATAAAGTTTAAGTCATATTTCATTTGCTATCATTTTGCATTGATTGTAAGTATAGAAAAGATATAGTTCAATGTTGCATGACATTATTAATCATTTAATGCAAAACAATAAACAAATACATAAAGTTTCTTTTGACTAAAACTGTTGAACCGTGATTGGCTATAATTTTTGAATTGTTCAATGCTGGATAAATATTCAATGTAAGAAAATAAAAAATACACAAACTATTCATTTTAGAGTTTGATTTTACTGACACTAGATATTTTAACAACAAAATAATTATTTGAAGACACAAAAAATTACTACATTGTCATATTTGATGCCTTCATTTCAATAATGACAATACAATTTTATAACTCCATCGTCAATGTAACTTAAAGGTTTGTAGGTAAAATTGAAGAATCCATTTTAACGACCGATAGTATTATGCACAAATGAAAAGGGAGTTATAAATGTATATAATAAACTCAGAAGGGTAAATCAGAAGGCAGTGAATCCATATTAAGACAAGATTTTAGTTTGGACGCTCTTCTTCATCATATCTTTGTTTTATTACAAAATAAATGTACATGATACAGTCTTTTGCCAACTGCAAACGACTGCGAGGTACTGGCAATAACTTCCAAAATCATAGGCATTGGCAAAAAAAAATTAGATTGATTGATTGTTGGTTGCTAGAGTGATAGTTGCTTTGCTCAAATCTATAGGAGTGTTTGCTTCTGAACTGTGAAGGATTGTCAACCACTTTCAACATTTCTGATAAATTAAAAATCTTATAAAAGTCCTTTTTACAAATAAATTAAAATTTTTCACGGTTAGTATTTTTCTATGTGTTACAATAGATTGTTGCAACGTTAAACAGGTGACAATGACTCTATCAACAAGATCATTCGCTAATATTCAGCACTGGTGTTGTCAAATTTGTTTGTCATTTGATATTCAAGATTGTTGTTGGTAAACTTGTTAGCCTTATATATTTAGCCATTTTGTTATACAACTGGTTAGAGATCCGATATTCAGACGTTTTGATATTGAACTGGTTAATCCTTGTGATTTTCAGGCCGTCATTACCAATAAAAACAATATTAACAGATTTTACGACGGTGTCGAATCTAAATTCGAACGCTTTCAACAAAACCTTTGTAAAATTAGGATGTGAAATCCCGTTTTTGATAACAATCTACAGATACAACCAAATCTTTGTATATTTAACAAAAGTTTGTGGCAACGAAATTCCTGACTCCATAATTCACCAGTTATAAAGTAGTTCCGGTCGTTAAAATCTAAAACGTCATTACAAAGACGGGTATAACAAACAAGTTGTGAAATATACTCACCGCAATAAGGGTCAGAATGATCATCAACATCTCGAAAGGGAAAATTCACAATAAGGAACTGAAAATCTGTTTTAAAGGTAAGTTCTTGTATTTCCCATCTGAAATCGGAAATATTCGTATCCAGAAAAAGGACAATTATTGCTGGTTGTAATAGATTTATTTAAAGAAAGTTCTCGCTAAAATTAGAAACTTCTTGATTATTTAAAGCAAACCTATCACTAATGTAACAGCTAGTGTTTTTTAAAATCTATCAATTAAATGTAAGGTTTTCGTCCCCGAGGGTATCACCAGCCCAGTAGTCAACACTTCGGTGTTGACATGAATATCAATAATGTGGTCATTTTTATAAATTTCCTGTTTACCAAACTTTGAAATTTTTGAAAAACTAAGGATTTTCTTATTCCAGGCATAGATTACCTTAGCCGTATTTGGCACAACTTTTTGGAATTTTGGATCCTCAATGCTCTTCAACTTTGTACTTGTTTGGCTTTATGAATATTTTCATATGAGCGTCACTGATGAGTCTTATGTAGACGAAACGCGCGTCTGGCGTACTAAATTATAATCCTGGTACCTTTGATAACTATTAAGGATATCTACTAAGTTTGACTTTAAACTGTTATTGATAACAATTAGGAAAAAGTCCGTAATCAAGGGCGCATTTAGTCCATAGAAATGCTTACACTCTTTTGATAAACTTTATTGTGAAAACGTACATAGATGCTATCAAGGAGAATATTTTACAGCTTTAATAATCTGATCACAGTTCCAGTAAGTATATTTTCCCATTCTAATTACAGAAGAAGACTAAAACTATATAATAAGATGTTTCAGAGAGCCATTTAATAATACAAGAGAACTGTTTAGCTTTCTGATAAGCAACCCTTTAATTGTCAAACTAATAAGCGTTGTGGTATCTGACGAGTTGTTTCTAAACTTCTCAGCCACTGATTTACAGTCCTATTGTTGTCATACATGTTGGCTTTCTGATATTCAACCATGTAGTTGTCAAAATGGTTCGTCTTCAAATTTTCAGCACTTTTGCAGTAAAACCTCAGAAGTGTTGCTTTCACACTTTTGAACCTTTTTATATTTAGAATATGCAGCCCTGTATAGTTGTCGAACCTGTAAGCCTTAAGCTTCCAATATTCAACCCTGTCTTAGTCGGACTTGTTTTCCTCTGTTATTCAGTCATGCTGTTGTCAAACTTATTAGCCTTCTGATACATATATATAATCTGATGTACAGTATAGTTGTCGTTTGTTTATGTGATTTATACGTGTTTCTCGTTTCTCGTTTTTTAAATTTTATATAGACTAGACCGTTGGGTTTCCCGTTTGAATGGTTTTACACTAGTAATTTTGGGTCCCTTTATAGCTTGTTGTTCGGTGTGAGCTAAGGCTCCGTGTTGAAGGCCGTACATTGACCTATAATAGTTTACTTTTTTAAAATTGTTATTTGGATGGAGAGTTGTCTCATTGGCACTCACACCACATCTTCCTATATCTATATAGTAAAATTGAGAATGGAAATGGGGAATGTGTCAAAGAGACAACAACCCGACCAAATAAAAAACAACAGCAGAGGGTCACCAACAGGTCTTCAATGTAGCGAGAAATTCAGTTAAAAACAGACTCTTGCAGAAAAAGAAAAAGCGACACTGAAGGTAAAGAAGGAATAATTCTAGTAAACTAGGTTTTGTTTTGTGAACAGAGTCTGAGTATTGCATATAACTTCAATAGAACAATCCAAAAACGATAAGTAGACTGAAAAATCAAGTACTGGTCTTCGGAAGGGGCAGTCCTGTCTACGTATTCATTTCTTCGTTTCACCAACTTTTGACAAATCAAGTACTGGGCATCGCAAGGGGGCAGTGCTATCTGCGTATTCATTTCAGGAACTTTAATCTTTCTCTTTTCAGATAAATAAGATATAAATAATATGAAACATGAATGCATGGATTAGTTTTTATCCATGTTTCTTTAACCTTAAAAATTGAAAGAATATCCCATATTCCAATTTGATATTATTAAGGATTAGTAAACTCTTAATTTAACACAGGATTTTGTCTTTACTTATTCGGGACTACGGAATTTCGTTTCTTTATATTCGGGGTTTCGGAATCGGACACCCAACCCCTAACCCCTAAATTTATAGATTCTGGAACTAAAATACCACCAACTATTTCCAGAAATAATTTGAAATTACGGAACTTCATGTAATCGTCAAAAACACCATTCCAATTTCCCTGTACCCTTATCATATATACTTACTCTATAGATAGAATCATATACATGTATGTTATCTCATTATATCCCTAGTTTGTCTACTCTTTGTCGGCATAAAAGCGAGTTTAATATTTTGTAACTGCGACTGATGGTGCTTACAGGAAAGCTTAATTCCATTTTGCAAACAAAACCTGCTACCGAATTGCTGATGGAGAAGGAATTGGAAGAAGACATTGATCATTGTGTTGATGATAATGTGCTACTTTTAGAAACACAGACTGCCCTGAAACGACTGAAAACTTGGAAAATAGCATGCATGAGTGGCGAGAGATTGTGTGGTCTTGCCATGCTCCATGTTCATCGCGATAAGGATATCAGAAGACCAAATTATGATTTTAAAACGATTTGACTGAACCGGCCATAGAAAAATTTGACAAACTCTTCTGAATCGATGTTTGTTCTATGTTCTGGCAGCAGACTCAAATCAGTGATATTTGGATGATTATCTTACATATAAATTTAGATAAATAGTGTTAGTAAAAGTCTTAAAATATGAAAAAATTATATAAAAAATGTCCAAATTCAAAACATTATCAAACCCTCTAAAAATGCCTAGAATGCAGGATTTTGCACCATTCATTTCATACCCTCCAAAAATTTTTTTTAATTATTTTGCCTCACTAAAATAAGATGCCTAGTTACGGTCTTGTAAACGCATAACAATACGCACATTAAAATTCAGTTAAAGAGAAATCCGAGTCTGATGTCAGAAGATGTAACCAAAGAAAATAAACAAAATGACAATAATACATAAATAACAACAGACTACTAGCAGTTAACTGACATGCCAGCTCCAGACTTCAATTAAACTGACTGAAAGATTATGATTTCATCATATGAACATCAGGCACAATCCTTCCCGTTAGGGGTTTAGTATCATACCATCATAACATATATGAGAAGAACATAACCCGTGTCATGCCAACAACTGTTTTTAGAATAAATGTGTTTAGTTCCGATGCAAAGACCTTATCAGTGACTCAATATTAACGCCAAAATATGCAATCTTTAATGACTTGACAACAGTATCGTAATTATATCCCTTCTTAATAAGTCTATTCAAAGGTTTTGTAAGTTTCTGAGGTGAATACTGACACCTTTGTGCTTTATAAAGAATATTTCCATAAAAAATTGGATGTGAAATACCTGAACGTATTAGAAGTCTGCATGTTGAGCTATATTTACGAATGATGTCTTTTTACCGATGATAAAATTTAGTAAATGTTTTGACTAGTTTGTGATATCGAAAACCCTGGTGTAATAATTTTTCAGTAATACATAAATTTCTCTCGTTAAAATCTAAAACATTGTTACATACACGAGCGAATCGTACAAGTTGAGATATATAAACACCGTAAGATGGTGACAAGGGAACGTCACCATCTAAAAACGGATAATTAACGATAGGAAATGAAAAATCATCCCTTTTATCATAAATTTTAGTATTCAGCTTTCCAATAGTGATATAGATATCAAGATCGAGAAAAGGGCAGTGGTCATTGTTAGTATTAGCTTTATTAAAAGTAAGTTCAACAGGATAAATTTCATTAATATACATACTGAAGTCGTCATTATTGAGAGCCAAAATATCATCCAAATATCTAAAAGTATTATTAAATTTGTTTATCAGATGTTGTTTCGATGGGTCTTTGCTTATTTTTGTCATAAATTGAACTCATAACAATACAAAAACAGCTCCGCAATAAGTGGTGCACAGTTAGTCCCCATTGGAATTCCGATAATCTGACGATATACGGAATCCCCAAAGTGAACAAAAATGTTATCTAGTAAAAATTCAAGGGCATATATAGTATCAAAGCATGTCCAATTAACATAGTTTTTTTGTTTATTGCTACTAAAAAATGACCTAAAAGAGTTTGAACATATATATTCACATTCTGATTTTTTGAATGCCCATTTTATTAGGTGTGTGAATTTTTTCTTAATGAGAATGTGAGGCAATGTGGTATACAGGGTAGAAAAATCAAAACTTTGAACAGATTCAAAATCACCAATATAAGCATGCAATTTATCAAGTACTTCCAACGAGTTCTTGACACTCCAAAAGTAATTTATTCCACTATTTTCGAAGGCCTTATTTGAACAATTTATTATCAGGTTTTTAATTGTACCAAGTGTGCTGGTAAGAAGAATAGACAATTTAGTAGCTCTGGTATTGTCAAATTGTTAGCCTTCTGATATATATAGCTTAAATTGTCAATTTGTTAGCATTTTGATATCTATAGCTCTTTTATTGTCAAATTTTTAGCCCTTTGATACATAGCTCTTTTATTGTCAAAGTGTTAGCCTTCTGATATCTACCTCTGTTATTGTCAAACTGCTAGTAATTTGATATCTATAGCTCTTTTATTATCAAATTGTTAGCATTTTGATATCTATAGCTCTGTTATTGTCAAATTGTTAGCATTTTGAAATCTAAAGCTCTTTTATTATCAAATTGTTAGCCTTTTGATATCTAGCTCTTTTATTGTCAAATTATTAGCCTTCTAATATTAAGCTCTTTTCTTGTCAATTTGACAGCCTTCTGATATCTAGCTCTTTTATTGTCAAATATTTAGCCACCTGATATCAAGCTCTTTTATTGTTAGCCTTCTGATATCCAGATCTTTTATTTTCAAATTGTTAGCCTTCTGATATCTTGCTAATTTATTGTTTCTTATTACCCTTTCTATTTGTAAAACTACTGTTTCTGAAACAACAGAATCATTTGCATATTCTACGAGAAGTTTTCCAAGGTTCGTTGAAAATTGATAGGTGCCTCAACCTTTTTCCATCTACCAATCGTCTCTCTTATTTTCTAATTAGAAACGATAATCTGAAAAAAAAAGTTCTGTTACACTTTTGTTTTGAAAATATCGTGTCAACCTATACAGTTTCTTTCACCAAATCTTTGAAGGATTTCGAACATGTAGAAAGGAAACACATCTATATAGCGTCGTCAGACATTGAAAGGCGAAACGTGGACACACTGTTTGAATTTAAATCAGATTGATACAAGTTAAACGTTTCTCCATATCACCATAATCTGCCAGACATGTTGTAGATGTCTAAAGTCCAGGAGCGACAACAAAAGAGCAGTCGACATCATGTTAAGCACAGGACCTTATGAACAATTGTTTTCCGCTGAGAAACTTTTTCTCTGTTTTTAATCTGAAAGGTGATTGTTTTTGGTCGTTTTCCGTGAAACTAATTTCCCCGGGGTAATAAATGAAATTAAAATACATATTAGCCACGATAAAATTCATGATTGATTCCTTCCTCTTGTAAATATTCTTTAATGATCAATGCGTTGACCTTATTGAGGATAAATTGCGCCAATTAATGGCCCGCCTCTAGAGTGTATTTAGCAACGTTTCCATTACAATTGATGCACTAACACTTTAAATTAATGATCCTTTTGTCAGTTTATTTGATTCATTTTATTCGAATTTTACACAATAGTCATATACAATTTCTTCCGGATAAAATGTGGTCGTTCCTGATAGTGCTTTCTATGCAGATCAGGGAGAGATGTCAATTATTGGTGACAAGACTATGTCAATTTCTAATTATATACAATCAGATAAGGAACCACTTGTTTTGTACAAAAATAAATTTTTTCGGAAACGTTTAGTTTCAAACATTTAAAATACTAGTAGTTTTGTGTAAGTATGTATATAGACAAATTACAAACGTGTAAGATAAAATATACATGTATATATTTATATCTATTATCTCATGACTTGCATCATCCCTGCTAAGTTTTAAGGTTTTCCACAGGTAAGAAGTTCCTATGAATGCATAATAACGAGTATATATACATCGTCAAGGTTAAACATTATACCCTCTGCAAATAAAAAAAACCAAATAAAACGTAAAAACGTAAAATATCGGCTGATGGGAATATATATATATATATAACGGATTGTTACAACTATTTTCCTCTGGCAATTGTCTGTCGAAAAAGGAGTTACAATGTCGAATCTCCTACTCAGTAATTACTGGTTCAAACTGTAAGGGAAACCACGACAAAACAAAGCAACAAACATTGGCATCGGGGTAAACAAGAAACAACGTGATAAATTGATGTTTAAAACGAGTCATGTCTGTAGTAAATAGTATTTAATATAGGACAGAAATAATAACTTGCAATTCAACTGAACAGTCCACAAATGAAAAACTTGCATGTAAGTAAACAAGAAACGTTTGCTGTAAACGTGAACGTAAACTTTGTTAAACGTGTATTACTCAATTGTGTACAAATCTCAAACGCAACTGTACTTTTAAGTAGTAAATATGCTTTGAACACTATAATTGATTTTGCAGATATTGGTAAACATCTGTTTTAACCACAAATTTGTTACTACGTTTCCAAAATAGTATACCTGTCTTTGATGGCAATGTCACATACTTTTAGCTTTCTTTTCATGCATTTGACATGAAAGCCCAAATTGGAACGCCTATCTTAACCAAGAATGTTAATATTGGCCATTTTATTTCTTCTCCAAATGACAGGATGGTAGGAAATTGATGCATTATAGGAAAATAATCTTTCTTTTGATCAACTCATTTTTTTCTTTTTATTTTCACATCAATTCAATTTTCGGATATTTTAACATCTAATTGAGATTATTTTTCCTTTTACTCTTCATTAATCCGTATAATTTTCATTTTTACAAAGTCCTTTCCTTTGATATAAATATGAATATATTTTGCATTATATGAGAAATTTTATCGATAGTAATACAACACGATATTCATTTTGTCAAGCTCATAATAGTTACACGCATTATGTAGAATAAAACTTCTATTATGAAGAAACAAAACAAATGTTTACGTTTTCGACATTGGTTATTATGAACAACAGATGTCGGAACGAAATATATTTAATATACTTTTCAATGAAATGTAACTTTCGTAAAAGGTCTGACCCTAAAATAAATCGTATTACACAATTTCCTTGCTTATACTTATATCTGTTTAATATGACAAAATGGTGCAATTCTAACGAACAAAACGAATCGTTGAACACTTACTTTAATGACATTTTTAAAAGCAGTCTCGTGCTGCTTGATACGAGCGCAATCTGTTGTCTGTGCGATTTCAAATTTTGTCGTGGATTATAAATTTGGGTTTTGGTAGTTTAAAAGTCATAAAAGATACCATGCTTACAATTGACTAAGCAAAATTCGCGTTTTGTCAGCATAAGACTTACATTTGGTTATGCACAAAACAGTCGGAAGGGCAAATCAATTACAAAGTTGCAGATAATTAAAAAAACATCAACTCTAAAATGATATTTTATGATCTAAGATCACGAACAATTAGCAAAAAGCTTGGAACAAGAACATTTGGTCAAAGACATCTGCTGTTAGTATCAAAGTTTATCGTGATAAACGTGGTCAAAACTCATGTAGATGGGAGGAAAATGTTTACAAAGAAAACAATTGGCCCCATAATCGTCAAACGGAATAACTGCATTGCGTTCTCACTGTATATTATGTGTTTTACTCTTTTAAGATGGCAAAAAAACCAATCTTACGAGAGGGAGAAGGTGGGGAAAAGAAACGAATTGATCGGAGGAAATCAGTAGTACCTCCAATACCCTTCTCCAAGAACTTCATAGTAAGGACCTAGTTTATTTCAAAATTATTTTCGAATAGAAAAAACGAGTCACTTCATTTGTCAATAGCAATTTTCTATAATCTTACTGGAACTCATTCTGCTTTCCACGCCCATTTAAATAATGTGATTTTGTTTTGTAAACCAAAAAATGCATCATTTATCAACTTCATTATGATTGCTGGTACCCACAAAAGTCCATCAAAGTTCCTAGAAAAACAGGTCAGGATGATATTTTATTTCCGTTCAAACTTTTCCTGCATTCTGGTTTTATTTGACGGTTGTTACTATTAAAAACACTAATACGGTTTCGGATTAAATGATATATTTTTGGCCGGGTTGCACAAAGCATTAGATCTTGAGAAGCTATATACTATGTGTTATCAGTCCCTCTTTCCGAGTTCAGAAACAGTTCCTGGAAACTACACAGAAATATTGCTCACATTTTTAGACTGTGGAGCAGATATAATAACATTTCTTCCTTTGAAGTCAGTTTTTTTAATGACATTTTCCAGGAAAGGCGGACAATATTGTGTAATCAACTCGATCATGCTTCAGTTTTCAATCTATAATATTAAAACCTCAGGAACTGATCATATATTGAAGTTGTGCAGCCGCCTTTACCGAATTATTCTATGATTTTATGCATTTTTTCTATACTTTTTTCTCCATCAAAATAAATAAACATACGTATAGAAGTTTTGCACCTCCCATGATTGAGTTATCACCTGTTTAAATGTGCAGAATAGTTAATTCTTAGTTGTTTTAAAAGCATAATGTGTAAATCGACGATTTGAGTCTTCTGTCCATTTTGTAAGCTAGTTTCAGTTGAAAAAAGTATGCACTAAGGTAAAATATTCCCCAGTGCAATGCAAATTTCAACCCGCTTAGGCTGTCTTGTTCAAGTCCATTTGGTTTTGATTTGGTTTTGGTTCTAGATAATTTCACTACAACATACATACCAATATAGTTGGTTGAATTACAGTAAATCTTTTTGTCTACATTTATTGTTTTAATAGGATTTATCGTGCTCGCTGACGCTGAATTTACACATCCCAAGAAATTTTGATTATTAATTTCTGTTTAGTCAGCAAACTCCATATAAAAAGGTATTTTGTATATAAAATTGTATTCGAGTAATTATATAATCAAGAAATAAACAATGATGAGTAGAAAAAAAAACAAAAAAAAAAACGAATTACAAAGTTTTGTTAAAAAAATTGGAAAAAAGCTGTCTTATACCACACGAAAGAAGATAAAATAGTACATAATTCGAAATAAGGAACAAAGTATATATTAAAATCGTCTTTTCTCTGTCCCTATATTTATCATCAGATTCTTCAAATAAATATATACAATTATAGTAGTTGATAATTAGCAAAGAAGCGAGATACTATGAGTTCTTAGTTAGTGTGCTAGATTTATTTTTGTTTTACTTGGAAAGTCATATTGCGGCCATTCTTACTTTAAATTTTGTTAATTATGTTATTGAACTGAAACTGAGGTTACAACTACATACAGGGCACATTGGACCTTTTAATGAGTTTCCTCTGTTCTATGTAGGCTCTGCTTGTTTGTATGACCTCAAACTATTTCATAGATATAGATACAATTATTAATAACTTAATTAGTCATATTTATATATCATTTATAAACATATATATTTGAAGTCTTGTTGTCAATAAGCAAGTTTTCTTCAAACGAGAATATGCTTTTTATACTTGCATTTTAAATTTCGTTAAAGTTTTTTTTCAAATTAACAAATTGACAATGACAACAAAAAATAAAAAAGTTAACGGACTTCAATAGGATCCTGATTTTTTTCTTGAAATTTGGGTGAACTTTGATGGGAATGACCTATTCAGAGTGCATGGTTTTGAGAAAAGATGTAATTTTTAACATTTAACACGAAAGCACAGGATAAAGACAACAGAAAAGTAGATGACGTACAGTGAAGATTAATAAACCAATGTTAAGTATGACCCAAATCTCCACACAATTTTCCTTTTGTCAAGTTTTTATGGGAAACTTTGATAGAAACAAATCGTTCTGATTATTTGCAAATTTTCTATATGTTTTCTAATGTGTCTTTTGAGTTACCTACAGTGCTCAATATGTTTGTACAAATTACAAATACGATGACACTGAATAAAAAAGTCATGAACAAAAATTTTATATCACTAATGAATATTTTCTTAACAGATAGAATGAGCTTTCATATTTTATGAAATACATTTTGTTGGAAATAACGAACTGTTTTGAATAAATTTTAGATTTTGTTTCAATGAAGTGAGAAAGTAAATGACTTAAACGGCCATTTAAAGCTTTTGAAATCAATTTGTCATGGATTTGCATTATCCTTTTCATATTATAAATGTAATAATGGCATGCATTTCACTGAAAAGAGATCAATATTATTATTAACTGATACAAACATAATAAAGAAGTATATTTCGTTATAACCATATTACATTTGTTGCACAAGAAATGGATTTTAAATGACTTTTGTAATTTCATAATGCGAAAGTAATGAATATTCATCACTACTAAAGATTGACCCCTTTCTTTGTGTTCCATTTTTCATGTTTAACGCTTTTTATGGATTTTCGTCTAAAATATAATTCTCTGTTAATGTCTTTAAACAACGAAAAGTATTTAGAATAGATTTGTATTTGAATATTGTAACAATTTCGGATTAAATAGTTCCTGAAAATCTTTATAATTTATATATCATCTAACATTTAAAGGACAAGGGGGAAATAGACAATTTATTTCGTTCTGAATATGACTAAATCAATAATTGAAATTATCAACATGCCATGCCTACAAAGCCTACTAAACATTTGATGTTTCTTTCTGAAATTGAGAAAATTTTACTATTTTATCTATTTTTTACTATAATTTGCATTGGAAACTTCGTTTGCATGCATTCTTATGAAAACAACTATTTTTTTCGCAATAGCAATTTTGACTTCAGTGCATGGAAATATACAATACCATGTCTATGCATGGAACAACTGTACATTGTGAGGAAACCCTTAAATTTAAACAAATTCCACGTGAATGAAAGAGGGACGAAAGATACCAAAGGGAGAGTCAAACTCATAGATAGAAAATAAACTGACAACGCCATGGCTAAAAATAAAAAGACAAACAGACAAATAATAGGACAGAAGACACAACATAGAAAATTAAAGACTAAGCAACACGAACCCCACCAAAAACTTAGGGTGATCTCAGGTGAACTGATCGTTTTCTGTACTTAAAAGACCAGATTAGTTCATCCTATTAATACACAATAAATCAAATATATTTTTAAACGATTGAAGAATTGTACTTATTTCAAGTGCAATTTCAGAGGCTAGATAATCATACTGGTCACCCATTTTCATTTTCAATAATGTGGGAATACTAAGCTTTGGGAACAATTATAATTTACACAATGTTCTGATAACAGCTATTTCTATAAAAAAAAAAAATTATAACAAAAATACTTAAACGGTAAGATTGTTTTGTTCAGGTCCTTATTTCACTTTTAAACATTGTTTTGTATGCTTTGTTCCCCCAACTTTTGGTCGTTAAAGTACTTTATTAAGATGATTCAAGAAACACGTGTCTAGCATATAGTAAAATGACAAACATACATTTAGTGTACCCGTTCATTTGGGTAAAAAAGGTTCTAGGTTGCTTATTTTTGTCATCATATACGTAAATGTAAGCATCTGATATTATGATGTGACTGTATCATTGGCGTATACCATATGTTTCCTTTATTTGGTATGTAAATGAATCTGTAAGATTCGAGTTTAGTATTCTTTGGTATTTTCCTTGCACGAAGTGTCAAATTAGCTGGCCATTTTGAAGAAGCTTTATTTATCCACAGCTTTATATTGTCCAAGAAATTACTTGTATAGAATTTTTTTAAGTTGTCGTGTGAATTAATGTTGTAATATGAGGTTTTCGATATCACTGGGTGACAGTCAAGTGTCCTACGTAAAGTCTTTAAAAATTCACAAATTGAATGGTTGCCGGATTGGTATTAAAAAAAAGTCAATGGCGTTCATTTGCATACAAAATATTTCCTAAAAAACTCCATGATGAACTTCTTTCGTCGACTGAACAATGCCATGATTTTGTCAGGAATTGATCGAGTCTTCCTGGCGTAAACGACGACGCATCAAACTTAAATCAAGGCAGTTATATCTCATATAGTTATCAAAGGTACCAGGATTATAGTTTAGTACGCAAAACGCGCGTTTCGTCTACATAATACTCATCAGTGACGCTCATATAACATGCTTGTTTATATCTAGTTCTTTTTCTAAGGAGGGTATTAGTTTTGCAATAGAACCTCACCGGAAAAGTATGAAATTATTCAGAACCAGTTAAAACCTAAGCAATGAATCATTATTGTGAAAACTCCCCACATTTTTAGATTTAATATCATAATTTCCAAAAGAAGTATCATATATAGATGTTCTACCGACGATTGAAAGTAATCGCGGGACTTTCAGTTTAAGAAATAATTATAAATCGCAATAATAATTTTCACAGCTGATCGAAAAAGTAAAATGACCAACTAAATGGCAATCAACCTATATTAAAGTTTAAGCCAATGAAATGACAATAAGCTTTTAATAAGATCATGAACATGTTATTATATCAAAAACGTGCTTAATATTCTAAATGTATAGATCATACAAAATATCTATAGTTCCTCAATACTATAGTGTTTGAGAATTAAGTTTTCATAAAAATGCATGAATTTTGTATTTCTTAAACTTTAATCTGATACAAAAATACTATTGTCAAAAAGAAAAGTTTAGATTATCTGCATGAAAGAATATAGTTTTGTAAATTAAAGCCAATGAATATCAATTCTTGTGAAAAATCAATGGACAAAAATCTCATGTGGCGAGGACAAATATTTCACGTATCGTCGTGAATTTGAATTGACGAACCCTCCAGATGTTTATTAGCAATTATGAATGATAGTAAGCACTGAACCAAACAAATGAATAAGAGATAACATTTACGGAAGGTGATTTATGTATGACGGAAAAGCTACATACTCAATCGGCTTTAGTCAGTTACCTAGCAAACGGCACCAGCCGATAAGTTTTACCTTTCTTTTCATTTACTTTATGATAAATATTGGACAGAAAATAACATAACAATGAACTGCTTTCGGTTCTCACAGTAAATTCTTCCTACCAATAAAAACATCAAAAACTACTTTGCCTTTCCGGATAATATCAAAGCTCTCAAGAGCTGTATTCAACAAGATCTATCTAATATGTTAGGATGATACTAAAGAAAACATTTAAAGGACCGTGAGTTTTTTTGTTGCAAAAAGATTACGAGCACGTGTTTAATACAAAAATAAATCAAATTTGGTATAGATGCTGTATAGGTTTCAATTTTATTCTTTTTAAAGAGGGAAAAGGCAATGTCAGACTCATAACTTACTTTTATATAGGTGATAAATAAGAGAATTAGTCACACACAATAGACTTATTTCAAAGACTTTGACACATTTGTTAAATATATATAATGTATTCAAAGCATTTAGAGAGAAAATTATTTCAATTGAAATATTTTCTATAGAAGGATAAATTTCAATCATCTCAATATGTTATGGTTCGCCTTGTTTTTGCTCACGTTATAAAATTCCATTTTATCATTGTCAAATATATTTGCTGTGGTGTTAACGGAAGCATGGTATTTGTAACTCATCTCAAAACAATTTACAAAAAGATACAGAAGATTATTTCTTTGACGTTGAAAAATGTACATTTCATTGAATAAAAATGAAATGGAACAAGCTCATCAAGATATCTGTCAAACTCAATTGAAAACATTATTCGAAGCAAATATTGAGGGTAATTTAGCATTTAAGACGATGTCTTCCGTATTTACACATCTTTTAGCTAAACAAAGACTCATTATATTTGTTTCCCCCTCTTTGACCATAGGTTAAATACGTTCAAATTACATTCCATCATTTGGTCTGAGATTTCTGCGATGTTGCTATTAATTTTTGTCATATTCAAATTGAATAATCGACATAGACGATTTTGTTTGATGCAATTTAATACCATTATATTGATAGTTAAGTCTTGCGTTTTTACATTCCGATACAATATATGTGTTTGTAAAATTTTGATGGAAAGATTTTATTCCATGCTTAGATGAATATTATTTGTCGGTTGACGATCTCAACTTCCATGTAGCAGGAAAAGAATTTTTTAAGTGCTGCAATAAAATGTTTTGTTTTGTAAATCCTGTATACATATGTAGTTTGAATATAAGAAAGCTTTTTAGTTGAATACAAATAAATGCTTTCTTTGAAAAAAAAAGTTCAACAAATATTTTTATCCTAGGATATATCATATGCGTTGCAAGTTGCTCAAACTTTTGTATTTTCGAGTTTATTTAAGTATTGATGAGTTTTTCCTATCCTTTTCCTATTTTTTTTTACATTGGTTAATCTTTTTAATGTTTCAAATATTACTTTCAATATGTATATAAATTCATTTTAACACTCAATTAAGGCTAATATAATATTTGTATTGATACTTTTGACAATTAGTTATAAAATCATTGGTATATAATATGAGCATTTGAGCTATGACAAAGAGAAACAAGGGAAAACATTTAATCCTATTTTGTTTAGTATTTATTTAAATGACCTCTTGTATTTCAGCAACAAGGAAGGATTTCACGCTGGTTAAAATTAAACTGAACTGTTTATCATATAAATATGTATTATATAACATTTGCTACTGGCAAGGGCAATCATTCAGGATACAAAATCAAGTACCTAAATACACGTTTGTAAAATTTTGATGCAAAGATTTTATTCCATGCTTAGATGAATATTATTTGTCGGTTGACGATCTCAACTTCCATGTAGCAGGAAAAGAATTTTTTAAGTGCTGCAATAAAATGTTTTGTTTTGTAAATCCTGTATACATATGTAGTTTGAATATAAGAAAGCTTTTTAGTTGAATACAAATAAATATTTTCTTTGAAAAAAAAGTTCAACAAATATTTTTTATCCTAGGATATATCATATGCGTTTCAAGTTGCTCAAACTTTTGTATTTTCCAGTTTATTTAAGTATTAATGAGTTTTTCCTATCCTTTTTCTATTTTTTTTTACATTGGTTAATCTTTTAAATGTTTCAAATATTACTTTCCATATGTATATAAATTCATTTTAACACTTAATTAAGGCTAATATAATTTTTTTATTGATACTTTTGACAATTAGTTATAAAATCATTGGTATATAATATGAGCATTTGAGCTATGACAAAGAGAAACAAGGGAAAACATTTAATCCTATTTTGTTTAGTATTTATTTAAATGACCTCTTGTATTTCAGCAACAAGGAAGGATTTCACGCTGGTTAAAATTAAACTGACTGTTTATCATATAAATATATATTATATAACATTTGCTACTGGCAAGGGCAATCATTCCGGATACAAAATCAAGTACCTAAACACACGACAAGATTACTACTCGAAATGTTCTACTATTTTGTTTATGCACGAATATTTATGCATCTCCTTGACATGAGTGTTTTAAAGTTGTTTGGTGGTGACTTTATAGTCACTTATTGTGTATTTATTGAATAATCTCGGTATATACTCAATCAAATGTATGTATTTTTACATTTTAAATATCTAATTTAATGATTATGCTTAACCTTATTATTGTAATGCTCGTCCTCCCGAAACCCGATTGAATGATTCAATGTCTATCTATGCTGTCATAATTCCATTAATTTAGTTGTATCATATATGCAAACATAGGGGGAGGGATGATAAATTTGTTTCCTGTCAACTAAAATGAGACGGATATTGAAACATTTCCAGAAGAGACAAAAATATGTCTGATTGAATAATGATAATGATAACGTGGTGTTGACGCACTTGTCAAAATCTAACGACCTATGTTTGTTGATGAAAACAAATAACAAAAGCGCCAAGATGAACAAGATTTCGAACTAAAGTCTACATGGCCACCAGATGTCTCTTTCTCTAGCTTGTCAGCCATATTTCCCGCCCTAGACACCAATGTGATTAATGAACAAATATAAAGTGTTATAACAGCGATTTATAGCATATCTAACATAACTTTGGAAATCGTATCCGTAGAGGGTCGCTCCGTATTCGTGACAACCAAGGTATTATCTAATCGGCTGTACAGTTATAAATTGAATGTTTAAGAGCGAAAGTTAATTACAAGGCAAGCTAACAAATTTATTTGCCGTGTAAATATAAAGCGACTCCGTTTTGACTATATCTCTTTCAACAAGATACACAAATTAAATCCCGCCTGGGTAAGTCACATTTAAGCTAAGAATGGACTCCAGGTCTCTATTAATATCAGACTTATCATGTATTAATAAGAATTTATTGGATATTGAAAACTAACGCGTGCCAAAGGATTAAGATTTCTTATAACTTTAGTCCAAACAATCGTCATAACATGTTCATCCTTTTGATGATTATCAATGAATGATTACAATATTTGATCTATCCCAGGAATGTTAGCAACTTCCGGTAGCCTGATCTAATATTGAACATAGTAAATAACCAGAAGGACGAATCAATCAATGTGGATAAAATTATCACAAGAGGACATTTATATCGTCGTTGTAATAATGGTATATATCTATATTTATGGTTTCAAAAACAGAATTTCAAAGGTATACAAAAGGTAATAACTTGAAGAAGATCAAGTTACTGCTATATCATAAAATATATTTAAACGAAACTGCGACACGAGTCTCTTGAATAACAATGAATAGTCACGCTGCATACCGAACATTTTGCATAGAATCACAGTATATATGTTCAGACCATATGAGTATTTGGACCGTATGCGTTAACTAGTACAGTCCGACCATACTCGTATGGTCGGACCGTATGAATATACTCATAATGCCTAGTACGACCATGACCATACACTTATTTGGACCATATGGGTTAATATTAGACAAACATTAATCAAATCTTTTATTGAGTTTTACAAATTAATATTATGAATATTAGACAAAAAAAGTGAATAAGTAAACATTCAATCATTTTTGAGATTACACACTCATTTAATTGGCTATGTAAATTCTATTTTGGCACTCTCGCCCAGGGTGACACTTGCTGCCACGAGGGACGTCAGAATTGTTTTCATTTACATGTTTTTTGTTCATGCTTGTTCCTTTGCATGTTCATTTATTGCTATAAATAGAAAAACGTGCTTGTTTTACAGCAACAGGCAATGAAATTCTTTCAGTTTTGCAATGCATTAAAAAGTAAGAAGTTATCGTTCAATTTATAATTTTGGCCATATCAATGATAATACATTTCAACACAGAAGTGCTAGGTTGGTTAAATAAAAGTATTCTGTAAATGCGTAAAGACATTCCTTTCCTGCATTTATAGACTGAAACTCATCACCAAAAGATAAAATGAGGCAAATAAAGGCAACAGTATTATACCGCTGTTCGAAATTCATAAATCGATTGAGAAAAAAAAAAAAAAAAAAATCTGGGTTACAAACTAAAACTGAGGGAATCGCATCAAATATAAGAGGAGAACTACTACACAACAAGAACGCAACATCAAAATGTAACACACACAGAAACGAACTATAATATAACAATGGTCATTTTCCTGACTTGGTACAGGACATTTTAAGAAAAAAAATGGTGGGTTGAACCTATTTTCAAATATAACTGTGATTTTCTATAATATCAACAATAGTTTACTGGTGTTCAGATCTAATGAATAGATTAAGAAATACCATGGTAACAAACACAAATTAAGAGAATCACACTCTACTCCAAAAGAACCGATACTGGGTTCTTTGACAGTGTGTGTGTCCTGCTATGCATGCATCACCCCTCACTACAGAAATATTTCACAATCGGGATAAGGGCACAATCAGAAATCGTTATTCTGTATGTGGTATAAAGTAGAGACAGAAAATAGAAAGTTTTTTTTTTATACCTTTCAACTTCAACAAATGACGTTAATCGTATAAAAATAGGTAAATAAACACAGCTCGCTATCAGACATGCAAGTATAAACTTAATATACTGGTATGCCATGAATGCCCTCGACCACAGCCTTAAAGCAAAAAGTCGTTCCACTGGCAATTACGAAAAGTAAGTTTAATCTATTAGTCATCATTTTACAATAATATTCTAAAAACAACCACGAGATTTACAGGCAATTATAAAATGAGGACAGAGACAAAAGATAATAGGAATTTCTTATAAATTAAGACAGTAAAGCAGACTATACAAAACACCAACGCCCTACAACTCTAAAGACGGACAAAAACAACGCACAGCACTTGGTCCAGACTATCTGACATGTTTCGTCATCCTTTTACAGTATGTACCAAAATCAGCTGCGGATCGCCAGGGGATACATACTAAAGTCTGGAATACAAAATATGCATATCCGAGATTCAGAAACAGAAGTGAAACACAAACTGAGTTTGTACATAGTTTGTAAATAGAGGCAACAGTAGTATATCACTGTTCAAAAGTCATAAATCAATTAAGAGAAAAACAAATCCGGATTTAAAGGGGCACTAGCTGTCAAATTCATGGTCACCGATTTTACTCAAAATCTCATATTTGATTTGTAACAATGTAAAACATTTATCCAAACTATCAAAAGTCTAAAATAAACAGTTCACAGAGCATTGGGTAGATAATATATAGTTTCGTTTCGTGTGTATTTTAGTCCAGACGCCATCTAATTAACTATCGATTTGACCTCAGATGACCATATAAGCGATGTAAACATAAATAGAGATATGAATAGATTAAACCAACACGTGCAATTGGATTTTTATAGGTCTGTTTGATTTTATTTTATAGATTAAAAAATAAATGTTTCTCATTGCTTTTAACCGTATAAGAATGATTTTATGTGCATCGGATTAGTAATCAAATGATTTACCGTAGTTTCACTTTCATTGTTGACATTCTTTTTCTTTAAATAACCATTACACGTACAATGCATGCGTTGTCAATCTCTAGCTAGGGGTTAAATTGAAGTTCAGATGAATACGGATTTAAAGAGGTCGACTCATTCACTTGCAAGTGAATAACTAATTATCAATGTTTCTTAGCGTAATATGACAAAATTGAACTTTTTTGGCTGCAAAAAGCGAATTGTTATTTCACTATTTCACTTTCATTATTGATTGAACAAAAAAAAATCAAACTTTAGATTTTTTATATATCTCGTAGCTAGTGCCTCTTTAATGTAAGTCGTCATTCTAATAATAATTTTATTTGAAAAATACACCCAAATGGGTCGAACAAAAAAAAGTCTAAAGTTGCTTTTCCAAGTCATCAACTGCTGTCAAAAGTTTAGATTCAGGATTTACTAGTTGTTTTAGCTCAGTCGCGGAATACTATAATTTTTTTTATTCCTAATTTATTGAAAAATAGTTAATTTACAATCTAGCAAAACATGGTATTTATCATCAAGTTTATTACTAAATTCCGCATAACCTTTGGTCTCTTTACAAACCTCTAGGTTATAGTCAGTTACTCAAAATGTAGAGAGTAACTATGGTAGTCCACTATTTTCATCTCAGATTTTGTTTAGCTATAAGGAAATAGTTTATGTCTGTCTGTAATAGAAGAACGTTTGAATATTGAATATGTAGACGTTATGTGATATTTGTTTAATCTTCATCTTTAAAGGAATATTTGATTTTTGTATATGGTTTATCATAGGTTTCAAAATATGCAGCTTCTAATCCTGTTTCTTTAAATATACCTAAAGCAAACCTTTATGAAATATGAATACCATCAGTATGCAGTGTATTTAATTCACGTGCTTCTTTTTAACTGAGGGACGATGTAACATCAACATCAGCAACGTTATATCACATGAAGGTAACATCTAAAATCCCTATTTATTTCAAAAATCAGTCTGTTCCTATTATATCCTACAGTTACACCAAAACCATTGCACAACCAAAGTATTTAACTATAAATAAGCATTGCAGCATATTGATTTAGAACAATACATAACAAGAACCTCTGACATGTGATTGTTTCCAATCGTCTTATAATTACAGCCCCTATGGCCATGTTATTACTGGGGATCTAAACATAATTTAACAGGAAAATCCCCGAAAGGTGAATTATCATGGTCCTTAGTTTAGAGAACCCTAACACATCAATTGGAACCATAACTTCAAAATAATTATGAATTCCATTGAGGACTACGACAGATCATGTGCTAAACGAGAAGAATTTGAACTGGACACTTTGTCAGAATTGATCAAAACAATCAGGTCTCTAAAAAAACGTCGCATACATAAGTTGAAAAACAGTGTGAAAAGTAAAATCACAAAAATACTGAACTCCGACAAAAAAATCAAAACGGACAGTCCCTAATCAAACAGAAAAAATCAAATGATAAAACACATACAACAAATGGTCAACAACTGGCATATTCCTGACTTGGTACTGGCATTTTCATATGTAGAAAATGGTGTGTTGAAGCCCTAAACCTCTCACTTGTATAACAGTCGCATCAAATTCTATTATATTTACAACGATACATGAACAAAACAGACATAATAGGTAAATAAGTATAATTGTCAAAATATGTGTACAACAATCATCACCATGTCACAATCATGTGACCGATCGACCAAAGTCCATATTCAGAGACAAAGAGGCTGTGAAATGGCTATCATCCCTTCATGATAAGTGTGTTGTTGTTCCTGCGGACAAAGCTTCAAATGATATTGTCTAAGTATGTAAGTCATATTACTACGAGTGTCTTGTAAAAGAATAAGGAATAAATGAGCACTCGTGTAATCCACCAAACAAACACATATCATTTGACAAGGATGGGATTTGGGCGAAAAATAAGTCCTTCATGGCTTTAATGAACATTACAATGAACAACTAATCTGAGGACTTACCTTGTTTTCATTGGATACCTCAGTTTTACAAAATTCCGTACAAACACCGTTACATTATAGGTACATCTGCATGTTCGATTAAAGAATTTGACAATAATTCTGTTTGCTGTGGAATAATGCCTTCAGAAAAAACGTGAAACGGCTAACTCGCGAAGTGGTATTATAACCATATATGGATTCTAAAAATCTCAAAAGAACATCTGGTTAATTTGACATCTCGATCTTATTCTAAAATAAGTTCCATCAAAACATTTGATTTTTCAACCCTGTATACCTGCATTTCCCATGTGAAATTGAAAAATCGTCTAAAAGAAATAACCCACAATGCTTTTTAACATAAAAATGGTAGCATTGTCTATAAATTTATTACTTTGGAATACCATACGGCATATTTTGTTAAAAGTGAACAAAAAGGTAAAACGTGATCAGTATGCTGGAGTTTATCTGAGACAACGTGGGGCCAAATGACATACAAATTTAAAAGTAAGAAATATTTTATTTGACAAAAGTACAAAATTGTACGGCCACGGCTTGACAAAGAATGGGACTGCCGAGAAACATAATTGGCAAGTCCCTAGTATATATAATTAAACCTTATAGTCCATTCCTTATTCCTTATTTCCACATTATTGTCCATTCCTTATTCCTTATTTCCACATTATCGTCCATTCCTTATTCCTTATTTCCACATTATTCTTATTCCTTATTTCCACCTTATTGTTATTCCTTATAATGTCATTTCCTTATATATCAATATAATATCCTTATTAACATTATTGCTTCCAAAATATATCGGATGCTGGCCCTGGGAAACAGAAGCTCAGCGGATACATAATTCCATTATAAGAAGCATAATATATTTGTAGATGTTGTGTCGCTATTTTCGCCATTAAATGGTCGGAGTCTTTGTCTGAAGCCGTGACGAAGGATTGGGATTACAATGGTCGGAGTCTTTGTCTGAAGCCGTGACGAAGGATTGGGATTACAATCGGAATAAGCTACCAGTCATTTCAACCTGAAAAATAGAACAAAAACAGCAGAAAAACGAACAACATGATATAACATAATATAACATTTAACACATGTATATTAACTACATTTTAGGAGTATATATGTCTTTAATCTAAGTGGTGGGTGGGTGGGTAACTTTTGAAACAAACATTAGTTAATTCATACGGAACCCAATTTTTTGCGTCTTCCCTCTGCTGTATCGTACGTGGTAAAGAAAGAATGATGACGTCACAGTTATCAAGGTTAAAATAATTAACGTGACTCATAATACATAACAAGTTCCACCACGTGTTCAAAGCGGGACAACTCCCAAAACGTAAGCCCACTTTCCTCCGATAACCGGATTTATTCTTCATAGGAATAAATCTTATTATGTTTATTGAATTTGGAGTAGACTTTTTCAACAAATTGTCGGCATTCCTATGGGAACAAACTGTAAGCCTATCCTCGCCGATCTTTTCTTATGTTCACATGAATAAAGACAACAGTAATATACCGCTGTTCGAAAGTCATAAATCGATTGAGAGAAAACAAATCCAGGTTACGAACTTGAACCGAGGGAAACACATCAACTATTAGAGGGAAACAACGAAACAACAGAAACACTGAAGTGCAAAAAACACAAACGACAATGCAACACACAGAGCAACGAACTATAAGATAAACTGTCATTTTTCTGACTTGGTACAGGACATTAAAATAAAATGGTGGGTTAAACCTAGTTTTGTCCCTAGCCAAACCTCGCTCTTTTAATGGCAATGTTAAATATAACACTAAAATGACAACATTACATGACAGGACTGCAGTACAAATAAATGCAAGAACATGCAGGACAGAGGAATACACAAATAAAAATTACAATAGTACATTTCGACATGCTAATAGTTATCAAAGGTACCAGGATTATAATTGAATACGCCATACGCGCGTTTCGTATACATAAGACTTATCAGTGACGCTCAAATCAAAATAGCAAGAAAGTCAAACAAGTACAAAGTCGAAGATCATTGATGATCCAAAATTCCAAAAAGTTGTGTCAAATACGGACAAGGTAATCAATCTATGCCTGGGATTAGAACATTCTCAGTATTTAGAATAATTCATACTTTTGAATCGGAGTTCCTGCAGACACTTGTCAAAAATAAGAAGATCAAAGAAGCCAGGTTATTTAATTTCGCATTCATATATATTGATGAGTTTTTTTCCATTAACAATCCGAGTTCCATTGATATATCCCGCAGAACATGAAATTAAATAAAAAAACAGACACGGATTCCTCCACCTCATTGTTAGACGTGTACCTGGAATTTGACATGCACAAACATCTCAGTACCATAATCTATGACAAACGACAATCATAATTTTAACTTATCAATTTTACCCATCTTAGTAGCAATTTACCAATTTCTCCTGCATATGGAATATACATTTCCAAACTTATTCTGTCATCAAGAGTATGAAGCTCCTATTCAGACTTTGCTAAACGTCACCAGTGCCTGAGCAGATAGTTTATAAACCAGGGGTATGTCAAAGAACGTCTCGTCATTTTTCTGAAAAAGTTCATGTGAAGGTACCAAGACCTTGTTGATAAATATTCCGTATCAACTTTTCAAGTAATACACGATGGTCTTGAAGTATAGATTCTGGGTACTGACGTTGTTTATCATTTTAATATAAACGTCTCATAGTATTCTTTTATTTTTCTTTATTAATATTACTTTTACTGTGTAGTCTGCACTATTATTGTATTATAATTGTATACTAATTTTTCTGTAAATATGTATGTTTATGAGAATAAAATATTCATAAACATTCGTATTCTTTTTTGGTGATGTCCATTTGACGTGACTCTGTACTTATACATCCCATCATTGTGTTATTGTTCTAAGATATTTTTTGTATTCTTGTCTTTCGTGTTTGCTTATGCGCTTGTCTATGTGCCTTTTTCTGCTTTTATACATATTTGTTTATTCTTATAGTGATTAAGATTAAAACACAACGTTGACTGCGGTTCCCCTATTTTTGACATTTTTAACATATTATGTCTGTTTATTTTATTCAAACATCGTTGTCAATATAAGGGAATTTGATGCGACTGTCATACAAGTGAGAGGTTTAGCTAGCTATAAAACCAGGTTTTAATCCACCAATTTCTATATGAGAAAATACCTTTACCAAGTCAGGAATATAACAGTTGTTATCCATTCGTTTGATTTGTTTGAGCTTTCCATTTTTGCCATTTGATTAGGGACTTTCCGTTTGAATTTTCCTCGGAGGTCATTTTTTTTTCGTGATTTTACTTTTTTATATCATGGGTATGAAATCCACAGAAATATGACATAGTTTGTGTTTGTGTTTCAATAAATGAATCCAAGAAATTCTACCCAGTCCTGTTTTAGATGAAATACGACATGCACATATCTTTTAGTAATATTGGTAATGTACAGTATCTATTATGAATTATCATATACTTAGACTAATAAACATAGGATTTTTACTGTATGATAATAACATTAAATTAACTTAAATTCCATATTTTTCGAATTATTGCTTAGCGGGCTGATATGAAAAGTTTATCACATGCTTCGAGTAATATCACATGCCTTTCCGTAACGTTATTAAATTTTTGTCGTTTCGTCCATCCATATTTAAAAGTTTTTTTTCTCTGTTTAGGCATCTGATAGAAAGATTTCATATCGAATGTACTAAAGGAGTAGGTCCGGTAAGGACCGATTTTGGCCTCAAATTTCAGGTTCATCTGACGAAAGATTTTGACCAATTTTTAATCACTTAAGTTTCTATTTTATTTGAATTAATTAGTTTATGGGGAAAATTTTAACTGATTTAGTCATTAAAAACGATCCGATTCAAGCTCAAATATGAAAAATCTACCAAACATGCCGAAAAATGTCACTTTTCAGATGTTTTTTGTCAAAAATGAAAGTGGCCGCATCCGTGTTCATCCTCAACCTTTATATATGTTATGTATTATCATAAAATACAACTTACATTTCAATATTAAGGATGAACACGAATGCGGCCACTTTCATTTTACACGAAAACCGTCTAAAATTTAACTAAAATGCTAGAATTGTGACGATTTCAGTTTAGCATGACTTTATGGTGCTAGTACCCGATAAATATGCATTATTATGTCAAAAACAGCCCATATTTATGTAGCAGAAGCATTTTACTGTATAATGAACAACTAAACGTTTACATTTTAACAATTTTGTAAAACTGTTATATTTTGGGGCCAAAAAGGGGTCTTACTGGACCTACTCCTTTGGGGTCCGACGTCCGTGAACTTTTCACTCTTTGAACTTCTATTTGGGAACCACATAAAAAGATCAGTATATGAATCTGTTATTTTTCTCCATTATATGATAAAAATATCATAATATGTCATTTTTTATATCGCATTTATTATCAGACCTCTGTCAATATCAGCCCTCGAGCCATACGACTCTTGGGCTGATATAAAACCTAGGGCTGATAATACATGCGATATGAAAAATGCCATGTAATAATCTGATATTATCACATGGCAAAATTTATCATCTAAAGAGAATATATCACAAACAGAGCCATTTTGTTCTGAATGTGGAAAAATAATTTCCCATAAACCATACCTATCATATTATATAACAGGTCTCATCGAATAGTTCGCATGATATATTAAGAGGGATGAAATGAATTTTGAATTGAAAACCTACATTTCATTGGTTTTTTTTACCTTCAATCCATTTTTAAATAGCCTTTCACATTACTAAAATTTCATAAAAAAATGTATTCTTTTGTCTCATTTAATCCTGGTACCTTTGATAACTATTAATTGGATATTATCACTAGTAATTCTGTGAAGTCGAAACTTTGTCTTTAAGTATTAACTGTTAATTACCATTCATCACTATATTAAAACACAATGATGTCCAGCAATGATTATTAATATCTGCAGTTGTACAGAAAAAAAATATCGGTCAAGAGTTTGATTCAAAATTGACGGAATGATGGACATACATGGGTTTAACTTTGTGTCAATGATAATTAGTTGCAGCGACACGATTCAAAAGATCATAATGTTAAAAGGACAAATTTTCATATATGTTCTCTAATGAATAAAAACATTTGTGTACAGGGTTGGTGCTATATTTTGCAAACAAAAAGACTGTATGTTTTATTGTAAAAATCTAGATAGTAAGCCGACAGGGATGAAGGAAGAACAGTTTGAACGGTCACCCGAAATGAATATATATGAGACCCCAGATTAAACGATTGGATGTGTCTGCTTATGTTACAACACAGGGTAGTGGACAGGTAGGGTTTTTTTTTTTACATTAACTAGGCCGTTAGGTTTTCTTGATTGAATTGTTTTCCATTTGTCATTTCGGGAATTTTGTAGCTGACTATGCGGTATGGGCTTTGTTCATTGTTGAAAGCAAAGGTGATCTTTAGCTATAAATTTATGTGTCATTGGGTCTCTTGTGGGGAGTCGTCTAAATTGGAATCATACGAATTTTTTTTTATTGATAGAATCTTAGAGAGAAACAAGGACATATTGCTTTATCTTTAAGTTTCCTAATTAGAAACATATTCGTTATCAGGTGTGAAACAGATATTCCAAAACGATCATCCAACTCTTGGTGGCGTCCATAAAACTTGCGAAGGAAGGATTTCAACTTCACCACTCGGAACTCTTGGTTTAATACTCTATCAAGGAAATCTGGACTCAGTAATATACCGATGTTATGTACCCAATACAGTGATGGAAGACACACTTATTCATCTTCGGTTAGATTACAAACGAACACAAAACTAACCTATGATTAAACAAGATTTCCTCTTCAGTATGTGTTGTGTTGAGTTTCTAAGTTAATTGTCAGTACCTAATTCATTTAGCAAGCAGTTTCTGTAATGAGATTTACAAATAAAAACGATGTTGTTTAAAGATAACAAATATTTGGCGTGAGCGTTCCTGGTGAGGGTAAATCCAGATTTGCGCTTCAAGCTCATATTCATTTCAGTATTTTTATCTCGCAAAGAATTTAAGAGATTTTACATTGGTAAACTCCTGTTGCCGTTATATAAATTTACATTTCTCTACAGATGTTTTGAAACGTGAAATAAGACATCTCAATTCAAGCTTTTAAAACAACTGGGGCCTCGTCTTAATGTCGTACCTTTCCGACATCATGTCACATAAGTAGTCCCATGGTCAGCAAAAGGTTGCAGTCAGTACTATGGTAATACAAAGGGTATCAACACAATTACTGAACTCCAAAGTAGATTCAAAAGAGGAAGTCCACAATACCTGACAAAATCAAGCACTACACTATATCAACCAGCGAAACGTATGTAAAACAACTGCATATCGATTCCTGACTTGGTAAAGCTGTACAGGCATTTTATGAAGAAAATGGTGGTTTAAACCTAGTTTTATAGCTAGACCTTCCTCTTGTATGACGGTTGTTCATACTTTCGTTATATTACAAATAGGGTAATAGATGTTACAAATTAAAAAATTTTGTTAAACAGCATCAAAATAACTATACCACTTAAAATTAATTATAGGTTGTGTATTTCTGTTCTAATGTGTGTGTGTTTTTTTAAACGATTTATGCTTCTTAATTATAGCGCATTTATGAAACGAATAGAAAAACCTTGTAATCCATAAGTTTTAGATGTTTCGGTATACTTCAGTCACAAAGTTTATTTAATTTTGGTTTTCGGTCTTTACATAAAAAAAATGACTTTGCAAGCAAATTCTTTTATCAGTGTTTTGCACTAAATAATGTTCATGCAAGAAAAAGCCTTATACTATTTAAAGCTAATAATTTCTTTATATTAGCCTCAAAGATGTTACAAGGCAAAATGTCTGTCCCTATCCAATATACCCTCATTGTCCAGTGGCAGTCCAAATTTCTCCGACCATCATCCCAGATGACTTCTATTATTACAAGACCTACTTGTTGTATTTATTTTTAACTTGTTTTCGTCCTCAACATTTATGAAATTTATTTGCCACTGGACGTTAAGCAACCAACAATCTGAGTAAATCAATCGTTATTGTATCTTAAAAGCGTTGTTTTTAATATTTTTAATATTTTTAAATAGAAATGTTTTATACGGGTCTATAAACTTTAATGACAGCATATATATTTTCTATAACTGTAAGGTGACCAAGAGTTGTGTTTTGGGCCTTGTCTAGGATAGACGCCGTAAACAAATAAAGAATCTTCTATTGTGATAAAAAATAAAATAAAAGAGTAATAAATCACATTTTCAATGCTAAAACATACAGTTTTTCGCCTTTTTATGTAAAAATAATTATAAAACACTTAAATTGATGTAGAAGGTCATTCATCAATCAGTACTAATATGTTTTTGAAACTGCTTAATTGTGGTAATCATTCAACACTAATGTGTTTTAGAAGCAGCTTAATTGATGGTAATTATAGACAAGTACATCATAATAACAGCAGCAGTAAATTTAGATGTTATTAAGACTGTGTGATGTTTATTTGTTCTACACGTCAAATAGTTTGGAATGATTCTTGTATGTCTTTTCCATGTGTTTATAGAACAATAATGTAAATTCTTTATTAGCTAACTTATAAAACACAGACCGCCAATGTAGATGTAGTGAAAAAGTAAACATTGTATTCTAAGGATTTTGTTTTTCCACGTGTCGCATGGAATACAAAAACATAACTATCGTTAAAAAGCCAGTTGAGGAATCAATTACACAGGTTGAAGAATGTTTCTTATGTCATATGGTGTATATTCTAGCCATTTGATCTCCTTGCCTATAGTATTGTGTATTCAATTCCCAGTTAAAGCAACAATATATAGAGTTGTTTTGTTGTTTTTTCCCTATACCACGTTCCTATCATTACACAATTTGTACATTTTCATTTAATAGTGATGACAAATACAAGACTCCAGGGTTTTAATTATGAAAGCATATGGATGGCACAATTAAATTTTCATTGTTTGGTTTAAAATTGGTTACATGTGGGGACTATAATGATGGTTTGATGTATTCATTTCTGAAGTGAAAGCAGTTCGTTATGAATTCCAACTCAAAAGTATGATCATTTAACAAACGCCGTTAATGTTAGCATATATTTCTGTCCGAGAGTTTCTTAAACGGATATATTTTGTTCATAAATATGCCAATATCGTAACAATTTGCTATATTTGTATGTATTTCATTTTAATGTGAATGGTTCATCTTTAAACGGAGTTTAACCAGTAAACAAAACAAAAAGCATTCCGGGCCCAAATAATAGAATTTTGATATCGTATTTAACAAAATTAAGACGTTGACACAATAAAAATATGTTATTTAGAATAGAAGTGTTTATAACAATGATAAAAAGAATCTATTAATATTTAACAATCTTTACTTAAGAAAAACAGAAACACAGTTTCTTCAAAGGTTCAATACATCGAGACAATAGAATCCCAGGAATTGTTTTTAATTTTGTATTATCAAAGAATTATTGAGATTCATTTATACTGAGGAGTAAGTTTATCTCGTGAAGCTGCTGTCGGTTTTGGGAATGGGACATGGTTTAACAGAATCACATTGTTCCATTTCTAATTTTGACTTTTGATTAGGGACTTTCCCATTTGAATTTTCCTCGAAGTTCAGTATTTTTTGTGATTTAACTTTTTTCCATTGATATATAGCGCAGTAAGAAATTGTCGGGTAAATCCCTGATGTGTGCTAGGTAAGGGATTAGTTAAGAATACTTTAGAATATGTTGTAACAATAGAAGCAACAAAAACAATTTTTTTAAGTTAGCTCTTCAAAAAAAACTAAGGGGTCTCGGTGGCCAAGTGGTCTAAGTAGTTACTACTGTAACCACTAGCCAGTCAACACTAAGGTTGTTAGTTCGAACGCCGCGTGTGCTGGTGCACTCGACTGATGCAATCTTAATTGATTATAGGATTGTCAGTTTTCCTATCGACGGTCGGTGGTTTTCTCTGGCTTCCTCCACCAATAAAAACTGACCGCCACGAAATATTTCCGTGGAGATTTAAACCAACTAAAAGCGTTCTCATACGTGTATCATGATATTGATTCTTGTAGAAAATACTACAGATGAAAAATAATCATAATTGGCTGTCAACTAAGGAAAACGGTTTGACATAATAAGCTTGTACAATTTTTTGTTTGTAACCGTTTTTGCAGCTTTAGATTCAAAACGAAAATTGATATGCTCAAAGAGCTGACTATGTGTGTCAATTTTATTTTGTACAGACGGTCAAAATATGTATTGATTAAAAGAAGAGGCGGGATAGATGCAATAAATTGATATCTCATCTAGCAAATGAAATTAAAAAAAATCTGTTCTTACAAAGTTAAAACATTTATTGAAGGTATGAGTACGATAATGAAATATAATGACTTTTGTGCAGAAATGTTATTTTTTGTATGTCGCTGTGACGTTACAAGCATGACATTATGATATCGGAGTAACAAGATTATTTTTTTGTATATTTTTTGGTAATATAAAAAATTAGCCGAACTCGCATTTTCATGTTTGCATATGAAATAGTGGCGTAATATTTCAAAAGAAAAAAAAATGATAGTTTTTGAATGAAATTCTTCAATGCAAAAATTAAGTTTGTAAGACCTATGAACCACACCAACAAGCGACAACCACTGAACAACAGGCTACTGACTTAGGACAGAGCCATAGAAATGCAGCAATATAACAGGTCATTACTATGACCCGGGACTGTAGTGTAACATTATAAATATGAGTTTGTAAATACGACGACGAGAGTTGTTTTCGATTTGAATTTATAAAGGCAACAGTAGTATACCGCTGTTCAAAACTCGTAAATCGATCGAAAAAAAACTCGGGGTAACAAACTTAAACTGAGGGAATCCCATTAAATATAAGAGGAGAACAACGGATTAAGCATTAGACAAAATCCTGTGAGAATAACATACATAACATCAAAACCAAATACATGAATTTGAGATAGAAAAATACCGTGACACGTCTTATAGTAATGTGAGTTTTTGTCCTCCAATCCTCAACAAATAAATGTTCGCAGGAAAATTAAGATCAGAGAGATTTGGAGAATATATGCGTCAAGAAAATACTTTAAAAAATTTTTAAAAGCCGTAATAGCTTCTAAATTTTTATGAATAATTTACAATCTGATTTCATGGTTACTATGCCAGATAAAGTTGACTAATTATTTTGATTAGAAAAAGAAAATTCATTGTGTGTCTTTAAACAACTTAAGAAGCACTCAGATGAAACCTAGTAAAGATCCGAGTGAGTTTTGAAAATATACTATGCTTCAAAAAGAAAGAAATTCATCATAATTTGTCGAACAAAACATTAAACTTGCGATACAAGATTTTTAAATCCAGAAAGTATAGCTTAAATATTCAGGATGTTTTTCACTTCAAAATTTAATCATCAAGTTAGTTCTTTAGTTACAATAAGCTATGTAAACAGTAAAATCACAAAAATACTTAATTCCGAGGTTAATTTAAAATGGAAAATCCATAACCAAATGAGTCAAAAGCTTCACCCGGAGTAAAAACAGTAAATATTGTAAAATGATTTGTGTATTGTTTTAGAAATGATTGAGGGATTGCTGTTTGCTTAACGTCCAAAGACAAATTATTTTGATTAGAAAGTGAGAGATTCTTTGTGTTTTTAAACTCATCATCTAGCAAAAGTCTTTATACATAATAAGGGTCACTGAGCTATGAATAAAATGTGCTTCAAAAAGATTTTGAATTGACAATAAATTGTATAACAATGTTCATAAATACAAAATGTATCCTCATTTTTTTTAAAGAAAACTTTGAAATCTGATATCATTTTTACCATTCGAGATGATTACCAAGTGTCGTTCATGCATTTCAGTATAATTAGTTATCAAAGATACCAGGTTCATAATTAATACGCCAGACGCGCGTTTCGTCTACATTAGGCTCATCAGTGACGCTCAGATCAAAATGGTTAGAAACCCGAACAAGTATAAAGTTGAAGAGCATTGAGGACGCAAACAGTAAATTTTAAAAAAAAAAGGCCATATAATTGATATTCATGTCAACACAGAAGTGCTGACGAAACGTCAAACACCAGCAGTGGCATCGACCCAGTTGTGTAAATAGCTGATGACCCAAAAATTCAAAAAAAATAATATGCCAATTACGGCTATGGTAATCTATGCCTGGGACATAAATGTTGGCAGATATTAACAAGATAGAACATTCTTAAAATCAGTTATTTACGAGTTGTAATCCAAGAAAGGTAACACAGAGAGGAAAATAAATTTTAAAATTATCTGTATATTGTTGTTGAAATTATTGTTTAATTGTTGTCCAGTGACATATTATTTTGATTAGAAAAAGACAGATTTTGTTTATACTAAACACTTCAAACAAATGGTCTCCTAAATACTTAAGATAAATTAATAAAAGAATAAACTATGCTTCAAATAGAACTTAATTCACAATTGTACAACATAAAATCATAAAAAAAAACCCGCAGAAAATATGTTATTGATTGTAAATAGTTATCAAAGGTACCAAGCTTATAATTATTGAAGCTTCATAAAAATTGAAATCTAAAATTGTTGGTACCCTACAAGATAATTTTGTCAAGAAGTCTAAACCATGTTTGATTTATTTGCAGCAAAATTAACAAGGTATAAAAGTCAGTTATAAGCCAACAAATGCAACTCAAAGACCATAAAGTAAATATTGCAAAAGGGATATTCTGAGTCTTTTTTTTTTACTTTTGTTAATTTGTGTGTGTGTGTGTGTGTGTGTTTTGTGCCAATAACACAATTCATGCCTTTTCCAACTTTATAGTACAAAGTGTTTATGTTGTACATTTCTACTATTATTAATGATTAGCAGGGTTCAGTGCATGCGAAAATAATAACCCCTTTCCTCAGTACACATAGTCTTTACGTGTCAGTCAGATAACTCTGTAAAATCAGCTAAACGTTTTAATTACGCTGTGTTGTTAAGGGAATATTAAGCTTCTCAATGACCAAAATTAGTGTTTGTCAAACTGCTATATAACCAGTGTAATTTTTCTGATAAAATGGTTGGTTAAAAGTTTTTGATTTTTTTATATTTTTGTTAAGTAAATACTTTGTCAAAATTTAAGAAAAATTAAACGAGCCAAATAAATTTTAGTCAAGGTGTTGGGTACCACTTAATAGTTTTTGTCTAAATCAAGAATCGGGTTTCTCATGTTATTTGTATACATCATTTGTTCATACCGATGTCCTTTATATTGATTAGAAATAGAGAGATTTTACACACATTGTACTATCAAGTTGGAAAAGGCATGACTTGGGTTATTGGAACAAAACACACACACACACAAAATTGAGGGCCTCAGGGAAGATTAGTTTATTGTAAGTAACTGAGTTTAGTTTACCCTCTTTAGATAAAGAATGTATTATTATTAATAATATTATTATTATAACTTGCTATGGAGAATGGGGTTATCTCATTGTTGCATATTATACCATTAAAATTGTAGCTTTCATCTACTTCATTTAGTATTTGGTGTATATTTGTCACATATGCAATTTCATTATCACCTCTTATGCTAGCAAACCTGACCCAACGTAAGATAATAATTACACTTTAAAAAGAAGACAAAGCCGAAATCGTATTTGAATAATTTTGAAACTATAATAGATAAAGAGAAACTTTTCATAACAAAATTACCAGCAGGACAATATCTATAAAATGACCATTTAAGGCTATTGTGTAAAGGTAAATTACAGGTGCATATCATTTTTACTTATCATTATAGCCAGTTGTACATATGTTATGAATTGTTAGTTATAACATGTGAATAACGAACATATGTGTTAGGACTGTTCATTTGAATGTGAATGATATGATTCTGGACCGTTATATGTCCTTCTACATTTTCAATGGATGCAGCTGAGAAGGATAACTTGACGTTTGGCATATCTAAGTACTTAGTACGTAACTACTAGATTTCATCTAGGGGAGGAATAGCAGCCGTAAAATTGCGATTGCCATTTACCATTGTCAATTGATTTGCCTTAATACTCTGTGATTAGCCAAACATACTTGAATTTCTGCGGTTTTGAGCCAGATGAAAACAACAACAATCTACTGCAGGGGTCAACAGTTACTGTTATACTCATGTTATATATTATTAACAATTCATAACATCTGTACAACTGGCCCAGGAAACAGGTTTATAATGATAAATGAAAATTAACATTTACCTGTACACAATCGGCGCAAATAAAATAATCTAATCGGCGTAAATGAAAGATAGAAAATTTTTGAAATCGGTGCAAATGAATATGGAAAAAAAAAAGAAATATCAAAGGCAACAGATATAGAATGAAATTCAAAACAGTGTGGCTGTGGCCATTGATTGACACATTAAATTCATCCATTGACTGGGACAATTTACGTGAACGTTTGTCTGTAACGACCGCTGTTCACGACGTACCTACGATAGACATTTAAACTGTGGGGTCACCAAAGGTTTCTTAACGCCTTTAATTATAAAATAATTCGAAAAATTAATCAGGAATAACCTTTATGTTTTGATTTATATAATTGATATAAATCAAAACATCGTCTTATTTCTGATTAATTTTTCGAATTACTTTATTAAGGTGTTGAGAACCTTTGGTGACCCCATAGTTTAAGTGTCTTTAAAAAGTACATAGTGAGCAGTGGTCGTTACATACAAACGTTCACCTAAATTGTCCCAGTCAATGGATGAATTTAATGTGTCAATCAATGACCACAGCCACACTGTTTTGAATTTCATTCTACATGGAATTTCTTGAGAAATACCAAAACAATCTGAATCTAAATCTGAATTATCCTATCGTAATTCTGATTTTAATAATAATAATAAAAAACAATACAAATCAGGTGTTTCCAGGCAAACTTAATGAAGCACAAGTTATATATCTGCATAAGAATCAAACATAAGAGGAAACCATAGACATGTAAATGAAGGCAACAGTAGTATACCGCTGTTCAAAATTATTCATAAATCGATTGAGAAAAAAATCCGGGTTACAAACTAAAACTGAGGGAAAACATCAAATATAAGAGGAGAACTACGAAACAACAGAAACATAACACGAAAATGTAACAAACACAGAAACTAACTATAATATAACAATGGCCATTTTTCTGACTTAGTACAGGACATTTAAAGAAAAAAGTGGTTGGTTAAACCTGGATTTGTGGCTAGCCAAACCTAGCACTTTTATTGCAATGTTAAATATAACACTACAATGAAACCATTGCATGACAGGAATATACATTTCAACAACAAAACAACAGAAACACTGAAGTGAACAAAAAACAAACGACAATGCAATACACACAGAAACAAACTATACGATAACAATTGCCATTTTCCTGACTTGGTACATGACATTTTTTTCAGAAAAAATGGTGGGTTGAACCTGGTGTTGTGGCTAGCCAAGCCTCCCGCTTTTATGGAAATGTTAAATATAACATTAATGTGACAACATTACATGACAGGTCTACAATATAAATAAATGGGAGAACATATAGGACAGAGAAACACACGCATAATAGCTATCAAAAGGTACCAGTTTTATAATTTAATACGCCAGACGCGCGTTTCGTCCACACAAGACTAACCAGTGACGCTCAGATAAAAAAAAGTTCGAAAATCAAAACAAGTACGTATAACCAATGATTTCAAAAATGCTTGAGAGGTCTATCGAAAATAAACTTGTTGAATATTTTAACTATTTTTCCCTATTTTTCTGTCAGCGTACGGATGTCAAACAGTTTTATTAAAATAAGTGATGACTTTAAAAAGGCTTAAGATCAAAATTAATATATAGCAGATATATTAATGAACTTACCTACCACATGGCCTCTTTGTACTAAAAATAAAAATCCTATGGTTCCTTTTCTTCTTCTCTTAAACTTTCAGAAAGTTGTTTAACCAAAAGAAAACAATGTACTGAAGTAGGTTCTAATTCATCCTGACAATCAATGTTTAAAGGGCCGACATTCATAAAAAAAACCAACATTCATGACATTTTCTACTTTTTTTTTATAAAAGTGAAGTCTATTATTTTGAAAATGACAACACCATTTTATACGCAGATAATGACATAGATAAATTAATAAATTCTCTAGAAAATAAAAGCAAAATTTTGATTATTTCTTCTTCATTAAATAAAATGTTAGTAAAAAACTAAAGACAAAAACTAATATATATTTAGAAATACAATGCGAAAATGAGGTTAACTTTTTAGAAGTAACAACAGGCTTTGAACATGTCTCTATAATACATATATAAAAAAGCTAAATGTATTTAAGGAATTAGGAACCATATGACAAAACTTGAATTTTTAACAACTTATTATTCTTTCAAACAGATTGAGCAAATTTAAGAGAGCGATCTAAGATTTATTTATGAAGACTATTCAACAAGTTATTAAGATCTATTGTGCAAAATCAGATGTACCATCTTTAAGAATTAGGAGAATGTGAATTGAAGTTTTCAACATTAATAATAAAGAATATCTTGTTTATCTTCATGACGTTGTGTCGTTTGTTTTCTCTTATTTTTTAGTGTAAATTCACATTGCGATAAGACGTGTCACGGTACTTGTCTATCCCAAATTCATGTATTTGGTTTTGATGTTATATATATATGTTATATTTGTTATTTTCGTGGGATTTTGTCTATGTGTGTTACATTTTAGTGTTATGTCGTTGTTCTTCTCTTATATTTAATGCGTTTCCCTCGGTTTTAGTTTGTTACCCCGATTTTGTTTTTTGTCCATGGATTTATGAGTTTTGAACAGCGGTATACTACTGTTGCCTTTATTTAAATGCGTCAAAAACATTAAAAGACTTTCGCGGAATTTTATTTTATTTTTATTTTGTTGATTTCTCCGATCTCTTGTGCATTACTTCTTTTTATTATGCATCCGAATTAGCATAAGTTATTTTGTCTTTTTTAACTGCAATTTAAAAATAAAATAAAATCAGCAAATGGTTTACAAATAGGTTCCAATACATGTGGATTTACGTGGGAAGTATATTGTAACAGCCATTATTATGTATATCTCTGAGTCTGCGCTAAGTATAGATATATGGAGAATTTTATCACGGTGTTGTTTACAAAGCGAAAGAAGCACGTCATATTAGAATGTGATTTATCATGCTGCTATAATAATATATGATACAAACCTTTGTTATGTACTACTTTTGAATATATTATATAGATTAGATGTCTTTAAAAATCCTACTTCCGGTAGATCCAACATTGCGGACATTGTACTAAAATAAGCTTATTTTTATGGAGGGTGATTGAAATGTGTTTTGACGTATTGCTTCTTTCATTAAATTGCACAAGAACCTTTCTTTGATACTGCTAGTGGATACACTACATAAGTCATATATCTTTTAAATCCTTACTTCCGGTAATATTCAAAAATGACGGACATATAAATATAATTATTTTATTTTGATATTCAACTTTTTTTCAAAATGTAAAGTAAATGTTTTTAATATGGCGTAAATTTCAAAGATGAGTCATCAGTCCATTTCTTCGATGTAGAGTTTTTGATAGATTGATTAAAATAAAATCACTTAAGTACTAAAACATCTTTAAAATTACTGATTCATGGCCGCAAATATATGTTTATTCACAATCGGAGAGCTGATTCTCCTCTTTTACAAAGACCGTTGTATTGTTTCTTACATCAATAATGTACAAGCTCTTGATAAGGTGAAGAGGCCTCACAAAGAGTTTTCCAAAAGGGTTCCAATGGAACATATTTTCTCTTCGCAATTCACAAGCGTCTGAACTAGTAAGCATAGGAACCAATTCCAAGCTTGTAACTCATCCACACCCGCCATGGTATATTGCACGTTTTACATGCTGAAAAAACTAGACCGAGTCGTTCAAATAGCCTCATAAGCGTCTGGATTAGTTAGCATAGGAAAAAGTTCCAAGCTTGTTACTCATCCACACCCGCTATGGTAAACTGCACGTTTTATATGCTGAGAAAATCCTAGACCGAGTCGTTCAAATAGCATCAATAAGTCTTTTCTCTTCAAAAAAACATGTTTTCTTGCTTCGTAAACCCCATCTGATAAGTTTGTTCGATCTTACTACAAAACCATTATCGTTTTATCAATGACATTATCAACAAACACTTACGCAAATTGCTTTAGCAGCATTGGTTTGGACAACACCAGTTCAATACTCCAACTACAACTGTACCAATTACAAAGGAGTTTTAAGAAAGTCATTAAAATCAATCAAGTTATGATGTTCAGAGACAGTAAAGATGACAAGGTGTAAGAAGAAAATGTTGATGTCAGGACAGGTTGAAAATGGATGGCTGAGAGAGCTGTTGAAGATGCAGAGAATCAATTATGACATAAAGACATAGTGAGAGTGGTAACATCGTGATGACTTGGTTTTAGCAACATTCAGCAACCATTATGGCAGTCACCAGATTCAAAACAAAGAAGGGAACTTATTCATCAAGAAGTTCGTCGTCAAGAAGATCGCCAAGCAAGAGCCGTCAGTTTGAAACAACAAGGGAAATATATAAAATTAGATATAACAAGACAAAGAAAGAACAGTTAGCATGAGATGTGGAGAATTAGTCAAAGCTCAAACTATAAACAATGAATAGAAGTAACTGGTTTTGCAGGCAAAGTTTTACCATGAGCTGTCAGACCATGAATTTATGAAGTTATTGAACTTACTGATTTAAAGATGATCTCTTACGTAACTCATTCCAAAGCACCCACATACCTTAAAGATTGTAGGCAACATGCAACTGATCTCACATGTGGTAGGTCTGTTACGTTCTTGTATCTAATAGAGTAATGATCTCACATGTGGTAGGTCTGTTACGTTCTTGTATCTAATAGAGTAATGATCTCACATGTGGTAGGTCTGTTACGTTCTTGTATCTAATAGAGTATTGATCTCACATGTGGTAGGTCTGTTACGTTCTTGTATCTAATAGAGTAATGATCTCACATGTGGTAGGTATGTTACGTTCTTGTATCTAATAGAGTATTGATCTCACATGTGGTAGGTCTGTTACGTTCTTGTATCTAATAGAGTAATGATCTCACATGTGGTAGGTCTGTTACGTTCTTGTATCTAATAGAGTAATGATCTCACATGTGGTAGGTATGTTAGTTCTTGTATCTAATAGAGTAATGATCTCACATGTGGTAGGTCTGTTTCGTTCTTGTATCTAATAGAGTAATGATCTCACATGTGGCAGGTCTGTTACGTTCTTTTATCTAATAGAGTAATGATCTCACATGTGGTAGGTCTGTTACGTTCTTGTATCTAATAGAGTAATGATCTCACATGTGGTAGGTCTGTTACGTTCTTGTATCTAATAGAGTAATGATCTCACATGTGGTAGCTCCGTTACGTTCTTGTATCTAAAAGAGTAATGATCTCACATGTGGTAGGTCTGTTACGTTCTTGTATCTAATAGAGTAATGATCTCACATGTGGTAGGTCTGTTACGTTCTTGTATCTAATAGAGTAATGATCTCACATGTGGTAGGTCTGTTACGTTCTTGTATCTAATAGAGTAATGATCTCACATGTGGTAGGTCTGTTACGTTCTTGTATCTAATAGAGTATTGGTCTCACATGTGGTAGGTCTGTTACGTTCTTGTATCTAATAGAGTAATGATCTCACATGTGGTAGGTATGTTACGTTCTTGTATCTAATAGAGTATTGATCTCACATGTGGTAGGTCTGTTACGTTCTTGTATCTAATAGAGTAATGATCTCACATGTGGTAGGTCTGTTACGTTCTTGTATCTAATAGAGTAATGATCTCACATGTGGTAGGTATGTTAGTTCTTGTATCTAATAGAGTAATGATCTCACATGTGGTAGGTCTGTTACGTTCTTGTATCTAATAGAGTAATGATCTCACATGTGGTAGGTCTGTTACGTTCTTGTATCTAATAGAGTAATGATCTCACATGTGGTAGGTCTGTTACGTTCTTTTATCTAATAGAGTAATGATCTCACATGTGGTAGGTCTGTTACGTTCTTGTATCTAATAGAGTAATGATCTCACATGTGGTAGGTCTGTTACGTTCTTTTATCTAATAGAGTATTGATCTCACATGTGGTAGGTCTGTTACGTTCTTGTATCTCACATGTGGTAGGTCTGTTACGTTCTTGTATCTAATAGAGTAAGAGTTTTTTTTAAGTGGATTGAAAAACATGACGTCATACAAATGAAAACGCTACAGTTGAACGTTTTCTGAAAAGTGAACCATCGAAATTCGTATAATATTGTATTAAAATTGATTTGTAAGGTAGGTTTTGTTTTATTTTCTATTCTATTGCATTTTTCGCATATTTACTGATTTCAGCAAGTCGACATGGCGGCTCCTTAGTTACAAAATGTCAACTTTGGATTTGAACGTAGCTTACGAGAAAAACATGTAAATTAAAAATGGCAAATGTTGGGTTTGTGAATTTAAAGAATTAAACAGATTTTTTTTTTCTAGCGGTTATTCACTAAACAATCCATGCAAGCTACAGATTTTATGAATAATTGAGCTTTATCGAACCGGGAGTAAAAAAAGAACAGCCACACACACAGCATACCTACCATCGCCTCAGTTTTTTAATGACCGTATTTGTCCTATTAGAATCGAAATAATTCATGGAAGCCATAGATTGTTGGAAATTTACACATGGCCTGGGCCGTGATATTCGTTAATTTTATCCCTCGCTAACGCTCAGGATAAAATTCGAATATCACGGCCCAGGCCATGTGTAAATTTCGAACAATCTATGGCTTCCATGAATTATTTCTTAAGTTTCACATACTCTGATATTGGGCTGATTTAAGTATGATGTCCGCCATTTTGGATTTTACTGGAAGTGAGACATTTTTTCCAAATGCCTCCCTATCTGAAAAAAAGGAGTAATATTTGAGGAAACTATTTGCCAAATTCCATGCTTGTAACAGGATGTGTACAATTATTTACAAAGCGCAGTACTAAACATCCTCTCTAGACTTTAAACATTAGTCAGAAGTACGTTGTTCATCAATAGAGCCCAATTGATTTTTGGTGTTATTCCATAGTGATAGCACCATGTGTTGTACTTCCCAGGTAAACCAGACTTGTCAATAATGGTCATCCACTTTTCTGCCTGTGATACCACCTCATCTTCATGTACTCTGTCCTTTAAAGAGTCTCTTAACCACTTGACCAATCTTTTAATATGTTTCTCCATGATTGTTGGAATGATCTCTCCTCCGATTCGGATCTTTCTGTCCTGCACCTTTCCTAAGACTTGCACTTTGCCCAGTATATAAGCTCACCCAGGTCTTGCAGTATCCACTTGCCTTCCAGTACTGATTTTGCTGTTATTGTCATGTTATCTATGAATGTTCTTGTCGGTGGTTGACTGGTCCCAGATGACACTACTGGTCCTCCGCCCATCATTTTTGCTTATTTTATTAGTAGATTCATTGCTGCTGAGAATAGAAATACGTATATGGTGCATCTTGTAACAATGTCAACTTATAGTCTTTGTCACGCAGCTGTGTAGTCTGTAAACCTCATTACAATTCAATTCTTTATTTACACCCAGACACAAAATATGTGTTACATGAGGACAAGTTACATATTTCTGATCCATACAATAAAATAGGTTCGACAAGATAATCAAACAATGTAAGTTAATAGGTAAATGTAAATTTCTAATCTTTGTATAAACAGCAAAAAGTGTTTTTTGCGACTGTTCTACAAGCTTTTTCTTCGCACAAACAAATGACCCATTATAATTAAGCAAAATACCAAGATATGTATAGCTATCGATGTACCATCAAGTTCAAAATCAAAATCCATTACAAAGTTGTTGAAATAGTGCTGAAGCATTTATCTAACCTTGATCGGTAAATGGTAGGGATAGTAACGAGTACTCGAGTAAAACGCCCAGTTGTATCGAGTTATGAATACCAAAATGGAACTCGACTAATCGGTTTCATGTTAGAATATTTTTCTAATATACATATATTCTTAGTTTTACTAAAAACTTTTAGGTATGCGACATAAAAATTTTTATTACTCCTCATCCGGAAATAATTCCAATGACAAGCTGTTCGGCATGATTGGAATTCAAAACGTACAGAAGAAGAAGAAGAAGTTTATGGGTTACCGTACATTGCATTATTATTACTTTAATTCACTTCAATGTACACTGGTGGTAAGTGGAGGGTCGTAACGTAAACGTTACGACCATCCGAAAATGGGAAACAACGCTAGGGATGAGGTTTTTTTTCTCCATTTTCGTTCAGTAAAAGGTTTACACAGCTACTTTTGCATATGTACTATTTCTGTACTAAACAATTGTAGTACTGGAAATTTACTTTTAATATTCAGTACTATTTTGTTACTCTAAAATTATTGTAATATTTAAGTATCTGTAATTTGTACTTGAAATGTACTACAGATTTTTGGTTACTGCTGTTACATTTTCAGCATTTTGAAAGTTTTTCTATTTCAAATCTCTTAAAGTTATGATTTTCAAACATGGAATATTGTATTATTTCTGTACCAAAATATTTAGTGCAAATAAAGTACTGTAAAATACAAGTACCTAAATATTACCATAATTTTAAAGTAAAGAAATAGTACTAAATATTAAAAGTAAATTTCCAGCACTGCATATTTTTAGTACAGAAATAGTACCTATGCAAAAGTAGCTGTGTATTTGAGCCAAAACCGCTTATCTCACATACACTTATCGTCAGTGCGTGAAACCAAATTTGATACATAAAATGATTCCAATTTTCGTAAAATAGTAATTTAAAAAATCGAGCATGATGGTCGTAACTTTAAAAGTCAACTATTGTATTTTGGATGATGGTCGTAAAGCTAGGTTAATACTGCCGATCAGATCAACTCGATGAACCCGATTGTCCAAATTACCACGACCAAGCTCAACCAAATTCTTAATCGGGCCTGTTTACGACTTCTACCCGACCGCCATACGACTGTACACGACCTTAATTCGACCATTCACGTCTCCTTAATGACTCCATCACGACTCCATCTCGACAACAAAATGAATACTTATTCGATAATTCCGATCAATTGACGATCTTTACACGATCTTTACTCGACTAGCTAGTCCAAATCAACTATAATTCACGATCTCACCGTCGTAGGGATAATCGGGAATTGGTCGGGTATGCACATTTTTAGTATAAAAACGTCCGATTTTTTATTCCCTGCCGCTTCGGAGTGGGCATTAAGTGTTACCCTTGTCCGTCTGTACGCACGTACGTCCCAACATTACCCTTTATAATGTTATATATGCTAGCTGGGGCATTATTGGTGTCCAATGGACACATTCTCCGTTTATTTGGTTATATTCAGTAGAAGGTCCGTGTAAAATCATACATTTAAAATATCGTACATAGAAATAAAGCAGTTGAATTTGTGGGCAAGGTGGTAAGAGCTCAGAGAGACAGGTTAATAGCTGTGGCGGAGCTTGTAGAGTGCATATAAGACGAAGAAGATGATGTAGACTTTAACAGGCGACAAGAAATCTAGGTGAATCTGTGTGTGCAGTTTGAGAGACTTGCACTAACTCAATAAAGAGGAACCCAATGCTTATAAAAACTTCCTCATAGTGGACAATGATATGAAATGGTAGTTTTATTGCTCTTTTTTAGAGATGACACCACAAAATAAGATTTGTCACTGGATAAGTACTTATGTAAGACAGCAATATACATAAACTTTACCATCCACATTTCATTTCTTTCTTAAAGATAAAAGCGTACTGTTTGTCAAATATAAGTGCATAAGTATGTAATCAGTATTTTTCATAGATTTGATATCCAGTAGTTGAACGGTTAAAGACGTTTATTTTATTTTTACTGTATGGCAACAACCTGTATGTATTTGCCAAAAAATATAGCAAAAAGAGGGCAAAGATGTCACATATTTCCCCAAAATTTGACCCAAAGTAGAATTTCAATCCCTTGGAGTGATACCTTTTCTAAAACATATTACAATTTAACATACCTATTAAGAGATCAAGAGTGTTTTTCTTTCTAACCAAAGTTTGATAAACATTGTTTGCCGTTTGTTATGGTTTTTTTTAAACGTAACAGAAGTAGAAACAAATGCATTGTTTGGTTAGAGGGGATTGAAGTTTTGAGTAATTTTAGACAATGTTTTGAGTTATGACAAGCAAGAACACGTTTAGATAATTGATTTAAATAAATGTTAAATTTAGAAAGAAATACATCGTTTGAACGAACAAAAGACGAACGACAAACTGTAGACGCATTTGCAGCGAGTGTATAATTTGTCAAAGATTATGCAAACTTGCAAAAGTGTCTGTGTTAGAAACAAATGATCAAAATTTGTGCTCGCTGAACAGTTTGTATCTATACTATTAAACGAGAAGACCTCATTTTGTGTGTCTCTTCTCTTCCTTCCACAATAAATCAATCACCATGACTCTGTGTCCTCTAGGTAACATGCATAGTCGCATTTGTCATCCATTCTTACGATTATTCAGATTGAGTTATTTTGGGAGAAAAACGACATTAAGAAGTCCGGATATGATTCCGTCAACAGACTGACTTATAGTCATAGATAAGACTTCCGGTTTGAAACATGCAGAAATACAACCAACCGTATGATAGATAACAAAAATGAAAAATAAATAAGCCAATCAGAGCGTTTAAATACCTCCCTATAGAGGACAATTATTTTTCGCGTTTATCTACATGTAAACTACGATTATACTACTTTAATATAGTCTAAGAGACTCTCTGTATTCTGTCTACCGTTTTCTTTGAAATGTTTACTATTTAAGGGGTCATACCAGTTGCATATATATTAAGATAAGTAAAACAAGAGACACAAGTACAACCAATCGTATGATAGATAACAAAAATGAAAAATAAATGAGCCATTCAGAGCGTTCTCCATATCATGGTGTTTAGATCGCAAGAATCACAACTATTCTACCTCCTTAGAGAGGACAGTTATTTTTCGCGTTTATCTACATGTTAACTACGATTATACTACTTTAATATATAGAGACTCTCTGTATTCTGTCAGGGACTTTCTGTGTTAGTATAGAAAGTCCATGATTTTATCTACTGTTTTCTTTGAAATGTTTACTATTTTTTAAAGGAGTCATACCACTTGCTTGAATATTGAAAAGTAAAACATGCTCAACTTCATCTAACACTACCTCGACCAAAAACTTTAACCTGAAGCGGGACAAACGGACGGACGGACGGCCGACCGAACGAACGCACGGATGCACAGACTAGAAAACATAATGCCCATAAATGGGGCATACAAATATATTGTTGAAAGGGAAAATAGTGATTTGGCAAGAATGAAAGTAAGGTAGAGATTACAGGAAGGCAGGACCTTTTGGGGAGCGTCGGGATCGGGTGTTTTTAAGCTCCTGATTTTGGGATTGATCCTTACGTGATCCGGGAATATATTTTTCGATTTCGGGATTTCGGGATATAAAGTTTCTTTAAATTCTGCATCTTGGGATTTCATGGTTATAAGCCCGGGATTTCGGGATCAGGACCCTTCCGACCATCCCTCAAATTAGCCTTAGTCGGTCTTGGTCATTTATACAAGATTCATATCCTACCATTGGCATGTTTTAAAATAAGGCTCTCAAAAGAAAAAGCACTGATGGATTGTCCTAGAAGCATATTTTATTACACTAATAATGGTCTATATATAAGCAGTTACATTTATTTCATGTTTGAAACGGTGCAAATTTTTAATTTGATTTGACTTTTACCAAAAGTAGCATTGTAGCAAAGGAGAAGAATAATTGTGGTCTGAGGCCAGAAACACGAAATAATTAAATTTAACAGAAAGGAAACAAATATCGGACTTTGGAAAAAGGGAGAGAGCTTTTCATACCTTTTATGAAATTCTCCATACATAATATCTTTGACAAAAAATCATCCTACAATAGTTCACAAGCTGTATATGTCCGCGATTTCGCGGGTGTCTTCTAGTCGTTATTGAAAGAAACTCGCACCAAATAAAAAATATTTGTCTTTCGTCTCATTTTTCTGTGAAATTACTAGGGATCGATGTCAACTCGGTGAAGATTTACTAATCGATTACTCGTTGAATTTACCGACCGATACTTGAGTACTTGCTCGGTAAACATTTACAAAATGGAAACATAAAATTACACCTTTTTATGTTCATGTATTGAGGGTCGTAAAACCCTCTACATTATTACTCAGTGCTAGATAACAGTTACCATAAAATAGCTCATTTACGACATGTACTAATTATGTAAACTAGTATTAATCAAATCAAGTCATTAAGTAATATTTAAAGAAAAAAATATTAATCAAACAACAGTATTTGGGAACCATAGAAAAACACATTTAATGATCAAGAAAGGGGTGAGGATTAAAACTTACTGGTACCATTAATCATTGTTTGAGGGTCGACACAGGGTTCAATGAATTTGTTCCGTTAATTAAAAATATTATCTTGTCAACGTATCTCTGGGAATTAGCGATTTTTATGACATCCCTAGAAATTACGTCAAAAATATAGAAAAGAAGATGTGGTATGATTGCCAATGAGACAACTATCCATAAAAGACCAAAAATGACACAGACATTAACAACTATAGGTCACCGTAACGGCGGCCTTCAACAATGAGCAAAGCCCATCCCGCTTAGTCGGCTATAAAAGGCCCCGATAAATAAAGGCAACAGTAGTATACCGCTGTTCAAAACTCATAAATCTATGGACAAAAAACAAAATCGGAGCCAGTAACAAACTAAAACTGAGGGAAACGCATTAAATATTAGAGGAGAACAACGACACAACATTACTTGAAAATGTAACACACACAGCAACGAACTAAGCATTAGACAACATCCGATGATACTAACCAATATAACATCAAAACCAAATACATGAATTTGGGATAGAAAAGTACCGTGACATGTCTTATAGTAATGTGAATTCACACTCAAAACGAAAACAAACGACACAACGGAAACACAACGTAAAAATGTTACACACACAGAAACGAACTATGATATAACAATGGCCATTTTCCTGACTTGGTACAGGACATTTTTAAAGAAAAAAATGGTGGGTTGAACCTGGTTTTGTGGCATGCCAAACCTCGCACTTTGATGGCATTTTTAAATATAACATTAAAATGACAACATAATAATACAGGACTACAATACAAATAAATAGCAGAACGTATTAATAGGCATAGAAACACATGAATAATAGATAACAAAAGGCATCAGGTTTAAAATTCAATGTAAGACAATGTAAAACAATTCAAACGAGAAAACTAACGGACTTATTTATGTAAAAAAATGAACGAAAAACAAATATGTAACACATAAACAAACGACAATCACTGAATTATAGGCTTCTGACTTGGGCCAGGCAGTTCGAATGAAAGAAATGACTGCAAGGTAACATATAGTTGTTATTGATAATTTCTGTGTCATTTAGTGTTCTGTGAAGAGTTGTCTCATTGGAAATTTTACCACATCTTCTTGTTCTTTTTTTTTATGCTACAGACAGTTCTAGACAAACGAAAAATACGGACAGACAAAACAGAAAATAGCCCATAAAACAGGTAAAATATAATTTTGATGTTCTTATAAATCAACTTTGAAAAATAACTTAGTCATTAGCAGTCTAACAATGAATATTATTGCACAATAACTTTAATATTTGAAAAATTCGCCAGTGCCAAAATTGGAAAAATTATTTTCTTCCCTTCCGGAAGATCTGAGAATATCCCAGGTTTTGTTGGGTTACGTGTTGCTAAGTTTTTTGTTTTCTATGTTATGTGGACTTCTACATTTGTCTTCTCGTCGGTTACCATTTTCTCTATGGCTGTGTCGGTTTGTTTTCGACCTCTGAGTTTGATTGTTCCTTTGGTGTCTTTTGTCTCTTTTAAAATGTAACCTCTCCTTGCAATAGTAAAGACACTTATTGTACATGGAGGATTTTTTGTACAGTTAAAAATAATGATGCCAATATATTTTTTGCCGAAGCAGAGTTATGAGAGTTAATCAGATCTGCACACAGTTTTAGAGAATCGTGTAGCAGTCATGTGTTCTCGTGTATGTCCTAGTAGAGATCGAAGAGTGGTCGAATGTGGTTGCGAAGATATCGGGTATTGGTAGGGTTGGTCTGGGATAAAAGTCGCAGTGTTCTGGAAGCGATCGGGCATTAGTCGAGTTAGTCTAGAAATGATCGAGTACTGATTGGTAAAATTTTGGTATCCCGATCAAACTCGATCTCTACACAATCCTTTCCCGATCAATTCTATCGCTACTCGACTAATTCTCGATCTCTTCTCGAGTGACTTGCTTCTCGATCCTTACTCGAATGTTATTGACATGTCAAAAACTCTCGTCAGTCAGATCGATAATGAGCTAGGTAGACTATCCCGAATATTCTTGTCGATTGAGTCAGTCCAGTCTCCCGATCACGCAATATGTCTTGATCGGGCTTTATCGAGTTGATCTGATCGGCAGTGTGAATCTAGCTTTACCGTAACTTTGAAAGATGACCGTAACTCGAGTATTTAAACGAACTTTTATTAAAGTATTTTAAAAGTAAAAGTAATAAACTCAGATTTCATACTATTATATGGTTTGCTACAAACAATAGTATGTGTAACTCTGATCATGGAGATAATATTTCATATAACCTCCTTGCTCTGATAATGGCATGCAGAAATTACGCTAAAGAATTATGTAGCATACACAGTTCTGATGTATTCCAAACGCCCATAATTTAGGAGTAACAGTCAACTAATCAACTCGCATTAAGCCAAAACGTATGTTAGGGTTGGTATTAATATATATTTTTACTGCACGTTAAGGCATACAATTGTTAAATACACGTGTGTATTCCCTCATATTTGTTTTAAGTTTTTTTTTTTTTATTTACGACTTTTTAGTATCTACAATAATGTCGGTAGATGATTATTGAACGTACAATTTTGAACAATCATCTTAAACTTTTAACCAGCTATTGCAGTTCTTGTTAACCATTGGCTTCAAATATTCGGCTTTTGGTCGTTCATGATGAAATTAAATCCAATTTTGCAATTCGGAATCCTGGAGTTTTTAAGGGCGCATTACGTTTGCGCGCATTTGGGGATTAAAATGTTTTACGTTTGCGCGCAGCTTTTGATAACATTTGATTACATTTATAAGGGTATATAAATATAAATAATATCAAAATATAAATAACTATAATTTTCATAGAAGATATGACTAAAATCATTAACTTTGAAATTTTTTATTTATATATTGTTTATATTGAATTCTAAGACAAAATATAGTGTTCATGATAAATTCCGTTATAACTTAAAATCATTAGTATCTGATAGAATTTAATGCAACCGACTTATCCTGCTTGAATCCCACTTCCACATCCTCGTGGGTGAGTAGGTGACTTAGACTAACAGAAAGGGTACTTTTACTTAAAAATAATTGAATAAATTTATAAATAAATAGATAAATATTACCTGAGCTTACCTGAGTTTTCCTGTCAGATAAAAAGTTGTAATCAAAAGCTGCGCGTAAACGTAATGATTTTTGCGCGCAAATGTAATGGTAATGCGTGCAAACGTAATGCATCGGTTTTTAACGTGTTGTCTTAATTTTTCATCAATTATATAACGAGTGGGAATATTATATCTTTATTGGAAAATTACACCCATAAGGGTCAAGCAATACAAACAAACATTTATACATTTTAAACACAATGCAATATAATGAAATACAATACAATATAATAGAACATATTTTAAGAGTTCAAATTATAAATTGATGTATAAAACACAATCATGAGCTTGTCTGACATGAGTCTGACCCCTCAGTTCTAAAGACTGCTTAATGAAGACTCCAATATGACAAACAAGTTCAGGGATGGGGTTTAGAGTGTGTTTTAGTTTATTAAATGTATCAAGATGTTGAAATAATGGTACATATTCTTTTAGATAAGCAAAAAAATAGAATAATGATATGTTAATGTCACAATAAAATTGTTGATATATATTTAACACTGCTAAAGTCCTATCTTTTAATATTATTCTGGTTACAAGCTAGTCATACATGTATTTGATTCCTTTCTTAAGTTCAGTGTGTATAGCGGATAGCAGTGTAACATAGATAGATATCAACAACCTCCTTCGTTCGAAGCCAACACAAGGTTGATTTCGACCCCATGGATTTTCAGTATTACAAACCCATGACAAGAAATGACTATAGTGTGAAGCTAGCCGGCGTTTATATTCATGAGGAGTGCTGTCGATGTATTGACGATGCATGAGAGCAGTTTTTAAACGGCTGTCAACGCTCGGTGTGCGCACTACAGTTTCTTCATGGTGCTTCCATTCGAATACTGTTTTTACGAAAAATGAGTTAGAATATTCTGTTTTTTTCGGCTCGTTGAGATCTCAAACTCTTTGTGTAGTTTTTGATCTGCATGTTTTTTCACAACATTTCTTGACTGATAATTGTTAAATCGGGCCCTTGGCAGCAATTCAGTGTTCTTTTTTGACGAGCTTTTTTTTAAAATGTCTGGTTCTATAGCACTGAGAAACTAGCCCTTCGGCCACCTCGTACAGAAATATTAGCTTCTGGCTTGAGCGTCTTGCCTGTATGTCTTGTAGTTTCAGTTTGGAGAGCGTGTTTGAGACGCAACCTACTTTGTTGGATTTGTAGTCTCCTGTTATAAATGTTGCAGGTTGTCGCTGTATTCTTTCAAGTTTATTGATGTTTGAAGATGTGTACTGGTCCCATACTATTGACCATATGATATCACTTTATTGACCTGACCATTGAAATATATGCGGTTTTCTTGCATTCCGATGGACAATATCTCAAATTTCTTATCAGGAATCCTAGTATTAATTTTGCCTTCTTGGCTACGTTGGAAATATTGGTAGTCATTTTAGGTCCTCCTTTAGTTTTCTGATTCCTTTAGATTTTATTACAAAATAGTGCATACACAGTTTTAATATATAGTATACATTAACTAAGTGACTCATTTAAGATAATTTTTCATTCAGTTTGTTTTGCAAAGTACAAATATGATAAAATAAAAGATTTTTATTTTTCTTAATCAGGAGCCAAATAAATAAAGATTGTTCGTCCATTTGCTTCTTGTATTAAAACATATCATTAGATGCAGGGGCGGATCCAGCCATTCTAAAAAAAGGGGGTTCCTAACCCAGGATAAAAGAGGTGGGGGTTTCCAACCACATGTCCCCATTCAAATGAATTGATCGTCCAAAAAAAAGAAGATGGGGGCCAATGCATTCAATGAGGAAATGGAAATCATATTCAATTCCATCCTTTAAAATTGGACAAAATCTCTGTTCTAAAGGTATATCTACCAACTTCTATTAGTAATTTGCTATTATCATTTTAGAAATAACACTTTTGTTAAGGTCCAATAGAAGATGTTTTTCTAATTCAAAATTATCTTTAACTTTGTGATATGTTTTTAGTATAGTTGTATGTGTGAGTGTATGCGAGTGGGAGAGAAAGGCTTTTTATTTTTACTTTATGTGATTACATGCTTGTTATGAGCCCTATGATTAGGAAATAAAATATCTTTATCTTATCTTTATCTTTATATTACCATGACTATCTTTATATCTTTATGAGGATTTTACGAATTCCTCTTCTACTTTCTTTTGAAATGAAAAAAAGTAATTTTGTCTTTTACACAGTATTTCGATTTTCCCAGACATGCTGAAAACCAAGTTTACATAATAACACTTTTAATTTACTAAAAAAACAATTAGGAAAGCCTGAGTTTAAGTTTTCATTGTATGCTTTCTTTACCACACTCACTGAAATAGATGCACATTCAAATACACAATTAAAAAGTACATAGAATACGCATACATGTATTATAAAATGACACAATTATTCTACAAGTATTTTTTTAAGTAATAACATTTAAAACGACAACATAGTTTTGTTTGTCTAGACAGTTACTTCAATTTGATTGGTTGTTAGAACAAAAGATCACATTCCAATGTAAAATTATCGATCGCACCTAGGTGTGTTTGACTTTTGAAAATATTTTGGAGTTGTCTCGCTTTCAATATATAACTTGTATTGAATTTGTCCACCGTCATATACACTGTTTTGAAAAATGAATCGCCATAAAATAAATACAAGGGACATGTATGCTATATATTTTTTTAATTTTTAAACGTGTATCATCTAGATGTATTTTATGTTTTACTAATTTAGGAGGATAATTTCTAACAACTCTGTATATAGAAAACTTCTCACCAATGAGGGGTGTCTCATGGTGACAGTATGTATTAATGTAATATATTTTTGTTTAATATTTACAAGTGTGGACACAGATGAGTGTGGATAGTATGTTTGGATGTTTGGATGTTTGACAGTGTCTTATGACAAAAGGAGTTCTATGTTTTTTTCCTATATGGTGTTATTAACTGTCTTGCACGATGACAGAACTGAGCATTAGGAGTGTTATCTATTTAATTTTTTTTATGTGCAAGACGGGCATGGAGGAGACAGTAATAACATTAGTTACCAAATGATTATGATAGAATATGCTCTACATCATTGATTTTGGATACATTTTGTAGCTAGGAGAGCAACACATAATAGGTTCTTTTTCAAATCTTTTTTTTCTAAATGGGAGATGATATCTAGATTTGAGAACATGATATAAGGAGCCTGTAACTTAGTGGTTGTCGTTTGTTTATGTGTTACATATTAGTTTTTTGTTTATTTTTTAACATAAATTAGGCCATTAGTTTTCTCGTTTGAATTGTTTTACATTGTCATTTCGGGGCCTTTTATAGCTGATTATGCGGTATTGGCTTTGCTCATTGTTTATGGCCGTACGGTGACCTGTAGTTGTTAATTTCTGTGTCGATTTGGTCTCTTGTACAGAATTGTCTCATTGGCAATCATACCACGTCTTTTTTTATATGTATTTGCTTACTATTGGTATGGTTCTATTTATATATTTTGTGGTGGATCGTCAGTATCATTAGTAAATTTGTTTGTTAAAATGTCGAATTGTTCCTCAGATTAGAATAGTACATTTATTGGTTTTTATTAATGGCAATGCCTGACATGATGCTTGGGGCTAGATGAACTAGGAAGTAAACTTCTGTGCTGATTTATATCAATTCTTTGATTATATCTCCTCCAAAGCTGGTCGAAGCAAAGACAAATTTTGACCAATATGAAAATGATTTCACCAAAAGAACCTTTGTGATCATGCTTCAAAGACTCATAAGTGCTCCATAAGTAATCTGATAGAATTTCAAGCATGTCAAGCAGATATTATCAACATCTACTTAATTAGACTTAATATGTCTAAATATCTAAAAAGTTATAGTATTCAAAAGGTATTGCAAAATTATTCTTTTCATTTTTTGTTTTGTTAAATGGATACAAATATAAGTGATACATGTACCAATACAATATTTGTTGTGGTATGAAAGTGTAGTATTTAACATTTACTGTAACAATGATAATTCACACAAATTAAGAAATAAACAAATGAATGGAACAGATGCTCTGCAGGGTACAGCTTTATACGACCGCACGATTCCCGAACGGTTGGGGCTAGTATGGACACAACCAATCTAATTAAAAACCGATCTCTCATCGCTCCTGTTTCTGATATGTCGCGTGGGAGATCTAACGAAACCCGCTTTGAGGTCACATGTGAGTGACCTCGTAGGTGTGTCTTTTTCGACCAATGAAATTGAGTCTTCCACGATCTTGGAAGTTTAACGTAAGGCAAAGGGATGTAACTCATTTTATTTACGACGAAATCGTCAGTCAAAATAATTCATAAACTTTTTTGATTGGCTTATTAATAGGTCGTCAACTCATTTGCATATCTTTATAAATTCATAACTTTTAGTTCACTCACATGTGACCTCAAAGCCGGGTTCGTTAGATCTCCCACGCGACATATCAGAAAGAGGAGCGATGAGAGATCGGTTTTTAATTAGATTGGGACACAACATTCAAGCTGGATACAGCTCTGAATTTGGATTGTGATTAAATATTTGACACAGCTTAGGTTTCTGACACAGAATGGATGTGGTTTAATGAACTTAAAATATTTTTTTTTGCTTTTGAGCAATTCACCAAGCTATTGAATATTAATCCTTTCAAAAGAAATATACTTGAAGAAATTTTCTTTTAAATTTCTGAAATCTGAAATGAGAAAAATTGACCCCCATCTCCCCCAATGTTGTTTTACCTCCCCCTTTCCCTTATTCCAAAAATGATCTCTATTTAAATTTCTAATGGAGTTTGCAACAATAACTACTCATTTAAATACATCATAAAATATTAAAATATAAAATGTCATACAGTCATGGTGATGATGCCCCCGCTAGCATATAACGTTATAAAGGGACATAAATCAAGAACTGTAAAAGTGAAGCTGCCAAATATTGAACTGAAACCAAGTTTAGAGGTAATAAGCATTATATACATACACATTTCACTAAATTGAGTTAAGACAAACTTAAGTTAAGAGAACAGAAACTTAATAATTCTTCAATTTTTTCATTTGTAAAAGGGCATAACCCTAGAATGATAATTAAAGTGCTTGTAATTACTGAATGGTTATTAAAGACTGCTTTAATTTATCAGTTGGTAGTAAAGTTAATTTTGCAAATGTATATTGTATATAGCATTGATTTGAGTTGATTCAACTACCATTCTGGACAAAGAAAGATAACTCCAACTTTCAAAGAAGATTTCATAAAGTATTGGTTTAAGGTAATTCAACAACCATTCTAGACAAAGAAAGATAACTCCAATTTATTGTCTTGAATCTACAAAAATGCTTGTTTTGGCCCTTAATTCCTAGACTGTTTGCCCCATAACCCACAAAATATACCCCAACCTTCTACTTATGGTATTAAACATTGTAGTACAATTTCAGAACAATTAAATACTTATACACAACTTTTTGTACTGACACTAGATTAAAGCTTGTTTTGGGCACCTTTGGAACACTTATTCCTACACCTTAGGGACCATAACCCCCAAAACCAATCCCAAGCTTCCTTTTGTGGTTATAAACATTGTGTTATAATTTTATTGATTTCTTTTTACTTATACTAATGTTATTATCCGAAAACCATCCGTCTTCGGACGACGCTGACGACGACGACAGGATACCAATTTACCACCGCAAAATTTATGAAATATAGTTTTAGAAATCGATTAGGCTAGATAGGCCTTATATTTTTTTTAACATAATTGAAGGACCATTTACACTCATGACCAAGTCATCAGTAGGCAGTACAGATGTATTAAAACAACCTAGCATCATATTGCTAGTAGCGGGAGTAGCATTCTCGGGTAAATTTGTTCTTTTTTTATAATATGTTTGGTTCAAATCAAAATAGATTGCGTTTATCTCCCTAATACTTACATTGTACATAGAGGTGATACTACTTTGACAAATCCTTGTGCATGAGAATTGTCGGTCAAATCTTTATTTCACAGAGAATGAATTGCATAACAATGAACTGAGCTCAAAGCAAAGTACTTTAATAATACACTTAGACAAAGAGCTAAATCCAGTGATATACTTTGTCCTTCAGGTCCTTCATGAACATCCATCGACCAAAACCATATCTCAAGAACATTCCATACTACATGGTTGGATTCAGAAGTCCTTAAAAAGACATGATTTTTTTTTTTTATCGTATTTTAAGTATATATGCACAGGTCAAAACTTTCTTGTGGTAAAATCATTCAGTATCTAGCAACTATCAATTTGCTTCATGCACATATTGATATAGGTTGAGTGTCCCTCTGTTGGAAATAAGAACACACCTCCATTGGTTAACAGTCAGAAACAATCGCTATTGATAATCCTTCCACGCATGACAATAGTCAAAAGCACAAGCTTCTGTGTTCCTCTGATATAAATAACAACTAGGCCGAGATTGAATACTAACTTTTGTGCAAGCTCGTGTCGTGACGTGGTTTCGTTAATTATTCTATACTACACGAAACACTCAAAATAATTGATAACTGAAGGATGGCTTGAATATAGAAATACGAAATATGTTGTATAGTTTTAAATAACACAACTGTCCGCCAAAGACAAAACGACGGTGATTCAAACAAACAAGTTGATATAAGGCTTCAACAATGAGCAATATACATACAATAACATGTAGAAATGTTTAAAGTTTGACGGGTTAAGATGCAAACATTATATACACATGTAACAAGAAACATAAATACATATGTACTTGTACGACAACGAGAAAATTTCACTTAGGACTACGTACGATTGGGCATCTTTGTTAAGAGTATCTTAAGATTGTCTTAAAATATACATTCGATGGACAGTCTGAGATATATCATAAGGCAGTTGTAGGGCTGTCCTATAATTTGTCCGAAGATATATCTTAAGACAAATCTTAAAACACTTTCGATGACACGGCACCAGCCCCAATTTCTCAGTCCCAGTTTAACTGCATATTAAGTTTCAATACTAAATATTGTGTTTATTACTGAAATAGTTTTTCCTTCATCAATAGCTAATATCCAAATTTATTAAATCGAGCAAAAGGGTTACCTCCTCCCCCCGAACCGGTTAAACAGAAAAACATAAAGGGTCGGTGCTTTAATATTAACAAAGTGTTAAAAAAGTTCTTGAATCTTTGGCTAGATTGGGTATCATTCTGCAATGATTGACACTGTATAGATGACTGACTTACACACCAGCATTATAGGATTTTATAATTGGCATGAATGTATAATAAATAATTCATTGTAATATCAATTATTCATTCTTTATTTCATGCAATATTTCACAATTTCATAGAATGAGTGGATCATATATTCAAAGGAGTAAGTCCGGTAAGACCCCTTTTTGGCCCCAAAATATAACGGTTTTACAAAATTGTTAAAATGCAAACTTTTAGTTATTTATTGGACAGTTGAATGCTTCTGCCACATAAATATGGGCTATTTTTGACTATACAATGCACATATATCGGGTTGTAGCGCCATTAAGTGATGCTAAATTACTGAAATCTTCAAAATTCTAGCATTTTAGTTAAATTTTAGACGGTTTCCGTGTAAAACGAAAGTGGCCGCATTCGTGTTCATCCTTAATATTGAAATGTAAGTTGTATTTTATGATAATACATAACATATATAAAGGTTATGGATGAACACGGATGCGGCTACTTTCATTTTTGACAAAAACCATCTGTAAAGTGACATTTTTCAGCATATTTGGTAGATTTTTCATATTTCAGCTGGAATCGGATCGTTTTTAATGACTAAATCAGTTAAAATCTTTCACATAAACTAATTGAATCAAGTAGAATAGACACTTAAGTGTTTAAAAAGTGGTCAAAATCTTTCGTCAGATGAAACTGAAATTTGAGGCCAAAATGAGTCCTTACCGGACTTCTCCTTTATGCCAATAAGATATAACCATTTAGCAAAAAGTAGGCTGCTATTGTAGATCATTGTAGATTTATCAATTTATTCTAGCATTAAATATAATAGTTTTAAAATAAGTGATACGAATGGAGAACAATGTATATACAATTACATGCATGCCATACACGAAATTTCTGAGCTCCTCAATACCCCCTCAATTTCAAAGACATGTCATTAATTACCCTCTGTATGATTCTTACAAAGACCAACTAAAATGCATTGGTCACTATTACATGTATATATGCATAGTTTACAAGAGTATAATGCAGGTTCTCGGGGTTGAAGGTTTTACTGTCTTACATGTAGATTAAAACTTTTACTTTAGGGGTATGCTTTAATATCTGAACCAAATCCTGTTTCATAACTTGGTGAAATACCTTTGTACGACTTTGCACCCCCCCCCCCTCCCCCGCAGAGCTATAGAAAAACAGTACATTAACGGGTATTGTCAAAAAAAATTATTTTTGTACACAACCAGAGTTACTCAAGTGTGAAGTGAGTAAATGTGAGTGAACAGATTAATTACTAATTTGATCATGTGATCGAAAGGCTAGAAGAAGGCCCCTTTTTAGTTTGATCTTTATTGGACAATTAAGATATGCATTTCATATTAAGAGTAATTTGAGGAGTTAAAGGTAGTTACAATATAATATGTATAATGAGTGGCTTCAAGTTAACTGTTAAGAATTTTAAACTGTTTAGTTTGAAAAAAAATGCTTTTGAATAAACAAAATATTTCACAATTTGCCTTGCCCCTTATGAAACTACATTTATGGTTAATGATAACTTTTTGACAGTTCTACTCCATTTTTTTCTTGTTTTTGTAGTGGTTAAGAACAACCTACTGAAAAAAAAATATTTTGACCTTTTTTAATATTTAACAGTGGCAGATCCAGGGGGAGGGTTCCGGGGGTTGGAACCTCCCTTTTTTACACGATCAAAGCATTTGAATGGGGACATATAGTTGGACCCCCCCCCCCCCCTTTTGTCCTGTTTTGGGAACCCCTTCTTAAAATGACCGGATCCGCCCCTGAAACATTTCTGTAAAGGATAAAAGCCAATAACAGTCCATTCTGTAAAAAAATGTTTTGGGAATAAACTTTTTATCCTACATGTTGGCCCCATTTAAAAAATACAGTAGCTCGTCTTAAGAGCCAGTCTGCCATAAAACCATGCAAAATTGTCCAAACCCAAAATATTCCAATCAGACTGATATTTTGTATTTTAGATACCTTATATGTAATAACTATTTGTGCAAAATATTTTGAAAAAATATTCAGCCATTTTTTGTGTATGCCAAACATTCGATAATTGTCCATTTCTGTACTGACAAAAGGTCATTTTAAGCCTATTTCAGGGTATTTTGACCTGATTTTTTTTAGTTTTATAGAAAAATTACAGCTTAAAAAATATCTTAACAAAAAAACTTAAAATGAAAGGAAATTATGATAATTCAAAAAGTTGTGAGGTTTCTCAATACCCCTACTGACAGGTTGAAATTGCATGGTTTTGAAAAAGTGCCGGTTCAGCAAAATTTGTATATTTTTGAAGACTTGAATCTTGTAAGATCATGTTTTATTTTTAATAAAATGTAATATTTCATGAAGCTTATATATCTATTTACAAAATGCAAGAACATGGTGCTCGGCAAATGATACCTTCTTGCGATAAAATAATAATTAAAGATAGGCATGATGGCAATTTTGCCGAATTTTTGATTTTTTATCTGTTTCAATAGAACCTTTTCAAAAGTATGGGATAGTCAAAATATAAGAAAAATAATGACTGAACTAATGTTTACTGGTTCTATTAATTGAATAAACCAAGTTTAACTTAGTTTAAATTAGAAAATATACTGAAGAAGTAAACCCGGGGAGACCCTTTTTTTGCCCCTAAACTGCGCATTTTTACAATATGTTTAAAATATAAACTTTAAAGATATAAAGATATAGCTTTATGACAAATATAAAGAGACTACTCCTAATAGTTCCTGATAAAACTGCAACTGAAATTTTGTGTCGCTGACATGAACCAGTTAGTAATCCCTATGTCAATTCTGGGAGAACAGTGGACATAACAGTAATGTTAAGTTTCCTCCTAGAATGTAATCTCTAGCAATTTGAGGCTTGTCAGAATAAGACATGTAAAATACAGTTGGCCTAATACTACCAGCTGAGACAAACACAAATATTTCTAATTGCAATAAAATTTATTTCATAACCACATGTAATAACCAGATACTCCGCAGTGCGCAGCTTTATACAGCCGCAGAGGTCGAACCCTGAATAGTTGGGGCAAGTATGGACACAACATTTAAGCTTGATACAGCTCTGAATTTGGATTGTGATTAAATAGTTGACACAACATAGGTTTCTGACACAGAATGAGTGGGGTCTAAGAACTTAAACTTAAAAACTTGAAAAAATTTGATTTGACATTTACCTGTTATGGTCCAATAAATACATGATTAGATTCAGCATATCATAGAACCCCAAGAATTCAATTTTTGATGAAATCAAATAATGTTCAATTGTAGACCCTTAAGACCTTAATGTGAACCAATTTGATAACCGGGCCCAAATATTAAAAATCTAAATACATGGTTAGATTCAACATATTGAAGAACCCCAAATATTCAATTTTGTTGAAATCAAACAAAGTTTAATTTTGGACCCCGATTTGGACAAACTTGAAAACTGGGCCCATAATCAAAAATCTAAGTACATTTTTAGATTCAGCATATCAAAGAACCCCAAGAATTCAATTTTTGTTAAAATCAAAATAAGTTTAATTTTGGACCCTTTGGACCTTAATGTAAACAAATTTGAAAACAGGACCAAAAATTAAGAATCTAAATACACTGTTACATTTGGCATATTAAAAAAAACCAATAATTCATTTTTTTGATGAAATCAAACAAAGTTTAATTTTGGACCCTTTTGGTCCCTAATTCCTAAACTTTTGGGACCAAAACTCTCAAAATCAATCCCAACCTTCCCTTTGTGGTCATACACCTTGTGTTAAAATTTATAGATTTCTATTTACTTTTACTAAAGTTATTGTGCAAAACCCAAGAAAAATGCTTATTTGGGACCTTTTTTGTCCCCTTATTCCTAAACTGTTTGGACCAAACTCCCAAAATCAATCCCAACCTTCCTTTTGTGGTCATAAACCTTATGTTAAAATATCATAGATTTCTGTTAACTTGTACTTAAGTTATTGTGCGAAAACCAAGAAAAATGCTTATTTGGGCCCTTTTTGGCTCCTAATTCCTAAACTGTTGGGACCAAAACTCCCGAAATCAATCCCAATCTTTCTTTTATGGTCATAAACCTTCTGTTTAAATTTCATAGATTTCTTTTTACTTATACTAAAGTTATAGTGCGTAAACCAAATGTCTTCGGACGACGACGAAGATGACAACGACAACGTCCTACCAATATACGACCAAAATATTTCAATTTTTGCGGTAGTATAAAAACAAATATACACAGATAAATGGTTAATCTGTTGAGCAGACATACAATTACCCGGCCACGACCACTTGTATTCTTGTCCATCTGATTGTTAAGCCTTTTTCAACTGATTTGTATAGTTCGCTCTTATGTTTTACTGTTATACCACTGTCCTAGGTTAGGGGGAAGGTTGGGATCCCGCTAACATGTTTATCCCCGCCACATTATTTATGTATGTGCCTGTCCCAAGTCAGGAGCCTGTTAATCAGTTGTTGTCGTTTGTTTATGTGCTACATATTTGTTTTTCGTTCATTTTTTTAATATAAATAAGGCCGTTAGTTTTCTCGTTTAAATTGTTTTACATTGTCTTATCGGGGCCTTTTATAGCTGACTATGCGGTATGGGCTTTGCTCATTGTTGAAGGCCGTACAGTGACCTATAGTTGTTAATGTCTGTGTCATTTTGGTCTCTTGTGGACAGTTGTCTCATTGGCAATCATACCACATCTTCTTTTTTGGATTGTCATTAAAATAGTTATGATTTTACTGTTTATATACATGTAATATTATGGTGGTCTGCCGTAAAGAAAAACGTGCAAAATGGTCTATATACAAGTTTTTAGTTATGAATGAACATGATGAAGGTATTAGCAAAAAAGAGTAAAAGTTTGATAGATCTGAAAAAAAATAACATAATAAAGTCATCAATATCTATTTTAACTAAATATCAAACAATTTTGCAGCATCAGAGTTGAGAAAATTTTGATAAAAACAAGCATTCTGTGAGTAATGCATGGCAATACATAGTCCCCATTGGCCAACTCGTTACACATTTATTGTAATGGAACAAAATTTTAACTTGATCTATAATTTGTCATGGTGTAAACTACATAAAAATATCTACACAAAATCTATAAGCAAAACGAAAAAAAAACTTGTTGAATTCTGACTATCTAAGTGATTTTTTCTATGTCCAAAGACCACAAATCTGCACACAAATATATCCGACTGGGACAAAATTGAACCAATAAATACCAAAGAAAAGAAAAAACATCCAAAAATGTCATTTTGTCTTTAAAAAAATGAGTTATTTCCGTTTGAACAGAAATCTTCTAATGAATAAGTATTTCATCTAAAGTGTAATTCTAGAGAAAGGGCTTTAACTGAACATAAAGAAAAGCTTAAAGCGTGAAAAATGAATTTGACCTGTAACTTGTCATGATAAATCGAAGCACAAAAAAGTCTCATTTGCAGAACTGACAGACAGACAGACAGACGCAGTGCAAACCTAAGTCCACTTCGACGTTAGCTGTTAGGGGACTAAAAATCAAAATCAACAGGAAAGAGATAATATTTGGAGAGGGGACATTCAAGATAGTTTTGGAAAAGCTTTCGATTTTGAAGAAGTAGGGTCACCTCAACTGTCTTTCTTTTATCTGGATTTAATCTGAGATATAAATCACAAACTTTTATATGGCTTATTATTTATGCACATATAAACTGTTTTCGTAGATAAAAAAATAGCCATTTTTTTTTTTACATACGCTCTAATAGCCAACTTTCTAATCTAGACACTCAATTAGTGATTGCCCCTATAATTGGTTTCATTCCAATCAAAAGTTTCAAAGCGGAAGATATTTTGAAGTACAAGTATTTTCACAACTCTGTTTCATATAACAAGCTTTTTAAAAGACTATCATCAATTGAAAGTATGTGAAACCCAGGTGCTCCGCAGGGCACAGCTTTATACAACCGCAGTGGTTGGATCCTGAACAGTTGGGGCAAATTAAATTTGGTCACAATGTTCAAGCTTGATGCTGTCTGAATTTGGATTGTGATTGAATTTTTGACAAAATAAAGGTTTTTGTTACAAAATATATGTGGTCAAGGATCAAACAAATCTATTGCACAATACTGTGCAATTGAAGATTTCTTCTTGAAACTTTTCAAAATTTGAAATTTGAAAATGTTGGAAAAAAAAAGAAATCCCTTAATAGAATTGAAAACAAATCCCCCACTCAACTTATTGAAACCCTCCTTTAAGCAATAACCCTTAAACGCAATCCCATCCTTTCCTTTACAGTATAGAACCTTGTAGTACAATTACAGAGAGATCCATACACTTAAACCCAAGTTATTGTTTGAAAAATAGAAACATGCTTCTTTTTGGCCCTTTCTTGGCCCCTGATTCCTACATTTTTTGGGCAATAAATCCAAAACTAGTTCCCAGCCTCCCGTTTGTTATATGGAGCATTGCGGTATAATTCTAGAGAGATCCATACAATTACACTCAAGTTATTGTCTTGAAACTAGAAAAATGCATGTTTTTGGCCCCTTTTTGCCCCTTAATTCCTAACTTTGAACCCATTACCCATTAAATGAATCCAAACCTTCTACTTGTGATTTTGAACATTGTGGTACAACATCAGAGCAATTGAAATACTTATACACAAGTTATTATCCTTAAACTATAAAATGCTTGTTTTGGGCCCCCTTTGGGGCCTTAATTCCTAAACGGTTGCGACCATCATCCCCAAAATCGATCCCAACCTTCCTTTTGTGGTATTGAACCTTCTGAAGAAAAAAATCATTAAGATCTTTTCACTTAAACTAAAGTTATTGTCCGGAATATAAGTCTACTTTGATCAGTTTTAGCTAAAATATTAAGGGACAAAACTATTACAATTAGTGCATTTTATAGATACTTTGGGAGCATTTTTTACTACCTTCCCATTATTTGCCAGGCTAAAGTTTTTTACTAGTCTTAGAACTGACATACACCTTTAAAAAATTCCTAAAAGTAAAAAAAAAATAAACATGATCTTAAGAGAAAACACCTACTGAGTACTTGTACTACATACTAGTTATCTAATACATCTGTTGCACGAACCTCTCTGGCAACCTGTCAAAAGGTAAAAAAAATCTCAAAATGCATTTTTAAATTTTTTTTTATGATGTTCTTTGCAAAATATAACAAGATAATGTTATATTTAAGAGATACATCAATTATCCAGACCTTTAAAAAGTACCTAAATATTGTGATTTTTTTTGCATTTTTTTTTAATAATTCACAAATATGCAAATTAGGCTGTTAAATGGAAAATAGTGTGAATTAACAATTTTTTTTTTTAACTCCTAAATACCCAAATATTTTGGAAATATATATAATGTTGCCAAGTTGTAGCTACCAATTTGGGCGAAATTTGAGATTTTGCATGGTTTTATGGCAGACTGGCTCTTAAACAATAGACAAAAAGAAATTACAACTGAAATTTAACAATATGAAGATTAAGGATGTACGTCGCTTAATATAGGTAGATATCCGAACACACCCTAAGACACAAGGTATGTTTATATAACTGCGTGCGCAAGGACTTCAATATTTTAAGTGAATACCTTTACGTGCGTTTTATGTTTTAGAATGGATATAGACAATGGAATTATATTCTTAGTGCAAAAAACGAAGAAAGTAATGACGTTATCAGTGATTGTGTTGATTCAAACTGTGGATTAATTTCAAATGTGTGTTCAGATATATTCGATTTCATTGTGGATTACAAAGATGATATTGTTATCTGTAGCAGCTAATAATGGTAAGTTTTTTTAAATATTATTTTTGACAATGCAGTCGTCTGCTATTAGTTTCTTGTCTTCTCGGGTTTTATTTCTTACAAGGTGAATGAGTGACAAAAAAAAAACGTGAATACATGTTCACGTTCAAACCATATCGAGTGCACCGCAGTTTTTTTTTAATTTCAATTATAATAATGAACAAATGAAGAGATAAAAACTAAAAGTTGCAATCATTTTGAATTATTTTGCTGTTCATCAGAATTTTCGAGAGCCTGTTAATGTTTTCAAAAACAGTACCAACTTAATATACCCCCTTTTTAGATCACCTTTTCTCATCACTTGGAGTCCGTCGTCTGTCATCAGTCGTCTGTCATGTAGTCCCTCGTCTGGCGTCCGTTGTCTGGCATCCGTTGTCTGTCGTCCGGCATCCGTCGTCCGGCATCTGTCGTCTGTCGTCCAGCATCTGTCGTCTAGCATCTGTCGTCTGTCATCTGGCATCTGTCGTCTGTTGTCCGTAAAATTTAACAAAAGTTGCCCCCATTTTCCTCTAGGTTGTGAGTCCCTATTTTTTTTCCTTTAGGTTGTGCGACCCAGGACTTGGCCATACCAGGTATATATGTTATTGTTAAGGTTTTTGTGTATGTCTTGTCTTTTTTTTGTCCTTATTTTTTTTCCTTTAGGTTGTGCAGCCCAGGACTTGGCCATACCAGGTATATATGTTATTGTTTAGGTCTTTGTGTATATGTCTTGTCCTTTTTTTGTCCTTATTTTTTTTCCTTTAGGTTGTGCGACCCAGGACTTGGCCATACCAGGTATATATGTTATTGTTACGGTCTTTGTGTATATGTCTTGTCCTTTTTTTGTCCTTATTTTTTTTCCTTTAGGTTGTGCGACCCAGGACTTGGCCATACCAGGTATATATGTTATTGTTAAGGTCTTTGTGTATATGTCTTGTCCTTTTTTTGTCCTTATTTTTTCCCCTTTAGGTTGTGCGGCCCAGGACTTGGCCATACCAGGTATATATGTTATTGTTAAGATTTGTGTATATGTCTTGTCCTTTTTTTGTCCTTATTTTTTTTCCTTTAGGTTGTGCGACCCAGGACTTGGCCATACCAGGCCTAGGTATATATGTTATTGTTAAGGTTTTTGTGCATATGTCTTGTCCTTTTTTTTCCTTAAGGTTGTTCGGCCCAGGACTTGGCCATACCAGGTATATATGTTATTGTTACGGTCTTTGTGTATATGTCTTGTCTTTTTTTTGTCCTTATTTTTTTTCCTTTAGGTTGTGCGGCCCAGGACTTGGCCATACCAGGTATATATGTTATTGTTTAGGTCTTTGTGTATATGTCTTGTTCTTTTTTTGTCCTTATTTTTTTTCCTTTAGGTTGTGCGACCCAGGACTTGGCCATACCAGGTATATATGTTATTGTTAAGGTTTTTGTGAATATGTCTTGTCTTTTTTTTGTCCTTATTTTTTTTCCTTTAGGTTGTGCACCCCAGGACTTGGCCATACCAGGTATATATGTTATTGTTTAGGTCTTTGTGTATATGTCTTGTCCTTTTTTTGTCCTTATTTTTTTTCCTTTAGGTTGTGCAACCCAGGACTTGGCCATACCAGGTATATATGTTATTGTTACGGTCTTTGTGTATATGTCTTGTCCTTTTTTTGTCCTTATTTTTTTTCCTTTAGGTTGTGCGGCCAAGGACTTGGCCATACCAGGTATATATGTTATTGTTAAGGTCTTTGTGTATATGTCTTGTCCTTTTTTTGTCCTTATTTTTTCCCCTTTAGGTTGTGCGGCCCAGGACTTGGCCATACCAGGTATATATGTTATTGTTAAGGTCTTTGTGTATATGTCTTGTTCTTTTTTGGTCCTTATTTTTTTCCCTTTAGGTTGTGCGACCCAGGACTTGGCCATACCAGGTATATATGTTATTGTTAAGGTCTTTGTGTATATGTCTTGTCCTTTTTTTGTGCATATTTTTTTCCCTTTAGGTTGTACGACCCAGGACTTGGCCATACCAGGTATATATGTTATTGTTAAGGTCTTTGTGTATATGTCTTGTCCTTTTTTTGTCCTTATTTTTTTTCCTTTAGGTTGTGCGGCCCAGGACTTGGCCATACCAGGTAAATATGTTATTGTTAAGGTCTTTGTGTATATGTCTTGTCCTTTTTTGTCCTTATTTTTTTCCCTTTAGGTTGTGCGGCCCAGGACTTGGCCATACCAGGTATATATGTTATTGTTAAGGTCTTTGTGTATATGTCTTGTTCTTTTTTTGTCCTTATTTTTTTCCTTTAGGTTGTGCCACCCAGGACTTGGCCATACCAGGTATATATGTTATTGTTAAGGTTTTATTGTATATGTCTTGTCCTTTTTTTTCCCTTTAGGTTGTTCGGCCCAGGACTTGGCCATACCAGGTATATATGTTATTGTTACGGTCTTTGTGTATATGTCTTGTCTTTTTTTTGTCCTTATTTTTTTTCCTTTAGGTTGTGCGGCCCAGGACTTGGCCATACCAGGTATATATGTTATTGTTACGGTCTTTGTGTATATGTCTTGTCTTTTTTTTGTCCTTATTTTTTTTCCTTTAGGTTGTGCGGCCCAGGACTTGGCCATACCAGGTATATATGTTATTGTTTAGGTCTTTGTGTATATGTCTTGTCCTTTTTTTGTCCTTATTTTTTTCCTTTAGGTTGTGCGACCCAGGACTTGGCCATACCAGGTATATATGTTATTGTTAAGGTTTTTGTGTATATGTCTTGTCCTTTTTTTTCCTTTAGGTTGTTCAGCTCAGGACTTGGCCATACCAGGTATATATGTTATTGTTAAGGTCTTTGTGTATATGTCTTGTCCTTTTTTTGTCCTTATTTTTTCCCCTTTAGGTTGTGCGGCCCAGGACTTGGCCATACCAGGTATATATGTTATTGTTAAGATTTGTGTATATGTCTTGTCCTTTTTTAGCTCACCTGGCCTAAAAGGCCATGTGAGCTTTTCTCATCACTTGGCGTCCGTCGTCGTCGTCGTCGTCGTCGTCGTCGTTAACAATTTTTCAAACATCTTCTCCTCTGAAACTACTGAATGGATTTGAATGAAACTTAACATGATTGTTCCTTAGTATATCCTGCACAAAATGTGCGCTTCGATTTTTGATCCGTCAAAAAACATGGCCGCCGTTACTTAAAATAGAACATAGGGGTCAAATGCAGTTTTTGGCTTATATCTCAAAAACGAAAGCATTTAGAGCAAATCTGACATGGGGTAAAAATGTTCATTAGGTCAAGATCTATCAGCCCTGAAATTTTCAGATGAATCAAACAAACCATTGTTGGGTTGCTGCCACTTAATTGGTAATTTTAAGGAAATTTTGCAGTTTTTGGTCATTATCTTGAATATTATTATAGATAAAGATAAACTGTAAACAGCAAAAAAGATCAGCAAAGTAAGATCTACAAATAAGTTAATATGACCAAAATTGTCAATTGACCCCTTAAGGGGTTATTGTCCTTTAATGACAATTTTTCACAATTTGTTCATCATATTTGCTAACTTTAAAAAATCTTCTCCTCTGAAACTACTGAATGGATTTGGTTAAAACTTAGCATGGTTGTTCCTTAGATTATCCTGCACAAAGTGTGTGCTTTGATTTTTGATCCGTCAAAAAACATGGCAGCCGTTACTTAAAATAGAACATAGGGGTCAAATGCAGTTTTTGGCTTATATCTCAAAAACGAAAGCATTAAGAGCAAATCTGACACGGAGTAAAAATGTTCATTAGGTCAATATCTATCAGCCCTGAAATTTTCAGATGAATCAAATATCCAATTGTTGGGTTGCTGCCACTTAATTGGTAATTTTAAGGAAATTTTGCAGTTTTTGGTCATTATCTTGAATATTATTATAGATAAAGATAAACTGTAAACAGCAAAAAAGATCAGCAAAGTAAGATCTACAAATAAGTTAATATGACCAAAATTGTCAATTGACCCCTTAAGGGGTTATTGTCCTTTAATGACAATTTTTCACAATTTGTTCATCATATTTGCCAACTTTAAAAAATCTTCTCCTCTGAAACTACTGAATGGATTTGGTTAAAACTTAGCATGGTTGTTCCTTAGATTATCCTGCACAAAGTGTGTGCTTTGATTTTTGATCCGTCAAAAAACATGGCCGCCGTTACTTAAAATAGAACATAGGGGTCAAATGCAGTTTTTGGCTTATATCTCAAAAACAAAAGCATTAAGAGCAAATCTGACATGGAGTAAAAATGTTCATTAGGTCAATATCTATCAGCCCTGAAATTTTCAGATGAATCAAACATCCAATTGTTGGGTTGCTGCCACTTAATTGGTAATTTTAAGGAAATTTTGCAGTTTTTGGTCATTATCTTGAAAATTATTATAGATAAAGATAAACTGTAAACAGCAAATATGATCAGCAAAGTAAGATCTACAAATAAGTCAATTTGACCAAAATTGTCAATTGACCTCTTTAGGAGTTATTGCCCTTCAAAGACTTTTTTCACAATTTGTTCATCATGTTGACTTACTTTAAAAAATCTTCTCTTATGAAACTGCTGTATCAATTTCAGCCAAACTTAGGCTAAATGAGTTTCAGAGTTTCAGAGTATCTAGTATAAATTTTATATTTCATTTCCTTGTATGTCAAGAAACATAGCTCCTATGGCTAAAATAGAACATAGGAGAAAATGATTTTTTTTGGCTTTTGAAGAAAATAGGACGATTCAAAGAACATTTAAATAAATTGAAAAGACAAAATAATCATTGATGAGAGATTAAACCAAAAAAATTCAGGTGAGCGATTCAGGCTCTTGAGAGCCTCTTGTTTGTCCTTATTTTTTTTTCCTTTAGGTTGTGCGACCCAGGACTTGGCCATACCAGGCCTAGGTATATATGTTATTGTTAAGGTTTTTGTGCATATGTCTTGTCCTTTTTTTTCCTTAAGATTGTTCGGCCCAGGACTTGGCCATACCAGGTATATATGTTATTGTTACGGTCTTTGTGTATATGTCTTGTCTTTTTTTTGTCCTTATTTTTTTTCCTTTAGGTTGTGCGGCCCAGGACTTGGCCATACCAGGTATATATGTTATTGTTTAGCTCTTTGTGTATATGTCTTGTTCTTTTTTTGTCCTTATTTTTTTTCCTTTAGGTTGTGCGACCCAGGACTTGGCCATACCAGGTATATATGTTATTGTTAAGGTTTTTGTGTATATGTCTTGTCTTTTTTTTGTCCTTATTTTTTTTCCTTTAGGTTGTGCACCCCAGGACTTGGCCATACCAGGTATATATGTTATTGTTTAGGTCTTTGTGTATATGTCTTGTCCTTTTTTTGTCCTTATTTTTTTTCCTTTAGGTTGTGCGGCCCAGGACATGGCCATACCAGGTATATATGTTATTGTTAAGATTTGTGTATATGTCTTGTCCTTTTTTTGTCCTTATTTTTTTTCCTTTAGGTTGTGCAACCCAGGACTTGGCCATACCAGGTATATATGTTATTGTTACGGTCTTTGTGTATATGTCTTGTCCTTTTTTTGTCCTTATTTTTTTTCCTTTAGGTTGTGCGGCCAAGGACTTGGCCATACCAGGTATATATGTTATTGTTAAGGTCTTTGTGTATATGTCTTGTCCTTTTTTTGTCCTTATTTTTTCCCCTTTAGGTTGTGCGGCCCAGGACTTGGCCATACCAGGTATATATGTTATTGTTAAGGTCTTTGTGTATATGTCTTGTTCTTTTTTGGTCCTTATTTTTTTCCCTTTAGGTTGTGCGACCCAGGACTTGGCCATACCAGGTATATATGTTATTGTTAAGGTCTTTGTGTATATGTCTTGTCCTTTTTTTGTGCATATTTTTTTCCCTTTAGGTTGTACGACCCAGGACTTGGCCATACCAGGTATATATGTTATTGTTAAGGTCTTTGTGTATATGTCTTGTCCTTTTTTTGTCCTTATTTTTTTTCCTTTAGGTTGTGTGGCCCAGGACTTGGCCATACCAGGTATATATGTTATTGTTAAGGTCTTTGTGTATATGTCTTGTCCTTTTTTGTCCTTATTTTTTTCCCTTTAGGTTGTGCGGCCCAGGACTTGGCCATACCAGGTATATATGTTATTGTTAAGGTCTTTGTGTATATGTCTTGTTCTTTTTTTGTCCTTATTTTTTTCCCTTTAGGTTGTGCCACCCAGGACTTGGCCATACCAGGTATATATGTTATTGTTAAGGTTTTATTGTATATGTCTTGTCCTTTTTTTTTCCTTTAGGTTGTTCGGCCCAGGACTTGGCCATACCAGGTATATATGTTATTGTTACGGTCTTTGTGTATATGTCTTGTCTTTTTTTTGTCCTTATTTTTTTTCCTTTAGGTTGTGCGGCCCAGGACTTGGCCATACCAGGTATATATGTTATTGTTTAGGTCTTTGTGTATATGTCTTGTCCTTTTTTTGTCCTTATTTTTTTCCTTTAGGTTGTGCGACCCAGGACTTGGCCATACCAGGTATATATGTTATTGTTAAGGTTTTTGTGTATATGTCTTGTCCTTTTTTTTCCTTTAGGTTGTTCAGCTCAGGACTTGGCCATACCAGGTATATATGTTATTGTTAAGGTCTTTGTGTATATGTCTTGTCCTTTTTTTGTCCTTATTTTTTCCCCTTTAGGTTGTGCGGCCCAGGACTTGGCCATACCAGGTATATATGTTATTGTTAAGATTTGTGTATATGTCTTGTCCTTTTTTTGTCCTTTTTTTGTCCTTATTTTTTTTCCTTTAGGTTGTGCGGCCCAGGACTTGGCCATACCAGGTATATATGTTATTGTTTAGGTCTTTGTGTATATGTCTTGTCCTTTTTTTTCCTTTAAGTTGTGCGACCCATGACTTGGCCATACCAGGTATATATGTTATTGTTAAGGTTTTTGTGTATATGTCTTGTCCTTTTTTTGTCCTTATTTTTTTTCCTTTAGGTTGTGCAGCCCAGGACTTGGCCATACCAGGTATATATGTTATTGTTTAGGTCTTTGTGTATATGTCTTGTCCTTTTTTTGTCCTTATTTTTTTTCCTTTAGGTTGTGCGACCCAGGACTTGGCCATACCAGGTATATATGTTATTGTTAAGGTTTTTGTGTATATGTCTTGTCCTTTTTTTTCCTTTAGGTTGTTCGGCCCAGGACTTGGCCATACCAGGTATATATGTTATTGTTACGGTCTTTGTGTATATGTCTTGTCTTTTTTTTGTCCTTATTTTTTTTCCTTTAGGTTGTGCGGCCCAGGACTTGGCCATACCAGGTATGTATGTTATTGTTAAGGTCTTTGTGCATATGTCTTGTCCTTTTTTTTCCTTAAGGTTGTTCGGCCCAGGACTTGGCCATACCAGGTATATATGTTATTGTTACGGTCTTTGTGCATATGTCTTGTCTTTTTTGTCCTTATTTTTTTTACTTTAGGTTGTGCGGCCCAGGACTTGGCCATACCAGGTATATATGTTATTGTTAAGATTTGTGTATATGTCTTGTCCTTTTTTTGTCCTTATTTTTTTTCCTTTAGGTTGTGCAGCCCAGGACTTGGCCATACCAGGTATATATGTTATTGTTTAGGTCTTTGTGTATATGTCTTGTCCTTTTTTTGTCCTTATTTTTTTTCCTTTAGGTTGTGCGACCCAGGACTTGGCCATACCAGGTATATATGTTATTGTTAAGGTTTTTGTGTATATGTCTTGTCTTTTTTTTCCTTTAGGTTGTTCGGCCCAGGACTTGGCCATACCAGGTATATATTTTATTGTTATGGTCTTTTTGTATATGTCTTGTCTTTTTTTTGTCCTTATTTTTTTTCCTTTAGGTTGTGCGACCCAGGACTTGGCCATATCCGGTATATATGTTATTGTTTAGGTCTTTGTGTATATGTCTTGTTCTTTTTTTTCCTTTACGTTGTTCGGCCCAGGACTTGGTCATACCAGGTATATATGTTATTGTTAAGATTTGTGTATATGTCTTGTCCTTTTTTTGTCCTTATTTTTTTTCCTTTAGGTTGTGCGACCCAGGACTTGGCCATACCAGGTATATATGTTATTGTTAAGGTCTTTGTGTATATGTCTTGTTCTTTTTTGGTCCTTATTTTTTTCCCTTTAGGTTGTGCGACCCAGGACTTGGCCATACCAGGTATATATGTTATTGTTAAGGTCTTTGTGTATATGTCTTGTCCTTTTTTTGTGCATATTTTTTTCCCTTTAGGTTGTACGACCCAGGACTTGGCCATACCAGGTATATATGTTATTGTTAAGGTCTTTGTGTATATGTCTTGTCCTTTTTTTGTCCTTATTTTTTTTCCTTTAGGTTGTGCGGCCCAGGACTTGGCCATACCAGGTATATATGTTATTGTTAAGGTCTTTGTGTATATGTCTTGTCCTTTTTTGTCCTTATTTTTTTCCCTTCAGGTTGTGCGGCCCAGGACTTGGCCATACCAGGTATATATGTTATTGTTAAGGTCTTTGTGTATATGTCTTGTTCTTTTTTTGTCCTTATTTTTTTTCCTTTAGGTTGTGCCACCCAGGACTTGGCCATACCAGGTATATATGTTATTGTTAAGGTTTTATTGTATATGTCTTGTCCTTTTTTTTCCCTTTAGGTTGTTCGGCCCAGGACTTGGCCATACCAGGTATATATGTTATTGTTACGGTCTTTGTGTATATTTCTTGTCTTTTTTTTGTCCTTATTTTTTTTCCTTTAGGTTGTGCGGCCCAGGACTTGGCCATACCAGGTATATATGTTATTGTTTAGGTCTTTGTGTATATGTCTTGTCCTTTTTTTGTCCTTATTTTTTTCCTTTAGGTTGTGCGACCCAGGACTTGGCCATACCAGGTATATATGTTATTGTTAAGGTTTTTGTGTATATGTCTTGTCCTTTTTTTTCCTTTAGGTAGTTCAGCTCAGGACTTGGCCATACCAGGTATATATGTTATTGTTAAGGTCTTTGTGTATATGTCTTGTCCTTTTTTTGTCCTTATTTTTTCCCCTTTAGTTTGTGCGGCCCAGGACTTGGCCATACCAGGTATATATGTTATTGTTAAGATTTGTGTATATGTCTTGTCCTTTTTTTGTCCTTATTTTTTTTCCTTTAGGTTGTGCGGCCCAGGACTTGGCCATACCAGGTATATATGTTATTGTTTAGGTCTTTGTGTATATGTCTTGTCCTTTTTTTTCCTTTAGGTTGTGCGACCCAGGACTTGGCCATACCAGGTATATATGTTATTGTTAAGGTTTTTGTGTATATGTCTTGTCCTTTTTTTGTCCTTATTTTTTTTCCTTTAGGTTGTGCAGCCCAGGACTTGGCCATACCAGGTATATATGTTATTGTTTAGGTCTTTGTGTATATGTCTTGTCATTTTTTTGTCCTTATTTTTTTTCCTTATGTTGTGCGACCCAGGACTTGGCCATACCAGGTATATATGTTATTGTTGAGGTTTTTGTGTATATGTCTTGTCCTTTTTTTTCCTTTAGGTTGTTCGGCCCAGGACTTGGCCATACCAGGTATATATGTTATTGTTACGGTCTTTGTGTATATGTCTTGTCTTTTTTTTGTCCTTATTTTTTTTCCTTTAGGTTGTGCGGCCCAGGACTTGGCCATACCAGGTATATATGTTATTGTTAAGGTTTTTATGCATATGTCTTGTCCTTTTTTTTCCTTAAGGTTGTTCGGCCCAGGACTTGGCCATACCAGGTATATATGTTATTGTTACGGTCTTTGTGCATATGTCTTGTCTTTTTTGTCCTTATTTTTTTTCCTTTAGGTTGTGCGGCCCAGGACTTGGCCATACCAGGTATATATGTTATTGTTAAGATTTGTGTATATGTCTTGTCCTTTTTTTGTCCTTATTTTTTTTCCTTTAGGTTGTGCAGCCCAGGACTTGGCCATACCAGGTATATATGTTATTGTTTAGGTCTTTGTGTATATGTCTTGTCCTTTTTTTGTCCTTATTTTTTTTCCTTTAGGTTGTGCGACCCAGGACTTGGCCATACCAGGTATATATGTTATTGTTAAGGTCTTTGTGTATATGTCTTGTTCTTTTTTTGTCCTTATTTTTTTTCCTTTAGGTTGTGCCACCCAGGACTTGGCCATACCAGGTATATATGTTATTGTTAAGGTTTTATTGTATATGTCTTGTCCTTTTTTTTTCCTTTAGGTTGTTCGGCCCAGGACTTGGCCATACCAGGTATATATGTTATTGTTACGGTCTTTGTGTATATGTCTTGTCTTTTTTTTGTCCTTATTTTTTTTCCTTTAGGTTGTGCGGCCCAGGACTTGGCCATACCAGGTATATATGTTATTGTTTAGGTCTTTGTGTATATGTCTTGTCCTTTTTTTGTCCTTATTTTTTTCCTTTAGGTTGTGCGACCCAGGACTTGGCCATACCAGGTATATATGTTATTGTTAAGGTTTTTGTGTATATGTCTTGTCCTTTTTTTTCCTTTAGGTAGTTCAGCTCAGGACTTGGCCATACCAGGTATATATGTTATTGTTAAGGTCTTTGTGTATATGTCTTGTCCTTTTTTTGTCCTTATTTTTCCCATTTAGTTTGTGCGGCCCAGGACTTGGCCATACCAGGTATATATGTTATTGTTAAGATTTGTGTATATGTCTTGTCCTTTTTTTGTCCTTATTTTTTTTCCTTTAGGTTGTGCGGCCCAGGACTTGGCCATACCAGGTATATATGTTATTGTTTAGGTCTTTGTGTATATGTCTTGTCCTTTTTTTTCTTTTAGGTTGTGCGACCCAGGACTTGGCCATACCAGGTATATATGTTATTGTTAAGGTTTTTGTGTATATGTCTTGTCCTTTTTTTGTCCTTATTTTTTTTCCTTTAGGTTGTGCAGCCCAGGACTTGGCCATACCAGGTATATATGTTATTGTTTAGGTCTTTGTGTATATGTCTTGTCCTTTTTTTGTCCTTATTTTTTTTCCTTTAGGTTGTGCGACCCAGGACTTGGCCATACCAGGTATATATGTTATTGTTAAGGTTTTTGTGTATATGTCTTGTCCTTTTTTTTCCTTTAGGTTGTTCGGCCCAGGACTTGGCCATACCAGGTATATATGTTATTGTTACGGTCTTTGTGTATATGTCTTGTCTTTTTTTTGTCCTTATTTTTTTTCCTTTAGGTTGTGCGGCCCAGGACTTGGCCATACCAGGTATATATGTTATTGTTAAGGTTTTTATGCATATGTCTTGTCCTTTTTTTTCCTTAAGGTTGTTCGGCCCAGGACTTGGCCATACCAGGTATATATGTTATTGTTACGGTCTTTGTGCATATGTCTTGTCTTTTTTGTCCTTATTTTTTTTCCTTTAGGTTGTGCGGCCCATGACTTGGCCATACCAGGTATATATGTTATTGTTAAGATTTGTGTATATGTCTTGTCCTTTTTTTGTCCTTATTTTTTTTCCTTTAGGTTGTGCAGCCCAGGACTTGGCCATACCAGGTATATATGTTATTGTTTAGGTCTTTGTGTATATGTCTTGTTCTTTTTTTGTCCTTATTTTTTTTCCTTTAGGTTGTGCGACCCAGGACTTGGCCATACCAGGTATATATGTTATTGTTAAGGTTTTTGTGTATATGTCTTGTCCTTTTTTTTCCTTTAGGTTGTTCGGCCCAGGACTTGGCCATACCAGGTATATATTTTATTGTTATGGTCTTTTTGTATATGTCTTGTCTTTTTTTTGTCCTTATTTTTTTTCCTTTAGGTTGTGCGACCCAGGACTTGGCCATATCAGGTATATATGTTATTGTTTAGGTCTTTGTGTATATGTCTTGTCCTTTTTTTTCCTTTACGTTGTTCGGCCCAGGACTTGGTCATACCAGGTATATATGTTATTGTTAAGATTTGTGTATATGTCTTGTCCTTTTTTTGTCCTTATTTTTTTTCCTTTAGGTTGTGCGACCCAGGACTTGGCCATACCAGGTATATATGTTATTGTTAAGGTCTTTGTGTATATGTCTTGTTCTTTTTTTGTCCTTATTTTTTGTCCTTTAGGTTGTGCAACCCAGGACTTGGCCATACCAGGTATATATGTTATTGTTAAGGTCTTTGTGTATATGTCTTGTTCTTTTTTGGTCCTTATTTTTTTCCCTTTAGGTTGTGCGACCCAGGACTTGGCCATACCAGGTATATATGTTATTGTTAAGGTCTTTGTGTATATGTCTTGTCCTTTTTTTGTGCATATTTTTTTCCCTTTAGGTTGTACGACCCAGGACTTGGCCATACCAGGTATATATGTTATTGTTAAGGTCTTTGTGTATATGTCTTGTCCTTTTTTTGTCCTTATTTTTTTTCCTTTAGGTTGTGTGGCCCAGGACTTGGCCATACCAGGTATATATGTTATTGTTAAGGTCTTTGTGTATATGTCTTGTCCTTTTTTGTCCTTATTTTTTTCCCTTTAGGTTGTGCGGCCCAGGACTTGGCCATACCAGGTATGTATGTTATTGTTAAGGTCTTTGTGTATATGTCTTGTTCTTTTTTTGTCCTTATTTTTTTTCCTTTAGGTTGTGCCACCCAGGACTTGGCCATACCAGGTATATATGTTATTGTTAAGGTTTTATTGTATATGTCTTGTCCTTTTTTTTTCCTTTAGGTTGTTCGGCCCAGGACTTGGCCATACCAGGTATATATGTTATTGTTACGGTCTTTGTGTATATGTCTTGTCTTTTTTTGGTCCTTATTTTTTTTCCTTTAGGTTGTGCGGCCCAGGACTTGGCCATACCAGGTATATATGTTATTGTTTAGGTCTTTGTGTATATGTCTTGTCCTTTTTTTGTCCTTATTTTTTTCCTTTAGGTTGTGCGACCCAGGACTTGGCCATACCAGGTATATATGTTATTGTTAAGGTTTTTGTGTATATGTCTTGTCCTTTTTTTTCCTTTAGGTAGTTCAGCTCAGGACTTGGCCATACCAGGTATATATGTTATTGTTAAGGTCTTTGTGTATATGTCTTGTCCTTTTTTTGTCCTTATTTTTTCCCCTTTAGTTTGTGCGGCCCAGGACTTGGCCATACCAGGTATATATGTTATTGTTAAGGTCTTTGTGTATATGTCTTGTCCTTTTTTGTCCTTATTTTTTTCCCTTTAGGTTGTGCGGCCCAGGACTTGGCCATACCAGCTATATATGTTATTGTTTAGGTCTTTGTGTATATGTCTTGTCCTTTTTTTTCCTTTAGGTTGTGCGGCCCAGGACTTGGCCATACCAGGTATATATGTTATTGTTAAGGTCTTTGTGTATATGTCTTGTCCTTTTTTTGTCCTTATTTTTTCCCCTTTAGTTTGTGCGGCCCAGGACTTGGCCATACCAGGTATATATGTTATTGTTAAGATTTGTGTATATGTCTTGTCCTTTTTAGCTCACCTGGCCCGAAGGGCCAAGTGAGCTTTTCTCATCACTTGGCGTCCGGCGTCCGTCGTCCGTCGTCCGTCGTCGTCCGTCGTCCGTCGTCGTCGTCCGTCGTCGTTAACTTTTACAAAAATCTTCTCCTCTGAAACTACTGGGCCAAATCAAACCAAACTTGGCCACAATCATCATTGGGGTATCTAGTTTAAAAAATGTGTGGCGTGACCCGGTCAACCAACCAAGATGGCCGCCACGGCTAAAAATAGAACATAGCGGTAAAATGCAGTTTTTGGCTTATAACTCAAAAACCAAAGCATTTAGAGCAAATCTGACATGGGGTAAAAATGTTTATCAGGTCAAGATCTATCTGCCCTGAAATTTTCAGATGAATCGGTCAATCGGTTGTTGGGTTGCTGCCCCTGAATTGGTAATTTTGAGGAAATTTTGCTGTTTTTGGTTATTATCTTGAATATTATTATAGATAGAGATAAACTGTAAACAGCAATAATGTTCAGCAAAGTAAGATCTACAAATAAGTCAACATGACCAAAACGGTCAGTTGACCCGTTTAGGAGTAATTGCCCTTTATAGTCAATTTTTAACCATTTTTCGTTAATTAAAGTAATCTTTTACAAAAATCTTCTCCTCTGAAACTACTGGGCCAAATTAATCCAAACTTGGCCACAATCATCTTTGGGGTATCTAGTTTAAAAAATGTGTGGCGTGACCTGGTCAACCAACCAAGATGGCCGCCACGGCTAAAAATAGAACAAAGGGGTAAAATGCAGTTTTTGGCTTATAACTCAAAAACCAAAGCATTTTGAGGAAATCTGACGGGATAAAAATCTTTATCAGGTCAAGATCTATCTGCCCTGAAATTTTCAGATGAATCAGTCAATCGGTTGTTGGGTTGCTGCCCCTGAATTGGTAATTTTGAGGAAATTTTGCTGTTTTTGGTTATTATCTTGAATATTATTATAGATAGAGATAAACTGTAAACAGCAATAATGTTCAGCAAAGTAAGATCTACAAATAAGTCAACATGACCAAAATGGTCAGTTGACCCGTTTAGGAGTTATTGCCCTTTATAGTCAATTTTAACCATTTTTCATAAATTAAATTAATCTTTTACAAAAATCTTCTCCTCTGAAACTACTGGGCCAAATTAATCCAAACTTGGCCACAATCATCTTTGGGGTATCTTGTTTAAAAAATGTGTGGCGTGACCTGGTCAACCAACCAAGATGGCCGCCACCGCTAAAAATAGAACATAGGGGTAAAATGCAGTTTTTGGCTTATAACTCAAAAACCAAAGCATTTTGAGGAAATCTGACATGGGATAAAAATGTTTATCAGGTCAAGATCTATCTGCCCTGAAATTTTCAGATGAATCGGTCAATCGGTTGTTGGGTTGCTGCCCCTGAATTGGTAATTTTGAGGAAATTTTGCTGTTTTTAGTTATTATCTTGAATATTATTATAGATAGAGATAAATTGTAAACAGCAATAATGTTCAGCAAAGTAAGATCTACAAATAAGTCAACATGACCAAAATGGTCAGTTGACCCCTTTAGGAGTTATTGCCCTTTATAGTCAATCTTTAACCATTTTTCATAAATCAAAGTAATCTTTTACAAAATCTCCACTGAAACTACTAGGCCACAATCATCTTTGGGGTATCTAGTTTGAAAAATGTGTCCGATGACCTGGCCATTCAACCAAGATGGCCGCCACGGCTAAAAATAGAACATAGGGGTAAAATGCAGTTTTTGGCTTATAACTATGAATTCAAAGCATCTAGAGCAAATCTGACAAGAAGTTAAATTGTTAATCAAGTCAATATCTATCTGCCCTGAATTTTTCAGATGAATTGGACAACTGGTTGTTGGGTTGCTGCCCTCCAATTGGTAATTTTTAAAGAAATTTTGCCGTTTTTGGTTATCTTGAATACTATTATAGATAGCGATAAACTGTAAACAGCAATAATGTTCAGCAAAGTAAGATCTACAAATAAGTCAACATGACCTAAATGGTCAATTGACCCCTTAAGGAGTTATTGCCCTTTATAGTCAATTTTTAACAATTTTCATTGATTTGGTAAATATATTATGTAAATTTTTACCAAATATAGTTCTCTGTTACTAATGGGCAAAGTTCATTATAGATATAATTGTAAGAAGCAAAATCGTTCAGTAAAGTAAGAACTTCAAACACATCACCATCACCAAAATACAATTTTGTCATGAATCCATTTGTGTCCTTTGTTTAATATGCACATAGACCAAGGTGAGCGACACAGGCTCTTTAGAGCCTCTAGTTTTGTCCTTATTTTTTTTCCTTTAGGTTGTGCGGCCCAGGACTTGGCCATACCAGCTATATATGTTATTGTTTAGGTCTTTGTGTATATGTCTTGTCCTTTTTTTTCCTTTAGGTTGTGCGACCCAGGACTTGGCCATACCAGGTATATATGTTATTGTTAAGGTTTTTGTGTATATGTCTTGTCCTTTTTTTGTCCTTATTTTTTTTCCTTTAGGTTGTGCAGCCCAGGACTTGGCCATACCAGGTATATATGTTATTGTTTAGGTCTTTGTGTATATGTCTTGTCCTTTTTTTGTCCTTATATTTTTTCCTTTAGGTTGTGCAGCCCAGGACTTGGCCATACCAGGTATATATGTTATTGTTTAGGTCTTTGTGTATATGTCTTGTCCTTATTTTTTTTCCTTTAGGTTGTGCGACCCAGGACTTGGCCATACCAGGTATATATGTTATTGTTAAGGTTTTTGTGTATATGTCTTGTCCTTTTTTTTCCTTTAGGTTGTTCGGCCCAGGACTTGGCCATACCAGGTGTATATGTTATTGTTACGGTCTTTGTGTATATGTCTTGTCTTTTTTTTGTCCTTATTTTTTTTCCTTTAGGTTGTGCGGCCCAGGACTTGGCCATACCAGGTATATATTTTATTGTTAAGGTTTTTATGCATATGTCTTGTCCTTTTTTTCCCTTAAGGTTGTTCGGCCCAGGACTTGGCCATACCAGGTATATATGTTATTGTTAAGATTTGTGTATATGTCTTGTCCTTTTTTTGTCCTTATTTTTTTCCCTTTAGGTTGTGCGACCCAGGACTTGGCCATACCAGGTATATATGTTATTGTTAAGGTCTTTGTTTATATGTCTTGTCCTTTTTTTTTCTTTACGTTGTTCGGCCCAGGACTTGGTCATACCAGGTATATATGTTATTGTTAAGATTTGTGTATATGTCTTGTCCTTTTTTTGTCCTTATTTTTTTCCCTTTAGGTTGTGCGACCCAGGACTTGGCCATACCAGGTATATATGTTATTGTTAAGGTCTTTGTGTATATGTCTTGTTCTTTTTTTGTCCTTATTTTTTGTCCTTTAAGTTGTGCAACCCAGGACTTGGCCATACCAGGTATATATGTTATTGTTAAGGTTTTTGTGTATATGTCTTGTCCTCTTTTCCTTTAGGTTGTTCGGCCCAGGACTTGGCCATACCAGGTATATTTGTTATTGTTACGGTCTTTGTGTATATGTCTTGTCTTTTTTTTGTCCTTATTTTTTTTCCTTAAGGTTGTGCGGCCCAGGACTTGGCCATACCAGGTATATATGTTATTGTTAAGATTTGTGTATATGTCTTGTCCTTTTTTTGTCCTTATTTTTTTTCCTTTAGGTTGTGCAACCCAGGACTTGGCCATACCAGGTATATATGTTATTAAGGTTTTTGTGCATATGACTTGTCCTTTTTTTTTCCTTAAGGTTGTTCGGCCCAGGACTTGGCCATACCAGGTATATATGTTATTGTTACGGTCTTTGTGTATATGTCTTGTCTTTTTTTTGTCCTTATTTTTTTTCCTTTAGGTTGTGCGGCCCAGGACTTGGCCATATCAGGTATATATGTTATTGTTTAGGTCTTTGTGTATATGTCTTGTCCTTTTTTTGTCCTTATTTTTTTTCCTTTAGGTTGTGCGACCCAGGACTTGGCCATACCAGGTAAATATGTTATTGTTAAGGTGTTTGTGTAGATGTCTTGTCCTTTTTTTGTCCTTATTTTTTCCCCTTTAGGTTGTGCGGCCCAGGACTTGGCCATACCAGGTATATATGTTATTGTTAAGATTTGTGTATATGTCTTGTCCTTTTTTTGTCCTTATTGTTTTTCCTTTAGGTTGTGCGACCCAGGATTTGGCCATACCAGGTATATATGTTATTAAGGTTTTTGTGCATATGTCTTGTCCTTTTTTTTCCTTAAGGTTGTTCGGCCCCGGACTTGGCCATACCAGGTATATATGTTATTGTTACGGTCTTTGTGTATATGTCTTGTCTTTTTTTTGTCCTTATTTTTTTTCCTTTAGGTTGTGCGGCCCAGGACTTGGCCATATCAGGTATATATGTTATTGTTTAGGTCTTTGTGTATATGTCTTGTCCTTTTTTTTTCTTTACGTTGTTCGGCCCAGGACTTGGTCATACCAGGTATATATGTTATTGTTAAGATTTGTGTATATGTCTTGTCCTTTTTTTGTCCTTATTTTTTTTCCTTTAGGTTGTGCGGCCAAGGACTTGGCCATACCAGGTATATATGTTATTGTTAAGGTCTTTGTGTATATGTCTTGTCCTTTTTTTGTCCTAATTTTTTCCCCTTTAGGTTGTGCGTCCCAGGACTTGGCCATACCAGGTATATATGTTATTGTTAAGATTTGTGTATATGTCTTGTCCTTTTTTTGTCCTTATTTTTTTTCCTTTAGGTTGTGCGACCCAGGACTTGGCCATACCAGGTATATATGTTATTGTTAAGGTTTTTGTGCATATGTCTTGTCCTTTTTTTTCCTTAAGGTTGTTCGGCCCAGGACTTGGCCATACCAGGTATATATGTTATTGTTAGGTCTTTGTGTATGTCTTGTCTTTTTTTTGTCCTTATTTTTTTCCCTTTAGGTTGTGCGGTCCAGGACTTGGCCATACCAGGTATATATGTTATTGTTGAGGTCTTTGTGTATATGTCTTGTCCTTTTTTTGTCCTTATTTTTTTTCCTTTAGGTTGTGCGACCCAGGACTTGGCCATACCAGGTATATATGTTATTGTTAAGGTTTTTGTGTATATGTCTTGTCTTTTTTTTGTCCTTATTTTTTTTCCTTTAGGTTGTGCGGCCCAGAACTTGACCATACCAGGTATATATGTTATTGTTTAGGTCTTTGTGTATATGTCTTGTCCTTTTTTTGTCCTTATTTTTTTCCTTTAGGTTGTGCGACCCAGGACTTGGCCATACCAGGTATATATGTTATTGTTACGGTCTTTGTGTATATGTCTTGTCCTTTTTTTGTCCTTATTTTTTTTCCTTTAGGTTGTGCGGCCAAGGACTTGGCCATACCAGGTATATATGTTATTGTTAAGGTCTTTGTGTATATGTCTTGTCCTTTTTTTGTCCTTATTTTTTCCCCTTTAGGTTGTGCGGCCCAGGACTTGGCCATACCAGGTATATATGTTATTGTTAAGGTCTTTGTGTATATGTCTTGTCCTTTTTTTGTCCTTATTTTTTTTCCTTTAGTTTGTGCGGCACAGGACTTGGCCATACCAGGTATATATGTTATTGTTAAGGTCATTGTGTATATGTCTTGTCCTTTTTTGTCCCAATTTTTTTCCCTTTAGGTTGTGCGGCCCAGGACTTGGCCATACCAGGTATATATGTTATTGTTAAGGTCATTGTGTATATCTCTTGTTCTTTTTTTGTCCTTATTTTTTTCCCTTTAGGTTGTGCCACCCAGGACTTGGCCATACCAGGTGTATATGTTATTGTTAAGGTTTTATTGTATATGTCTTGTCCTTTTTTTTTTCCTTTAGGTTGTTCGGCTCAGGACTTGGCCATACCAGGTATATATGTTATTGTTACGGTTTGTGTATATGTCTTGTCTTTTTTTTGTCCTTATTTTTTTTCCTTTAGGTTGTGCGGCCCAGGACTTGGCCATACCAGGTATATATGTTATTGTTTAGGTCTTTATGTATATGTCTTGTCCTTTTTTTGTCCTTATTTTTTTCCTTTAGGTTGTGCGACCCAGGACTTGGCCATACCAGGTATATATGTTATTGTTAAGGTTTTTGTGTATATGTCTTGTCCTTTTTTTGTCCTTATTTTTCTCCTTAAGGTTGTGCGGCCCAGGACTTGGCCATACCAGGTATATATGTTATTGTTATGGTCTTTGTGTAAATGTCTTGTCTTTTTTTTGTCCTTATTTTTTTTTCCTTTAGGTTGTGCGACCCAGGACTTGGCCATATCAGGTATATATGTTATTGTTTAGGTCTTTGTGTATATGTCTTGTCCTTTTTTTTCCTTTACGTTGTTCGGCCCAGGACTTGGTCATACCAGGTATATATGTTATTGTTAAGATTTGTGTATATGTCTTGTCCTTTTTTTGTCCTTATTTTTTTTCCTTTAGGTTGTGCGACCCAGGACTTGGCCATACCAGGTATATATGTTATTGTTAAGGTCTTTGTGTATATGTCTTGTTCTTTTTTTGTCCTTATTTTTTTCCCTTTAGGTTGTGCAACCCAGGACTTGGCCATACCAGGTATATATGTTATTGTTAAGGTTTTTGTGTATATGTCTTGTCCTTTTTTTCCTTTAGGTTGTTTGGCCCAGGACTTGGCCATACCAGGTATATATGTTATTGTTACGGTTTTTGTGTATATGTCTTGTCCTTTTTTTGTCCTTATTTTTTCCCCTTTAGTTTGTGCGGCCCAGGACTTGGCCATACCAGGTATATATGTTATTGTTTAGGTCTTTGTGTATATGTCTTGTCTTTTTTTTGTCCTTATTTTTTGTCCTTTAGGTTGTGCGACCCAGGACTTGGCCATACCTGGTATATATGTTATTGTTAAGGTGTTTGTGTATATGTCTTGTCCTTTTTTTGTCCTTATTTTTTCCCCTTTAGTTTGTGCGGCCCAGGACTTGGCCATACCAGGTATATATGTTATTGTTAAGATTTGTGTATATGTCTTGTCCTTTTTTTTCCTTTAGGTTGTTCGGCCCAGGACTTGGCCATACCAGGTATATATGTTATTGTTAAGGTGTTTGTGTATATGTCTTGTCCTTTTTTTGTCCTTATTTTTTCCCCTTTAGTTTGTGCGGCCCAGGACTTGGCCATACCAGGTATATATGTTATTGTTAAGATTTGTGTATATGTCTTGTCCTTTTTTTGTCCTTATTTTTTTTCCTTTAGGTTGTGCGACCCAGGACTTGGCCATACCAGGTATATATGTTATTAAGGTTTTTGTGCATATGACTTGTCCTTTTTTTTTCTTAAGGTTGTTCGGCCCAGAACTTGGCCATACCAGGTATATATGTTATTGTTACGGTCTTTGTGTATATGTCTTGTCTTTTTTTTGTCCTTATTTTTTTCCTTTAGGTTGTGCGGCCCAGGACTTGGCCAAATCAGGTATATATGTTATTGTTTAGGTCTTTGTGTATATGTCTTGTCCTTTTTTTGTCCTTATTTTTTTTCCTTTAGGTTGTGCGACCCAGGACTTGGCCATACCAGGTATATATGTTATTGTTAAGGTTTTTGTGTATATGTCTTGTCCTTTTTTTTCCTTTAGGTTGTTCGGCCCAGGACTTGGCCATACCAGGTATATATGTTATTGTTATGGTCTTTGTGTATATGTCTTGTCTTTTTTTTGTCATTTTTTTTTTTCCTTCAGGTTGTGCGACCCAGGACTTGGCCATATCAGGTATATATGTTATTGTTTAGGTCTTTGTGAATATGTCTTGTCCTTTTTTAGCTCACCTGGCCTAAAAGGCCATGTGAGCTTTTCTCATCACTTGGCGTCCGTCGTCGTCGACGTCGTCGTCGTCGTCGTCGTCGTCGTCGTCTGTCGTCGTTAACAATTTTTCAAACATCTTCTCCTCTGAAACTACTGAATGGATTTGAATGAAACTTAACATGATTGTTCCTTAGTATATCCTGCACAAAATGTGCGCTTCGATTTTTGATCCGTCAAAAAACATGGCCGCCGTTACTTAAAATAGAACATAGGGGTCAAATGCAGTTTTTGGCTTATATCTCAAAAACGAAAGCATTTAGAGCAAATCTGACACGGGGTAAAAATGTTCATTAGGTCCAGATCTATCAGCCCTGAAATTTTCAGATGAATCAAACACACCATTGTTGGGTTGCTGCCACTTAATTGGTAATTTTAAGGAAATTTTGCAGTTTTTGGTCATTATCTTGAATATTATTATAGATAAAGATAAACTGTAAACAGCAAATATGATCAGCAAAGTAAGATCTACAAATAAGTTAATATGACCAAAATTGTCAATTGACCCCTTAAGGGGTTATTGTCCTTTAATGACAATTTTTCACAATTTGTTCATCATATTTGCTAACTTTAAAAAATCTTCTCCTCTGAAACTACTGAATGGATTTGGTTAAAACTTAGCATGATTGTTCCTTAGATTATTCTGCACAAAGTGTGTGCTTTGATTTTTAATCCGTCAAAAAACATGGCCGCCGTTACTTAAAATAGAACATAGGGGTCAAATGCAGTTTTTGGCTTATATCTCAAAAACGAAAGCATTTAGAGCAAATCTGACATGGAGTAAAAATGTTCATTAGGTCAAGATCTATCAGCCCTGAAATTTTCAGATGAATCAAACAAACCATTGTTGGGTTGCTGCCACTTAATTGGTAATTTTAAGGAAATTTTGCAGTTTTTGGTCATTATCTTGAATATTATTATAGATAAAGATAAACTGTAAACAGCAAAAAAGATCAGCAAAGTAAGATCTACAAATAAGTTAATATGACCAAAATTGTCAATTGACCCCTCAAGGGGTTACTGTCCTTTAATGACAATTTTTCACACTTTGTTCATCATATTTGCTATCTTTAAAAAATCTTCTCCTCTGAAACTACTGAATGAATTTGGTTAAAACTTAGCATGGTTGTTCCTTAGATTATCCTGCACAAAGTGTGTGCTTTGATTTTTGATCCGTCAAAAAACATGGCCGCCGTTACTTAAAATAGAACATAGGGGTCAAATGCAGTTTTTGGCTTATATCTCAAAAACGAAAGCATTAAGAGCAAATCTGACTGGAGTAAAAATGTTCATTAGGTCAATATCTATCAGCCCTGAAATTTTCAGATGAATCAAACATCCAATTGTTGGGTTGCTGCCACTTAATTGGTAATTTTAAGGAAATTTTGCAGTTTTTGGTCATTATCTTGAATATTATTATAGATAAAGATAAACTGTAAACAGCAAATATGATCAGCAAAGTAAGATCTACAAATAAGTCAATTTGACCAAAATTGTCAATTGACCTCTTTAGGAGTTATTGCCCTTTAAAGACTTTTTTCACAATTTGTTCATCATGTTGACTTACTTTAAAAAATCTTCTCTTATGAAACTGCTGTATCAATTTCAGCCAAACTTAGGCTAAATGAGTTTCAGAGTTTCAGAGTATCTAGTATAAATTTTATATTTCATTTCCTTGTATGTCAAGAAACATAGCTCCTATGGCTAAAATAGAACATAGGAGAAAATGATTTTTTTTTTGCTTTTGAAGAAAATAGGACGATTCAAAGAACATTTAAATAAATTGGAAAGCCAAAATAATCATTGATGAGAGATTAAACCAAAAAAATTCAGGTGAGCGATTCAGGCTCTTGAGAGCCTCTTGTTTTTTCTTTACGTTGTTCGGCCCAGGACTTGGTCATACCAGGTATATATGTTATTGTTAAAATTTGTGTATATGTCTTGTCCTTTTTTTGTCCTAATTTTTTTTCCTTTAGGTTGTGCGACCCAGGACTTGGCCATACCAGGTATATATGTTATTGTTAAGGTCTTTGTGTATATGTCTTGTTCTTTTTTTGTCCTTATTTTTTTTCCTTTAGGTTGTGCAACCCAGGACTTGGCCATACCAGGTATATATGTTATTGGTAAGGTTTTTGTGTATATGTCTTGTCCTTTTTTTTCCTTTAGGTTGTTCGGCCCAGGACTTGGCCATACCAGATATATATGTTATTGTTACGGTCTTTGTGTATATGTCTTGTCTTTTTTTGTCCCTATTTTTTTTCCTTTAGGTTGTGTGGCCCAGGACTTGGCCATACCAGGTATATATGTTATTGTTAAGGTCTTTGTGTATATGTCTTGTCCTTTTTTTGTCCTTATTTTTCCCCTTTAGGTTGTGCGGCCCAGGACTTGGCCATACCAGGTATATATGTTATTGTTAAGGTCTTTGTGTATATGTCTTGTCCTTTTTTGTCCTTATTTTTTTTCCTTTAGGTTGTGCCACCCAGGACTTGGCCATACCAGGTATATATGTTATTGTTAAGGTCTTTGTGTATATGTCTTGTTCTTTTTTTGTCCTTATTTTTTTCCCTTTAGGTTGTGCAACCCAGGACTTGGCCATACCAGGTATATATGTTATTGTTAAGGTTTTTGTGTATATGTCTTGTCCTTTTTTTCCTTTAGGTTGTTCTGCCCAGGACTTGGCCATACCAGGTATATATGTTATTGTTACGGTCTTTGTGTATATGTCTTGTCTTTTTTTTGTCCTTATTTTTTGTCCTTTAGGTTGTGCGACCCAGGACTTGGCCATACCAGGTATATATGTTATTGTTAAGGTTTTTGTGTATATGTCTTGTCCTTTTTTTCCTTTAGGTTGTTCTGCCCAGGACTTGGCCATACCAGGTATATATGTTATTGTTACGGTCTTTGTGTATATGTCTTGTCTTTTTTTTGTCCTTATTTTTTGTCCTTTAGGTTGTGCGACCCAGGACTTGGCCATACCAGGTATATATGTTATTGTTAAGGTTTTTGTGTATATGTCTTGTCCTTTTTTTTCCTTTAGGTTGTTCGGCCCAGGACTTGGCCATACCAGGTATATATGTTATTGTTAAGGTGTTTGTGTAGATGTCTTGTCCTTTTTTTGTCCTTATTTTTTCCCCTTTAGGTTGTGCGGCCCAGGACTTGGCCATACCAGGTATATATGTTATTGTTAAGATTTGTGTATATGTCTTGTCCTTTTTTTGTCCTTATTTTTTTTCCTTTAGGTTGTGCGACCCAGGACTTGGCCATACCAGGTATATATGTTATTAAGGTTTTTGTGCATATGTCTTGTCCTTTTTTTTCCTTAAGGTTGTTCGGCCCAGGACTTGGCCATACCAGGTATATATGTTATTGTTACGGTCTTTGTGTATATGTCTTGTCTTTTTTTTGTCCTTATTTTTTTTCCTTTAGGTTGTGCGGCCCAGGACTTGGCCATATCAGGTATATATGTTATTGTTTAGGTCTTTGTGTATATGTCTTGTCCTTTTTTTGTCCTTATTTTTTTTCCTTTAGGTTGTGCGACCCAGGACTTGGCCATACCAGGTATATATGTTATTGTTAAGGTCTTTGTGTATATGTCTTGTTCTTTTTTTGTCCTTATTTTTTTCCCTTTAGGTTGTGCAACCCAGGACTTGGCCATACCAGGTATATATGTTATTGTTAAGGTTTTTGTGTATATGTCTTGTCCTTTTTTTCCTTTAGGTTGTTCGGCCCAGGACTTGGCCATACCAGGTATATATGTTATTGTTACGGTCTTTGTGTATATGTCTTGTCTTTTTTTTGTCCTTATTAATTTTCCTTTAGGTTGTGCGACCCAGGACTTGGCCATACCAGGTATATATGTTATTGTTAAGGTTTTTGTGTATATGTCTTGTCCTTTTTTTTCCTTTAGGTTGTTCGGCCCAGGACTTGGCCATACCAGGTATATATGTTATTGTTTAGGTCTTTGTGTATATGTCTTGTCTTTTTTTTGTCCTTATTTTTTTTCCTTTAGGTTGTGCGGCCCAGGACTTGGCCATATCAGGTATATATGTTATTGTTTAGGTCTTTGTGTATATGTCTTGTCCTTTTTTTGTCCTTATTTTTTTTCCTTTAGGTTGTGCGACCCAGGACTTGGCCATACCAGGTATATATGTTATTGTTAAGGTTTTTGTGTATATGTCTTGTCCTTTTTTTTCCTTTAGGTTGTTCGGCCCAGGACTTGGCCATACCAGGTATATATGTTATTGTTACGGTCTTTCTGTATATGTCTTGTCTTTTTTTTGTCCTTATTTTTTTTCCTTTAGGTTGTGCGGCCCAGGACTTGGCCATACCAGGTATATATGTTATTGTTAAGGTTTTTATGCATATGTCTTGTCCTTTTTTTTCCTTAAGGTTGTTCGGCCCAGGACTTGGCCATACCAGGTATATATGTTATTGTTACGGTCTTTGTGCATATGTCTTGTCTTTTTTGTCCTTATTTTTTTTCCTTTAGGTTGTGCGGCCCAGGACTTGGCCATACCAGGTATATATGTTATTGTTAAGATTTGTGTATATGTCTTGTCCTTTTTTTGTCCTTATTTTTTTTCCTTTAGGTTGTGCAGCCCAGGACTTGGCCATACCAGGTATATATGTTATTGTTTAGGTCTTTGTGTATATGTCTTGTTCTTTTTTTGTCCTTATTTTTTTTCCTTTAGGTTGTGCGACCCAGGACTTGGCCATACCAGGTATATATGTTATTGTTAAGGTTTTTGTGTATATGTCTTGTCCTTTTTTTTCCTTTAGGTTGTTCGGCCCAGGACTTGGCCATACCAGGTATATATTTTATTGTTATGGTCTTTTTGTATATGTCTTGTCTTTTTTTTGTCCTTATTTTTTTTCCTTTAGGTTGTGCGACCCAGGACTTGGCCATATCAGGTATATATGTTATTGTTTAGGTCTTTGTGTATATGTCTTGTCCTTTTTTTTCCTTTACGTTGTTCGGCCCAGGACTTGGTCATACCAGGTATATATGTTATTGTTAAGATTTGTGTATATGTCTTGTCCTTTTTTTGTCCTTATTTTTTTTCCTTTAGGTTGTGCGACCCAGGACTTGGCCATACCAGGTATATATGTTATTGTTAAGGTCTTTGTGTATATGTCTTGTTCTTTTTTTGTCCTTATTTTTTGTCCTTTAGGTTGTGCAACCCAGGACTTGGCCATACCAGGTATATATGTTATTGTTAAGGTCTTTGTGTATATGTCTTGTTCTTTTTTGGTCCTTATTTTTTTCCCTTTAGGTTGTGCGACCCAGGACTTGGCCATACCAGGTATATATGTTATTGTTAAGGTCTTTGTGTATATGTCTTGTCCTTTTTTTGTGCATATTTTTTTCCCTTTAGGTTGTACGACCCAGGACTTGGCCATACCAGGTATATATGTTATTGTTAAGGTCTTTGTGTATATGTCTTGTCCTTTTTTTGTCCTTATTTTTTTTCCTTTAGGTTGTGTGGCCCAGGACTTGGCCATACCAGGTATATATGTTATTGTTAAGGTCTTTGTGTATATGTCTTGTCCTTTTTTGTCCTTATTTTTTTCCCTTTAGGTTGTGCGGCCCAGGACTTGGCCATACCAGGTATGTATGTTATTGTTAAGGTCTTTGTGTATATGTCTTGTTCTTTTTTTGTCCTTATTTTTTTTCCTTTAGGTTGTGCCACCCAGGACTTGGCCATACCAGGTATATATGTTATTGTTAAGGTTTTATTGTATATGTCTTGTCCTTTTTTTTTCCTTTAGGTTGTTCGGCCCAGGACTTGGCCATACCAGGTATATATGTTATTGTTACGGTCTTTGTGTATATGTCTTGTCTTTTTTTGGTCCTTATTTTTTTTCCTTTAGGTTGTGCGGCCCAGGACTTGGCCATACCAGGTATATATGTTATTGTTTAGGTCTTTGTGTATATGTCTTGTCCTTTTTTTGTCCTTATTTTTTTCCTTTAGGTTGTGCGACCCAGGACTTGGCCATACCAGGTATATATGTTATTGTTAAGGTTTTTGTGTATATGTCTTGTCCTTTTTTTTCCTTTAGGTAGTTCAGCTCAGGACTTGGCCATACCAGGTATATATGTTATTGTTAAGGTCTTTGTGTATATGTCTTGTCCTTTTTTTGTCCTTATTTTTTCCCCTTTAGTTTGTGCGGCCCAGGACTTGGCCATACCAGGTATATATGTTATTGTTAAGGTCTTTGTGTATATGTCTTGTCCTTTTTTGTCCTTATTTTTTTCCCTTTAGGTTGTGCGGCCCAGGACTTGGCCATACCAGCTATATATGTTATTGTTTAGGTCTTTGTGTATATGTCTTGTCCTTTTTTTTCCTTTAGGTTGTGCGGCCCAGGACTTGGCCATACCAGGTATATATGTTATTGTTAAGGTCTTTGTGTATATGTCTTGTCCTTTTTTTGTCCTTATTTTTTCCCCTTTAGTTTGTGCGGCCCAGGACTTGGCCATACCAGGTATATATGTTATTGTTAAGATTTGTGTATATGTCTTGTCCTTTTTAGCTCACCTGGCCCGAAGGGCCAAGTGAGCTTTTCTCATCACTTGGCGTCCGGCGTCCGTCGTCCGTCGTCCGTCGTCGTCCGTCGTCCGTCGTCGTCGTCCGTCGTCGTTAACTTTTACAAAAATCTTCTCCTCTGAAACTACTGGGCCAAATCAAACCAAACTTGGCCACAATCATCATTGGGGTATCTAGTTTAAAAAATGTGTGGCGTGACCCGGTCAACCAACCAAGATGGCCGCCACGGCTAAAAATAGAACATAGCGGTAAAATGCAGTTTTTGGCTTATAACTCAAAAACCAAAGCATTTAGAGCAAATCTGACATGGGGTAAAAATGTTTATCAGGTCAAGATCTATCTGCCCTGAAATTTTCAGATGAATCGGTCAATCGGTTGTTGGGTTGCTGCCCCTGAATTGGTAATTTTGAGGAAATTTTGCTGTTTTTGGTTATTATCTTGAATATTATTATAGATAGAGATAAACTGTAAACAGCAATAATGTTCAGCAAAGTAAGATCTACAAATAAGTCAACATGACCAAAACGGTCAGTTGACCCGTTTAGGAGTTATTGCCCTTTATAGTCAATTTTTAACCATTTTTCGTTAATTAAAGTAATCTTTTACAAAAATCTTCTCCTCTGAAACTACTGGGCCAAATTAATCCAAACTTGGCCACAATCATCTTTGGGGTATCTTGTTTAAAAAATGTGTGGCGTGACCTGGTCAACCAACCAAGATGGCCGCCACCGCTAAAAATAGAACATAGGGGTAAAATGCAGTTTTTGGCTTATAACTCAAAAACCAAAGCATTTTGAGGAAATCTGACATGGGATAAAAATGTTTATCAGGTCAAGATCTATCTGCCCTGAAATTTTCAGATGAATCGGTCAATCGGTTGTTGGGTTGCTGCCCCTGAATTGGTAATTTTGAGGAAATTTTGCTGTTTTTAGTTATTATCTTGAATATTATTATAGATAGAGATAAATTGTAAACAGCAATAATGTTCAGCAAAGTAAGATCTACAAATAAGTCAACATGACCAAAATGGTCAGTTGACCCCTTTAGGAGTTATTGCCCTTTATAGTCAATCTTTAACCATTTTTCATAAATCAAAGTAATCTTTTACAAAATCTCCACTGAAACTACTAGGCCACAATCATCTTTGGGGTATCTAGTTTGAAAAATGTGTCCGATGACCTGGCCATTCAACCAAGATGGCCGCCACGGCTAAAAATAGAACATAGGGGTAAAATGCAGTTTTTGGCTTATAACTATGAATTCAAAGCATCTAGAGCAAATCTGACAAGAAGTTAAATTGTTAATCAAGTCAATATCTATCTGCCCTGAATTTTTCAGATGAATTGGACAACTGGTTGTTGGGTTGCTGCCCTCCAATTGGTAATTTTTAAAGAAATTTTGCCGTTTTTGGTTATCTTGAATACTATTATAGATAGCGATAAACTGTAAACAGCAATAATGTTCAGCAAAGTAAGATCTACAAATAAGTCAACATGACCTAAATGGTCAATTGACCCCTTAAGGAGTTATTGCCCTTTATAGTCAATTTTTAACAATTTTCATTGATTTGGTAAATATATTATGTAAATTTTTACCAAATATAGTTCTCTGTTACTAATGGGCAAAGTTCATTATAGATATAATTGTAAGAAGCAAAATCGTTCAGTAAAGTAAGAACTTCAAACACATCACCATCACCAAAATACAATTTTGTCATGAATCCATTTGTGTCCTTTGTTTAATATGCACATAGACCAAGGTGAGCGACACAGGCTCTTTAGAGCCTCTAGTTTTGTCCTTATTTTTTTTCCTTTAGGTTGTGCGGCCCAGGACTTGGCCATACCAGCTATATATGTTATTGTTTAGGTCTTTGTGTATATGTCTTGTCCTTTTTTTTCCTTTAGGTTGTGCGACCCAGGACTTGGCCATACCAGGTATATATGTTATTGTTAAGGTTTTTGTGTATATGTCTTGTCCTTTTTTTGTCCTTATTTTTTTTCCTTTAGGTTGTGCAGCCCAGGACTTGGCCATACCAGGTATATATGTTATTGTTTAGGTCTTTGTGTATATGTCTTGTCCTTTTTTTGTCCTTATATTTTTTCCTTTAGGTTGTGCAGCCCAGGACTTGGCCATACCAGGTATATATGTTATTGTTTAGGTCTTTGTGTATATGTCTTGTCCTTATTTTTTTTCCTTTAGGTTGTGCGACCCAGGACTTGGCCATACCAGGTATATATGTTATTGTTAAGGTTTTTGTGTATATGTCTTGTCCTTTTTTTTCCTTTAGGTTGTTCGGCCCAGGACTTGGCCATACCAGGTGTATATGTTATTGTTACGGTCTTTGTGTATATGTCTTGTCTTTTTTTTGTCCTTATTTTTTTTCCTTTAGGTTGTGCGGCCCAGGACTTGGCCATACCAGGTATATATTTTATTGTTAAGGTTTTTATGCATATGTCTTGTCCTTTTTTTCCCTTAAGGTTGTTCGGCCCAGGACTTGGCCATACCAGGTATATATGTTATTGTTAAGATTTGTGTATATGTCTTGTCCTTTTTTTGTCCTTATTTTTTTCCCTTTAGGTTGTGCGACCCAGGACTTGGCCATACCAGGTATATATGTTATTGTTAAGGTCTTTGTTTATATGTCTTGTCCTTTTTTTTTCTTTACGTTGTTCGGCCCAGGACTTGGTCATACCAGGTATATATGTTATTGTTAAGATTTGTGTATATGTCTTGTCCTTTTTTTGTCCTTATTTTTTTCCCTTTAGGTTGTGCGACCCAGGACTTGGCCATACCAGGTATATATGTTATTGTTAAGGTCTTTGTGTATATGTCTTGTTCTTTTTTTGTCCTTATTTTTTGTCCTTTAAGTTGTGCAACCCAGGACTTGGCCATACCAGGTATATATGTTATTGTTAAGGTTTTTGTGTATATGTCTTGTCCTCTTTTCCTTTAGGTTGTTCGGCCCAGGACTTGGCCATACCAGGTATATTTGTTATTGTTACGGTCTTTGTGTATATGTCTTGTCTTTTTTTTGTCCTTATTTTTTTTCCTTAAGGTTGTGCGGCCCAGGACTTGGCCATACCAGGTATATATGTTATTGTTAAGATTTGTGTATATGTCTTGTCCTTTTTTTGTCCTTATTTTTTTTCCTTTAGGTTGTGCAACCCAGGACTTGGCCATACCAGGTATATATGTTATTAAGGTTTTTGTGCATATGACTTGTCCTTTTTTTTTCCTTAAGGTTGTTCGGCCCAGGACTTGGCCATACCAGGTATATATGTTATTGTTACGGTCTTTGTGTATATGTCTTGTCTTTTTTTTGTCCTTATTTTTTTTCCTTTAGGTTGTGCGGCCCAGGACTTGGCCATATCAGGTATATATGTTATTGTTTAGGTCTTTGTGTATATGTCTTGTCCTTTTTTTGTCCTTATTTTTTTTCCTTTAGGTTGTGCGACCCAGGACTTGGCCATACCAGGTAAATATGTTATTGTTAAGGTGTTTGTGTAGATGTCTTGTCCTTTTTTTGTCCTTATTTTTTCCCCTTTAGGTTGTGCGGCCCAGGACTTGGCCATACCAGGTATATATGTTATTGTTAAGATTTGTGTATATGTCTTGTCCTTTTTTTGTCCTTATTGTTTTTCCTTTAGGTTGTGCGACCCAGGATTTGGCCATACCAGGTATATATGTTATTAAGGTTTTTGTGCATATGTCTTGTCCTTTTTTTTCCTTAAGGTTGTTCGTCCCCGGTCTTGGCCATACCAGGTATATATGTTATTGTTACGGTCTTTGTGTATATGTCTTGTCTTTTTTTTGTCCTTATTTTTTTTCCTTTAGGTTGTGCGGCCCAGGACTTGGCCATATCAGGTATATATGTTATTGTTTAGGTCTTTGTGTATATGTCTTGTCCTTTTTAGCTCACCTGGCCCAAAGGGCCAAGTGAGCTTTTCCCATCACTTGGCGTCCGTCGTCCGTCGTCCGTCGTCTGTCGTCCGTCGTCTGTCGTCCGTCGTCGTCTGGCGTCGTTAACTTTTACAAAAATCTTCTCCTCTGAAACTACTGGGCCAAATTACACCAAACTTGGCCAAAATCATCATTGGGGTATCTAGTTTAAAAAATGTGTCCGATGACCTGGCCAACCATCCAAGATGGCCGCCATGGCTAAAAATAGAACATAGGGGTAAAATGCAGTTTTTGGCTTATAACTCAAAAACCAAAGCGTTTAGAGCAAATCTGACATGGGGTAAACTTGTGTAACAGGTCAAGATCTATCTGCCCTGAAATTTTCAGATGAATCGGATAACCCGTTGTTGGGTTGCTGCCCCTGAATTAGTAATTTTAAGGAAATTTTGCTGTTTTTGGTTATTATCTTGAATATTATTATAGATAGAGATAAACAGTAAACAGCAATAATGTTCAGCAAAGTAAGATTTACAAATAAGTCAACATGACCGAAATGATCAGTTGACCCCTATAGGAGTTATTGCCCTTTATAGTCAATTTTTAACCATTTTTCGTAAATCTTAATAATCTTTTACAAAAATCTTCTCCTCTGAAACTACTGGGCCAAATTTATCCAAACTGGGCCACAATTATCTTTGGGATATCTAGTTTAAAAAATGTGTCCGGTGACCCGGCCAACCAACCAAGATGGCCGCCACGGCTAAAAATAGAACATAGGGGTAAAATGCAGTTTTTGGCTTATAACTTAAAAACCAAAGCATTTAGAGCAAATCTGACATTTGGTAAAATTGTTTATCAGGTCAAGATCTATCTACCCTGAAATTTTCAGATGAATCTGACAACCTGTTGTTGGGTTGCTGCCCCTGAATTGGTAATTTTAAGGAAATTTTGCTGTTTTTGGTTATTATCTTGTATATTATTATAGATAGAGATAAACTGTAAACAGCCATTATGTTCAGCAAAGTAAGATTTACAAATAAGTCAACATGACCGAAATGGTCAGTTGACCCCTTTAGGAGTTATTGCCCTTTATAGTCAATTTTTAACCATTTTTCGTAAATCTTAGTAATCTTTTACAAAAATCTTCTCCTCTGAAACTACTGGGCCAAATTAATCCAAACTTATTCACAATCATCTTTGGGGTATTTAGTTTAAAAAATGTGTCTGATGACCCAGCCATCCAACCAAGATGGCCGCCATGGCTAAAAATAGAACATAGGGGTAAAATGCAGTTTTTGGCTTATAACTCAAAAACCAAAGCGTTTAGAGCAAATCTGACAGGTGCTAAATTGTTTATCAGGTCAAGATCTATCTGCCCTGAAATTTTCAGATAAATCGGACAACCAGTTGTTGGGATCCTGCCCCTGAATTGGTCATTTTAAGGAAATTTTACTGTTTTTGGTTATTATCTTGAATATTATTATAGATAAAAATAAACGGTAAACAGCAATAATGTTCAGCAAAGTAAGATTTACAAATAAGTCAACATGACCGAAATGGTCAGTTGACCCATATAGGAGTTATTGCCCTTTATAGTCAATTTTTAACCATTTTTCGTAAATCTTAGTAATCTTTTACAAAAATCTTCTCCTCTGAAACTACTGGGCCAAATTAATCCAAACTTATCCACAATCATCTTTGGGGTATCTAGTTTAAAAAATGTGTCCGATGACCCGGCCATCCAACCAAGATGGCCGCCATGGCTAAAAATAGAACATAGGGGTAAAATGCAGTTTTTGGCTTATAACTCAAAAACCAAAGCGTTTAGAGCAAATCTGACATGGGGGTTAATTTGTTTATCAGGTCAAGATCTATCTGCCCCGAAATTTTCAGATGAATCTGACAACCCGTTGTTGGGTTGCTGCCCCTAAATTGGTAATTTTAAGGAAATTTTGCTGTTTTTGGTTATTGTCTTGAATATTATTATAGATAGAGATAAACTGTAAACAGCAATAATGTTCAGCAAAGTAAGATTTACAAACAAGTCAACATGACCGAAATGGTCAATTGACCCCCTAAGGAGTTATTGTCCTTTATAGTCAATTTTCAACAATTTTTATAAAATTTGTAAATTTTTACTAACATTTTCCACTGAAACTACTGGGCCAAGTTCATTATAGATAGAGATAATTGTAAGCAGCAAGGATGTTCAGTAAAGTAAGATGTACAAACACATCACCATCACCAAAATACAATTTTGTCATGAATCCATCTGCTTCCTTTGTTTAATAGTCACATAGACCAAGGTGAGCGACACAGGCTCTTTAGAGCCTCTAGTTTTTTCTTTACGTTGTTCGGCCCAGGACTTGGTCATACCAGGTATATATGTTATTGTTAAGATTTGTGTATATGTCTTGTCCTTTTTTTGTCCTTATTTTTTTTCCTTTAGGTTGTGCGGCCAAGGACTTGGCCATACCAGGTATATATGTTATTGTTAAGGTCTTTGTGTATATGTCTTGTCCTTTTTTTGTCCTAATTTTTTCCCCTTTAGGTTGTGCGTCCCAGGACTTGGCCATACCAGGTATATATGTTATTGTTAAGATTTGTGTATATGTCTTGTCCTTTTTTTGTCCTTATTTTTTTTCCTTTAGGTTGTGCGACCCAGGACTTGGCCATACCAGGTATATATGTTATTGTTAAGGTTTTTGTGCATATGTCTTGTCCTTTTTTTTCCTTAAGGTTGTTCGGCCCAGGACTTGGCCATACCAGGTATATATGTTATTGTTAGGTCTTTGTGTATGTCTTGTCTTTTTTTTGTCCTTATTTTTTTCCCTTTAGGTTGTGCGGTCCAGGACTTGGCCATACCAGGTATATATGTTATTGTTGAGGTCTTTGTGTATATGTCTTGTCCTTTTTTTGTCCTTATTTTTTTTCCTTTAGGTTGTGCGACCCAGGACTTGGCCATACCAGGTATATATGTTATTGTTAAGGTTTTTGTGTATATGTCTTGTCTTTTTTTTGTCCTTATTTTTTTTCCTTTAGGTTGTGCGGCCCAGAACTTGACCATACCAGGTATATATGTTATTGTTTAGGTCTTTGTGTATATGTCTTGTCCTTTTTTTGTCCTTATTTTTTTCCTTTAGGTTGTGCGACCCAGGACTTGGCCATACCAGGTATATATGTTATTGTTACGGTCTTTGTGTATATGTCTTGTCCTTTTTTTGTCCTTATTTTTTTTCCTTTAGGTTGTGCGGCCAAGGACTTGGCCATACCAGGTATATATGTTATTGTTAAGGTCTTTGTGTATATGTCTTGTCCTTTTTTTGTCCTTATTTTTTCCCCTTTAGGTTGTGCGGCCCAGGACTTGGCCATACCAGGTATATATGTTATTGTTAAGGTCTTTGTGTATATGTCTTGTCCTTTTTTTGTCCTTATTTTTTTTCCTTTAGTTTGTGCGGCACAGGACTTGGCCATACCAGGTATATATGTTATTGTTAAGGTCATTGTGTATATGTCTTGTCCTTTTTTGTCCCAATTTTTTTCCCTTTAGGTTGTGCGGCCCAGGACTTGGCCATACCAGGTATATATGTTATTGTTAAGGTCATTGTGTATATCTCTTGTTCTTTTTTTGTCCTTATTTTTTTTCCTTTAGGTTGTGCCACCCAGGACTTGGCCATACCAGGTGTATATGTTATTGTTAAGGTTTTATTGTATATGTCTTGTCCTTTTTTTTTTCCTTTAGGTTGTTCGGCTCAGGACTTGGCCATACCAGGTATATATGTTATTGTTACGGTTTGTGTATATGTCTTGTCTTTTTTTTGTCCTTATTTTTTTTCCTTTAGGTTGTGCGGCCCAGGACTTGGCCATACCAGGTATATATGTTATTGTTTAGGTCTTTATGTATATGTCTTGTCCTTTTTTTGTCCTTATTTTTTTCCTTTAGGTTGTGCGACCCAGGACTTGGCCATACCAGGTATATATGTTATTGTTAAGGTTTTTGTGTATATGTCTTGTCCTTTTTTTGTCCTTATTTTTCTCCTTAAGGTTGTGCGGCCCAGGACTTGGCCATACCAGGTATATATGTTATTGTTATGGTCTTTGTGTAAATGTCTTGTCTTTTTTTTGTCCTTATTTTTTTTTCCTTTAGGTTGTGCGACCCAGGACTTGGCCATATCAGGTATATATGTTATTGTTTAGGTCTTTGTGTATATGTCTTGTCCTTTTTTTTCCTTTACGTTGTTCGGCCCAGGACTTGGTCATACCAGGTATATATGTTATTGTTAAGATTTGTGTATATGTCTTGTCCTTTTTTTGTCCTTATTTTTTTTCCTTTAGGTTGTGCGACCCAGGACTTGGCCATACCAGGTATATATGTTATTGTTAAGGTTTTTGTGTATATGTCTTGTCCTTTTTTTCCTTTAGGTTGTTTGGCCCAGGACTTGGCCATACCAGGTATATATGTTATTGTTACGGTTTTTGTGTATATGTCTTGTCCTTTTTTTGTCCTTATTTTTTCCCCTTTAGTTTGTGCGGCCCAGGACTTGGCCATACCAGGTATATATGTTATTGTTTAGGTCTTTGTGTATATGTCTTGTCTTTTTTTTGTCCTTATTTTTTGTCCTTTAGGTTGTGCGACCCAGGACTTGGCCATACCTGGTATATATGTTATTGTTAAGGTTTTTGTGTATATGTCTTGTCCTTTTTTTTCCTTTAGGTTGTTCGGCCCAGGACTTGGCCATACCAGGTATATATGTTATTGTTAAGGTGTTTGTGTATATGTCTTGTCCTTTTTTTGTCCTTATTTTTTCCCCTTTAGTTTGTGCGGCCCAGGACTTGGCCATACCAGGTATATATGTTATTGTTAAGATTTGTGTATATGTCTTGTCCTTTTTTTGTCCTTATTTTTTTTCCTTTAGGTTGTGCGACCCAGGACTTGGCCATACCAGGTATATATGTTATTAAGGTTTTTGTGCATATGACTTGTCCTTTTTTTTTCTTAAGGTTGTTCGGCCCAGAACTTGGCCATACCAGGTATATATGTTATTGTTACGGTCTTTGTGTATATGTCTTGTCTTTTTTTTGTCCTTATTTTTTTCCTTTAGGTTGTGCGGCCCAGGACTTGGCCAAATCAGGTATATATGTTATTGTTTAGGTCTTTGTGTATATGTCTTGTCCTTTTTTTGTCCTTATTTTTTTTCCTTTAGGTTGTGCGACCCAGGACTTGGCCATACCAGGTATATATGTTATTGTTAAGGTTTTTGTGTATATGTCTTGTCCTTTTTTTTCCTTTAGGTTGTTCGGCCCAGGACTTGGCCATACCAGGTATATATGTTATTGTTATGGTCTTTGTGTATATGTCTTGTCTTTTTTTTGTCATTTTTTTTTTTCCTTCAGGTTGTGCGACCCAGGACTTGGCCATATCAGGTATATATGTTATTGTTTAGGTCTTTGTGAATATGTCTTGTCCTTTTTTTTTTCTTTACGTTGTTCGGCCCAGGACTTGGTCATACCAGGTATATATGTTATTGTTAAAATTTGTGTATATGTCTTGTCCTTTTTTTGTCCTAATTTTTTTTCCTTTAGGTTGTGCGACCCAGGACTTGGCCATACCAGATATATATGTTATTGTTAAGGTCTTTGTGTATATGTCTTGTTCTTTTTTTGTCCTTATTTTTTTTCCTTTAGGTTGTGCAACCCAGGACTTGGCCATACCAGGTATATATGTTATTGGTAAGGTTTTTGTGTATATGTCTTGTCCTTTTTTTTCCTTTAGGTTGTTCGGCCCAGGACTTGGCCATACCAGATATATATGTTATTGTTACGGTCTTTGTGTATATGTCTTGTCTTTTTTTGTCCCTATTTTTTTTCCTTTAGGTTGTGTGGCCCAGGACTTGGCCATACCAGGTATATATGTTATTGTTAAGGTCTTTGTGTATATGTCTTGTCCTTTTTTTGTCCTTATTTTTCCCCTTTAGGTTGTGCGGCCCAGGACTTGGCCATACCAGGTATATATGTTATTGTTAAGGTCTTTGTGTATATGTCTTGTCCTTTTTTGTCCTTATTTTTTTTCCTTTAGGTTGTGCGACCCAGGACTTGGCCATACCAGGTATATATGTTATTGTTAAGGTCTTTGTGTATATGTCTTGTTCTTTTTTTGTCCTTATTTTTTTCCCTTTAGGTTGTGCAACCCAGGACTTGGCCATACCAGGTATATATGTTATTGTTAAGGTTTTTGTGTATATGTCTTGTCCTTTTTTTCCTTTAGGTTGTTCTGCCCAGGACTTGGCCATACCAGGTATATATGTTATTGTTACGGTCTTTGTGTATATGTCTTGTCTTTTTTTGTCCTTATTTTTTGTCCTTTAGGTTGTGCGACCCAGGACTTGGCCATACCAGGTATATATGTTATTGTTAAGGTTTTTGTGTATATGTCTTGTCCTTTTTTTTCCTTTAGGTTGTTCGGCCCAGGACTTGGCCATACCAGGTATATATGTTATTGTTAAGGTGTTTGTGTAGATGTCTTGTCCTTTTTTTGTCCTTATTTTTTCCCCTTTAGGTTGTGCGGCCCAGGACTTGGCCATACCAGGTATATATGTTATTGTTAAGATTTGTGTATATGTCTTGTCCTTTTTTTGTCCTTATTTTTTTTCCTTTAGGTTGTGCGACCCAGGACTTGGCCATACCAGGTATATATGTTATTAAGGTTTTTGTGCATATGTCTTGTCCTTTTTTTTCCTTAAGGTTGTTCGGCCCAGGACTTGGCCATACCAGGTATATATGTTATTGTTACGGTCTTTGTGTATATGTCTTGTCTTTTTTTTGTCCTTATTTTTTTTCCTTTAGGTTGTGCGGCCCAGGACTTGGCCATATCAGGTATATATGTTATTGTTTAGGTCTTTGTGTATATGTCTTGTCCTTTTTTTGTCCTTATTTTTTTTCCTTTAGGTTGTGCGACCCAGGACTTGGCCATACCAGGTATATATGTTATTGTTAAGGTCTTTGTGTATATGTCTTGTTCTTTTTTTGTCCTTATTTTTTTCCCTTTAGGTTGTGCAACCCAGGACTTGGCCATACCAGGTATATATGTTATTGTTAAGGTTTTTGTGTATATGTCTTGTCCTTTTTTTCCTTTAGGTTGTTCGGCCCAGGACTTGGCCATACCAGGTATATATGTTATTGTTACGGTCTTTGTGTATATGTCTTGTCTTTTTTTTGTCCTTATTAATTTTCCTTTAGGTTGTGCGACCCAGGACTTGGCCATACCAGGTATATATGTTATTGTTAAGGTTTTTGTGTATATGTCTTGTCCTTTTTTTTCCTTTAGGTTGTTCGGCCCAGGACTTGGCCATACCAGGTATATATGTTATTGTTTAGGTCTTTGTGTATATGTCTTGTCTTTTTTTTGTCCTTATTTTTTTTCCTTTAGGTTGTGCGGCCCAGGACTTGGCCATATCAGGTATATATGTTATTGTTTAGGTCTTTGTGTATATGTCTTGTCCTTTTTTTGTCCTTATTTTTTTTCCTTTAGGTTGTGCGACCCAGGACTTGGCCATACCAGGTATATATGTTATTGTTAAGGTTTTTGTGGATATGTCTTGTCCTTTTTTTTCCTTTAGGTTGTTCGGCCCAGGACTTGGCCATACCAGGTATATATGTTATTGTTATGGTCTTTGTGTATATGTCTTGTCTTTTTTTTGTCCTTATTTTTTTTCCTTTAGGTTGTGCGACCCAGGACTTGGCCATATCAGGTATATATGTTATTGTTTAGGTCTTTGTGTATATGTCTTGTCCTTTTTTTTTTCTTTACGTTGTTCGGCCCAGGACTTGGTCATACCAGGTATATATGTTATTGTTAAAATTTGTGTATATGTCTTGTCCTTTTTTTGTCCTTATTTTTTTTCCTTTAGGTTGTGCGACCCAGGACTTGGCCATACCAGGTATATATGTTATTGTTTAGGTCTTTGTGTATATGTCTTGTTCTTTTTTTGTCCTTATTTTTTTTCCTTTAGGTTGTGCAACCCAGGACTTGGCCATACCAGGTATATATGTTATTGGTAAGGTTTTTGTGTATATGTCTTGTCCTTTTTTTCCTTTAGGTTGTTCGGCCCAGGACTTGGCCATACCAGGTATATATGTTATTGTTACGGTCTTTGTGTATATGTCTTGTCTTTTTTTGTCCTTATTTTTTTTCCTTTAGGTTGTGCGGCCCAGGACTTGGCCATACCAGGTATATATGTTATTGTTAAGGTCTTTGTGTATATGTCTTGTCCTTTTTTTGTCCTTATTTTTCCCCTTTAGGTTGTGCGGCCCAGGACTTGGCCATACCAGGTATATATGTTATTGTTAAGGTCTTTGTGTATATGTCTTGTCCTTTTTTTGTCCTTATTTTTTTTCCTTTAGGTTGTGCGACCCAGGACTTGGCCATACCAGGTATATATGTTATTGTTAAGGTCTTTGTGTATATGTCTTGTTCTTTTTTTGTCCTTATTTTTTTCCCTTTAGGTTGTGCAACCCAGGACTTGGCCATACCAGGTATATATGTTATTGTTAAGGTTTTTGTGTATATGTCTTGTCCTTTTTTTCCTTTAGGTTGTTCTGCCCAGGACTTGGCCATACCAGGTATATATGTTATTGTTACGGTCTTTGTGTATATGTCTTGTCTTTTTTTTGTCCTTATTTTTTGTCCTTTAGGTTGTGCGACCCAGGTCTTGGCGATACCAGGTATATATGTTATTGTTAAGGTTTTTGTGTATATGTCTTGTCCTTTTTTTTTCCTTTAGGTTGTTCGGCCCAGGACTTGGCCATACCAGGTATATATGTTATTGTTAAGGTGTTTGTGTAGAAGTCTTGTCCTTTTTTTGTCCTTATTTTTTCCCCTTTAGGTTGTGCGGCCCAGGACTTGGCCATACCAGGTATATATGTTATTGTTAAGATTTGTGTATATGTCTTGTCCTTTTTTTGTCCTTATTTTTTTTCCTTTAGGTTGTGCGACCCAGGACTTGGCCATACCAGGTATATATGTTATTATGGTTTTTGTGCATATGTCTTGTCCTTTTTTTTCCTTAAGGTTGTTCGGCCCAGGACTTGGCCATACCAGGTATATATGTTATTGTTACGGTCTTTGTGTATATGTCTTGTCTTTTTTTTGTCCTTATTTTTTTTCCTTTAGGTTGTGCGGCCCAGGACTTGGCCATATCAGGTATATATGTTATTAAGTCTCCCAAACAAAGTTTGGAGACTTATTGTTTTTGGTCAGTTCTTATTATTTTTATTATTCTTCCTCTTCTTCTTCTTCCGCCACTTTAAAAATGAACTTGTCCGCAGCGGTTCTCCTAAACGGCTTGTCAGATATACTTAGGATTTTACAATATGTTAGACTAACATGTCTAGGTGAGCCATCAATGTTTCGTTTGTGCATTGGGGTCTATTAAGGGGTATTTTGGGGGGTAGAAAGGAGGGAGGGGTTTACTATAGAACCCTATGGGATTTTATTTTCTAAAATTTTCAAATGAATATAACTTGAAAACTGTAAGTGCTAGATACATGCAGTCTTCAGAAATGATTATAGGACAATAAAACAAATCACATGAAATATAGGGGGAGTCCCTGGGGGGTCATCCCCACCCCCTTCAATTTGAGAATATGCTTTTATCTTGTAAAAGGTCCAGATCCCCACCCCTAAACCATATATATTCTTGAATGGGACGATAAAACAAATCAAATGAAATTAAAGGGAAGTCCCTGGGGGGTCATCCCCACCCCGTTCAATTTGAGAATGTGCTATTATCTTGTAAACAGTCCAGATCCCCACCCCTAAACCATATATATTCTTGTAGGGGACAATAAAACAAATGAAATGAAATAAAAGTGATGTCCCTAGGGGCTCACCCCACCCCCTCTTGTTTGAAAACTTGTAAACGGTCAACATCCCCACCCCTAAACCATATCTATTCTTGTATGGGACAATAAAACTAATCAAATGAAGTTAAATGGAAGTTCCTTGGGGTCACCCCACCCCGTTCAATTTGAGAATGTACTATTATCTTGTAAACGGTCCAGATCCCCACCCCTAAACCATATATATTCTTGTAGGGGACAATAAAACAAATGAAATGAAATAAAAGGGAAGTCCCGAGGGAGTCACCCCACCCCCACTTGTTTGAAAACTTGTAAACGGTCACCATCCCCACCCCTCAACCATATATATACTTGTATGGGACAATAAAGCTAATCAAATGAAATTAAAGGGAAGTTCCTGGGGGTTGCCCCCACCCCGTTCAATTTGAGAATGTGCTATTATCTTGTAAATGGTCCAGATCCCCACCCCTAAACCACATATATTCTTGTATGGGACAATAAAACAAATCAAATGAAATGTAGGAAAAGTCTCTGGGGGTTACCACCACCCCCTCCTGTTTGAATACTGGTAAATGGTGGAGATCCCCACCCGTAAGCCATATATATTCTTGTATTGGACAAAAAATCAAATCAAATGAACATGGGACCATATAAATGGCGAGTTATGGGAGCTTTGTTTGGGAGACTTCGTAACAGCATTCTGTTACAATTACTTCTTGTTGTTTAGGTCTTTGTGTATATGTCTTGTCCTTTTTTTGTCCTTATTTTTTTTCCTTTAGGTTGTGCGACCCAGGACTTGGCCATACCAGGTATATATGTTATTGTTAAGGTCTTTGTGTATATGTCTTGTTCTTTTTTTGTCCTTATTTTTTTTCCTTTAGGTTGTGCAACCCAGGACTTGGCCATACCAGGTATATATGTTATTGGTAAGGTTTTTGTGTATATGTCTTGTCCTTTTTTTCCTTTAGGTTGTTCGGCCCAGGACTTGGCCATACCAGGTATATATGTTATTGTTACGGTCTTTGTGTATATGTCTTGTCTTTTTTGTCCTTATTTTTTTTCCTTTAGGTTGTGCGGCCCAGGACTTGGCCATACCAGGTATATATGTTATTGTTAAGGTCTTTGTGTATATGTCTTGTCCTTTTTTTGTCCTTATTTTTCCCCTTTAGGTTGTGCGGCCCAGGACTTGGCCATACCAGGTATATATGTTATTGTTAAGGTCTTTGTGTATATGTCTTGTCCTTTTTTTGTCCTTATTTTTTTTCCTTTAGGTTGTGCGACCCAGGACTTGGCCATACCAGGTATATATGTTATTGTTAAGGTCTTTGTGTATATGTCTTGTTCTTTTTTTGTCCTTATTTTTTTCCCTTTAGGTTGTGCAACCCAGGACTTGGCCATACCAGATATATATGTTATTGTTAAGGTTTTTGTGTATATGTCTTGTCCTTTTTTTCCTTTAGGTTGTTCTGCCCAGGACTTGGCCATACCAGGTATATATGTTATTGTTACGGTCTTTGTGTATATGTCTTGTCTTTTTTTTGTCCTTATTTTTTGTCCTTTAGGTTGTGCGACCCAGGACTTGGCCATACCAGGTATATATGTTATTGTTAAGGTTTTTGTGTATATGTCTTGTCCTTTTTTTTCCTTTAGGTTGTTCGGCCCAGGACTTGGCCATACCAGGTATATATGTTATTGTTAAGGTGTTTGTGTATATGTCTTGTCCTTTTTTTGTCCTTATTTTTTCCCCTTTAGGTTGTGCGGCCCAGGACTTGGCCATACCAGGTATATATGTTATTGTTAAGATTTGTGTATATGTCTTGTCCTTTTTTTGTCCTTATTTTTTTTCCTTTAGGTTGTGCGACCTAGGACTTGGCCATACCAGGTATATATGTTATTAAGGTTTTTGTGCATATGTCTTGTCCTTTTTTTTCCTTAAGGTTGTTCGGCCCAGGACTTGGCCATACCAGGTATATATGTTATTGTTACGGTCTTTGTGTATATGTCTTGTCTTTTTTTTGTCCTTATTTTTTGTCCTTTAGGTTGTGCGGCCCAGGACTGGCCATATCAGGTATATATGTTATTGTTTAGGTCTTTGTGTATATGTCTTGTCCTTTTTTTGTCCTTATTTTTTTTCCTTTAGGTTGTGCGACCCAGGACTTGGCCTTACCAGGTATATATGTTATTGTTAAGGTTTTTGTGTATATGTCTTGTCTTTTTTTTGTCCTTATTTTTTTTCCTTTAGGTTGTGCGACCCAGGACTTGGCCATATCAGGTATATATGTTATTGTTTAGGTCTTTGTGTATATGTCTTGTCCTTTTTTTTTTTCTTTACGTTGTTCGGCACAGGACTTGGTCATACCAGGTATATATGTTATTGTTAAGATTTGTGTATATGTCTTGTCCTTTTTTTGTCCTTATTTTTTTTCCTTTAGGTTGTGCGGCCCAGGACTTGGTCATACCAGGTATATATGTTATTGTTAAGATTTGTGTATATGTCTTGTCCTTTTTTTGTCCTTATTTTTTTTCCCTTTAGGTTGTGCGACCCAGGACTTGGCCATACCAGGTATATATGTTATTGTTAAGGTCTTTGTGTATATGTCTTGTTCTTTTTTTGTCCTTATTTTTTTCCCTTTAGGTTGTGCAACCCAGGACTTGGCCATACCAGGTATATATGTTATTGGTAAGGTTTTTGTGTATATGTCTTGTCCTTTTTTTCCTTTAGGTTGTTCGGCCCAGGACTTGGCCATACCAGGTATATATGTTATGGTTACGGTCTTTGTGTATATGTCTTGTCTTTTTTTGTCCTTATTTTTTTTCCTTTAGGTTGTGCGGCCCAGGACTTGGCCATACCAGGTATATATGTTATTGTTAAGGTCTTTGTGTATATGTCTTGTCCTTTTTTTGTCCTTATTTTTCCCCTTAAGGTTGTGCGGCCCAGGACTTGGCCATACCAGGTATATATGTTATTGTTAAGGTCTTTGTGTATATGTCTTGCCCTTTTTTTTCCTTTAGGTTGTTCGGCCCAGGACTTGGCCATACCAGGTATATATGTTATTGTTAAGGTCTTTGTGTATATGTCTTGTTCTTTTTTTGTCCTTATTTTTTTTCCTTTAGGTTGTGCGACTCAGGACTTGGCCATACCAGGTATATATGTTATTGTTAAGGTCTTTTTGTATATGTCTTGTCCTTTTTTTGTCCTTATTTTTTCCCCTTTAGGTTGTGCGGCCCAGGACTTGGCCATACCAGGTATATATGTTATTGTTAAGGTCTTTTTGTATATGTCTTGTCCTTTTTTTGCCCCTATTTTTTTCCTTTAGGTTGTGCGGCCCAGGACTTGACCATACCAGGTATATATATTGTTAAGAACTCATGTTGATAGAAGCTGTGTCCTTGGATTGTTATCATGTTTAACATTTGTTAAGAACTCATGTTGATAGAAGCTGTATCCTTGGATTGTATGTCATGTTTAACTTTGTTAAGAACTCATGTTGATAGAAGCTATATCCTTGGATTGATATCATGTTTAACATTTGTTAAGAACTCATGTTGATAGAAGCTGTATCCTTGGATTGTTTGTCATGTTTAACATTTGTTAAGAACTCATGTTACTCATGTTGAGTTCTTAACAAATGTTAAACATGACATACAATGTTGAGTTCTTAACAAATGTTAAACATGACATACAATCCAAGGATACAGCTTCTATCAACATGAGTTCTTAACAAATGTTAAACATGACATACAATCCAAGGATACAGCTTCTATCAACATGAGTTCTTAACAAATGTTAAACATGACATACAATCCAAGGATACAGCTTCTATCAACATGAGTTCTTAACAAATGTTAAACATGACATACAATCCAAGGATATAGCTTCTATCAACATGAGTTCTTAACAAATGTTAAACATGACATACAATCCAAGGATACAGCTTCTATCAACATGAGTTCTTAACAAATGTTAAACATGACATACAATCCAAGGATACAGCTTCTATCAACATGAGTTCTTAACAAATGTTAGACATGACATACAATCCAAGGATACAGCTTAGAACTATCAACATGATCCTTGGATTGTTATCATGGACATGTTCCCATCTTTTCTACAAAACAATTTTAATTATTGGAACTTCTATTGAACTATTGAAAATAATAAGTAAATAATTTCTTGAATACAACCAAAATTTGGAAATCTAACTTCACTTGAAGTTCTCTTAATTATCAACAATATAGAGAACAAAAATATTGGTTTGACCATGTAAGTTAAATTTTCGAAATTTTCCATTACCTGATGCAGACGATTCGTACACATTACATCCCTTAATTTGAGAAATCAATTTGGCTCTCCATCAGGGTATTTATACTTAATCATTTATTCTTTATCAGGGTATTTATTTTATGAAGTTGAAGTCCAATCAACTTGAAACTTAATTAGTATACATGTTCCCTATGATATGATCTTTCTAATTTTAATGCCAAATTAAAAATATTGACCCCAATTTCACTGTCCAATGAACATGTAAAATGATAGTGTGAGTGGGGCATCCATGTACTATGGACACCAAACTCCAATGGCTTGAGATATGATAAAATTAAATCTAATAACAAATATGATAAACAGCAAACAATGACTTTTTCCATCGTTTTGTGCCAACAAAGACGGATAGTTTAAATGATATGTCAACATGTCACTTAAAGCATTAGTAAACTAAGTAAAGAAATGTTAAATTGTTTATTTACTCAGTTAATTATTCTGCATTAAATATTGTTTCAATTATTTTTAAGATAGATTTTCCATGTCGCAGAGCAATATTCCATTGAAGATGCATGTTAAAGAAATCTTCAACCAAGTCAGAAATTAGTCTGCAGCTTTACCTAGAAAATAAGAGAAGCAAGTTTATTTAAGCCTAACAATTTCTATACATGTACCAGGTATATCAACAAGATTTACTATTAAAATTATAAAAAGTAAGCCTGCAGATTGGAATATTACATCCAAGGGGAGACAACTTCAACCAAGTCAGGAATTAGTCTGCAGCTTTACCTAGAAAATAAGAGAAGCAAGTTTATTTAAGCCTAACAATTTCTATACATGTACCAGGTATATCAACAAGATTTACTATTAAAATTATAAAGATTGGAATATTACATCCAAGGGGAGACAATTTCAACCAAGATTTGTTAATTCAATAAGAGATAACTCAGTAAAATAATGAGATTTTTGTGCAGTGGAAATTCAAGTCATTATTATTTTACTTTTTTTTTTTTGGATTTAACATCGTTATATGTATTTTACAAACTTCAGTGTTGATATAATACTATTCTGATTATGTATTAAGAAATCATAACAATATTTAGTAAATTTTTGTTATGTTGATAATAAAAATGGATTTGTAAAATATTTAATGTATCCATTTTATTTTATTTTTGTGTTCTTTCAGTGAGATGTTTTCATGGTGTTGGCAATAAACTTGGTAGTCTTATACATCTAATACAAAGGTACGTAGAAGTTTTTTATTTTGTTAAAAAAAAAATAATATATAGTTGGTGAGAAGTCTACTCGCATTTATCAGTACCATTATATTAGTAAATTAAAGGATATCTTCTAATTGCATAAATAATTGCTGTGTTGCTGGATAGCTGTCTAATCCATATATTCTCATCATTTATTACACCTTTATATACTAATCATTTTTTTTATGATGAAGCATGTCATTTATATTTTAGGTTATCATCACAGCTTGTCTATTAGGATTGAGGTTGGATATGGCCATTGGAGCTGACCTTTATCAGGTGAGAATCAGTAGATAGATTTATGAACTATTTATCTTAAATGAGCATGTCAATGATGATTTTTACCACTATAATAAAATTAAGAGATGCAGTGTGATTGCCAATGCAATGAGACAGTTGACACATATGACAAGGATTTTAGCAACTCCTATCACTTTACCAACTTCAACAATGAGAAAAATCTATACTGTATTGTTAACTATAAAAGTCCACAACATGAAAAATGTGAAGCATTCAAAGGTAAAACAAAAGGCCTGATGAATGATAAATCAAATAACTTGTTGTTCATGCTATTTTGCTAAAAAAGACTGGTGATTTAAAAGTTAATAATGCTACCAAATCATTTTAAAAAAAGTAAAAGAAGAGTTATGTGTAAATATATTATTCTTATTGTTATTATGTCCAGATAATTATTCTCTTGAATTAAATAGTGTTTCAATTATATAGTTTTGTTAGAGATATGTTGAAGAATCTATATTTCTTCTACTGTGGCTGCATAAAAGGTTTGTGTCGGATAACTATAACAAAATACAATGTAAATCAGACAATTTTTGTGTATGCACAACAGACTTCATGGAGAAAACTCTGACCTAAAGCCGCAGCAGAACCAATAGCCAAATGAATTCCACCGGTTGAATCCCTCACTAAACAGGAAATCGTAGCAGCACCATCTAAATACCCAGCCTCAACTCTGGTTAACACACAAAAGACACCAGAAAAATTAACCATAGATGTACTGACAGAGAATACTTACACCTCAGCAATCCTGAAGATTAAGATGACGATGTAATATGTGTTGAAACCGCAGGATCGCAGAAATACAGTACAAACCACTACTGCTATTTAGTGGAAGAAGAACAAAAATACCAGACTACCAATAATTATAAAACATACAAGGGACCAGTTCAAAGCTCAAGCCCGAAACAGTATGAAGAGATAACTCTCCGAGGATAATTAGATGACACAATAGTAACAGTATGAGGAATGTATAACATCTTCATCATTTGAAAACATTGGACAATAACATTTTAATTTCTAAATTATTTTTATTTAAAACTTTGCAACTTTATTAAAATATTTTTCAACCCAATACATTCAACACATAAGTAACCCATAATAATAGAGACAATAGATGGAACATTATGATGTAAAAAACTTGATACCATTTTTATAGCTTTATGATTTTACAATAGACATTTTTTATGCATAATATGTTTGTCATTTTCTTACACATGTTACTGTATAATGTTTATTTTATATCTTTTTTCATTTCGTCCCTTTATTTGTAATTAAGTAAACAAACTAGCATCTTTTCTTATGTTAATTTAATATAATTTTATCAAATTATTTCTCACAATATCTTTTTATTGTTGCTTTAAATCAAGCACCAATTGCTTTAATTTGTTTTAAATTATTCCACATTTAGTAACTGTTCCTTGAAAAGTAATACAAGATAAAACTTTCAATAAAACTAGACTACAATGTTCTTTAAAGGGGCACTAGCTACGAGATATATAAAAAACTATAGTAAGATTTTTTTTTTGTTCAATCAATAATGAAAGTGAAATAGTGAAATAATAATACGCTTTTAGCATCCAAAATGGTTCAATTTTGTCAAATTAAGCGAAGAAACATTGATAATTACTCAATCACTTGCAAGTGAATTAGTCCACCTCATTAAATCCGTATTCATGTGAACTTCAATTTAATCCCTTGCTAGAGACTGACAACGCATGCAAAAATTTGTACGTGTACTGGTTATTTAAAGAAAAAGAATGTCAACAATGAAAGTGAAACTACGGTAAATCATTTGATTACTGATTAGATCCATATAAAATCACTCTTGTACGGTTAAAAACAATGAGAAACATATATTTTTAATCTATAAAATAAACTCAAACAGCCCCAAAATCATCCTATTGCACGTGTTGGTTTAATCTATTCATATCTTTATTTATGTTTACATCGCTTATATGGTCATTAGGTCAAATCGGTAGTTAATTAGATGGGGTCTGGGCTAAAATACACACGAAACGAACATTCATATTATCTACCCCATGCTCTGTAAACTGTTTATTTTAAACTTTCGGTAGTTAGGATAAATGTTTTACATTATTATAAATCAAATATGAAAATTTGAGTCGAATCAGTGACCATGAATTTGACAGCTAGTGCCCCTTTAAACTCTGGAAATCTCAAGCAGGTAGATGTAAATTACGAAAAAATTAAGGACATATAAATTACAATGTCAAATAACATATTAAAGGTACCTAAGTGTCTACAGAATATAATCCTTTTCCTTCTCAAATCCCAGTATAATCGTACTATTTAAAACACAAATTATGCAGAATGTAATATAATTTTAAGTTCCAAAATTTTCCTGCCACTTCGACTAACTGGAACTGAAGTGCCTTGTGAGATCATATGACATGATCAGGGAAATGTATAACTATAGTATTTGCGTTTCTCCCTAATAAGGACAAAGAGTTATGCCACTTTCCATGACCTAGTTTGCCAAAAAATAATTTTTAATAAAAATTAGCATATACCATCAAGCTTCAGTTTCCACAGAACTTCCTTGAAATTTTATCTCTGTGCCATTTATCATATATTATCTCAATTTTTGGCATCATGTCAGCATTAATTAATATCACTTCCCCTAAAAAAAAATGATAGTCCACCATGCCAAAATTGATGTTACTTGCATTTTTAAATAAAAGTTTAAACAAAATGTTTAGATCAATAAAATTCATTTAAGATAAAATTATGCCTTTCAATGAAATAAAAAAGATTGGTCATTATTAAAAAAAAAACATGCATAAAAAATTCTGCTTAATTTTATAAAAAAAAATTATAAACTGACTACTATATATGGCAATCCTATCAATTTTAAAATAATTAGAAATGCATTTTACTAGGAACAAAATATATCAAACATTACGAACTATAACCATACAAAATCATAACCTTTATCATATTTATAGAGTCTATTATCTTTTGATCAGTTAGCAGTATTATTTCTTCAAAGAAAATTTGAATTATTCTAATCATATAATTCATTCATTTTGTTTCACATAAACTCTTATTAAATCAAGCAAGTACTGCTACAATCCACTATTCAACCATATTTTATGTATACAAACCACGATTTGGTTAAACTAAAAACTTAACTTAATAATGAGCCATCAATACATGTCTAATCTATAAAAGTATTCAAATGTAACTTGAAAAGTTAAAATGTACTAAAGGGACGAAACTCACAAGGCCATACCGACACATTAAATTGATTTTTTTCATTAGAATATTTTGTTCATTATAAATGAAATCTATGTTTATCAAATATTCAAAATTATCTCTAAAACAACTTTTCACAATTTAGACTTTTTCACAATTTAGACTTTAAGTCAACCTGGCCTTGGGGGTATAGGTAGTACTAACTTTTCAAAAATCGTGATCAAATTTTTATTTGAGCAGTCACCAGAAAGTCATTCTCTGTATTTCAACTAATTGAGTTTCATTTTTTTGTTGCTGATAATATTGATGTGTGAAACACCTACTGATGAGTCCAAAATTCACACATCCATATTACAATACTTTGTTATCAATTTCTATTCATTCCAGATTTTGATCTTTTACAACCTTACTTCCACCCATATAATTAAAATTTTGCAATTATTTTCACCAATCAGGATGTCAAATTTTGTGTTACTATATAATGGTGTTTTTTTCAATCGCTTCACTTTCTAGCCATTGTTCAACATAGTGATTAAGTATAAGGGCCTTTTTATAATTGCTGATTGCAATATTACAGTTGTTTTTCTAATATTTTTATTTATATACCTTTTTGCTAATTAAAGGTGTGGTCCAACACTTTTATCCTGAGATAGGCTCGGATATAAGGTTTCCTTTCATATTCATGTAAATATAAATGATGATTGTTGGTTTTCCTGGACGGCCTTGACTATTTATGAAGGGTAAAAATTCAGAAAAATAAGCAAATACACTAGCTATTGATACATTGATATTGTTTGATATTTGTAAAATGTGTGAGTGCTGGAAATTATTTATGATATAAATTAAATATGTTGTCTATCTGAGACTCATTCGACGGGCTCTCAGCAAATTTACATTTGGGTTTTAGTTTTATTTCGTCATAGAATATAGGTAATACTCATTAAAACCCTGTGTCCTCACAAGCTGTCCAAATTATCAGAATTATATACACTTGTGTGCAGCATAAGTGACTTTATGGTACAATGAAAGATTGTAATTTTTAATTGTATCCAGTCTTGTGTTATCAATGTTTTGTAAATTTTAGAAATATGTAGAAAATAGTTTTGGTACATATGTGCTTATCTATCTTAAAACTCATTGGAATTTTGTAATTGATAAGGGGGCACTACTTCAAGCACATGTTTTAATATCGATCCTATTGTCCAAATAGTTGCCGAAGAAAGAACACGTACAGAAATTCGGTGACAATAAAATATTTTATATAAAAAAACTTGAAAAGAGATTGGTTAATTGTTGAATTAAAGGTGATAAAAAGAGCGGTATCTGCCCCAAAAAGTTGAGGTGTTACACTATAAGTAAATTATTTATTATAGTGACATGTGTTTTTCACAAAATATTATATAATACAGTGAGATATAAAAACAATAATTAAAACACCCGACCCTTTGGGTCTATAAGTCACTTTTTAAACATAAATTTCAATGGTACGACTACTATAATTAACAAATTTGTAGTCAAGGGGAGATAAGTTCTCAGATAACTCTAAATTGATTGACTTTTAAAAAAAATTCAATTTCAATAATTGATGACATTAATTTTGTCATTTCATTTATTACATAATATGCTCATTGACTCTGACTGTAATGAAAGTATTGTATATTTAAATTCACAATTGGTAGTCACCGTACTTATAATTGTAGTGTATGCAAATTTTGTACATGTATCTTTTGATATGATTGATTTTGAAACATAAACTGTCACATCTGTGACCTGCATCATCATAACATGTGTTAGTTTTTATTTTGATTTAGTGGACCATAAAAATATATTTTGTTTGATTTGTTTAAGCCTAAATATTTCAGGGGTAGAATTAAGTTATAGTAAATAGATATAAGAAGATGTGGCATGAGTGCCAATGAGACAACTCTCCATCCAAGTCAAAATTTGTAAATGTTAACCAGCTTTCAACATAGAGCCTTGGCTCTCATTCAACAGCAACTATAAAGGACCCCAAAAATGGCCACTGTAATATAATTCAAACAGGAAAACCAATGGTCTAATCTATTTAAAAAACAAGAAATGAGAAACAATTATGAATCACATCAACAAACAATGAACATCAGGTTTCTGACTATGGACAGGTGCAAACAAATGCAGCAGGTTTAAATGTTTTAATTGGCGCTTAAAAACACAGGTCAAGTCAAATTTGTTTTTTACAATAATTGTTCAAGAGTTGTGGCTTGCCTTTGAACATGGTATTTCATATATTTCTGGATGATAGTTCTAGTCCTACTTGACCCAATCCTTTGAATTGTACTGTGGATCATTGAATGCAGTTTAAAGTCTGTTTTTGATGGTTTTTGTAGAGCCTGTTACTTCTGTCTCAGAAAGCTCGACATCATAGTAATCTGGCAGCAGTGTTAGTTAACTTATTGAAAGCTTTATATTTTAGAAGGTGGTTGACCTTGATGCTAATCATACTAAATAGATGTCTTATGTTAGCAAGTTTCCATCTGTCACATGTCCATTGTCCTTGACCTCTTTTACATGGTTCAGTGACTACTTGCATAAAAAGTTGTTTTTTTGTAATGTTAGTTTGTCTCTTATTATGAGAAATAGGATAACTATCTTTGGTATGTGGGTACCTTGCAAGGTATCATGCCTGTCAAACTTTTTTCACTTGACCCTGACCTCACTTCATCGATCAGTGAACACTTAGGTTTAGTTTTATATAGTGGTCAAGTCCATATCTCAGATACTATAAGCAAACGCTCTAGTATATTTGGTGTATGAAAGAATTGTATGGTGTACATGTCCAACTGTCAGGTGTAATCTGTTTTGATTTCATTTTCTTGGTTCAGTGGTTATTGTTAATTTTTTGTGTTTTGGTCTGTTTTTCTTAATGATGCAATTATTATAGTGACTAAGGTCTATAATGTTTGGTGTATGGAATGATTGTAAGGTGTACATGTCTAACTGACTGGCAGGTGTCATTTGATCTCATTTTCATGGTTCAGTGGTCGAATTTAAGTTTTTGAGTTTTGGACTTTTTTTCCTAATACTACTCCTGTATATGCAATAGGTCAACTATATATGGTGTATGGAAATATTTTATGATGTACATGTTAGTATCACAGGTTTTATTTGACCTTGACCTCATTTTCATGGCTCATTGTGCAGTGTTGAGTTTTTGTGTTTTGGTCTGTTTTTCCTAACTATGGGTATAAGCAATAGGTAAAATATATTTGTTACATGGAAGTAATGTAAGCTGTACATGTCTGCTTGGCATGGTTCATCTGACCTTGACTTCATTTTCATGGTTCATTGGTCAATTTTCAGTCTTCTTGGTTAAGTCTTAGACTAGTATTGCCACATTTTCACATATTTATGATCATTCAATTAAATCCATAAAGGATATCCAGTACAGAAATTGCTAACAAGAGCACATGAGTTTCACATGTGAAGCACATGAGATGCACATAAGAATTGTATGCAAATCAGATTGCTCACATGATCAAGTCCAGATTTCAGAAAGTCTTGATTTGCAGTTTTTCATTTTGTATAGGAATATATAAGTATTCAAGTAACAGGTTGTTTATAAGTGTTTGATCTGAAAATGTATAAATAGTTGTCAAAGGCTCATCAGTGACGCTCATATCAAAAAATTTTATAAAGCCAAAATAGTTCAAAGTTGAGGAGCATTGAGGATCCAAAATTCCAATAAGTTGCGCCAAATACAGCTAAGGTAATCTATGCCTGGGATAAGAAAATCCTTAGCTTTTTTCAAAAAATTCAAAACTTGGTAAACAGGAAATTCAAAAAATGACCACATAAAACAGTATAGCATGATCACATGAAACTAAATTTCAGGAAACTCTTATTCTTAGTCTCTGCTATAATGAAAAGGAAGGATTGACAAAAACATTGACAGACAGAAGGATTGACAGCCAGAAGGAAAGAATGACAGACATATAGACATAAACCAGAACTTATTCCTCCTTTGCAGTAGGGATATACAAATAGGGACCAAACATTAATCCACCATTCTGCCTCTGATGAAGGTCCTTTTTGGACCGAAACCGGTCAGGGTATTAAACATCACCAGGCCCTGTGAATTATGTGTATTGGTATATATACTATATTTTTAGAGATATACAAATCAATTCACTAACTAATTTGTTTGTTGCACTCATATACATTAGCTGTGAGAAAACATATATACAATATCTCATGTGTAGACTTTATTTATTAATACAATGACAAGTAACAATATTAAACAAAATAACTAAAAAAATTGTCCTGTACATATCACAGACAATAGAAATAAATGGACGGACATAAGATGTAATAACAAAGGATACGATGTGATAAGAAATGTCCCTGATACCCTTAAATATTAAAACTTTTCGAGTTTTGAGGGAATATGGTGCATTAAATATTTAATTTACTGTTACACTCAAAATTTGGCATTTTCCAAAAAATCTTTTTATTTGATACAATTATCAGGAATTTCAATTACTTTTCAAAACAAAGACATAAGTTAATCTAAGAAATATATATATAAATTAGTTAATCTAAGAAATATATATATAAATTAGAGAGTGGTGTGTTTAAAATAAATCACTGGTTTTGTTTGTGGAATGATATAAATAATACAACAGTTAAAAATTGATATCAAAATCATGTTTTTGGGTGGCATTAACTAACAAATGAAAATACTCAGAGTCCTAAGAAATATTGCATTTTGTCCAACGTTTACAAATTTGCCAACTTTTAAAATTTATTTATAAAAGGGGTTAAATTGCTCCTTAAAATACCTTATCCTTTATGGTTTTATTCACTTTTAACATACACAATCATATATACAGAATCACTACAATAAGTAATAATAATTTGATTAATTGTTGATAAATTTATGCCATCATAGTCCATTATGAATAAAGTGTGGTGATATTTTGATCAGTAGCATTAAAAAAATATGTATAAATGTTTCTCTGATTCTTCGTCAATTTATCCCTTTCTGCACCCATTGTATAAAAAAAATATAATCAACGTGTGGTTCATTTGATCTCAGTACTTCATTGGTTAAAATCTAATTATGACGTTGAATTTTCTTGCTGTCCTCTGAAATTCCTATTGTGAAGGCATGAAAAAAGGTGACCATGCCTGATGACGTCACATAGAAAGAACACATATTTTGCAGATCATTCAAAAGAAGGAATAAGTTTGCCTGTGTATTGTTTGAAAATCATTAGAGAATGCGAGCCTCGTGTTTTAAATTTGAAAATTTAACTGTCTCGAGTGGATAAATATCGTAATACAATCGATGCAGTGGTAGAATCTATATTTCTCCATCCCCATGTGTGTCCTGTATTTTGATTATTTTTGTCTGGCAAACTTTCTATTTTCTACTTTATTGAATCACTAGAGAAAACCGGGTTTATTTATACTAGAATAAATTTAAAAGGATGCAAAATAAACAATATTCCTGAGCAATAAAAATATTTTTCTTAAAAAAATATTCTAGAAGTATTGCAATGGGTGCAATTACCAGTAAATCAAATTATGATCTTCAGAAAAAAAAATAATGCAACTTAAACATGTCATGATGAAAAAACATTTGCATTGTATATAAAACAATAGGATACAATATGCCATACTTATTTGCAAACATAGATTGGTTATAATATGTTTATAATAAGATGTTGATAAATATCAACCTCATTTGACTTTTTGCATAACTGCATTTCACGTCACAAGTTTTATTCCTCACTAAAAATGTATTTTTTTACATCTTTAACAATCATTTATGATTTATAAAGAGATAGTAAAAACACAACATACATTTGATTTTATTTGTTTTATAAAAAGAAAAACGTAAAAAAACATTCTCAGTCAAGAATAATAATTTCATTTATCTGTTTTATCCTATAAATGTAAAAGTATGTAAAAAAGAAATTAACTTGCTAATGAAAATAAAATCAGCTTTGTAAAAATGTCAATGTTGTGGTCAAGATCATTTAATTAGACAATCTTCAATAATATATATAAAAAAAAAACAGAAGGGGAGATAATTGAGCAGTAAAATAAATTTGAGTACAAATCCTTATAAAAATCAGTCAAACACCAGTTCATGTAATAGAAGTCATACAATTAAAATACATTTTTTTTCACAAAATCTATACCCTATTAATTAAAAAATCATTCAAGTCTAAATGTTAAAGCTTATTGAACATTAAAATCAAAATTTAGAATTTACTAGCTTATCTCCCTTTTCTTAAACAAGTCTACATATAAATAAAAAGATGTGGTATGATTACAAACTAGACAATGAGACAACTATCAATCACAGACAAAATGATTTGGATGTTTACAATAATAGATCTCTATAGTCCAGATCATGTGAGATCCTCATGAGTAGTTGATTAGGTCACCACCGTACAGCCTTCAACAATGATCAAAAGCTGTACCATATGATATGTTATTAAGTCCTCAACATGACACAATGTGAAACAGTTCAAATGAACAGCCTGATTACTCTTGTATATTCTTGGTTTATAAATTATCTAGATAAGTTCATCTTTATTTCTTACAGTGTGATGTTGTCTAGCAAATCCTTAGGCAGAATTGTATTAAAAAAAAGAAATTCATATTCTTAAGATGGGAAAAGTGAGTATTATGTCTATGCCTATACTAATGCCATTTAACTTCTACATATGGTAGATAAATGTCAATGTGGCACAATCAAATGTATAACTAAAGTATACACATTCTTACAAGTTTTGGTCATCAGTCCAGTTATACAAACACTGAGATTTATTTATCTACAAGCAATGATATAGATTAACCTAAAAATACTATCTATCTAATAAAATGATGACAATATTGAAATGATCAGAGTAAAAAATATAATAATAATCTATCAAAAAAATAAATCTTCATTACCCACATGTATAAAAGAACAATGGCAAACACTCAGTCATGATAAGAATGTTTCCATGGGAAATAAATATTCACAATTTTACAATAAAAAGGAAACCAAACATAATTAGGTGACACATGCTTCTTAAATATTTAGCTGAGGTCAACAGGTTATGCATGAAGATTTTTAAAATGACAGTAGATATGATGATGATGGACTTGCAATGTGCCTTTCAATTGTCAATAGCTATTAAAGCAATTTCTTAATTTTCAAATGTGAAAAAGAACTGAATTTTGGCATTAAATGTTTAATTAGTATAAAAGACTTATTGGAAAAAATTAATAAAAACAGTGCTATTGGGTAAATGTAAAAAAAAAAAAAAAAAATGCAGTATAAAAAATATTTTATATTAAATGTCCAATTTATATAGTTGCCTTTCCTAAATAGTAAAAAAAAATATGAATATCAAATAATAAGCTTTTTTTTAAATCTTTCTTCTTTTTTTGTCTTGTAATTTTTTACTGAAAACATAATTGTAAATATGGAATATGAATGTACAAATCAAAAAGTAATGATGAATGTTTATCAAAGTAATTCATCGCTATCATAATAGTCTTGATGCGTCCAACTTTCCTTTGGTTCCCTAGGATACACAGAGGTCTGAGACTTTTTCCCTTTTTTCTTTCCTTTTTGTTTTATAACTGAACCTGACATTGGTCTAATAGTGTCTCCTTGGTAACCAGAACTAGGTCTTCCTCTTATGTAATCTATAAAGTAACAGTATAAATATTAATAATGATATTTTCAATACTATTCATATGGAATTATAATAAAATAAAGGTGACAAACAGATTCTTTGGTTTTAAACAAATTCTTGTTTTAAAAAAGTCAAATGACAAATAAACAACAGAAACAAGAACAAATATATAAATTTGTCTCATTTATGCTGATTCTTTAAAGATAATTTCTGCAAACATTAAAGCTATACTTTTAAAAGTCATTTATAATAAATAACACTCAGTTATTGCATTTTGTAGGGTTATGATGTTCTTTATGTACAAATTTCTCTTATGCATGTACCATTTTCTGATCCAGATTTGGACAAACAGCTTTATAGTGCAAAACTAACACAATTGAGATTTAAAAATGTAGAAAATACAAACTTAAATTTTGTTTATGTGACATATGAAATATTTTAAGCAAATGATGTTTCTGCTTTTCATTAGTTTTCATATACATGTAATAAAAATCAAGAAACTGCCATCAAATTAATATAAATAAGAACAATAGGAGTTGTTGCATAATTGTTAAAGGGACAATAACCCAACAACACAATAAAACCAAATCTATATTATTTCAAAGTCAAACTGCATCCAATAAAATAAGCTACAAATTGACCCTTTAAATATGAGCAAAATTAGAAATGATGTGTACGTGGTTAAATGATGTGAATGAAGTAAAATATATTCTAATGTTTTTTTTCTCTCAGATATTCTTGAACTAAGTAGTGGCTGCATATGGAAACAGTATTATTTGTGCATTTTTCCTTTGATCTTTATTTGTGATAATTTTCATATCATGCTTCTCACTTGAGATGGAAAAATTATCGCTAGAAACTAAGGAGGTCACTTGGCGTTGCTAACGAAATTGACATGAACTTGACAACGTCATCATAGGTAAAATAGCGATAAACAGATTATCATTGGTCATCTCAACTCGATTGCTTTCCTCACTTTCGCTGTACCAGCTCAAGCGAGAAAATCAATCTCGTTGAGATGATCAACGATAATCTATAAATATCTCTAATGTTTACGACACAATCTTATGTCAAGCAATAATATCTTTAACATGGATCTGCTCTTTTAATTTTTTTTTTATTGAAATTAAACTTATTATTAAACAAGAATGTTTGCATAGTACACAGATCATTTTCTAATGGGGTCAAAACTCTAATTAGGCATTAAAATTAGAAAGATCATATCATATAAGTTTCAAATTGTACGGACTTCCACTTCATCTATAACTACCTTGACCAAAACTTTAACCTGAAGCAGGACAGACGGACAGACAAACAGATGCACAAACTGAAAAACTATAACCCCTAGATGGGGCTTAAAATTAAAAAAAAAATTGTTGTTCAAATTCATTAATAACTGTTTATTAGCAAGAATTGTGTCTAAGATGATACCTATTCCATTCCAAACATATAAATCTATATAAATGTTACCACTGAACTTTCTTTTCTTGACTGAATAAAGTTTTGACGGATGGACAGATGGCTCTTTAATGTCCAGTGTCAAATTAAAATACATATTTAGGATGAGATCATGTTGCTGTGAGATGAATATGAACCCTGCATTGTATTAGACCAACATGCTGAGCAAGATTTTTAAAGTGCTAGTTCACAGGAAGAATTGTCACCCTACCTAGAGACATTTTATCTGACTTCTGGTCAACTAGTTTTTTTTTCACTGCTAAAATGTGGCATGCTTAGCAAATACCAATTTTTTAGTCTTTGATTTGACCTGACCAATGGTCTGGCCGATGAACTCCTGCACTTGTAAAGCAGGCTACCACAAGACCATCAAGGTGGTTATTTAGAATTTGAGTACTAGAGTACTATCCTATATATAAAAAAGCTACACAATGCTTGCTATGAATGGTTTGATTAATTTCAAAGTTTACAGAATTAAGATAAAATTTCTACGCTACATACAAAATATGCTTCCTTCAACACTTTTACAACCCTATAAAATTAGAAAGATAAATATTTTATTATTAAAAAATATGCTTGATTTCATTTTTATGCTTTAATATGAGGACCATTATCTTTTTTTTTTGTCAATTGTGAATTCCTCTGAAAATCCACAAATTTTGTTAAATATATATATTATGCACGTTTTAAGAAGAAACTTTGGGCGATAGAAAAACCTAGTTTTCAACAACATCATATAAACTTGACTTACCAGTATAGGGTATTCCTCTTTTTTTTAGTTATCCCAATTTACCTTTTTTTTCAATATGAATATAAGGGGAGAAAAGAAATGGGATGAATATCACACAACCAGCAACCAAACAATGATATATGACCTTGAGATGAATACCAACCAAACAATGATATATGACCTTGAGATGAATACCAACCAACCAATGATATATGACCTTGAAGTTTTACTATAATGAGATGATGAAATGGTTTGATAATATATAACTGAATGCAAGGATTAAGTGTTTATAACAAACATGATACAGGAACCAAATCAAGAATATAAGTAACACTCTGTGCAGTTTTATATTCACCAACATAAAAAACATTAACTTACAGAAATATATATATTACATAGAAGGAACTGGAACTGTAAAAAAGTGGCATTATTTATTGTTAAATTCATTCTTTAACGAGGAATTGGTTTTATAAAAAAACTTCCTGCTAAGATTGATTTGAAGTAATGAACAATTTAGTATACTTATGACTAATCTTAGTCGTAAGTTTTTTTGTGAAAACAACTCTAGACTTTAACTCATCTTACAGTAAATATGTGTAAACAGATGTTTTATTTTCTACTTAGTGTTTCTATTTCCATGGAATTCAATTTAGGAAAACAGTAACCAATAAAACTGAACTGCATAAATTATCTCCCTTTTTAACTATCTGAATTCTTTGTGTTACCATTTTCATACAATTTATTTCTAGTCTTTAACATTTTTGCTTTTGTTTTGAAAAAAAAAAAAACAATACCTACTACAGACTACACAAGTACAACCAGATGGTTCAAAAGTTAGGTGTGTCAGTGGTGGATCTAGAAATTTTCATAAGAGGGGGCCCACTGACTCCCCAATTCCATCACGCTTCAGTGATTCCCTATATAACCAACCAAAATGTTTCTGAAAAGGGGGTTCCCGGGCCCCCTGGGCACCGCCCTAAATCCGCCCCTGTGTGTTCAATTTTTACAAGTAAGACACCACTCGTATACAATTTGGTGGCAAACTATTTATAGCATAAGTTGAACAAAAACTGCTATTCCTTCCAGGGCACTTCAGTCTAACCCTGGATATTGGTGAGGTGGGAATTACTCAATCTTTAGTTTACCATTTAGTATTATTCATGGGTTGTCTTTTCCATTTCTTTGATTATGATTGTTCATTGGCCCTCTGTTTATATCCTCTCCTTTTCCCAATTTGATAAAAAAAAAAATGAGGAATCTAACAAAAGGGTCTCCTCACTTATTAATTACCTACATTTCAAAATAGTCCAATAAAGGATAAAAATTGCCTCTGGCAATCATGTTTATTTGCAAGATTGAAAGTATTGCAAGATTGTCATTCTTTTGAAAGAATGAAGCAATTAACAGTAATATAAGTTACTCATACCTATTTCACCATCTTCATCTAATGTTAAGTCTGTTTTGGCACGTTGCAATCCCTGACGTAATTCTTTGCCTAATTTCTTTGCAGCCTGCTCATTGCCACCAGTATCTTTAAATACAAAAATCCAAATTTAATAGATTAATTTATTTTAAATTACAACCACCAACAAAAAAATGGAAAAGATTTCTTGCATCGTTATCATTTGAAGCAAATTTCTGTTTGATCAATGTACACACTTGCTTCGTCTACAAAAAAATAAAGTTTGATAACATTGACAAATATGCATTTGCAAATATGGTTTAATCTGTATTTTACTTATTCAAAACCATGAGGATGTTAAAACTGACTTGTCTGTGATACTTATAACAATTATTTTGTTCGGGTAATGCAGCTTTATACTATGTGTGATCAAATGCTATCAACTAAAAGCTTCTGTTTCTGACTGCATACATAAACATATTGTTTATAATATCATAAAGTACTTAATTTTTATGGAAACTACTTTTATCATTTTAGTATTATTTTTTTATTTTTATTTTTCAAGTATGTCTTTCATTTGTGTTTCCCCTGTCCCTATTTAATATTTATGTGTATATAAGCCATTACAGGAGCACATGCTTACAACAGTACCTCCTGATAAACAGATAAATACCACTCTCATAATATATAAAATATAGATTTTGGAGAAGACATTACCAAGTTGAAAAAACTTGTGTCTAATTCGTTTGTCATTTTTGAACAATAACCTATGTTTTAACTAAAAACTACCACTCTCATGGCAAAGTATAAAAAGTTCATCTTAAGGTGGTACCCAACACTTTCACTAATATTAATTTGGCTCGTTTAATTTTCATAAAATTTTGACAAAGTATTTACTTTGACCCTTTAATAAAAATATCAAAATATCAAAAATTTTGAACCAACCATTTTATCTGAAAAATTACACTGGTTATATAGCAGTTTGACAAATACCAATTTTGATCATTGAGAAACTTTATGTTCCCTTTACAACACAACGTAATTAAAACGTTTAGCTGACTTTACAGAGTTATCTCCCTGTAGTGTTAGGTACCACCTTAAACTAAAAACTACAACTCTCATGGCAAAGTATAAAAAAGTTCATCTTAAAGTGCAGCATTAACTATTTGTTTCACATCTGGTGAGTTTCCCCTTCCACTTTTACTCATTCTTTGTGTGCCTGTACCAATGAGCCTGTAATTAAGTGGTCGTTGGTTCATGTGTGTGTCATATTTGTTTTCTGTTATAAATTGGGTTGTTCCTTTTTTACTTGAATGGTAAGCATGCAGGGCCTTTTACAGCTGACTAAACTATGGATACTCCTCATTGTTGAAGGCTGTGCAGTGACCAAAGTTACTAACATACATGCAATATAGACTCGGGTACAATCATAACCAAACTAGTAAATTTTAAATTCATTTGATAACAATCAAATTACCTCTGATAGCAGTATCAACTGCATCCTCTAATTCTCTTTTTGATAAGTCTGAAGCTGTAGCTAACTGAGCCAAAAACTGTTTCTTTTGTTGCTAAAAAATATGCCAGTAATTATTATTGCAGTTTCATTTATTTCAAGGATGTATATTTTGGTCTTTAAGAAAATGTTCAATATAAAAGGGTAATTAAATGTTGTATCATTTGATTTGTTAGATATTTTGTTGAGGACTTGAATATAGTGGCTTGCTGATTTGAAAATTAAAATTTAACTCATTATAAGTTATAAAGTGACATTTGTAGATTAATGAACAGGATCTGTACACTGTTTTCATGGACCCCATACATTCTTACCAACTCTCTGTGCTAACTACTAATTTCAAAATTTTATCATTAAATGTGAATTTGAGAGAATTTTTTTTTCTGCTTAGCAGTGACTAGTGATATTCTACCTATCCTACACTTTGAAGTGTTATATCAATCAGTAGATTCAGTAAGCTGCTGTTCAAAAATATCAAGGTATCTTTTTTAAATTTGAATCCGAAGTCTTGATTTATCTTTTTTAAAGTTATTCATAGGTACCAAAGAGAAAAGAAAATGTCAATTGTTATTTGTTTCTGCTATTTACCTTCAATTCTGTATCTAGAGTAACTTCTAATTCTCTATTCAATGCTTCCTTGCTTTTTTCTAGCTCAGCCTTCATTTCTAAGTCAAGCTCATCCCTGTGTCTTTTGTGTTGTTGTTCTAGATAACTTAATTTTAAAACTGATGCAGCTTGTCTAAAAAAAAATATATAATACTGTAAATTCAGAAATTATTGCGTGCATTTATTTTTGTGAATTTGTCATTTTGGACCACAATTTGATTTTAATTTTTGCGATATTGAGAAAAAATCCTGTTTAATTTATATAAAAACCTTAAAAAATGAGAGTTTAAATTAATGTGATTATAACCCTGTCGCATTTTTCGCAATAATAAAAACATCGCAATAACTCCTGAATTTACAGTACACCTATCTCAAGTCTTTGTTTTAAGATATAATAAAATTAGCCCCGCTTCGGAACGGAGTTTCCCTATATCTTAGGACCCACTGACCCATGTTCAAATGAGTTACATTGATTGACCCAAGGTTAATCAGCATAACCAACTTTATTGAACAGGTTTTACTGTGATGTAATAACATAAGTATATGTGGCACAATAATTTTACAAAACAAGAATGTGTTCATAGAACCCCCAATTGCACTTTCATTTTCTATGTTCAGTGGACCGTGAAATTGAGATGAAAAATCTTATTTGACATCAAATTTACAAAGATCATATCATAGGTAACATGTTTACTAAGTTTAAAGTTGTTCATCAAAACTAAACTTGATCAAATTATAACCTGAAGCTGGACAGTTTATTTTCAATGTTCAGTGGACCGTGAAATTAGAGTCAAAACTCATTAAAATTAGAAAGGTCATATCATAAGGAACCTGTGTACTAAATTTCAAATTAATTGGACTTCAACTTCCTCAAAAACTACCTTGACCAAAAACTTTAACTTTAACCTGAAGCGGGACAGACAGACAGATGGATGAACGTATTGTTGACTGAATGAATGAAAAAGCAGACACATAGACTGAAAAACATAATGGCCCTGTAGGGCATAAAAAAATGCAGAAATTTGAAAGCTGTATATAGTAGCTTTTTTCACTTCTTTTTGGCTCATTTATGTTAATGTGAGATCGTTTAAGTAAACTCACCCTGCACCTCGTCTTTTTATAGAAGCTGATTTAACTACTTCTCTTTCTTCATGTTTTTCTTCTTGAAGTTCTCTGAAATCAGATAAAATTGTTTACTGAAAAATACCTTGTGTGCTTGAATAAAAAAACCTTTAAAATAATGTTTAACATCCATTACCTTTTGTTGCATTTCTTTCTTCTATTGTAGTTTTCCTTTAGATATCATCCTTTTGGCCAGGACTTTATACAAATTATGATTTTATCTGTCATTGCAATAAACAAAACATTTTTGAGGAATTTGGTAAAGTGAAACACGATACAAAAACATCACTTTATGCTTGCTCTTCATTGTTAGAAGCTAAGAAGTCACATATTTTTTTTTTTTGAGAACCAAATTTATTATATGAGGCAGATCATTTTCAAGGAGAGGAAAACATCTATAGGCAGATTTACAACCAGTTGCATGCATTTATCATAGTTCCAGAGACATCTAACTTTTCATAACAGCAGAAAATGCCTGCCTGCAATATGTTTTTATGTGACTCCTAAAGATCCTGTATGTCAACAAATTGTGGTACTACCAGTACAAGTGCTATCAAATTCTTTTTTGAAGGCTATAGTTTCAGAAAATAAAGTTTAAATGATAATTGTTCCACTGTTTCAACCTGAGATCACCCCTAGTTTTTGGTGGGGTTTATGTTGTTTATTCTTTAGTTTTCTATGTTGTGTCATGTGTACTATTGTTTGTCTGTTTGCCTTTTTCATTTTTAGCCATGGTGTTGTCAGTTTATTTTCGATTTATGAGTTTGACTGTCCCTCTGGTATCTTTCGTCCCTCTTTTTCAACAGAAATGAGAACTCCTTCTATGTCAATAATTGTCTACTCTTTCTACAGAAATGAAAACTTGCAGAATACTTCTATGTTACTCCAAATAAACAAAACTTACTGTTCCTTCATTAACTTTTTAGTCTGGATTTTATCTTGTATAACTTGTATTTGATGTTCACGTTTATTCTCTATCTGATCGTGGACATATTCCATTTGATTTTTGTGTTGCTGTAAGATCTGATCAACAGCTGATGTCTTCACTGTACCATCGGTTAACTTCTTTTCAAGTTGGTCCTATAAGTAAAGATATTAACATATGTATTTCATATTACTAATTTTAAATATTAAAAAAATGTGCTTGGTAAGAAATCAATTTGTAAAAATTCTTGAGAATTTAGCTTAAAAAAACTGCACACCTTCATTTACAGCATATATTAAATAGACCTCTTTCCAGTTGTAACCATTTCTGCCAAAAACTCTGATGTTGGTGAACATCATTTGAGCTTTTAGGGGCATCAGCACTTCCTTCCCATGCTTAGCAAGCCTTGAAAAATATGATGCTACATTGCATGTATTATTGTGTAAATTAAATGCTGATCATTGATAATCAGGACTGCTGTCATTAGAGAATTGTGATTAAATATCTACTGAACAAACTTTATTTCTAGTTTATCCTGCATAATAACAATCAGAATAAAGCTTGATAAACTTAAATAGTGCACAGATTCAGAAGGTCCTCTTTATCTGGTAAATTTTGTCATAAAGGCACACATAATGGACGAACTTTTCCAGTAAAGGACATAATTAAGGCCATGGCGTTGTCAGTTTATTTTAAATTTATGAGTTTGACTGTCCCTTTGGTATCTTTCATCCCTCTTTTCCTTGATTAGTGGTCTCTGTTGTCTTTATCTTTTATTTTGAGTAAATAATCTTATGAAAGATTTGTACATCTGTATATTCCAATATTTTGATCCCATACCTGTAAGCTCTGTAGCTGTGTGTCTTGTTTTGTTAATAAAGCTTGTCTTCTGGCTGCTCCAATCTGTAAAATACAACACATTACTATGTATATACATGAATCGTAGTGTCTAGGTTTGTTTATTTAGAAACAGACATTCATTACATTCTATGCGGGATACTATCTACCAATATCCATGCAAAAATCCTTTTATTGTATTATCAGCTCTTGAAAAACTTTAAAAAAATATATTTTTGTGACAGGCCATTGATAATATATTCATATTTGAACTAGCGCAATAAGACAAAATATTGTAAGTTGACTTTTCATAAAATTCTCTAGGATATATCATGTTGGTATAAAATAAAACTTCCTTGTCTTTATTGAATGTAGTGTTGACAACAGATCTTTGATCATTTTTCGTAAATTCATATGCATTGTTTTAGATTTGAAGCCATTAAAACCATATTGTATAAAAACGTGTCTTTTGTTGAAAACTTTGTTGACCACAAGATGTCTTTTGACTTTAAGTGTTTCACAATGTATATATTTAGTATCATAGCACATGCTCTAAACAATACATCAATACATATACACTTCAAATGCAGCATAGATTTTACTTTGATTCATGTGATTTACATTTTTGTAACCCTATATATTCATGTTTTAACATATTTTAATAAATAATAATCTTTGTAATGTTTATCAATATATCTAATGCAAATATTAATCCACACACCTCTAATCTACCAATCAAAACTCCTAATTCCTTCTCCTGCTCCACCAAAAGAGCCTCTGTTTCAGAAGCCATTTTTCTTTTGAAATCTATCAAAGCTTGTTGTCTTTCCATTTCTATTTTTACCTCTTCAGCTGCAAGTTCAGCTTCCTATAAAAGAAAAATTGCAATTTGGGGTTGCTGTCTTATTCAAAGTTTCCCATACATCTCATTTTATTCATTTAAACAAATATTTATAAAGTGTCTATTTTAGATTTACTTTACTATATGAACAATTACATGCTGTATGTCTGCTCTATGGTCAGGTTGTTGATTCTTTGACACATTCCCCATTTCCATTCTCAATTTCAGAATCTTACAGAAAAAATGAAAACAAATGTCCTACTTTACAATCCCCTAAAAACTGACTCTAAAATGAGAATGCAATTAGTTGCAAACTTTTTAAAATCCATTTTTTATTTTTTATATAAAAATCAAAGATGTTAACAATCATGTGAAATGATTATTATTCAATAACTTACCAGCTGCTTTGTAAGTTTGTCAAATTCATCTTTATTCATTTTTGATTTGCTCAAAAGTTCATCTTCACGTTTTTGCCTAATTTCTGCAATTTTTGTTCTTCTTTTTGCCAGTTTAGCTTCCATACTACAAATTAAATTGATAAATAATTTTCATAAGAAGAAAGAGTTGGGAGAGTTAACAGTCAAATGATTTTCTATTAGTATTCAAACAAATGTTGTATCAGTATATTAACTAAAAACTAAGAGCTCATTTCAATTGTCTGATAATATGAAATAACTTTAAATATCAAAAAGTTCAGTTTTTCCTTTAATATTACTGAGTTAAATTGATTGTTGTTTGCTTTGATTTACGCCACATGAGCACAAAAAGGCTATTTGGGACAAGAGCTTATTTTAATATTTTTACAATTCAAATTGTATATTTTAAAATCAGACAAAAGTTCCTTCAATAAACTCTAAAGTCTTAAGCATTTGTTTATTTACAAACAAAATTACTGAGTTTGACGTTTCTGTGCAAACATATATTTTTTACATTATTAAATTTTTCAACTTCTGTTAAATTACTCTTTGTTAATTAATATACTTTTATTACTATTTTCTTAAATTTTGCACAGATCATCTCTGTTTTTGTGCTGATTTTTCATATCATGTTACTCTACTGAGATAAATTTTTGTTTGTCCATAAGATAGAGAACACTATAAGGTCAAAAAGTCTACATAGTTGATTTTACCAAGGAAAACAGGGATAAACAGATTATCAATGATCTTCCAAACTCTAGGATAATTATCAGAAGCTATCTCATTTCAGGGTTGCCTGCCTTCAATGACAAAGCAGCCGAGAAACATCATTTATTTTGAAAACCGATTGATAATCTATTACTACAGAGTAATTTGTAAGCCTGTTGTTTAACATATTAAGTAAAGTTATATAAGTTTTTTACCTTTTTTCTTGTCTTAATTTTGACATCTGTAACTGGTTGTTTAAGACTTGCATGTTATGCCCATGTTCTTTCATGATCTTCTTCTTTGCCCTTAAATATACAATATCTACAATGATCATCTCCATCATTTTCATCCTGTATAGGGGGTCTCATTGGAGGTTCCGATCCCGCATCCCGCTTACTATTTTGTCAGATTCCCGTATCCCGCTTACACTATGTACGTAAGCAATTCTCATTTTTTTGTCATTTCCCGGGTCCCGCTAGATCTCATTTCCCGTTTTCACGACACAATAATTTGACTTTCACGTGTCCCGCTTACAAAAATTCGGCAATCCTGCGTCACGCTTAGACCCCAATGAGACCCAATGTATACTCATATGGTTAAAAGTTTGCATTTGTTAGCTGATAAAGAATACTTATACTGTAAATCAACTTATTTTCACGGATACTCTATTTCACGGCTATTTTATTTTGTGATTTTCTAATTTACTTGATATTGTTAAATAAGGAAAGATCCAAGTGTTACATATTTGCGACGATTATATTTGTGTTCAATATTTTTCATTATAAAAATCATGAAAAATAAGTTGGTTTTTTTGGGTTTTTTTTACATGTGACTGTGACATTTGTCATAAGAAACCTCAAATTAAGAAAAATAATGCATACGTTTTTTTATAACTCAATGGATAGTTTTCATTATAAAACTGATGTACATATACTTTTTTTCTGAAGAAAATTCTTTAATTTATTTATATTTAGAAGAAGTTTACTTTATTTTAATTCAGGGATCTCCATGGCCTGTTTAACGATGGCGCCCCGCCATCGTTCAAATGTCTTGCGCCATCGTCAAATGACTCGCTCCATCGTTAATTTGTCTTGCGCCATCGTTAAATTGTCTTCCGCCATCGTTCAAAACTTCATCATTTTTTGTAGCCCGACGCCATTTTTTTTATCAATTATAATCAAATGCATGTAATTGCATAACCTTTAGGCTTTTTATGTTATAATCCAACACAGTTCTAATGCCTGAGGGATATCCGGATTAAGATCGCTAATCACTTGTACCTGAGCTTGTACAGGTAGATAAACAAACCAGACAGGAGAATACTATCTGAGGATAGACGATCCATTTGTCGAATTAATCAACTAAGTTTCAGCAAATGATTATGATAATTTAGATTAAATAAATTAATTAATAATCCAGTTACAAAGAAAACAGTTTAACAAGTCGAACACGTGCTTTATTTTGACTTACGCAATCAGCATCCCCCTTTTTTAAGAAGTACAAAATAAGACCCAAAACAGTAAATATTATTTCATCACAAATAACTCGAGTACTGCTGTAACGATAATTTAGAATGACTTTAAAACTTATAAATATTTCCTGTAAAGAAATATCGTATCGTAATTCCGAATTCATTTCGTATATTACAATCAAATTGATACATCCGCTTTTCCGGTTTCTAGTCGGACTCGAAAGATGCATATTGCACAGCATCAATTTGTCAGATAAAGTCATTAAAAACCTTCTTATTTGCTTTACAAATCTCTTTAACCTTTTACATAACCCGTACGAATCGTTTTGTTGTTGCTGCAAATCCGCCAAACCGGTAATGGGTTCTGAATTTGACAGTGTCCATGAAAAATAAGCTCCACATCATATGATTTTTAACCCCCATAACAATTACCAAAAATACAAGAGATCTACATGGGGACCTTCATGACAGCTTTTGGTCATTCTCGACTAAGGGGGGAACCATGAAGACTTGGCATTTGAATGGTTAAAAACGGCAATAAATGAACATATTGATACATGTACTTCTTATTCTATAATGAAAATTCAAATAAAATATAATTTCAATAAGCAATGAATTAGCATGTTCACCATTCCTTGTATGGAGGGATAAAATACTTCCGATCGCGCTACACTGTACAGCGTAGACACTGTTTATAATGGTGAAAGTTCCTCCATGGTTCAATTTTCATCCATGGAGATCCCTGAGCTTCCTTCCATGAAGCAATTCCCCTGACATATTTTCCGTATGCAAAGTGACCTCAGTGCGACCCATCTCGTAAAATCCGGTGATCACAATACGCATGGATGTCCTTAAAATAAACTATTATCTGAATTTACATGTAAAACATGTGCTCAATTTCCATGCTTTTTTGTTGATTTTTTGTTGATTAAAATTCAGCTCCAAACACGAACTTTAATTACCTGCCATATTTTCACATCAACACTGACCGATTGAAAATAAAAATTAAGGATTATACGAAATTTACACCAAAAAAAATGATAAATTCGTGCACAGAAGACTAATTTATGATGTTTGTATGCATTGGTTCAAGAATTGGAAGAACATTATTTTTCACCGGTCACTCGTTTCTAATGACTTTAATGTGGATTGTAATGGGGTATCAAACATGACAAAGCAAGATGAATGTTTCCTCAAAATGACAGCATCTCAAAAAAGAATATAATTTAAAACTAACTGTAGCAAGTAACTGAGTAATAGAAAAATGTTGCTAAAGTTTACAGGTTTGATTCTTGATGGAAACGGGCCTTCCTATCCTCACTAACATAATGAAGAGTTGTCTCATTGGCTATCATACAACATTTTCTTTTTTATATGTACACCTTATAATGATACCATAGACCAAATATTTTTTTTTATTATTGACAAATCCTGAAAAAACTCTGGATTCATTTCTTTATTGTAAATCCACTGGATTCATTTCTTTATTGTAAATCCAATTTATAAGAAATTTCCACAGAAAAAAAACTATTGTCTGTGAGGATTCTACACAAAAACAATTTTACAGAAAAGTAGCCATATTGGATTTAGAAAACCAAGTAACAAATGTTAATATTAGGAAGAAACTTCTCGTCTTTTCAACAACTTTCAAATGTTATATGTAGACCATAATGAAGGTTTTAAGACAACCACAGCATACTGCCGGGTATCCATCATGATGACTCTCTACCAGCTTGTACTGTTAGAAGGTGTCATATTACTCGATGCAACTTTCAAAAAGATTTAAATCTAAGCTTCACACATTTTTTTGTTTCAACTCAACAAAATACATAATAATTTACGACTTACTCTTCATTTAATTCCAGACTGCTATTTAACACCCTATTAACTGTTGTCAGTTGTTGTTCAGCAAGTGTTTCTTGTTCTTGGTTAGATTTCTCCTCATCATCTTCAAGTTGCTGAAAGAAAAGCAATATTTTTTTCTTACAGAGTTATAAAAACAATTATATTTGCAATTCAACAAAACCAAACAATATATATCAAATGATACAGTTTAAAATATTTGTGAACAATATCACTGCATTGTTTTCATGCACTCACCTATATCTCTATCAAAATCTGTACAAAAACTGTTTTCATGAGAAATTTCAAATTTTGCTAAGAGATTGATATTAACACTGATTTAAAAAAAAAAACATCCAAAAAAATTCTGTCCAATGATAAAAATATTTTTTGTTACACTGCACTTGCTTCATATTAACAGTATTTCACCTGTTTGTTGCAAAACTTGTTTCCTAATCCACTATAAATAAATATATTTTAATTACACTAAACTAAACCTGTTTGTCAAAATGCATCTACGTAAACCATTATAGCAAATTGATATTGTGATTGGATAACCTTTTTGAATATATATATATGCATAGAAAGATTGGTTCAAAAACTTTTTAATACATTGTTTGCTGTAGAAAAAACTGCTAAAGTGAGAGAACTAGATTCCCTTTATTTCAATAAATACTCATTGAGTTTCAACAATACAATTTTGCAATGGCTAACAATTTTCAAAAGACTTTGTAACAATTTATTTTTCTTCTTTCATATTCAAGAAAATGTCTAAACAATTATGAAGTTTCAGTGCTAATTTTTCAAACAGTTTTTGATTTTTTTTTAATTTAACTGATCAGTAACAAGAATGTTAGTGTTTTTATATGGTGGTTTTTCATGATAATAGTAGGCAAAATGTAACAGGGTTGTAAAGGGTTATTTTTGTGCAACATGTTTTGCCATTAAAAGATCAATGTGCAAGACATTTTTAAATGAAATGCTCATTAATAGAATAGTGAAATGGCAATTTTATTTCGCGTTCTTTTGTGCAGATACCCCCCCCCCCCACTTTGTACACCCCTCATGTAAAGCTAAACAGTTTCTGTTGACATTACCATCATTTTTTGTTCCCATCTTGCTTGAAGCATAGCTTTCATTCTGTTTTGTTCCTGAAGTCTAGCATCTGCAATATAACAATATAGACCTTTATAAAAATTATAAAAAAAATACCTCATATACTATACACATGTTACATATCCATTTTTTTTTTACCCAGGACCTCCAACACCCTAGGCAAGCATACTTTCACGACCAGCTATGCAGTACTGACATATAATTTGACAAAATTGTGTTTTTAAAACTATTACTTTTACTCAATAAAAGTGCTTGTAAACACTGAGAGGTAAAGATTGCATTTATTTATTAATGGGATGTAAAATTAAATATTGCCTTGTATAAAGCATTGATGTAGTTGATTCAACTAAAATTCTGGACAAAGGAAGATAACTCCAATTTCTAAAGATGACCTGATATTGATATTTTTGGAACAGATACATGTATAAGATTCATGCACCTTGCAAGAATAACATTATTTTGTGACTTGTATATCTGAGTATAAATTTCAATGATTAATTTCTGGAAATGTTCATAAATAGGATGCATAAATTGTTATGATCAATGTACTATATTTTGTGAGATATTAGTGATAAATCTTAGACGATTTAGTAATCAAGTCAGTACCATAAGGTTTTGATTGTGTTTCATGAAATCTTTACACAAAAAAAAATACATGGTATCAATTTCTTTGCTAATATATAACATCTCTTGTAAGTGTTTATGGAAAATTGCTTCCTAATAGAAAGATGTTTTGATTAGATAATATCTTCAGATTTATATATTATATATTGCTATCATATCTGTGTATATTATGTTGTAAATTGTAAGTTATAAATAATAGATAAAAAAAAAAAAGTGTTTATGGACTTACCTTCAAGTTGTAGCATTCTTTGTTTATGTGCTTTGATCATTCTGTTAACATCTGCTGGATCAGCTGATGACACAGAACCAATAGCTTTGTTCATTCTTTCTCCTCGCTCTTCTATTGATTGCACTTTATCCCGATTTATTCTCTAAAATTGTGTGCCATGTTTTAAAACTTCATTTTGGATATAAAATACTGAACAATGAGAATTGGTATTATCTCTCTTACGATGGGTAGTAATATGTCTAATATAAATCGTAACTCATTTATCTTTTTTTCTTTTGAAATACTCTGTATCATTTCTTGAATGTGAGACATTTATTATTCATTTGTTCCATCAAAAGTTTTAGTCTTTGCCTGTAATTTTGACCTTCCAAATTCTTATACTATATCGTAGTTTAGAACATACATCATGTTTTATTGTACTGTCAGATCATGAAGGCTTCATAAAAATATAGTTTACATACTGTAGATTCATTTATTTTCGTGGGTACCAATTTTCATAGTTTGAGGAAAACTTGCATATATATATATTCGTAGATATCTAATTTCGTGGTTTTGGCAAAGTCTGCATTCATTCCTTTGGAAAGTGTACTATTCTTTGAACATGTAAATTCTTGGTTCTCCTGTACCCACGAAATCCAAGAAAATTGGTATCCAACGACTTTTTGAAGGCTTTACAATACCTGTCTAATCTGATCCAGTTGCTGTAGTTCTGTCTGATCAAGTTCTGCTTCTGTTGATTCCAGTTCTGTTCTTTGTTCTTGTAGCAACTCATGGTAACTCTGAAAATATTTCTGGTATTTAGTATGATTCTTTTACTTAATTCTTTTTACAATAAATACAATTTTTAATTTTTAGACTCATTTGAATTCAAATAATAATCACAATTCATAATAGGAGCTAGAACAATCATATCATTATTCATGATTTATATGAAATATTTTAAAAGAAGAAAAACAGTTTCTAATATACCCCACTGGGTTCTAAGTATTACTATCACTGTCTTCTAAGATGGCCATCTTTGATTTAAAATCAGCGATAAAATTACAGACTTACATACAACCATAATGTCATCATAATTCTAATATTTATTCAACAAGTTAAACAGTTTCCAAGTTCCAACAAGGTTGTATGTTCAAGCAAGTTCCTATCAGCATCAAAAATATAGTCTTGATGTATGACCTATAAGTTGATATTTGGGAAGAGAACTGAACCCTATGCATCAAACAAACATATGTCTACTAAATAACCACTTTTCAAAGTACAATGTATTTATTTTGAATGGATATCTTGTTATGAATTGACCATCTTGCTTAACTTTTTCCCCAAGGAAAACCTACCTCTATAAAGTTAGCAGTGTCTGTGGATTATTTCAATTACCTCTATAGAGTTAGCAGTGTCTGTGAGTAAATATTTCACCTACCTCTATAGAGTTAGCAGTGTCTGTTAGTAATTATTTCACCTACCTCTATAGAGTTAGCAGTGTCTCTGTGAGTAATTATTTCATCTACCTCTATAGAGTTAGCAGTGTCTGTGAGTAATTATTTCACCTACCTCTATAGAGTTAGCAGTGTCTGTGAGTAATTATTTCACCTACCTCTATAAAGTTAGCAGTGTCTGTGAGTAATTATTTCACCTACCTCTATAGAGTTAGCAGTGTCTGTGAGTAATTATTTCACCTACCTCTATAGAGTTAGCAGTGTCTGTGAGTAATTATTTCACCTACCTCTATAAAGTTAGCAGTGTCTGTGAGTAATTATTTTTTCACCTACCTCTATAGAGTTAGCAGTGTCTGTGAGTAATTATTTCACTTACCTCTATAAAGTTAGCAGTGTCTGTGAGTAATTATTTCACCTACCTCTATAGAGTTAGCAGTGTCTGTGAGTAATTATTTCACCTACCTCTATAGAGTTAGCAGTGTCTGTGAGTAATTATTTCACCTACCTCTATAGAGTTAGCAGTGTCTGTTAGTAATTATTTCACCTACCTCTATAGAGTTAGCAGTGTCTCTGTGAGTAATTATTTCATCTACCTCTATAGAGTTAGCAGTGTCTGTGAGTAATTATTTCACCTACCTCTATAGAGTTAGCAGTGTCTGTGAGTAATTATTTCACCTACCTCTATAAAGTTAGCAGTGTCTGTGAGTAATTATTTCACCTACCTCTATAGAGTTAGCAGTGTCTGTGAGTAATTATTTCACCTACCTCTATAGAGTTAGCAGTGTCTGTGAGTAATTATTTCACCTACCTCTATAAAGTTAGCAGTGTCTGTGAGTAATTATTTCACCTACCTCTATAGAGTTAGCAGTGTCTGTGAGTAATTATTTCACCTACCTCTATAGAGTTAGCAGTGTCTGTGAGTAATTATTTCACTTACCTCTATAAAGTTAGCAGTGTCTGTGAGTAATTATTTCACTTACCTCTATAAAGTTAGCAGTGTCTGTGAGTAATTATTTCACCTACCTCTATAGAGTTAGCAGTGTCTGTGAGTAATTATTTCACCTACCTCTATAGAGTTAGCAGTGTCTGTGAGTAATTATTTCACCTACCTCTATAGAGTTAGCAGTGTCTGTGAGTAATTATTTCACTTACCTCTATAGAGTTAGCAGTGTCTGTGAGTAATTATTTCACTTACCTCTATAGAGTTAGCAGTGTCTGTGAGTAATTATTTCACTTACCTCTATAAAGTTAGCAGTGTCTGTGAGTAATTATTTCACCTACCTCTATAAAGTTAGCAGTGTCTGTGAGTAATTATTTCACCTACCTCTATAGAGTTAGCAGTGTCTGAGAGTAATTATTTCACCTACCTCTATAAAGTTAGCAGTGTCTGTGAGTAATTATTTCACCTACCTCTATAAAGTTAGCAGTGTCTGTGAGTAATTATTTCACCTACCTCTATAGAGTTAGCAGTGTCTGTGAGTAATTATTTCACCTATCTCTATAGAGTTAGCAGTGTCTGTGAGTAATTATTTCACTTACCTCTATAAAGTTAGCAGTGTCTGTGAGTAATTATTTCACTTACCTCTATAAAGTTAGCAGTGTCTGTGAGTAATTATTTCACCTACCTCTATAGAGTTAGCAGTGTCTGTGAGTAATTATTTCACTTACCTCTATAGAGTTAGCAGTGTCTGTGAGTAATTATTTCACCTACCACTATAGAGTTAGCAGTGTCTGTGAGTAATTATTTCACCTACCTCTATAAAGTTAGCAGTGTCTGTGGATCACCTACCTCTATAAAGTTAGCAGTGTCTGTGGATCACCTACCTCTATAAAGTTAGCAGTGTCTGTGGATCACCTACCTCTATAAAGTTAGCAGTGTCTGTGGATCACCTACCTCTATAAAGTTAGCAGTGTCTGTGGATCACCTACCTCTATAAAGTTAGCAGTGTCTGTGGATCACCTACCTCTATAAAGTTAGCAGTGTCTGTGGATCACCTACCTCTATAAAGTTAGCAGTGTCTGTGGATCACCTACCTCTATAGAGTTAGCAGTGTCTGTGGATCACCTACCTCTATAAAGTTAGCAGTGTCTGTGGATCACCTACCTCTATAGAGTTAGCAGTGTCTGTGAGTAATTATTTCACCTACCTCTATAAAGTTAGCAGTGTCTGTGGATCACCTACCTCTATAGAGTTAGTAGTGTCTGTGAGTAATTATTTCACCTACCTCTATAGAGTTAGTAGTGTCTGTGAGTAATTATTTCACCTACCTCTATAGAGTTAGTAGTGTCTGTGAGTAATTATTTCACCTACCTCTATAGAGTTAGTAGTGTCTGTGAGTAATTATTTCACCTACCTCTATAGAGTTAGCAGTGTCTGTGAGTAATTATTTCACCTACCTCTATAAAGTTAGTAGTGTCTGTGAGTTATTATTTCACCTACCTCTATAGAGTTAGTAGTGTCTGTGAGTAATTATTTCACCTACCTCTATAAAGTTAGCAGTGTCTGTGGATCACCTACCTCTATAAAGTTAGCAGTGTCTGTGGATCACCTACCTCTATAAAGTTAGCAGTGTCTGTGGATCACCTACCTCTATAAAGTTAGCAGTGTCTGTGGATCACCTACCTCTATAGAGTTAGCAGTGTCTGTGGATCACCTACCTCTATAAAGTTAGCAGTGTCTGTGGATCACCTACCTCTATAGAGTTAGCAGTGTCTGTGAGTAATTATTTCACCTACCTCTATAAAGTTAGCAGTGTCTGTGGATCACCTACCTCTATAGAGTTAGTAGTGTCTGTGAGTAATTATTTCACCTACCTCTATAGAGTTAGTAGTGTCTGTGAGTAATTATTTCACCTACCTCTATAGAGTTAGTAGTGTCTGTGAGTAATTATTTCACCTACCTCTATAGAGTTAGTAGTGTCTGTGAGTAATTATTTCACCTACCTCTATAGAGTTAGCAGTGTCTGTGAGTAATTATTTCACCTACCTCTATAAAGTTAGTAGTGTCTGTGAGTTATTATTTCACCTACCTCTATAGAGTTAGTAGTGTCTGTGAGTTATTATTTCACCTACCTCTATAGAGTTAGTAGTGTCTGTGAGTAATTATTTCACCTACCTCTATAGAGTTAGCAGTGTCTGTGAGTAATTATTTCACCTACCTCTATAGAGTTAGTAGTGTCTGTGAGTTATTATTTCACCTACCTCTATAGAGTTAGTAGTGTCTGTGAGTAATTATTTCACCTACCTCTATAGAGTTAGTAGTGTCTGTGAGTTATTATTTCACCTACCTCTATAGAGTTAGTAGTGTCTGTGAGTTATTATTTCACCTACCTCTATAGAGTTAGTAGTGTCTGTGAGTAATTATTTCACCTACCTCTATAGAGTTAGCAGTGTCTGTGAGTAATTATTTCACTTACCTCTATAGAGTTAGTAGTGTCTGTGAGTTATTATTTCACCTACCTCTATAGAGTTAGTAGTGTCTGTGAGTAATTATTTCACCTACCTCTATAGAGTTAGTAGTGTCTGTGAGTTATTATTTCACCTACCTCTATAGAGTTAGTAGTGTCTGTGAGTAATTATTTCACCTACCTCTATAGAGTTAGCAGTGTCTGTGAGTAATTATTTCACTTACCTCTATAGAGTTAGTAGTGTCTGTGAGTTATTATTTCACCTACCTCTATAGAGTTAGTAGTGTCTGTGAGTAATTATTTCACCTACCTCTATAAAGTTAGCAGTGTCTGTGGATTTGTCAGCTTTATGTAATAGCAGAGATTTTTCTTGTTCATGTTTCTCATTCAGCTGATGAATTCTTCTCAATCTTCTCTGTTCTAATTTACTTGCCAAATCTAACTGTTGTCTTTGTGAATCTAATAATAGATATAAGATATAATTCAACATTGTGGTTTCCCATTTTAAAAGTTATATATGAGTAACTGCAAGGTCTCAAAGATGATCATCATATTCAATGATAAAATAAAATGCGAGAGACAAATAATTGAATATTTATCATTCATAGAGCAATTGTCAAAGAAAATTATAAATATCATGTTTAATGACATTTAAATAGTTAAAACTTGCAAAGTGATCTCAGATTTTTTCAGAAGTTAAGGTAAATGAAAAACATAGTATGGTAAGTGATGGTATCGTCGCAATCATTCACAATGAAGCTTAGTGGTTTATGAACCTTAATGGTTTATTTTTTGAAAATTGTTATGATGTACATGATGTATGGACATATGTATATCTATCTAAGCCATTGGCGGATCCAGGGAGGGGGGGGGGGTTCCGGGGATTGGAACCCCCCCCCCCTTTTTTTTGGCCGATCAATGCATTTGAATGGGGACATAGAGCTGGAACATCCCCCCCCCTTTATCCTTGGTTGGGAACCCCCCTTTTTAAAATGGCTGCATCCGTCTCAGAAACCAGATATTAATTTTCTATCAAACAATAAAAGATGAGTTACATGTACATGTTTAAGTTCATTCATGTTTATACAGTTATAATTGAAAGTCCTATATTAAAACTTAATTCAACCTGACACTTGACAGTATAAACAAACTGTTAACACATAGATATGACTCTCTTGTATAACTTCATCAGTATTGCAGGTCAGATAAAAAAATTAATAAATGACCTACAATTTATTTTCTTTTGAATTTCCCTTCATGCAAGATTTATGCACCACGATTAACTTCAAGTTTAAAGATCTTAGCTTTAATTTACTTTGTTGATGACACCGAAACACTTTTACATCTAAAAGGCTAGATACTGTATGGCTTGCACATATATCAGTATTATACATTTTTTTAACATCCTATTTGAAAACTAATGAACAAATGACAGAAGAAGAATGTAAAAAGAAAATTCAGTTGTCAATACCTTTCTCATGCTGTCTATTTAACCGTTTAAGATCCATCATGTATTCATTCAGTATTTCTTTTTTCTGTTTCTCTGTTAAGTTTCCATCTATAACAAGTTTCTTCATTTCTTCCTCATAACTGTCAGCACTATTATTGCCTAACTCCTGTGCTTGTTTGTCCTGGATATTTCTGAAATCTATAATCTGTTTTCTCTTTGCCAATCTTTCTTCTAAAGCCTAGAAGATAATGATAGTAGTGGAAAATACAGATTCATTCTATTTAAGGTGGTACCTAACACTACAGGGAGATAACTCTGTAAAATCAGCAGAACGTTTTAATGACGTTGTGTTGTTAAGGGAATATTAAGCTTCTTAATGATCAAAATAAGTTTTCGTCAAACTGCTATATAAACAGTGTAATTTTTCTGATGAAATGCTTGGTTCAAATTTTTTGAAATGTTTATATTTTTGTCAAAGGGTCAAAGTAAATACTTTGTCAAAATTTTATGAAAATTAAACGAGCCAAATTAATTTAAGTGAAAGTGTGACCACCATAATTAAATTGTTAAAATTTCAAATACTTTTGTAGACATTTTTTTGGACTTACTTTTTTCTGTCAACTACTATAACCCCAAAAGTATATGTTATATATCTTATAATTGTACTATGATAATTTGATGATGATCTTATTTTTTTGTTACAAGAAGACATACATTTTGATATTGAAATGTGGATCATCTTAGGATATGAACATTTCAAAGTTACACTGAAAAGTCTTGTATGTCTAAAATAAAGTCATTACTTACCCTTTGTTGTCTCAGTCTTTCGTCATTTAGTTTTTTCTCAAGTTTTCCCATATCTTTGAGTAAGCCTTCCATGACTGCCTCTATCTGTAATACATTGTAATAAATTATAATAAATTATCATAATAAACATTTAGTATGCTGTCTTCTCCAAATACATTTATAATAATAGACACATAAAATGATCTGATATTTAACAATCATTTTTTTTGTGTATTCATTTGAAATATTTAAGTTGTTTGATTTACCAATCACACTCATACGTTTTACCATCTAAATGTTGGCAGGCTAAAATATCTTTCAAAAAAATAAAAATTACCTCAGCTTCTGACAATTTTGTATGTCTTCTCAAGTCTTGTTTTATCTTCTCTCTTTCTTCATCCAAAATTTTATTCTAAAAGAGAAAAATAAATTAAGTCTAAATATTATTCATAACAAATAAAACACAATAACAATCTTTCATACTTTGAAAAAAACTGTCAGTTACCTTTAAAAATAAGTTTTTGAAAGCTTCTATAATGGAAGATATATTTTTCTATACTTAAGTATATATTATTCAAAATACAGGTACTCTTTACTCCTAAGATATACAGGTATCATTCTAATATGACGTTCTTATTTAGCTTTGGAAACAAAGCCATGTTCTAATTCCAACAAAACAAGGCCTCACGTGATTAACATCACAATTGAAATTGCAAAGTCAGATGAATTTTAAACAACACAGGAGATCAAAAATGGACATTTGTGTTGGTGTTGCAAGGAAATCAAATAAAAATATTCAAAAAGTAAGTTTCAATGTGTTTGTTCTTTTTTATTGTTAAACTGCTGATTTTCTATAACTTTTTTGTTCATCAAATAAAAAATGGTGACATTTACAACATGTATTATAGGTCCTCTTGGAAGTACAAAAGTTCAAAATAGTCTTTTGAATAGAATCAACACAATTCTATCATGCTATGCTCTATGTTCATTTTAACATGTGTAGACATTATATATGTTAAAATAAACATAAAGCATGACATGAAAGAATTATTTCTTAAATAAACCAATAGTACCAGATCTAGAATTATATTATATTAGTTTGGTCTTTAATTCTGACTAATGACAAAATGAAATTAACTTTTAATTATGAGAGATTTTTTTATTTTGCTAATACATGCAGTACTCTACTACTGAACCCAAGGGAATACACAACGATTTAGATTACCTCCTTTTGCTGGGAAGCCATGTCTATTTTTTCTAATTCATTGTCAAGAGTTTGTTGATCTTTACTGTGAACCACTCTAAGTTCCTAAGAAGAAAAAAAAATATACATGTATTGAAATATTTCTAAAAACAGTAAAATGTATTATGCTGGACTACATCCCTGCAATAAGTGATATCACAGGCAAAATAATGATTAATTGAAAAAAAAGATTTTGATTTTTTAATTTTTGGTGTTTAAATGCCACTTTCTAGCACAGCATTTAGGCTATTTTGTGGCAGCCAGTTTTTATTGGTGGAGGAAGCCGCAGTGCCCTGAGAAAAACATTACCTACGATAGAAAAATTGACAATCCTAGTCAATTCAGATTGAAGTCGAGTGCACCCACACGAGCGGGGTTTGAACTCACAAGTTGTGACTAGTCACAACCTCAGTGTTGACTAGCTTGTGATTACAGTAGTAACTACCTATACCACTCGGCTAACAAGTCCACTTTGAATAAAAGAAGTATATCAAACATTGTAATGTTGCAATAATACAGTATTCAGTATCAAGAGCTGTCTCATTGACATATACACAACATCTCCTCTCTTCATATGTCTTTACATGCAAATTATCAGAGCGCACAGATAACTTTTCATGCATATTGTTAGGAAAACATTACGACTTTATTACGTTATTTCTATATTTAGATTAATTGTTACATTAGATTGGTTATTTTTACAGTAGCAAAATCCGTTTCAACATGTAACGTTTTTTCTGTTTTTGTGTTTCTTTTGTTTTGTTTCAATAAAAGATCATCTACATCAATAGTGTGTATATACAATTGATATTTACACAAAATTTAGTGAAATATGAATGGATTTCTTACTTAAATAATTCTTGTAAAATGAAAATAACTATACATACAGCTTCAGTCTCTAGCTTATCATCCTCAATCACTTTCTTTTTATTTTGAATATCTTCCATGACAAAGTTGACAAGACGAGACAAAAGGGGATCATCTATTTTGGCCTTCTTAAGCTTCATTCTTAACATGGCTAGGAACATCTACAATATAACAAGTGAACTTTCAGTATATGCATATTTAAGATATTCCATAAAAAAATGTTTTATTTAAATATTTCCTATTTACACTTTTAACGTCTAGTTTCTGGTAAGATTTCATTCTTCTCTGAATTGTTGTTCTGCCTGTTCAATGGAGTGGTTAAATGTTAACCTCTATTCATACAGTTGCTTGTTTGGAAGTTTCATTTATTTTAGAGGATATAAGGTAAACTATCAATATTTTCTTCAACTTCATACTTTATTTGGCCTTTTTAACTTATTTGTGTCACTGATGAGTCTTTTGTAAATAACGCACGTCTGTTGCAAATACAAAATTTCAATCCTGGTTATCTATGATGAGTTTATTTAAAAGTGAATAACTTCCTTTGAGTGTATTCTTTATATTGGCCAAAGTAATTATCATGTAATTGTTTGAAATATATATACCTTCTGAATTGTATAGAGTCTGTGTACTTTTAATTATATTTCTAACAAAACACATAAATTCTTCATTTCAGCTGATTGTAACCAGTACAAGTACTACGTTCAGTACAATTGTTTGAATAAACACTTATACTGAAAATCAGCTCAAGACAAGCTGAGTTAAAATGTAACCAACAGAGCTATTTGAAACCTATTCTGCTATCATATAACTCACCGATTCTTTTTCTTTGCCAAGGTCATTAGACAAGTGGTCGACTCTGTCTAAGTCTTGTTTAGCTATTTCTGATTCGGCCTCTTCACTATAAATAGAACAATATTGTTTAAAATAGAAATTTCATATCTTTCAATTGTAGAAACAGAAAATTTTTTCATCTTAAAAATATATGATAATGTAACATAAAAGGAGAAGGGTTAAGATCTAAGGAATAGTTTTACCCCTACTCATTTTCATGTGCCGGTCCAAAATCAGGAACCAATGTCAGAAGTTGTTGCATGCTGTATGTTATATTCAAATGGCTTCAAATTCATTATTTGGAGAATTGGGTGTTTATGGAAAATCTTTGTTCCTGTAATTATTTAGTAATAAAATTAAACACACATATATATACTCTGTGTTAGAAGTGACCCCTACTTTTACTAGGAACAATTAAAACCAAACATATGTTATCTTTATATATAGGACAATATCAGAAAAATGTAATCTTTACTTTTGTATATAATGTTAATGGCATTAAGATATTAAAACATTGTCTGATTAAACAGTTTGGAAACCTTAGTAATCTCATGGTTATATGCTCCCAGCATCAAACATGTCAGGGTGGTAATGGGTTTGTTACCTAGTGTTTACTTTAAATTTGAAATTTGCAGTTTCTCTGCTAGCCTAAGCATAAATCACACAGAGTAAGACCTAAGAATTGATGTTATCCATTGATCTAAATTACTCTAAACCATTAGAAAAAGGGGATAAACAGGCCTTATATTACATGTATAGACTTTAAGTACTTATTTCTATGAGAACATTTAACACATGATTATAGAGTAATTTTCATTAGGTCCATTAAAATAACTGTGTTCAAGTACAAAGAATATATCAGAGTGCTTAGACTTAAGATCACTAAAATTTTGTTGCTGTCTTTGTCTTAACAGTTGTAAACGCTTCTTTTTTAATTTGTTTTATTTCTATACTTAAGAGTTATGAAATAAATTTTCAGAAAATTTACAATCCTTACAAGCAACCATGATACATAAAAAGGTCTATTTTATAATGAATAAAATAGTTGGATCTTTTTTTTTTTTCTTAAATATTTTATAAGTATTATGTCGAACTGTTTGATATTAAGGGTCATCAATTTTCTTTTCTTTTTCTTTCCTGGAATTAATAATCTTAAGGTGTAACACCACTAATTCTGGCCAGGCCAGAAAGCACATACCAGAAAGTAGTGCATATTTAACACAAAATAGTTCCTACGCATGAGTGTAACTTTTGAAACATGTAGAATATTTAGGTATTTTTGGTATCAAATGAAAGCTGAAGGACTGGTGATCCTTGTAGAACACTTTTGGACTTTTAATTTTGAATATTAAAAAAACTGCACCAAATTTTAAAAAGAGGGTACATTTTGTCTGTTTGTCAAATCTGAAGTACCTGTTTTGGTACATCTGAAGTTCCGGGAACCAGTTCTTTCTTATATGCCATTAAAGGTATGTTGATTTTTTCAGTACAAGACACCATAAAGTGTTGCTTTGAAATGCAATGATAATGCCACTTCATTTGAACTTAAAACAAAAGAGGTGTGCCTGCTTGAAACGTATGAATTTAACATAGGAAGCAAAGGGACCATGAATTAGTGGTGTAATTCCTTAATATGGAACATGAAATAAATAAACTAAAATAGCACCATTTTAACCATATCTGCATATCAAAGACATGATAACAATAGGTAAATGGCTACTAAAAAAAAACACTTTAATAATCTTAAAAAAATATTTGTTTAAATCATTGAAATATCTAACTGCAAAAATCACGATCACATTAACAATGTACCCTAATGATTGGCTGTCAATTTGACCATCACGTGAAGGGAAATGAACTTTTTATAAAATTAACAATACATGTTTACTTGAGTCTTCTGAAGAGGATTAACAGGTGTTATCAAATAACGAATTAATTAAAAAGAATTAGGATTTTAATTAGATTGCCTTGAAATGGGATTTAAATTCTAATAATGTACTTTAGCAAGAGAATTAAACAAAGTATGACGTGACAATTTACCTCACAGCATGGAACAGGAATTATTGTCTATTTATATAGCTTAATCGCAAGAAATTAAAAACATTTCTTTCAAAATAAAAACATTTTATAAAAATATTTTACATATTATTACGTCTTCCGTCACCAAATAGAGATAAAAATTATGCAAATATCTGAAATTTATCATAAAATGTATCTTTTTTAAATCTTTTTTTTGTGTGTTAGTTTTACAAACAACACCCCTGTAATATCTGTGTTTAACCCATCAGATAATGAAAATGAACCTCATGAAAATTATGGCCAAATAAACAGTAAAACTTTGGACATTTCTTGTGGTATCTATTTTAGAAAAATCACTCATACTTTTTCTTTGTAATACTTTTTTGAAAAATATCGATTTTACTTGAAATGATAGGACATATTTTAGTGAGAACTGACTTTTGTTCTATGACTATTGTAGGTATTGGTCAAAGGTGCTATATATATTTACTTTATTTTATTGCCTAGAAAATGATGGGTTAGATCAGATAACTGCAGTTGTGTAGCTACGAAGTGAAAAGAAAATTATCTTGGAAAAATCTGCATATCAAAGACATCTTACAACATAAATGAGGGTACACTTTAAGTTTACATTATTGAGCAGCTGTTTAAGATTTTGTTGAAATTATGTTTTTTACATCTTCAACTTGCTGATCTGCATCTATATATGGAAAAAATATATATTATGTAGTTTCTATTTGACCGTACCTTGTAAACTTGACAAGAATACCACCCATACCAGTTTGGAAAGATTTGTCAATTTTAACTTCTTTTCCTTTCTTTTCATGTTGATACTCATCATTTAACCCTAGTTTTCCCATCAGACCTTTTCCTTTTCCTTTCTTCTTTCCTGCACTCTTCTTTCTACCTTTTCCATCAGATACAATCTGTATAGAGAAAATAATTCATTCTAACATTCAATCACTTTCCACAACAAATAAAAATAACACTAAAAGACTTTGTGCATAAGGTTTAAGGAATATTATCATGTAAAACATCTGTAATTCTGACATGACGTCCTTCAAATGCTTTTGAGTACACACCCATTGTAAAATATGAATATATTGTTTGTGCTGTTCCGATCGTACTCCCATGATGCATTAAAGCTATTGGAATATTTGTTCTATGTTAGATATTCTAATTTGTGGTACATGAAATCCATGAAAATCTGTATTGCACAAATATTAATAAATACACGATACAAACCTAAGTTATTCATTAAATCTTACCGTAACAGTATCATCATCATCATAGTCATCTATAATCTTGACTGTTTCTCCTCTAGTTCTTTCCTTTCTTCTGTCTTCTTCTATTTCTTCTTGGTCTTGTTGCTATAAAAAAAAATCTACATTTATCAAAAAGTGTTATTGACTTAGTAACTGTTATGTTAAAGTAATACATGACAATGACAGATTTATGATAATTATAAGATCATGAATGAAATAACCAAAACTGTGAATACGAGATGATTACCTTCCACATCATAAATACTCTTTTACCTATTTTAAACTAGTTAAGAGGAAGGTCATTTTTAAGACGCTTGAATGTTGTATACAATATATAAAATTTCAACCTTTTCTTATCATTCATTGACATTTATACCCTAAATAAGTCATAACTAGGGATAATAGTGAAAATTGACAAAGTATATATAGCATAACATTCTTTTGTCAGATTTACCTAAAATGAACCATTACAATAAACATTGCACGCACGGTCACTTTAAAAAAAAAGTACATTCTGAAAAATTCTGAAATTTTACAAATGATTTCATTACTGTGGAAAATTGTAATCATAGAGGTTTAAAATAATATAAACTTAAATTACTTGTACACAGCTATATCTGAAATGGCAACAATCTATCTAACATTTTTCTCTCTTAATTTTTCAACATTTAAAATAATTTCAGAATTTACAAAGATATAAGAAGATGTGGTATATTTGTGCCAATGAGACATGTACAGTACATTTATTTATAATTTATAACTCATCCACATTACTTATATACTTATATTTGATGCATAAAAGATATTGGTAAGTCTTATCAATAAGATAAAATTAGATCATACTAAAATAAGTACTTCACATTATGATTTTTCTGTATTTTATACAAACTTAAGGGCATCTGATACAGTTTCTCGATATAATGTCATTTTATAATTTTTAAATAAGTTGTAGGCCTTGGCGAGTTATAAAATAAAACACAATATAAAACATAGGTCACCGTGTTTGTTTTTGAGAAAATTGAGGCTGAAAATTGGGGATTTGTGCAATTTTGTAAAAAACTAAAGGAAATGTTATAAAATTAATTTTTGAAGCAGATAATTTCTTCACCGTAAATTTTAAGATAGGGTCCAAACTGAATCTGTGATAAGCGACAATAAGGAAAAAACTAAATCCCTACACGAATGACTATACAATTATTCAAGCCTTGCTTGACAACATTGCTGACCAGATACTCAAAGTGGTATTTTTTTAAACCTAAAAATATAGAAATAAACTGTTTCTGAAATTTTATCATGCATTCTCCAAATCTTAAATAAAGGAAAGGTCACCAGTAAATGGGAGATCTATGGAATAGCATATTGTGGATTATAATACTTAAACTAAATAATTAAATAATTAAAACTGATCTGAAATTTAACTGAAATGGATCAATATTTTTTGGTATAATATACATGTGAAGTTATGTTACAGTTCAACAAGCTTTACTGACAGAAAGTTGAAAGTACATTTATTGGACTGATTCATTTTATTGCTCAATATATAGTTTATGGTGAAAAATTGTCCCTCTTTAAAAGTTTATATCTTTTAAAATTCCAATTACTTGAAGTCCCTTCAATATACAATATTAAATCAATAATTAATGTTTATCTAATAACCAACTGAAATATATATTTGAAAAAAATGCAATACTTATCCTGTCAAACTTTTGGCAATATTAAAAACATTCATAATACAGTGTTAAATTAAACATAATGCTATAAAAATCAAAACCAAACTTTAATATCTAGTAAACGCATAGCAAAACTAGAGGCTCTAAAGAGCCTGTGTCGCTCACCTTGGTCTATGTGAATATTAAACAAAGGAAGCAGATGGATTCATGACAAAATTGTGTTTTGGTGATGGTGATGTGTTTGTACATCTTACTTTACTTAACATTCTTGCTGCTTACAATTATCTCTATCTATAATGAACTTGGCCCAGTAGTTTCAGTGGAAAATGTTAGTTAAAATTTAAAAAATTTATGAAAATTGTAAAAAATTGACTATAAAGGACAATAACTCCTTAGGGGTCAATTGACCATTTCCGTCATGTTGACTTATTTGTAAATCTTAATTTGCTTAACATTATTGATGTTTACAGTTTATCTCTATCTATAATAATATTCAAGATAATAACCAAAAACAGCAAAATTTCCTTAAAATTACCAATTTAGGGAGAGCAACCCAACAACAGGTTGTCAGATTCATCTGAAAATTTCAGGGCAGATAGATCTTGACCTGATAAACAATTTTACGCCATGTCAGATTTGCTCTACAGGCTGCAGTTTCAGAGTTAAAAGCCAAAATCTACATTTCACCCATATGTTCTATTTTTAGCCATGGCAGCCATCTTGGTTGGTTGGCCGGGACACCGGCCACAATTTTAAAACGAGATACCCCAATGATGATTGTGGCCAAGTTTGGTTTAATTTGGCCCCGTAGTTTCAGAGGAGAAGATTTTTGTAAAAGATGACTAAGATTTACGAAAAATGGTTAAAAATTGACTATAAAGGGCAATAACTCCTAAAGGGATCATCAACTTACCATTTTGGTCTTGTTGACTTATTTGTAGATCTTACTTTGCTGAAAATTTTTGCTGTTTACAGTTTATCTCTATCTATAATAATATTCAAGATAATAACCAAAAACAGCAAAATTTCCTTAAAATTACCAATTCAGGGGCAGCAACCTATCAACAGGTTGTCCAATTCATCTCAAAATTTCAGGGCAGATAGATGTTGACCTGATAAACAATTTTACCCGATGTCAGATATGCTCTAAATGCTTTGGTTTTTGAGTGATAAGCCAAAAACTGCATTTTACCACTATGTTATATTTTTAGCCATGGCGGCCATCTTGGTTGGTTGGCCGGGTCACCGGACACAATTTTTAAACTAGATACCCCAATGATGATTGTGGCCAAGTTTGGTTTAATTTGGCCACGTAGTTTCAGAGGAGAAGATTTTTGTAAAAGATGACTAAGATTTACAAAAATGGTTAAAAATTGACTATAAAGGGCAATAACTCCTAAATGGGTCACTAGACCATTTTGGTCCTGTTGACCTTTTTGAAGATCTTACTTTACTGAATATTTTTGCTGTTTACAGTTTATCTCTATCTATGATAATATTCAAGATAATAACCAAAAACAGCAAAATTTCATTAAAATTACCAATTCAGGGGCAGCAACCTATCAAAGGGTTGTCCGATTCATCTCAAAATTTTAGAGCAGATAGATCTTGACCTGATTAACAATTTAACACCATGTCAGATTTGCTCTAAATGCTTCAATTTCAGAGTTATAAGCCAAAATCTACATTTTACCCCTATGTTCTATTTTTAGCCATGGAGGCCATCTTGGTTGGTTGGCCAGGTCACGCCACACATTTTTCAAACTAGATACCCCAATGATGATTGTGGCTAAGTTTGATTAAATTTGGCCCAGTAGTTTCAGAGGAGAAGATTTTTGTAAAAGTTAATGACGAAGACGGACGACGGACGCCAAGTGATAAGAAAAGCTCACTTGGCCTTTTAGGCCAGGTGAGCTAAAAAAAGAAGAAAAATAAATTGTATAGTTATTAAAATAAATTTACTAAAAATAAAAAAAACAACATTGTATGATATTATTTTTTTCAAACATCGATGTAAGGCTTTCAGAAAATGTGAAAATATTTCAAACCTTGATGACACAGTTTGAGTGTAACCTTATAAACATAATTTTTCAGAATTTTAGAAAAAAAAAGAGTTAATTTTGATAACATTGTTGGGAATTTGTGAATAAATAAACATTGATCAAGAGTGTTTCCCAAATTAATTTTTTGGAGGGAATATATATCTTTTTGGCAAGAGGCTAGTTGTAATCCGCATTATTTTTAAGCAATTTCTTATCAAAGAATACAATTACTGCATTTGACTGAATTTACTGTTGTCTAATGGGTAACTCAGCTAACTCAGTACACAAACTACATGTTCCACTTAGAGATGGCTTGAAATATATCTTTTTTTTTAATTTTAGGATCCATTTGACCTTAATGAGTCCTTCTCCTTTTAGTTCTCCTTCATAAATATTTCAAATTATTAAATCCAAAGTTAGAGCATGATAAGCCATACTAACAAAAGGGACTTACTACAGATGCCAAATGATGGCAAAAGTACACATGGACTTTAAGATCAGTTGAGCTTTTTAAAATGGATACAAATATATAACATATTATACTAGACACTAATCAATGATGAGATGAAAAAGAGTTATTTTCCAAGTTTGTTTGTATGTAACAGAGATAACTTTATTTGTAGTATGGATTAATGTTTATAAATTCTAAAATACCATTACCAAATAGTTGAACCAAAGAGAATGCAACTACAAAACATTTAAGAATGAAACAGGTGAATCTTGCAACAGCATCATGGTATGTTTTCTAACATAAAAGAATATAATTTGAAATTATGTAGCTATGGTTATACAGTAAACAAATTAGTTAACTAATAATTTAATGCACAAAAAATGTGAATCATGCTTATACAGTGTAACCTGTCTAATCCCACACCTGAGTTTTCCAAAAATGTGAATCATGCTTACACAGAGTAACCTGTCTAATCCGACACCTGAGTTTTCCAACATCCTGCATTAACTGACAAATTTTAATGGTCCCAAAATGTGCCTATCCTTGCAGAAAAAAAAGTATTCCGACACCCCTGTTTAATCCTACATTTTTTTATGGTCCCCCAGAGTATCGGATTAGGCAAGTTACATTGTATATATAAGTTAAGGGACGACATCAAAAGATCGATGTAGGATAAAAAACTTAAATCAAATAGTTTGGGGGTGGGGGTCAACATTGCTGCAAGTTTTGTTAATCTAAAATCTATTTTACATATATATCCATATAGGTAAATCAATTTTTCCCAAATTAAGTTAAGAAGGGGGGTCGGGGGGTCAGCGAAAAACTATTTGAATTAGTTTTTTATCCTACATTGAACTTTTGATGTCGTCCCTAACAGTAAACATACTGTAAATTCATTTATTTTTGTGGGTACCAATTTTTCTGGATAAAGATTTTTTTTTTCTTTTCATGGATTCTTGATTTCATTGTTTTTCTAAAGTCTGCTTACAACTATTTAGAAAGCTTGTATGTCATTTAACCTTTAAATTTGTGGTTCAACTTTACCCACGAAATCAACAAAATTGGTATCCAACAAATAATAATGAATCGCCAGTATTTCAACTGGAATCAACTGTTGCAGAAATTCACCAATTTGTTTCTAAAATACTACAGAAAGAGCTTTTAAAGCAAGAAAAACTATATAACTAATGCAAGCAACTTACATTTTTTGCCTATAATTAGTATAATAAAAAAAAATCTATGTGCATGAACATTATATACTTAGAATTACCATAATCTATTAAGTTTCTACATCTTAGTAAAGAGATCTTCAACAAATTGAAAATAAATTTTCTTAATTTTATTACCACTTAAAAATTACTTTAGAATGTCATATGAATGACATTATTTTTTCCTCTTAATTATTTTTAATTGAAATAAATGAAAACAACGTTAACATGTTAATATTTCTTATTTAATAAATAATTGTATTTACTTTCTTTGCGTAATACGAAGTAATTCGGTTCTAGTCCTTTATATAATTATTTTGGCGCCTTTTTCTAATTATCGAGAAAACACCAAAGCGAGTTCTACAGTTACATTTAGATATTGTTTATTACAATGTTTTTGTATGGAAGTTTTTTTTTTCCTGTTCTAATTCAAAATTTTTTATATATGTAGATTTGTGATTCCAGAATTGTGTCGATAATTTGGACTTTGAAATAATTTAATATAATTTGGATTAATATATTGAATATGAATGAAACATATTGTTGAAAAAAGTTTATTAAAACTGCTTTGGTGCATCTCTCAATTCACATAAGGCTTTAGTTGTCTTTGAAGTAATCAGAAAAGTTTTATGTTCGGATGAGCAAGCGAAGGAGAACATAATCAAAGTTGCATGCGTCCGAGGTGCTTTCTGAGTTTACCTTTACCAGGAATGCTCAAAGCCAAAAATAAGTTTTTTCAAATGCTTACCCTTTTTTTAAAATAATCTCTGATACAGACTGGGACACAGAAGACTGTTACTAATATTCCAAAAGCAAGTCCTAAAGCAAAAGCACCTCCAATCCATGCCTTATTTATTTGAAATGATTCTGTTTCATATGTAACGGTTACTGGTAGGCAAATATCATTAAGAATTCCACTTCTGACACGGTATGACATTGCTGGTCAAATTCAATTGATGGTCAATATTGTTACTGTACTTTCTTTAGATCTTCATTCCTATTAAATATAAAGAAGATTCAAAACTAACTGTAGACACCTCAAATTCTAAAGCATAAAGATAATTTATAATCGTTCTGAAAATCTTTTATAGATAAACTTGCATTTCGGTACAATATAGAAATAAATTGCTCCAGATAAGGTCCTTTCAGAAAATAATTGCCCAAGCACATAAATTTGAATTTAGATCTTTTTAATAATCAAGTGCATAATTTTTTTCCCACATAATGCTAGTTCAGAAGAGTTGTCTAAGAATATAGTTGACAAACAGGCCTCATGCTATTTCTGAATTTTAGAGTGTCTTCAAGTGAATTCACCTTTTTTGGCTTTATAATTGAACAAAAAAAGATAGATTTAAAAAGATTACTTCATAGAAAAGTGTTGTTTTTGTTTGCCCTGCACACGTAACAAGCTTTCATCATGGATGTTTTACATAATGGAGAAGACCATGGAAGTAGACAATTTAATTATATTTAATGTTGCAGTGATTTGACTAAAATTTAAATTATCATATTTTTACTATTCAATATGGGCATTTGACCAGGGGAACATCTGAAGTTTACAAAAGTACCAAAAAACTTAATTACCACTTTTAAAGAGCCAAGATTAAGAATCTGTTTTTGGACAATGATATGGTAATTTATGTAAATTTATTGATAAGACAATGTTAAATTATTCAAACACTAAGACTTTTATACCCCAAGCATACATGGCCATAGCCAAAGTAAGCATTTAGATCTAGTGACATATTCAAAAAGTGTAACTATGAATTCTACAAAAACCTCTTTAAAAGCATGTTTTAGCTAGTCTCCTACAGAGCTGCTTGTCATCATCTTATCCTAGTATTGCCACATGTTTATACATATTCATGATCATTCAATTAAACCCATAAATGATATTATCATATGATAAATGGCAAGAAATATGGGTAATATGTTTCACTGTATGTAAACAGGATAATGATTATATATTATAAAGTTTTTGGTTGGGATAATGTTCTGAAAAAGTTCATAATAAATTTATGAAATATGTTTTTGGCGTGAATAGAAAGGCAAGTAACATGGCTGTGATGTCAGAGCTTGGTAGATGTCTTATTTAACAATGCTAAAACTTTGTAATACTTGTAATAGCCTCGGAGGTTTGAAAGAAAGATTATGATATGCATTTTAATGTTGCACACAATTACATATTTCTAATGTTAATAACTTAATAAATGGTACTCTAGTATAGATTATATTCAAAAAGGGATTAAATTATCTAATTTTGACCAACTAACTGATTCTTTATGTAATTAAGTATGTTAAAAACTAGGTCGTTAATTTCTTGTTAATGTATTCATTTTTTGCTCTGTTTTAGTGTTTATACTATTTGTCATGTGGTCGATTCGTGACTAAGTTGATTTGTAACTGAGACGGTTCCTACCTCGTGTAATTATATATAGTTATAAAGTGTGTATCTATAAGTTTGGTCTCTGGAATTGTTTATCTATATGAATTGTCTATATATTGAAGCCAAAATAAATTTCTTGAGTTGTGTTCTTATCATTTATATTTAAAAATGATCAAACTGTGCATCTAATAATAATAATATTTTAATAATTTTTAAAATTTTAAATTCTTGGCTATTTAGTGATTACGTTTAATGGTTTTATGACAGTTATTGACATTTGTGATGAAAAGTTATTAGGCATAAAGTGATTAAAAATAGGATTAAAAAAATGGCTTATGATTTGAAAAAGATAAATTGATTTACATTCCTCCTTTTCACGCGGGCTGGGGACTGGCAGGGTTTTTTTCATCAATGGTCTTCCTTTAGAACATTAACTTCACTATGTTGTCCTTTATTTGCATGTACATGTATATACTTGCATAAAACCTGATTTTTCTAGCTGAAAATAAACTGGTATAAAAAGGAAACAAAGTCTTAGTTGGCCGGAGCAACAGTCACCAGCATTTGGTCCATAAACAAAAGCACATCTAATTAACAATGATATCTGGTTACGAGTATATTTATCCCAGAATAAGAATATGCGTCCTTAAGCTTGTTTGAAGTGGGACCTAACACGCTGATACCTTTTTAATTTACCTTCAGATATACAAGGGTACCTTCATGACAAATAATGGTAAATATTCTTGCCAAATGGTAATTATTGGTGCATGACGATAAAACCAACAATTTCTTTCAGACGCTTAACAAATCGACTGGTTTTGACGAATCATGTTCATTTTTTTCCAAAAATAACGGTAACAATAATTAGAGATAATGATTAGATACCTTTAATGAATCACGACAAGGATATCTTGACAAATCATGGTTATTTTTAAGCTAATTTGATGCTAACGGTAGCCGATAAAAGCCATTTGACGTCTGACTGTAAAGGGCATCACTTCTACCCTCATATGTACATCAAAAAGTCTTTTTATTATTTCCATAACCTACATCTCATATTATTAAATATTGTTATTAGGTTACGAAACGTTAAAGTTACAAAAATGAACTACATTGTAGTTAGTTACGAATCAACGTGCACCCATCTTGATAGCATTAATGGTACTTAAGTTAATAATTCTACAACAAATGCATTCATAATTTATATGATTGACAGCTCTGGTTCTTGTCACTGATGTTTACTGTTGTATTAATCAATTATGTCAATCAATTTGTAACTGAATCTACATGCAGATATGTGATATATTTACAGGACATGCAGGAGTTTGTTTATCTTTCACTATTTTTCTTTACCAATTTATATAATCATTGCATTACCTGTGAAAAAGTCAGATGATGGAGATCACGTTTAAAAAAAAGAATGAAAATGACAGTTATATTCAAGTTCAGTCATGCATGCTTGTTTACTTGTTTATCAGTCGCGATGGGTATTAATCGACGTTAATTTCCAGCCTAAAAAATGTATTATCTGTCTTCGTAGTATAAAGCGCAACAACGACATAGACTCATTTTTTCTTTGGACTTTTCCTGTCTGCCGAGGATTTTCGAAAGGAAGCTTGATTGGTTACGACAGGTGCCCCAAGAAATTATAATCAAATATGTAATATTTATATTTATATACACATATCAAAGGTAAGAGAGTTGAGGTAATCGAAAATGCAATTATTTAATATCAGTTTGTAGGATACACTTTTTATTGTTTAGATACAATTTTAAATGCCCTGTATCGCATAAATGAAAAATATGCACCAACCACATTTCACGCTGTACATAGCTATATAGCCTAATATTACTCAGCCTTTTCAGTTTTCCATTGACTACACTTTATACAGCACCTGCACTTGATGACATAGCATCAGGAGAATTTGTTGATGACACAGCATCAGCATGATCAAATTCTCCTTTGCTTTATAATATTTACAATGAAGAAGGAATCCGGGTCCGTTCGCACCCATTCATGTTCACACCCTATCACCACGTTCGCACCCTTTAACTTTCACACCCTACACGTTCGCGCCCAATTTTTATTAGTTTTGTGTTTAATAACTTTGTAATCAAGTTTTGGCAAGTGTATTTGTTGTCATTGTGAGACATGTTTTTTTTTTTTTTGTGTTTAATAACTCGTAATCTTGTTTTGGATTTATAGTGTATTGCTAACTTTTATTTCATTGTTTCATAATAAAGAGAGACTATGACTATGTATAAAAATTTTTGTGTTGAATAAATTTAAATCATGTTTTGGTGAGTGCATTGCTATGATTTTTTGTTTCATTGTTTCAGATCAAAGGGGCCAAGCTGTTAAAATCTTTTGTGTTTTTCATTTAAAATCTTCAATGTTTTTACTGACATACCAAGCGAAATACATGCAGTATTTACATCAAATCAATTAAAAACAACAATCTTGATTTTCTTATTATTCAACTGGAATTTTATTTAAAATTGGGTGCGAATGTGCGAGGTGCGAACGTGTAGGGTGCAAAATTGTATTGGGCGCGAACAGACCTGATACCATGAAGAAGAAGAAATGTCATAAATGAACCCCCTGACTACACTTTTCTTCTTAGAAATCTGTCCAGTGTTGAAGCAGTTACAACTAGCATTGTTTTATTTAATAATAACTGATACAATAATCATCATGCACTGTAAAGAATCTACATTTTGAATGCAGTGCATCATCCAACAAGCAAGAGACAACAACATTCCAACTCATTCTTTCATATTGATTGGAACCCTTATATATATATGGCACTGATGTGCACATTAGGAAATTTGAACCTCACATCTGCTCTTGCTCACTGCCATTATATTCATGTTGACCAATATCCCAATAGTATTAAGTAAGACTTGGTGTTTACAATGTACTCAAACACACCCAGGTATTCAGGGCAAATGTGAATCTGGGCGAATGGACCCAGATTTTATTTTTTGTATATTCTTGTATGTTACAAATGTATTTTGGTGATTTGTATCTTTGTGTGTTTAAGAGTAAATCTATTTACTATGAACAAATTTTCTTAGTTGCTAAACACAAAAACTTATATATATAATAAAACAAAAAACAGAACATAAGTTCAAGAGCCAACATATTTTGATATATAAGTATAAATTCAGCAGGACAGTTCATTCATAGCAAATGTTATAAGCCAGGTGTTATATATCTGTATGTTGAATCCGTACTACATGTATCCGAAACCGTTGTATTGTCTTAACCATGATTGTTGTGATGATTACATGTATCAGCCTCTTTTGGCGTTTGAATGAAAAGTAAAAGGATGACAATTTGAAAACTCTTTGTTTTCTTAACAATATATATACTTGTCTTTAGTCCCCAAACCTAAGTCAGGTATATCACACAGGTCTGGTCTGTGAACATTTGAAACTGAAAGATAAAATTTGAAAATTTAAGAATAGCATAAAATAAAATCTACAAAGGAAATACATGAGTCAATGGAAAAAAGCTTTTAGCAAACATTTTTCTTCATTTCCAGATAAGACACACACAAAAACAATGTAATATTATTAAATTATAAAAATGTGTGTTCAGTTAGGATTTAACAGGTTTTATCCATAATTCCATTCATTGATTGTACATTATTATACATAAATTGACATAATTAAACACACAAACAAAGATAGAGAAAACATATACTATAAGAAGCATATACATGTACATAAAAAAGATGTGTATAATTGCCCATGGGACATTATATTAACTCTCCACAAAAGACCAAATGAGACAGAAATTAACAACTATAGTTCACTGTATGGTCATCAACAATGAGCAAAGCCCAAACCGCATATATATAGTCAGCTTTAAAATGCCCAGAAATGACAAAAGTAAAACAATTCAAATGAGTAAACTAATGGCCTAATTTATGAACAAAAAAACTGAATGCAAACAAACTGAGTAATTATTTTTTTTTTTTTTTTTTATAATTGTCTGTTTAATGTCTTTTAATTTGAATAACTGTGATATGTACAGTCATGTATGATGTATTAATATGAAAAGTTTCTTTTTTTCATTTCAGAAAAAGAATGAAATTACTGTATGCCATATTTGCCCTTCTTGGATTTGCATCCCCTGTTTTTGGACAGCAATACACATCAAATTTAAATTTAACTTATGAAGAAAATGCAGTTATAACTGTTGGAAGTCAAGTTATAAATTTAAATGTAAGTTAATAAAATTGTGTTCTTCGATTGTAAAAAAAACTCACAAATAAAAGGAAGTACTTTCATATGGGTGAACATCAATGAGATATGGAACCAATAGAACGAAAAAAAAGTTTGATATTAAGAATTTTCTTATATAAAAAGAAGATGTGGTATGATTGCCAATGAGACAACATACTCTCCACAAGGGATCAAATGAGAAAGTGACAACTATAGGTCACCATCATTGTTTACTTTATGATATCTTTCAATTCATGTATATAGAATCAAAAAACAGAAAGAATTTATTTCATTTCCCACATCTATATTACTCTAATCAACACAAAACTGGGCAACATTGCAAAAGATTTTACTGGATAGCAAGATTGACCCAGAGATATCTGTCAACAACATTGTATTGATCTGATGAAGTAAAATGGCATTGATAATATCGCTGCAAACTTCTAATGATTAAAACAGCCGTGCTTCCATTAAAACTAAAAGAAATATAATAAATTTTAACTACATTGTGTAAGATATAAGAAGGTGTGGTATGAGTGCCAATGAGATACTCTCCATCCAATTCACAATTTATAAAGGTGATCATTATAGGTCTTCAACACGGAGCCTGGGCTCAAACCGAACAGCAGGCTATAAAGGGCCCCAAAAATCACTAATGTAAAATAAAATTGAGAATGGAAATGGGGAATGTGTCAAAGAGACAACAACCTGACCATAGAAAAAACAACAGAAGAAGGTCACCAGCAGGTCTTCAATGTAGTGAGAAATTACAACCATTCAAATGGGAAAACCAACATGTCTACATCTACATGTATATAAAAACCGAAAAACACTTACAAACCACATCAACAAACAACAACTACTGAACATCAGATTCCTGACTTAGGATAGGTGCAAACCTATGAGTCAGGTTTAAATAATCTGACACAATAGTAATGCATATTTAGTTTTGAACATGCAACAGCCACAAAAAAATTTGAAATACCATCTTGTTTCTAAAAATTACAGCATCACATCCATAACACAATCTATAAGAATATCAATTCAGATAGCATCACATTCAGAAATATAGCATCACATTACCATGATGCTTAAAGGCCCTGGTTTTGTTTAAATATTATAAGATAAAATTGTTTTCCTTCAGCTAACAAATAGATTGGTATATTTACTTTTATTACAGGACACATATTATGTCAACTCAGCAGCATTGGATCCAGCCTATATAAATACAAATGATTATGTGCAGTATCCATCCTTAATTACCGCCAATGGCCATCACATGGAGATCATTGGACTTAATGACTCAACTGGTATCTACCCTGCATCAACAATTATCTTTGAAAAAGTCATTGAGGTTTGTATTTAGCTGTAACAGTTAACCAATCAATTGTACAATTGAACCTATCATGAAGGTCACCTTGAGAAAACCTATCTTGTCAGGTCACCTGTTTTATGAGAAAACCAGTCCCACTATAGTTATATCTACATTTTGAACCTGGATCCAAAGGTTGTGGTACAAAGTCAGTTTTTTTTACTAGTCCAAAGGGTGACCTTCACATATAAGTTTGACTGTTTATACAACAAAATAACACTTTTTACCAAACAATCCATTAATTTGAAAATAATGTTCTATTCATTTTGGTAACAGTTTACACACAGTGTTTTGGCCGTTATTAAAAGTTTATATCTTTGATATCATATACATTAGAAGATGAGGTATGATTACCAATGAAACAACTCTCCACAAGAGACAAATGACATTGAATTCAACAATGAGCAAAGCCTATACCGCAATGCGGCGCATAGTCAGTTATAAATGGCTTTATTAGATTCAGATCATCTAAATTTTCTTGCAAGCATTATACTGTTCAATGTTAATTAGGCCATCAATTGAGTTAAAGAAGATCAGTTTGAATTTTTATGTTTCAGTACTGTTGACTATTGAATAACAATGAACTACATTTCACTCAATCATGAAAGCGAGACAGAGGGATCCTAGATTCCGTAGGCTACTGTGGCAACATTTATGTTCAGTCTGTGGTTAAAGTTTTTTATACATCAATAACTTTGTCAAAACTTCGCAGAATATTACACAATTTGGACAGTTCTAAGCTTGTTTATAATCAAAATATAGTAGTAAAAGCAGAATTTTACTGATAAATTGACCTAATTTTTTTTTACAGTTTAAATTCATATTTAGTGTCAATCTGAGCTTAAAGTTTTTCTGTCATTAATGACTTTGTCAAAACTTTGTGGAATCTTATGAAATTTGGACAGATGCTTGTTTATGACCAAAATACAGTATCCAGAGCAAAGTTTTGAAAATATTTATTTTCATTTTGCCATTTTTTACTGATAAATTGATGTAGTTTTTTTTACAGTCGTCATTCAGATTCAGTCTGAGGTAAAAAAAAAAATCTGTCATCAATAACTTTGTCAAACCTTCATTGAATTTTATGAAATTTTAGCAGTTTAAAAACTTTCATGGATTGTAAGGCAACTTGGACATTAGCTAACCTGATGGCTGAGGCTCTTCAAGACCTAGAAGTACATGTAGCATATAAGAAAATCAAAAAATTGTGCAGAATTTATCTTTGTTTTAAATAAAGATTTACTTGACATGAGTAAAGTGTTATCCTATCCAGTACTATAGAAAAAAATCCTCATAACATTTCATAGCATATAAGAAAATAACTATCACTGAAAGTTAACCAATCAAATTTTCCACCTTATTTAACCTGTGCATAAGCTTTAGTAACCATGTAACCTCAAGTTTCCAAAATATTCTATAGAATCATTGATCAATCCTCAAATTAAAAAATAATTGTTCTTTGAAATACCCAAGATATGTGTTTATGACCCAGAAATATTATTATGAAATGAGATGTAGGATTAATTACCTCCAACTGTCAAATTCAAGGGAATATTTTTTTCTACCTATTTTCGTATGCAACCTGATGTGACGTACTATAATTTGGTAGAATTACGCCTTTTACATTTACAGCAGCTATCGTAGATGAGACTAAGGGTTCTGTTAAACCCCTTACAAATGTTTTACTTGAGTGAAGTTAAATTATCATTTGAACTTTGGTGGATATTTGTCTCATTGTAATCATAACACAGTTCTTTCTTTATTTATTTTTTATGTTTTTTATTAATTTTCAGATGAATGATGACACTATTTCAACTTCTCAAACACAGATGCTAGAAATAAAATTGTGGATAGCAAACAATGATTCTTCAGAGACTATTAATAATGTATACATTGAAGAAGATTTAACTGAGGGATTAAAGGCAGATTATGGTACAGTAACAACAGGAGGAACTGTTACAAGTACTAATGGAGAGAGAGAATTTAATTATACTGTCGGAAATTTAGCAGGTAAATTATGAATAAACTTTGAGATGGAAGTTGGAAAAACAGGACTTGTACTAAGTTCATGGCTATTTAAAATTGTTCCAATAAAAATTTTGCTAGGATCTGGCCTTGAAGTCATAAAACTTTGCTCAGTGCTCTGAGCACAAAAATCATGCTCGAAACATGAAATCCAGCAGTTCGATTGGTTGATTTTCCAGTCTGAGTACAAAAATCATGCTCGAAAGTTTTGTGATGTGCTTTCTTTAATGATCATTTGCTTTAACAGTATTTTTGCATAGAAAGTTTTTGTTTGTTAATCTCTTAAAAACATTATTACAAAAAAAAACACATTTAAAACATTTGTTTATAAAAAAAAATATATATTGGGAAGATCCATTTGACTTAAGTTAACAGGCTTTTTTGCTGCATTTCTTAATGACTTATTAGAAAATCTAACCAGGCCTCTTCTTTTGACAGGTTCAATTTTCTTTCTCTATAAAAAAAAGAAATATTAATTTTTGTATTCTATAGGTTAAAATTATTATGATTTCCTACATGTAGGTAACTTTAAAGTTTATGAAGATAAAATACTCTTCACCTTCATCTTTTTTTGGTCTGTGCATCTGTCAGTCCATCTGTCTCTTTTTCTTATCACATTTTATAAACATGTCTATTTCATATAAGATCGCTCAAGTCATTGTCCATTTTATGTATGTTAAGAAACTGTAAAGGGTAACCTAGAAGTTTCCAATTCTGCAGTAGAATCTCCATGCTGGAGAATTAAAATAACACATTCATGTCTATTTGGACCCTGAAATATAAATCTAATGCCTTGCATAAAGAGAATGCCACACAGTTACTGAAAGTTAAAGTTGATAAGGTTGTTTGCTTGTTTTAAACGTTTAATGTGTTAATACTTACGATTTTTGGAGGCTAGGGATTCAAAATGTTTGTCCATGGTAAGTCCAACAGTAGAATGGAGATATTTTATTTGAACATAATTTATCATTTTTAGTCTCCATGACCTAATAGAGCAATGAAATGACATAAAACTCTTAATTTCTTTTAAACATTTTCTATAAACTATAAAGTAATGAAATGTGTGTTCATTTTATAAAAAAATATTTCAATCTTGATGCATCTTTGGACTCACCAGTTTTGAGGAGTCCAGACATATTTTCAGGACTCCTGTACTCACCTAAGTGAGAACCCTGATCAATGATATAAACTTATAATGTTGTTTCATTTATTTGTATTTTAAAGCTAGTACAAGTTCTAGTTTGACGTTCATTGCCCGACCCTATGGAGATGATGGGACAGAATTAGGGGACGATATTACCTATTTTTACAGCAACCTTTACTTTGATGCTAAAGATGTAAGTGCTCCTTTTATTAAACAAAATCAAGCCATACTGAGAATGAGACTACATTACTTAGTACATTTTCACTCCAATGAAACCTTTCATAAACAATTAAAAAATTCCTTTGAAAAATGAAGAGTGTTTTAAATTATAAGTTTCACTAACAGTAAGGCCATAGTTAGCTGCGGAACCGTAGCTCTTAGGTCCTTATGTTATTTTTTGACTATTTGCGGACGAGCTACGGTTCCGCAGCTAGGCCATAGTGTGATCACCCATGATAGTTCTGTACTTTTAAGTGGCTAGATGTCATTATTTCATCTTATTCATTTATCCATGTAACTTATTTGAAAGGATAAAAGGAGTACTAGTTTACTATTGTAATTTCAAGGGTCCAAAGAATGGCTCTGTTTTTTTCTTCTTTTACTTGAATCATTTTTATCTTATAAAGCATATTTTCTTTTCTTTGAAAATATGTTAGAACTTGTGTTCATCATGTGTGTGCACTGAATGAGAAACTGACACACCACCAAAAATACAAAACAAAAAAAACACACAAACAATATTTTGATCAGTTGATATTTTATTGGCACTATATTATAGGCATTCTTGATTTAGTTATAAAATACCAAATAATCAATCTTAATTATCATCCTTTTTATAAAAATTAACTTTAATACTTCTTTACAAAATATTGTTTATTTGTTGAACAGATAAGTGGAACATATCAAACTGTTGGACCAGTGCCAATATCTGTATGTGTAGTGAGGGAAAATAATGAAATATCAAATGTAAGTAATACTATAAATTTATTAATGTTTCACATTGTTTTATTATTGCAAAAGTTGGTGGAATCTTCTTATAATTAACTCACTGGAACTCACATTTTAAATACTTTTATAACCAACTTTTTATATACAACATGTAGTTGATGTTTGCATAAAAACAACTGTGAAAAAAAATAATTATTGAAATCTTTTAACTCGCTCCCTTGATCTCTATGTTATTCATATGAGTGATTTACTATATGTATATTTTTGTTAAATTTCTACTGATATATATTTATCAAATCATTTTCTCATTTTGTATATATGAGTTTCATTCACTGCCTATTGTTCTAGATTTGTGAACAAATTAATATTGCACTGATAGACTTAATTCCTGCTGACTTCAAGATTTAGCTCGAAATGAGTATATAATGTCATTGAAAATGAAGCTTTCCATGTTATAAAAACATCTAAGGGATAACATTCCTTCTCTAACCAAGAAATTTGTGAATCAGTACAAGATTATTTCATATGATAATTTACTCATGTGAATCCAACTCATATCCTGGGGATCCCAATGTAACAATATTACCGTACAAAACTCACTTTTGAGTTAAATAGTTCAGATTAAATAAAAAGTTACACTTGCCAGTTGCATGTATCTGGTTAACACATATATTGATTTGGTTGCAATATTCAGACTTAAAATTAAGTAAACTGTAGATATTTTTTCATATTATTTGTATTTTGATTTCTGTTACAGCTGTTTTACCAACATGGATTTACAGCATTGGCCTTCTTCATGGCCACCCTCCTTGGAATTTTATTAGTTGTTTTGTTTGCAGTGTTGTATATCATCTTCATTTCAAAAAGAAGAAAATCTGTAGTTGGAATAGAGGTTAGTTTAACAGACATACATTTCATTTCAGAGACATTCTTTCTGTGAAATTATGAACTTCAGGACACAAAATATTGAATGAAAATTGTTCTTTTGTAGACCTTTTTTTCATTATGCTGATACATATTATGTAACTTTATGTTGATTGTTGGTTCATAAGTGTATTATGGTGGGATATAAGTGGAGTTTATATTTTAATCAGTGATTTTTCCCTACTTTTTGAAGTTCTATAGTCATTCTGCAGATGTTTAAAATCTTATAGTCCATATTTATACCCCAGCTTTAAAAAGGTCGGGAAATACTGTTTTACCTCTGTCTGTCCATCCATCCATCAATTCGTCCATCCCTCCCATGAATATTTTTCTTTACATCTTTCTCGGGAACTACATAACAAGGATTTCTGAAATTTGGTTTCAGGTTTTATACAAGTCAGCTATACCCTATGATGTGTTTTCAGATTCATCACTCAACAACTTCCTGTTTACTGAACACTTACATATTTTTACACTATTGAAATAATCCACTTAAGGCAGGGTTATCATCAGTGAACAGTAGCTTGCAGTTCCACTTGTTCATAAATAGTTTTGCATTCACTTTGAATGTTTAAAAGAAGGAAAAATTATGTTTTTACAGAATTTGTAAAAAAATGATTGAATGCAATCAAGTTTTCCAAGAAATTGTGATTTTTATAAATGTTATATAACATTAAGCAAAATGCATACATAGAAGATTGCTGAACCATCCTTTGAACAAGTATTTTACAAAATCTTTTTTTATTTTATTTTAGGATCAAGTTATGATGGAGAAAGGAAAAAATATTATATTAAATCCTGCTGAAGTTATGAAGACTGGGAACACAATTCTTGATTATAGGTATTAAATATTCTCCCTATCACTTTATTTATGACTGGCGATCACCTGATACGTTAGAAAAAAATGGTGGTTTATCTTTTCAAAATGAGCGTGGTTTGTTCAATTTTCATACACTTTTCCTGTACTATTCCATGATGAACAGATACAAAAACTGTAAGTTATGACAACAAGGAACACAATAGATTAATTTTACGAACAAAAGCTTTATTGTGTCTTTATTAATTATATATAAGACATGGCAAATTTCTGGATTGCAAACAGAAGGATAAATTTACACAATAGACTACAGAGATATGAAATGAATTTTATTTGAATAAAACATGACAAATCAAGAACAATAAGATACATATTACAAATATAACATGTAAAATATAAAAGCAATTGAGGTTTTAGCAAAAATATTCTGTATGCTTCACTTCACCTGGAAATTTCTTTGTTGGAGTTTGGATCTGAAAAAAAAACTAAGAAAATGTTTGAAGGTAATTATAACGCGTCCCCTCTCACAAGAAACATGACCCAGGGTATGAATATGTGCACTATACATACTTCAAAGGACGGTATTCTCTTCTTGTTTTTTTGTCAAAGGAATTCTCTGTGTATATGACTTTATTACAAGTACAAGCCCATGTTGATCTTTTATCTTATTTTTTATAATTGACTGTTTTATATCTGACAGCTCAACAGCAGCAGATGATAGTATTGTTGGAATTTTATCTATGAAAGACAGACTCAAAAGATACAGAGAAATCGACGGGTAATTTATTTGTTAAGTTTTGTATGCATGTTAAGCCATTTGTCTGGTGGTTTTTTTTTATATGTCTTTCCTAGTATTACTGTTAATCTTATAGATATCTATAATTGCTGTTTTGTTTTATTTATCCACACTTTTGTAACAATTTTACAATAGTCCATTCTTATTATGCATTTTGTATATTCCAGTGTATGTATTTTATGTTAAATATTTTAATTGCTAATTTTCAAAATTATACTTTTATGTACGTTATGCAAGGTTTCAGTAGATTTAACTTTTTCACTGGATGCATAATCAGTTGCTGACTGTGTATATTGTGACTGTTGGGTGCATATGTTGAACTATGTTGAAAGACATACATAATGGCAATTATGAAAAACATCACCTTTTTTACTTTAAGAAAACCTGTAAGATTCCTACTGCTGTTCCTTTTAAATGGGTGCAAATTCCGTACTCTCTGCAATTAGCATTATATTAATATACAGAACATTGCTTGTTTTGTGTTACATTTTTAAATTCATTTGTAAAAGATGACCAGCTAGAAGCTGAATTCCTCACACTTTTCAACAGGATCAGAACTGTACTAAGCATAAGCAAAAGCAATTCTCTTTGTCTTTATCTAATGAAGTAACCATAATCTATTTCAAATATATCAATAAGTCTAATGTGGAAAGAAACACATGAATGGTCCTGTGAACATGAGAATGCAAATTATTTTTACCTGGATTTGATTTTGATTTTTGGTGTTTTAACGCCACTTTTAAGCACCTCATTTAGGCTATTTCGTGGCTGCCAGTTTTTATTGGTGGAGGAAGCCAGAGTGCCTAGAGAAAACCATCAACCTTCGATAGGAAAACTGACAATTCTAGTCAATTGAAACTAGCAGGGTTCAAACTCACTTTTTTTTCTTTTCAATTTCAGTTTGGATATTGTTTCTTCAATTAAAGTGGACACAGATATTGAAACAGAGAGAAATGATGCTACGGTTCAGGCTACTGTTCTGCTTCTCAATGGACTTCATCAGAATAAAGATTTATCATCAGCCAATCAACAGCAAGTCGTAAATAACTTTAAAAAGAAGAGAACAAACCTAGACAAGAACTTAGATGATGAATATAAACGTGAAGTCAAGAAATTGTATAAGAAACTTGGTGCCAAAAATAAGGTCAGTTGGACCAGTTATGTGGTCTGTTTGATGCTTAGTAATGCAAAGATCTGTTAAATTATTGAGAACTTTGAATAAAAATGAATTATACAGCAACAAAAGAATCCAAAAAAATTATAAAGGAAATCTGTAAAGGTCTCACATCAAATGATTTTGAAAACATAAAGGCCAATTTTTCATTTTCTAGTAATCATAGTTCTAAGACTGAACAATTGATTGTTGCTCTTTCTACTGTCACTGGCAGGACAATAAATATAAATATTTAGTTTTCTGCACTAATAATCATAGTTCCAAGACTGAATGATTGATTGTTGCTCTCTCAACTGTCACTCGCAGAATAATATATATATAAATATTTAGTTTTCTGCATTAATAAAGGGGAGACAATCTAAGTATTTCAATTATTTATTTAACTTCACCCTTCTATTGTTATACGACCGCAAAATTTGAAAAAATTTTCGTCGTATATTGCTATCACGTTGGCGTCGGCGTCGTCGTCGTCGTCGTCGTCGTCCGGCGTCCGAATACTTTTAGTTTTCGCACTCTAACTTTAGTAAAAGTGAATGGAAATCTATGAAATTTTAACACAAGGTTTATGACCACAAAAGGAAGGTTGGTATTGATTTTGGGAGTTTTGGTCCCAACATTTTAGGAATTAGGGGCCAAAAAGGGCCCAAATAAGCATTTTCTTGGTTTTCGCACTATAACTTTAGTTTAAGTTAATAGAAATCTATGAAATTTTGACACAAGGTTTATGACCACAAAAGAAAGGTTGGGATTGATTTTGGGAGTTTTGGTTCCAACAGTTTAGGAATTAGGGGCAAAAAAAGGGCCCAAATAAGCATTATTCTTGGTTTTCGCACAATAACTTTAGTTTAAGTAAATAGAAATCTATGAAATTTAAACACAAGGTTTATGACCATAAAAGGAAGGTTGGTATTGATTTTGGGAGTTTTGGTCCCAACAGTTTAGGAATAAAGGGCCCAAAGGGTCCAAATTAAACTTTGTTTGATTTCATCAAAAATTGAATAATTGGGGTTCTTTGGTATGCCGAATCTAACTGTGTATGCAGATTCTTAATTTTTGGTCCCGTTTTCAAATTGGTCTACATTAAGGTCCAAAGGGTCCAAAATTAAACTTAGTTTGATTTTAACAAAAATTGAATCCTGGGGGTTGTTTGATATGCTGAATTTAGAAATGTACTTAGATTTTTAATTATTGGCCTAGTTTTCAAGTTGGTCCAAATGGGGGTCCAAAATTAAACTTTGTTCATCAAAAATTGAATAAATGGGTTCTTTGATATGCCAAATCTAACTGTGTATGTAGATTCTTAATTTTTTGTCCAGTTTTCAAATGGTCTACATTAAGGTCCAAAGGGTCCAAAATTAAACTAAGTTTGATTTTAACAAAAATTAAATTCTTGGGCTTATTTGATATGCTTTATCTAAATATGTACTTTGATTTTTGATTATGGGCCCAGTTTTCAAGTTGGTCCAAATCAGGATTCCATATCAAGTATTGTGCAATAGCAAGAAATTTTCAATTGCACAGTATTGCACAATAGCAAGAAATATCTAATTGCACAATATTGTGCAATAGCAATTAATTTTCAATTGGAGTTATCTTTCTTTGTTTAGAATAGAAGCTGATAATATATGTTGGAAATTTGCCAGACATGACTATGATGTCATTTTCTATTTTTATTTGCCAATAACTTTATGTAAATAACTTCATTGGAAATTTGCCAATATAAAATGTTGCTGATGAAGCTTTTTTTCCTTATCTTATCTAAAATGTTTTTAGATAATGTATGTTGGACATTTGCCAGACATGACTATGATGTCATTTTCTATTTTTATTTGCCAATAACTTTATGTAAATAACTTCATTGGAAATTTGCCAATATAAAATGTTGCTGATGAAGTTTTTTTTATTGTTTTATACAATAAACAATGTATATTCACTTTTACTACCAACCAATCTTTACCATTCAGTGATAACAAGCACTTTATTTTACATTTTAATATTTTATGATGTATTTAAACGAGTAGTTATTGTTGCAAACTCCATTAGAAATTTGAATTGATATCAGTTTTGGAAAAAGGGAAACAGGGATGTGAAAAAAAGGGGGGGGGGGTTTAAATTTTTCTCATTTCAGATTTCATAAATAAAAAGAAAATTTCTTCAAACATTTTTTTGAGAGGATTAATATTCAACAGCATAGTGAATTGCTCAAAGGCAAAAAAAATATTTTAAGTTCATTAGACCACATTCATTCTGTGTCAGAAACCTATGCTGTGTCAACTATTTAATTTTAGATTTAAAAAATTTGAAGAAGAAATCTTTAATTGATTTGTAAAATCTTGACATTTGTTTTGTGTAAAAAAAACATGTAATGTCAAAAATTTGATCACAATCCAAATTCAGAGCTGTATCACGCTTGAATGTTTTGTCCATACTTGCCCCAACTGTTCAGGGTTCAACCTCTGCGGTCGTATAAAGCTGCGCCCTGCGGAGCACCTGGTTCAAAGTTATTATGGTAAAAGGTGGTGCTAAATACTTATACATGGAGATCACATATTACATACAGAAAATATTCTTGTATAATGTTTAAAATAAATATATTTTAGGCAAGAATGTCTCATTTGCTGCAGAAACAGAAAGACGAGAGGAAAAAGATTGTTAGCGAGATGTATGATCTAGGAGACAAGGTATAGTAAACTAGACATCTTTAATATGTATAGATATCTCATGTGTAACACATATGAAAACAACTGCTATCAAAGGAGTTTTGGAACAGAACAGTAAAACTAGACATATTCTGAATAGATATCTTATGAGTTACACATATTAAAACAACTGCCAACAAAGGAGTTTTTGAATGAAATGGAAGCCCAAGTTGTTAAACTCTTCAGCTTTTGTACATTAGTACTGTAAGTTCCCAAATTATTGTGAGGTTTTTGTTATTGTGAATTGCAATAATACGAACTGGCATTTTTATATCTGATTCAAGTAACTGTATGCAGACTTTCCTGACATCGCAATAATTAATCTCACATTTTTGTCCATGTTTCAAAAATCACGATAATAAATGCATGCAATAATTTCTGAATTTACAGTATACTGCTAATTTTTTATTGAACCCTAGAGGACTTTAATGTTTCTGATCTGTATACTATAAGCCATTTTCTATGAATAATAAGTTTAACTCTCAAGTTTATTTGTTGGAAGGTGATAACAAAAACTAAAATAATCTTGTTTGTAGTCATCCTGTATAAGCTCAAAGACCATTTTAGATGAAAAGTTAACAACAATCATCAATCATGTCTGTAGTATTAGATAGGTGATAGAAAGAGCAAAAATAAATCTTAAAATATATTCTGAAAAACAGTTTTAATTTCACAGTATGTTATTATTTAGGAAAGAAACCAGTTGTTAAAGATGCTGGATAAACAACACCAGGCTGAACAAACAGAAGAAACATATAAGCTTAAACTAGAACAAGATGAAGAAACTGAAAATCTGAGAAAGGTAAATTAAATTATTTGAAATATGAATATCAAAGTTGGGTGAAGGTGTGATATACATATTTTATTCTTTCAAACCTAGACCTGCCAACTTTCCTGCTTTATAGGGGATATCCCCCATGAGGATGTTCTGACCCGACCCTTATAAAACTCAATTATAATAGACATAGTACTTTAAAAAAACACATTCTGAGGAGAAAAAAGTACATTTTTAAAACACATGTTTTCTTATTCAAAACCCTAGTTGTTTGAATTTAGAACACTTATTGTGCTTAAAATCCACCAGGTAGATTATTAAAAGTTTGCAGGAATGTACATCCAAACCTGTTTACCTTTAAAAATATACCACTAGACAATTTTCAAAATAAAATCTAAGATGGCCAAAATTGATTTTAATTACTGTGACTTGACTGTTAGTATTGCACCTCATTCAAAATTCTGACCAAATTGCAATTTGTTTTATTAAACCAAACTGTTCAAGTTGTCAGAATTTGAACAAACTGTTCAGTCAAAATGTGAAAGTGTAAGGTGATAAAATAAAACATACCTACAATCCTATGTTATTTTAGTCCATATTATTGATGTTGTGAAAAATCAGTCTAACAGTTTGTATAGAAACTTTATTGTCATTGTCATGCTAAAGGTGATATGTAGTAATTTTGAATTGCTATAAAAATGTCCAAACTAAGCTTTCATATAGTTTTTCTTTCAAAAAGTCTTCTATATTCATGAGAATCGGACATCATTTGAATAAAAACATTTCATATTCAGTAAAATAAGTGTGAAATTACAATACATTGTGTAGTTAAGATTAAAATACATAGACGTTACATGGACGTTAAGCAAGAACTAATCAATCAAAAGCAAATAGCTGCCAGATAAGCAATGCAAGTACAATGTACCCTATTTGATGCTCATATTTGCAATCTGTTCTCTTTTTTACTACAATCTGGCTTCCTCCACCAATAAAAACTGGCCGCCATGAAATAGCCTAAATGCGGTGCTTAAAACTGGCGTTAAAACACAAAAAATCAAATCAAATCTTTTTTAATAGCAACTTCTACTCGGAGACTGAAAAAAGCTAGTATCACAAAAGGCTATACCAAAGTACTATCAATAATGGTTTTTACAATACAATGGGTTTGGACAGTTAATGGTTATGATATTAACATTCTGATAAATGTACATTTTTTTTTCTTTTTATGGTTATAAAGAATATGGTAAAGTTAGAATGCTTGTTTTCCTCCATTGTCTTGTGCATGTAGTGCCAGTCATGTAGACATATTGATAATATACATTGATAGTATTTTTTACTAACTTTAATCTTTTTAGAAATTTATCAAAATTTTTTGTAAAATTACTTGCATCGAATAGATAGTTAGGAAGTTTGTAAAGATTTGAAATGATATATGTATTAACGTATGTAATCTATATGTAATGGCCTGAAAATGTATTCCTTGCTTGGCTGTGAGAGTATATGTTTAGTGTTTGGCAACAGATAAATGGCAGTGCATGCTGAAGTATAAACAGATTAACCTTAGATTAAAAGTGTAGTACAAAAATGTTTACCATGTTCAACTTTGTAATGTTTCTAAAAGAGTTTATATATTGAGTTACAATTCAAACTTGGAATTGTTATTTAATTATATAATATATGTTTTTCTTTCCATCATATATTCATGCAATGCATAGAATATTTCAGGACTTTATGCGCAAGGGTTTGTTAACCAATGAATTGATTTTTCTGAATTTTTTTTCATTTGTTCTTCACGTATTGCACATAAAGAAAATAAACATTTATAATTCCAATTGAATTTATTTTTCAAATAGATTAAGTTTTAAGCTCCAATCATTCAAATTTAAAATAGAATTGAGAATTGTTGGAAGGAATTAAGTTATGCATAATTTAATATTGTAAATGACTTTTGCAATTTTTTTTTTTTAATTATACATTATTTTGTAAAAAAAATCTGGTGTATAGAGATATAAGATCATAAAGGTCTTCATATACTTGTATCATGTTGGATAGGTTTTTTTTCTGCCAGTATATATAGAAGTACAGCTGGTTTTGTAATTATTTGAATGATACCAAAGACAAGATCAATATAGATTTTTTCCTGTAGGGAAAACCACAAACAGCTTCTACTTTTATTACATAATAAATAAATTTGGTGTATTTACTGTCTTCTGAGTGGTTAAAAGTATTACTTTTATTTTCAATGTTGTCAATTTTTATGGCGACAAGCCCACTCTGATGTTGTGTATTCATACTCCAACATGTGTGTATGTTGTTATTGTTAATATAAATAATATAAAAAGTTCTTTGAGCCTTATTTTTTATAGAAATTTATTTTACATAATCCACCTCACGAATTATTCAATGTGAAAAGTCGAAAATTAATTTTATGGTTCAATAAATTCAAAATAAATAATAGCCATTCATTAATTTAGGAATTTGGAGCCAGAAAGAGGGTTGGTCTGAAGGAATTACAGCAGGGAATGCTCACAGAAGCAGGAGAAATAGGTCTGCTAGATCAACAGAAAATGAATTGGATGTTGGAAGAACACAGAAAAACACAAGAAAAGTTGGAGAAGACTTATGATGAAGAGATTTCAAGACAGCGCATGCTGCTTGAGGAGAAACTAGAAAGAAGAAGAGCTCTTGCCAAATCAAGTGTAAGAATATTATAATTGTTAGAGATGTACCATATAGCATGACACATACCATCATATAGCAAAGTTTAATTCAACATACTTTAAGGTGGTACCCAACACCTTCACTAAAATTAATTTGGCTCTTTTAATTTTCATAAAATTTTGACTAAGTATTTACTTTGACCTATTTAAAGAAAATATAAAAATTTTGAAAATTTTGAAAACCATTTTATCAGAAAAAAATACACTGGTTATATAGCAGTTTGACAAACACCAATTTTGGTCATTGAGAAGCTTAATATTCTCTTAACAACACAACGTAATTAAAACGTTTAGCTGGCTTTACAGAGTTATCTGCCTGCAGTGTTAGGTACCACCTTAATTTGATTTATGTACTGTGGATTCATTTATTTTTTCGTGGGAACCAATTTTCGTTGATTGAGGAAAATTTGCATTTTCATTGATATTTGAATTTGCCATTTCCCAAAAGTCTGCATATAATCATACAGCAAATTTGTGATTCATTGAACTTTTAAATTTGTTGTTTCCTTGTACCCAAAAAATCCATGAAAATTGGTATCCAACGAATAACGATGAATCCACGGACCTTTTACAGTCATTGCTGTGGTGTAGTGGTTAGTGTATTGGACTACTAACACAAAGGTTCCTGGTTCGATTCCCAATTGGGATGAAAATTTCAGGAACTCAATTTTCGGCTCTCCCTTGACACCATCTGCGAGTATGGTCTTGAGGAAACGAAGATAGTCTGTTGGAAGGGGACGATGAATGGCTGACCCGTGTTAAAAGAGAGCCATATCTCTTGCACATTAAAGACACCCTTGTAGATTTCGAAAAAGAGTAGGCTAATGCTGCTACAAGGCAGCACTCGCACCATCAAAGTGGAAAGGGATTAATATAAGTTGCAAAACTTGTTTCCCAATCCACTATAAATAAATATGTTTAAACTAAACTACAGTCATTGCTATGTAGTTTTAGTTTAGTTTTAGACAAACACTTACTGTAAATATGTGACTGGATCATTGTCTCATTTATTAGCACTCATATTTAAAACTCAGATTGAATTATTTGTGTAAATTTCTAAATTTCTAAAAGAAAACATATTACATGACTGTCAAGATCTGTCAAGAACACAATGAATTGAAATGGATATGATTCAACATTTGAAAAAAGAGTTGAGGGTTTTAGAGGATGGCTATATGCATGTACTAAGAGAAAATAAAAAAGCCAATTCACGAAAAATCAAAATTAAATATGAGTGATTTATTTTCACGACTTTTGATTAAAAAATAAAATGAATATAAATTGTCATGAATAAGTAAATCTTTTCTTATTTTAATCAGCAAATTTGAAAATTGTGAAACTAGATATCCATGAAAGGGGCTAGTATAATGGCCCAACTTGAAATAAAGTATCTGTGAAAATAATAGATATAGGAAGATGTGGTGTGAGTGCCAATGAGACAACTCTCCATACAAATAACAATTTAAAAAGTAAACCATTATAGGTTAAAGTACGGCCTTCAACACTGAGCCTTGGCTCACAGCGAACAACAAGCTATAAAGGGCCCCCAAAATTACTAGTGTAAAACCATTCAAACGGGAAAACCAACGGTCTAATCTATATAAACAAAACGAGAAACGTAAGTTGGTTTACAATTAATAGCTTATAACCAATTTTCACAAAACACTGAATAATAAGCATCAAGCAAAAAAACACAGGTATTAAAAATTGCAATGATGTCTAAAAAAAGAACCTTCCAACCTTCAAAGTTTTTCAATATTTCATGGACAGTATAATTTTATTATTTGTAATGATTTATTTTGTATAATTATACAATAGGAGACGCAAGAAGATGACCAGAGTTACTTACTGAATACCATGGCTGGACATCAACTGACCCTTATAGAAGAAACGCAAAAGTAAGATTCATTAAGTACCAAAGTATATTAGTGACTATATGACATTCATTCACTATAGAAAGTTAAATTCACATGATGTAACCATGGAGAGTGGATGAGTATTGCAACTCACTGTGTAAGAAAGCAGTTTCTGATTTAATTGAAAAATGATTACACACCTGTATTCAAATCAATTGCTGTAATTTAGATAAAGATAAGAATATGTGGTATGAGTGCCAATGAGACAACTTTCCATCCAAGTCACAATTTGTAAAAGTAAACATTCAGGTCTTCAAAACGAAGCCTTGGCTTACACTGAACAGCAAGCTATAAAGGGCCCCAAAAATGACTAGTGTAAAACCATTCAAACTGGAATACCAACGGTCTTATGAATATCTATATAAAAAATGAGAAACACTTTATGAACCACATCAACAAACTACCACTACTGAACATCAGTTTCTGACTTAGGACTTCTGCAAACAAATGCAGCTTGTTTAAACATTTAAATAGGTACCAACCTGTACCCTTATCTAAAATTAGTGTAACATCACCACATAGAACATATAGCCCTTTTCCAACATAATATACAACATTCCGTGTATAAATGCACAATTCTTTAATTGTATAAATAATTAAAAACAACCAATTAGTGGAAAATTTCAAGTTAATTTTTGTGCAATTTTGTTGACGGAATTATGTCAAATTCTTTAAAATTTGTCCAGGATTTTCAGATTTTAACTACTGAGAACTCTTATTGTTTTAAAATCATTAGCAATGTTCAAGCTATCTCTGAGTAAAAAAAAGGCTTACACATATTTACCAAATTTTACAGATCTTCTGGAATGGGACATGATCAAGCTCAAAAATACATAGAAGAGGCCAAGGCAGAGTTAATGGCTTTAAATGAAAGGAGAGAAAAAGAAAGGGAAAAACAAGAAGAAGCATTGCACAAAAAACTCAGTGCTTTGAAGAAACAGCAACTTGATAATAAGGTATAATAGTAATTCCAGTGTTTTATCCAGGGCATTATAAATTCATAGTTTGCCAAAAAGCTTTTATCTTTGGTAGGAGTGTTTTCCATCAAATGCAGTTGAACTTGACTATATTAATGTCATTTTAGTAATTATTGGTAGAGTTATGGGCCTTTGCCCATTCTTTTACTATTGTAACACCTGTGTTTCCTCTGAGACTCTTTGCCCCATTACTTTCATGCTTGATAAGATTGTTTGTCATCATGTGAAGATGACAATAATATATTGTAATTTTATTGGAGGCATTTCGCTTCTGGCAAAAGTTTTCAAAATTAGAAGCTATATATGTCAAAATTAGATTAGTGGTGTCATCTGCTGTAAATCAGGCTGTTTTTGTACATTTCCTCTTAAATAGTTCATGACATCAAATTGACTGTCAATGTTTTACTTCTAATATGCCTTATACTTTTTTATATCCATTCCCTCCTTTTGCTATGTTTCACTCTAAAATTTTAGCAAAAAATGGTGCATGGTTAGATATTAAAGAAACCTTGTCACTAAGCTTTACATACCAAAATCTAATATTTTGCATGCAATAATTTGTATTGTGCAATTTTCAGTTTGATATTACTCCATTTTCTAATTAGGGTGTTATAAAAGTGTTCTTTTGTTCCCATTTTGTATGCTCTGAAACATTTGTCGTCTGTTTCATTTTTTTTATCATTTTTTCATACAAACCATGAAAACATTCATATCTAATTAAAAAAATTATTATTAAGGGAAGACTGCTAATTTGTACACATAATGCTATCAGAATATAACTTGCTACCTTTAGTTATGTGACATATCCTGTAACAATTTTCACAACAATAAAAGCTTCATAAAGAAACCTGAATTTACAGTATTTAATTTTTCAAAAAACTGCTTTTGCAATAGTCTATATTTTTTTAATGCCAGGGGCGTAGCTAGAAAGAAACGATGTGGAAGCAACTACTGCCGAGCGGAGCGATGCGAAAAATTTTGGGACCCTATTATGCAGAATTTTTTTTTTTTTCGGTTTTCGGTCATAGGACGGTTAAAAGAGGAGCTATATGTAGATAAAATTTTATGAATGTAAAACTATCAATAAATCTTCTGAATATAGTAATACATAAACAACAAATATTTGAGATACAGAATTTACTCAAAATTGTCCAAAATCTGCTCTTCGGGTCTGGGCAGAAACAAACTTCTCTATTACTTTGTCAACATTCACACTGAAATCCCGATGAACATGCAGTAATCATGGTAATGCTATGTAACTTTCGTTGTTCATTGTTGATCGTACATTTGTTTTCAATTACATATACGTAGTACCGTGACTGATAGATCTCAGGGCCATCATGGCATGGTAGCACTCGCGAGATGTTATAAACCAGCGTACATGTTCGGCATCGAGCGACCTCCCAATTGAATTCGTCAAAATTACATGCTAGGTCAGTTTCGTATGTTTCAGACAATATTGAGATTTGTTCGTTTGTGATATTTCCTACAACACGATGAAGCCGTGAGATACAGCAGAAAGAAGCGATTTTCTGATAACTTGACGCGACTCCACTCTCCAGTTGCCTTATCATATGGTCTATGAACACACAAAATAATGAGGCTTTCCAATACTGTTTTGGCGTGGTTGCAGGGTGATTGGCTCTGGTAGTCTGTCACTGAACCACATCGCCTCGGCATATTTTCAACGATATCGAAGGGATCTGATAATTCTAATGCCGATTGGTACATCTCATTGCAAACTGATGAACTGTACACTGTAAAATGTGCTCCAAAACTACATATTTTAGAATAGACTGAGTATTACAAATTCAAAAGTAAAACTCTTGTAAAAAAGATACAAGTAACCTTCCGATTTTGTCATAATCTCAACAACAAAATTATTTTGAAACCAAATGTCGTTATCTAATATTTCATCAATTAAAAAAAGTGACAACATAGGTGTTTCCTTTAACATTCAATTTATAAATTTTTATTTTGCCATTTCTTTTTTTGCATGCCGAATCAATGTGCACGTGACGCAACTTCGGAGCTACGATCTTTTTCTGAATGAACAGCTTCATCAACACTTGTAACTAGGTTGTCAAACTTATATCCGGGATAGACGGAAAAGACACCAACAGTCTCTGATTCCGATTGACCAACTCATCTCTCTCTCTTCTGCTTTTTTTTTTTTTTTTTTTTGGGGGGGGGAAAACGACGTGGATGCACGTGCTGTCGTGCCTCCGGTTAGCTACGCCCCTGAATGCATGTTGTCTAATAATAATAAAAAAAATAATAGACATTATAGTAAACATTAAATCAAAGTCAATGGGATGAAGGTCTTGAAAATAGACCAGAAATATATGTTTTAAAGTACTTCAAAAGTCTTATATGAATAGAATAAACAGAAAATGCAACGGCATAAGTAACAATTAAAATGGAAAGAGTCTTGATAAAGATAACTTCAAAAGTCCATATGAATAAAATAAACAGAAAATGCAACGGCATAAGTAACAATTAAAATGGAAAGAGTCTTGATAAAGATAACTTCAAAAGTCCATATGAATAAAATAAACAGAAAATGCAACGGCATAAGTAACAATTAAAATGGAAAGAGTCTTGATAAAGATAACTTCAAAAGTCCATATGAATAAAATAAACAGAAAATGCAACGGCATAAGTAACAATTAAAATGGAAAGAGTCTTGATAGAGATAACTTCAAAAGTCCATATGAATAGAATAAACAGAAAATACAACGGCATAAGTAACAGTTAAAATGGAAAAAATTTTGATATACCGGTATGATCATTTTCTGTTGTTATAATGAGATGGCGGAGAATCAAATTATGATTTTTAATATGGCCTTGTTAAATTTTACATAAAATCTGTATTGCAGAGAAAAGAACAGAAAACAAAAATGGATGATTTTGAAGCCAGATCTATAGGGACCCAGTCTGAAGGGCCTGTTGGTGAGTTGATTATCGCATCTAGCTTTGAATTAAAACAAAGCCATAGCCTTAAAAAAAAATCTTTTATCAAACCAGTCACACATTTGAACAAAACTAAAAGCATTGGAATTTTTTTCATGAATTCTGAATTCTGAAATATGTCGTTTGTTGATGTCACCATTAGTAATGACAATTGAATTTGTCTTTGAAAGAAAATTTATCTTTAAAATAATCTTTTTAAAATGTTTGACTAAATAAAGATGGAAAGTAGTCTTGACACACACTTTTTTTCTACCTTTTATAACTTGCTGCAGATATTTTTACATGATTTGTTATATCAAGTTTTTGTTTAATCTGATCAACTGTGCATCTACTTCATTTATAATGGTGGATTCCATTTTTTGTGAATTGAGGAAAACACATTTTTGTGGATATTTAATTTTGATTTTTTTGTCAAAGTCAGCATATATACAAGCCTATAGAAAATTAATAATTTGTTGAACATTTAAGGAATGACTGTAATATTTTTTCTGTCTATGAAGAAATAACATCAAAAATGTGGTGCACACTGAATATTGTGTGTAGTGGGTTATTTAACAGTGTGCACCACATTTTTTATGTTATTTCGAATAGACAGACAAAATATTACAGTCATTTCTTATAATTTAATTTTGAATTCCATTTTAAACCGTAGAAAACCATGAAAAAACGTTGATGACGTCACGGTCATATGACAAAATTATGTCTATGGGCTCATAACAAAATAACGTCAGCCAATCAGAAGACGCATTACATCCAAAATTAAATTATTTAAATTTGTGTTTAGCCTGTTCCCATGAAATCACTGTAATTTGGTATTCAAATAATAATGATGAATCCAAAGTATATATATATGTGAGTAACATTCCCAGTAAAATGCAGACTTTGAAGGTTCACAGAGTACCAATAAATAAATGTGCTTGAATCAGAAAAAGAAAAATTAAATATTTCTCATAATGTTCAATTGTCTATCTTGTAAATTTTAATTGTAGACCCAGAAAACTATTTGACAGAAAAAGCCCAGCTGCAGTCTAAAAATAGACAAGAATTATACAATTTAGAGAAAGAAATAGATGGACAACAAGCTACAGAACTTGAAGAATTCCGTGAAGAATCATTGGATAAAACTAAAGAGGAACTACATGTTCATGAAGAAAATTTAATCAAGAAACTAGAACAAGAAGGTACAGTGTAAATCTAGTCAAACTTTACACATTTTAGACTGAAGGTTTGGTTCATGCTTAAAAGGTGTGTGGCTTATAAAGTTTTGAAAATAGAGATATTTTGTACTTACAGTAATTCAATAAACCAGAAATTGGTTAATAATAACAACTGCATCAATAATACTTTATTTTAAGAGTGTTACACTGTTGTATACAGATTTTTGTTAATTTGCTCTGCCTTGTACAGTTTTTACTGTACATATATTAATCTATTTATTTATTAAGAAAGGTTATTAAAATTGGAGGAAATTTCCATTGCGTTTATTTTTAATGACCAAAGTTGTTGTGTTAGAAGTAATTATTTTGCTTAGAAATTTTCAAAACATTACTAGTCTCCGTATTCTGTAATTCAGAAAGTCTTGTGTTCATTAAATAAAACTGGGAGTGTTGAATGATGGAAAAAATATGCTGACGAATATTATTCTGTTGTTTTGTTTCCATTTTAATTTTCTTTTGCATGTAGTCATTTTAAATATGACAAATGTATTGAAACACAATCCTTAGGCAGACAATTTAACACCTGTTCCAAGCAAACTATTAAATAACCACCACCCATCAAATTTTAATAAAAGTGCCCCCCCCCCCCTATCTCCCCCCTCCTCCTCTACAATTTATTCTGGAAAAGCCCTAAGGTGAGAATTATGCACTTTTCTTTCTAAGACTACTAGCTGATGCTTCAAAATTAAGAATTCCTCACTTTTTTTTATACATACCTTGTGATTCTGAAAATTCATTTCTACTACATATTCCATCTTTATTTTTAGGTATGGACAGATCTAGAATCAACAGTTTATTGGAAAAACATGAGAGAGAAGTTGATAGGTTGGAAAGTAAACAGAAAGACCAACAGCAACTACAAAAACGACATATAGATGTATGTCTATAAAATATTAGGATTTTTGCTAAAACATGTCTCTCTTAATTCTGTTTATAATATTGAACCACAATTACAGGGATAACTATGTGTAGTGTTGTAAAAGGAGATTAAAAAAAACATTTGAATTTTAAAAACTATTGCTTATGATGTACATGTATAAGCATTTATTCATTAAATATTACAAATTTTTTTGTGGGACAGCTTGAAGCAAACAAATTTATAGCTTTTGACTTATTCGAAGAAGAAGATTAAAAAAAATCAGATAATACCATAAGACCACATTTATCAGCAACTATAAGTCATAGGTCCATGATAGATAGCACTATTCTCATCTGATTACATCATACCATGTGACATGGTTTTTATACGCCCGTCAAAATTTTGACGGGACGTATTATGGTATACAAATGTCCGGTGTCCGTCCGTCTGTCCGTCTGTCCGGCGTAAACATGTCGCACCGTAACTTGAGAATGACTTATCCAAATTTCATGAAACTTAATATAGTTGTTTCTTATGATGGTCAAATGATCTGTATACTTTTTGGTGAAAATAAGATTTAAACTTTTTGAGTTACGGCACTTTGTAACTAAAACAGGGGTGTGCTTTTTTTCACATGTCGCACCGTATCTCAAAAACGTTTCTTGATTATTGCTTAAAACTTTACACACTTCTTAGTTATATTAATCTTAATATCTGTATACTTTTTGGTGATGATTCAAAATTTCGTTTTTGAGTTTTTGAGTATTTTGTAAAAAAAGGGGAGGGTTTTTTTACATGTCACGCCGTATCTCAAAAACGTTTCTTGATTATTGCTTAAAACTTTACACACTTCTTAGTTATATTAATCTTAATATCTGTATACTTTTTGGTGATGATTCAAAATTTCGTTTTTGAGTTTTTGAGTATTTTGTAAAAAAAGGGGAGGGTTTTTTTACATGTCGCGCCGTATCTCAAAAATGATTTATGATTATTGCTTAAAACTTTACACACTTCTTTGTTATATTAATCTAAAGATCTGTATACTTTTTGGTGATGATTCAAAATTTCATTTTTGAGTTATTGAGTATTTTGTAAAAAAGGGGAGGTTTTTTTTTTACATGTCGCGCCGTATCTCAAAAACAATTTATGATTATTGCTTGAAACTGTACACACTTCTTTGTTATACTAATTTAGAGATCTGTATACTTTTTGGTTTGATTCAAAATTTTATTTTAGTGATATTTGTTTAAAAAAAACAGGGTGGGGTGGGGGGGTTCACATGTCCCGCCGTGTCTCAAAAACAATAAATGGTTATTGCTTAAAACTTCCTCAGAAATTATTTATGATTATTGCATAAAACTTCCACACAAGACGTCGGGCGTATCATGCGCTCATGGCGCAGCTGTTTATTTTTTAGTTCCGTAGATAATCTACTTTCTGTTCGATGAAAATTTGTATCTTTTACAGAAAAAATAGTATAAACAAAATTGAGCAGGGGATTAATCAGTGAGCAATAAATGACAGTACACCTTATTTTCGATGATTTTGATAAATTATACATTATAATCTATTGAAAAAGATAATATATGTGAAATGTTGTAATTCTGAATTCCAGTAGTAAACATCCTCAATCAGTGAATGTAAATATGCAATACAAAGTTAATATCATTCATGTTATGGACAGTATTGATATTGAATAATTTGTCATCCAGGTTTTGATAAAACAAAAGTGAACCGTAGGTCAAACACATATATATATATATATTTTTTATTACAGGAAGTTCTTGCCCAAAGAAGACAGGAGTGGGGAAGAAAGAAAGAACAGGAGAAAGTTGAGCAAGAACAATTAAGAGATTATGAAGCTAAAGTTGTCAAGTATGGATATTTTATTTTAAATTTAAAGTATATATTCAGTACGGTACTGACTTCTGATCGACAAAATTTAACCTCCTGACTTAAGATCATGTATTCTTCAAGCTAATTGATCCTGTTTAAATTTTACTTGCCACGAATGCTAAAAGATAGAAAAAACATATTTTAAGTTATTACTGCACAATAAGCTGTTATTCCTAGCCAACAATGATAAAAAGGATCATAAGTTCATTTAAAATGGATTTTTAAAAGGGAAATATTCAATTCTTTTCCCATAAATTTGTATAATTTAGGTCATAATTTGTTCTTGGGTCACTATTTATATCTAATTAAAAAAGTAATTTACTTATGATCACTTATAAAACAAATGAAATATTAATTACATAGGAAAATAAAATAGCATGATTCTGTTATAATTTTATTAAAATTTATTGCAAATGTCCTGAAAGAGATGGTTTCAAAATATAGCAAGACTTGTCTCCCTTTAACTGTTATTTTTCTATTTGAAATATGACACAAAGTATTGCCATCTGATTTCAGGTGAGACTTTGATCTGCTCTTTCTGGGGCAAAATTAAGCTTTGTGTAGCATAAATTATGATTTATGTAAGACATTTTTCTATGCAGATTACCCAGTAATTTGCCAGTTTGATATGATATCCATCATAAAATTTACACATATGATCTAACTGCTATTTACGTTAAAATTTTTGCCACTAATATGAGACACACATTTATCCAAAGCTGGTATACCAATATCAACATTTTCCTACCAAATACTTTTCTGGGTGGGGCTTTGACAAGATCTCTAAATGAGGGTTTTTCAGTAGTTCTTTAAAGTTTGCATCTCTTAGGCAAATATATAAGACAAAATTCAAAAATATGCATTTGATACTGATATCTTACAATCTTAATATAGTATGAGAGTTTTTATTGATTAATGATAATTTTTAAAATTTTGAATTCAAGGATCCATATTATGGCCCTAAGATATCTTCTACCTTCTGAAGAAAAAACAAAAAAAGTGTAGTTTTCATTCCAAATATGTTTCAAAGTATATAAGGCATATCAATCTTAGATTCTGTGGTCAGTGGTGGCAGCGACATTGACATTTATGTTAAGTCTGTGGTAAAAGTTGTTTTATACATCAATAACTTTGTCAAATTTCATGAAGTTTCTAGAATTTGGACAGAAGCTTGTTTATGATGAAAATACTTCTTTTTTAATCAATTAACATTAATAGACATTAATGGATTTTTTTTTATTTACATTAATTTGTAAACTTTCATGGAATGTTATAAAAATTGGATAGAAGCTTTATCTTAAAAACCAAGAAATATCATTTAAAGAAAAAGATTTTTCAATTCTGTATTTTACTGATAAATTGACTCTCTTTTTAAGTCAGCATTACACTTTTACACTGACAAGCATCAATCCGTGGAATCCCTTACTAATTTTCAATATTTCAGTCATAAATATGCACACTGAATGTATTGTCCTACTGTGAAATCATGATACTCTACTTTATAAAACTTTTTTTACTGTTTACAGCAAATTGATTTGTGGTCAAATGAGCATTTCTGATGAAGAGAGAGACAGAATAATGAAGGAACACGAAAAACAAATGGTTAAACTTGAAAACAGGTAAACAATTGCATATTTATATTTTGTTTTCTGCATTTAAAAGAAATGATCTTAAAGAGTAAGGTTTATAACAAAATCAAATTGGCCAAGAAAAGTTGAGATTTGTAGTGCCAATTTCACAGATATTTTGTATGATTGACATCACATTCCTCTATAAAGATGAATTCTGCACTAAATAATTCAAAGTTTGGTGACTGTTGAACAGATCCCATCAAACTTGAAATAAAATATATACAAAATAAACCGGTAAATCAGCCTCATATCTTGATTTACATCTACAAAATGGACAATGAGTGTAGTTTGGAATAGAACATTACTACAAAAGTGATGATTTCATCTTCCCAATTGTTAACTTTTCATTTCTATGTAGTAATATTCTGGCAGTTTATTCAGTTGGATCTTCCTGTTGTTATGATATTTCACAGATTTCCTTACCTATCTTGATTTTTTTTTTATATTTGATTGCTGCTTACAGGGAAGCCATTGAACCTATGGTTCTAAGAAGTTAAGTTGAAGTCATCCTTCAAAAGTTTAACAGACACCATCTGTTTGTTGGCCATTATGGACTATTTGTGTCACAGATGACTATAAATATGAATAAACTGTAGCAACGGCAATCCCCTCGTCATTTTCTCAATTTTCACATCAATGAATGAGACTTATAACTTGATTTGTACTTGCAACAGTATGTGTTACCCTACAGGTGGAGTCAGAACTGCTGATTCTTTAGGAAAATTTAAGATTACTCCTAACTTTTGTTGGGATTTGTGTTGGGGTGTTTGGTTTTCTATTAGGTTTTTCGTTGTTTGCTTTTTTTTTTGGTTATTAACCCAGGCATTGTTAGTTTTCCTCAACTTATGTGTTTTTAGTGTACCCTTGGTAACTTCAGTCGCTATTTAAGTTGAGAATTTGTTTTAAATTTAAGTGTTTAAGCAAGAAAACTAATAGCTACTGTAAATTCAGAAATAATTGCATGCATTTGATTGGGATTTTGTCATTTTAGACTAAAATGCGATTTTAAATTTTGCGATACTGAGAAAAATGCTGTTTAATTTACCAGTATATAAAAAAATTCAAAATATGAGTTAAGATTATTGCCATTGTAATAACCCTGTCACATTTTTAGTAATAGTGAAAACATCGCAACACTTTCTACATTGACAGTGCTTCCATACAATTTATCTGGGAATAAGGCCACACCAATTTAATTTCTTGTTCTAAGGATTTTTGGACTCCAAAATTTGGGGCGAGCGAGCGATTTGAAAATTTTAATAAAAAAATATTTAATTTGCTAATTTTTGAGGCGAAGCTTGAAAAGTAAAGGCGAGCGATTATAATTTTTTTTTGTAAACACAAAATAGTAGGTTTTGACAATATTAAAGCTTGATTTATCACTTGTACTTTGACATTTCTTTAATTTCTGAAGTATTTTTCCCCTGTTCACCAAGAAATAATTAAATATGGTCTATGTATGTGTGACTGACAATGAGACAATTCTCCATCCAAGTCATAATCAGTTTGGGGACAACCCCTTAATGTTATAAATCTCCCTTTTACATGTTTTATGAGGGATCAATATAAGTTATTTATATATTTGTTTGTACAAAAGGGCTCATATTTTCTCAAAGAACTATATATCTATCTGGTATTAAATGGTCAAAACATGTCCAAGAATTTTGTAATATTCCTTGACTTTAACCATGTTAACACATTTACTTTAACAGTTTAATATTATTCAAAATAAGTGGACCCCTCATTTAGAAAAAGTTGTTTAAAATATGATGTAACTCTCCTCTTTTTGAGTACAAATACTAAGTTTTCAAAGGTTTTGTATAGAAGAACTATACAAATCCTTGGTATTTCTATTTTCTTTTCTACATCAGTAAAATTACCCCTTGTCTGAGGGAGGGTTGTTCTCAACCTGATAATAACAAACACAGGTTAAAGTAAGGCCTTTTACACAGGGCTTTGATACAGACCAAACAGCAGGCTATAAAGGACCCCAAAATTATTAGCGTACACAATTCGAACAGGAAAACCAACGATCTAATTTATATATTATGCATATCCAAACGGGAAAATATCAATGAACAACATCAACAAACGATAACTGCTGAACGACAGGCCCCTCAATCAATCAGGACAGGTGCATAAACATGCAGCGGCTATGGATAGTTTTGTTTCGCCAGCATACAATATAATTGCAGTTGAAGGCAAATCCTTCAGAAGTTCTTTGTACTTTATTCCAACAACGAAAACTTTTATAGGGAATATAAGTAAGGGGGAAAGAAACAAATTTTTTGTTCTTAACAGGTATTATAAATTTATATCTAAGCACTCCCGCTTTGGATAAATAGGTTTCTTGTTGAAACAAATATTCTCACAGATATTTACAAAGTGTGGTGGGGTGCTTTTATGTTTAAAATCGTTATATACAGGTTAGACTGTGATTTTAAAAACAAATGTTGATATCTTTTTATAATATTTACAAAAAAAACGGTGCGGGAAATGGACATGATTACATTTCCGGATGCAGGAAGCGGGAATATAAAAAAAATAAAAAAATTCTGTTTTGAAAAAAATAGGTGCGGGCGGGTCCGTCGAACAAGGAATCAAATTGGTGTGGCCTAAGATCTGTCCTCTTTTTCTGAAAGTAGAACTATAAAAAAAGAAGTTTTAAACAAGACTTTTATGATATTATGATTATTTTTTTAGCTTGACTTTGAATAAACTAAGACAGAAAAGAATGTTGGAAGAAAAGTTATCCCAGAAGAAGGCTCTGTTAATGCAGAACTTACAAGAAAAACAAGTTATGGATCGTGAGGTAAATATTTTAATACAATTTAAAAAAATGTTTTGCTACTATGAATTAATATTTTTTAATATGAAATTTGGAATAAAGTTTCTTGTGATCATGCTATATCATGTGATGCATCTCACATTCATTGCTCATTTACTTCCTGTTTACCGAATATTTATAAGTGGTATCATTTGTGAAAAATAGCTCACAGTTCAAATTGTAAATACTAAAAATTGCACTCATTCATTTGACAAAGTATGATTTACAGCTGAAACAGAACATTTTCAACTCAAATATAAGAATAGATACATGTCAAAAATCATCATTATTATTCAAAATATAACCAGGGGTGAAACATAAAAACATAGAGATACACAAGATAGCCTTTGTAATATGTTGATTACTCTTTAATTCAATTAGGATCATGATAATTATGTTTTTTATGCCCCACCTACGATAGTAGAGGGGCATTATGTTTTCTGGTCTGTGCATCCGTTCGTCCATGCGTGCGTCTGTTCGATTCAGGTTAAAGTTTTTGGTCAAGGTAGTTTTTGATGAAGTGAAGTCCAATCAACTTGAAACTTAGTACACATGTTTCCCCATGATGTGATCTTTCTAATTTTAATGCCAAATTATAGTTTTGACCCCAATTTCATAGTCCACTGAACATAGAAAATGATAGTGGAAAGTTCAGGTTAAAGTTTTTGGTCAAGGTAGTTTTTGATGAAGTTAAAGTTACATCAACTTGAAACTTAGTACACATGTTCCATATACATTAAATATGATCTTTCTAATTTTAATTCCAAATTAAAGTTTTGACCCCAATTTCACAGTCCACTGAACATAGAAAATGGCAGTGCGAGTGGGGCATCCATGTACTATGGACACATTCTTGTTTTTATCAGTGCCTAAGTTTGCATGTATGTTGTTTATCCATTCATAAGTGTGGTTTTTTTTTTGTCTATCAGATTAAAGTTTATGGATAAGTTGCAGTCACATCAAATTGAAACTTCTTGTCCTGTGGATGTTGAACTTGTTATTTCAAATACTGTACATCAACTAGTTTCGGCAAGCAATTATTTTATTGACTTTCGCCAGTAGAAAAATAATGTGAATTTATATTGTCATGAAATATGTATAACTTGGATCTTTCCTTATTAAGTACATCAAGTAAATAAGAAAATCATGAAAATAAATCGCAAAGTGGACTAGAGTAATATAAGAGCAAAATTATTTATCTGAAAATTAAAATTGAAAACCGAAATGGGGAATGTGTCAAAGAGACAACAACCTGACCATAGAACAGACAACAGCAGAAGGTCACCTATAGGTCTTCAATGCAACAAGAAACTCCCGCACCTGGAGGCGTCCTTCAGCTGGCCCCTAAACAAATATATATACTAGTTTAGTGATAATGGAAGTCAAACTAAACTCCAAATTATACACAAGAAACTAAAATAAAAAATCATACAAGACTAACAAAGGCCAGAGGCTCCTGATAGTTGATTTACAATAAACACAGTAAACATTAGTTTAAAAGACCAAAAACTTGTTTTTTTTCTCTTTCATATAGAATCTTAGAAGAAAACTGGAACACAATGCTGAAGAAGATGATGAAGAAGGACTAAAAAAGAAAATGTCTCTAATGAAAGCTCAAGCTGATCATCGTATGGCAGTATTACAAGGGAACAGACTCAATATGGATGATGCTATGGATGAGGTATACAGCTGATTTTAAAAAACACATTTTCCATAAGATTTAGATTGATGGTTCACTTTTTTTGTTTAAAGTCCTATTTCATATCTCTTTGCAGATTTTTACAAGCAATACCCTACCATCAAAACTGAAATATTTTTATGCCTGGCCTTAGATAATGGGAAATTAAGTTTTACCCTTGTCCGTTTAGATATCTGTCCATTCTGTCCTTAAATTTGTTTCCATTCTCTAACTTTAGTTTGCCTCTACCAAATGATATCAATTTTATACACAATGCTTATTACCACATAACACAGATCAAGTTTTACTTCAGGCGTCATCACTTTTACCTTTCTAGAGTTATATACACTTTAACATCAAAAGGAATTAATTTATCAATTGGTTTTTGAAAACCAATTTTTATCAAAAAGAAGAATATTAAATTAGAGTTGAAACATGAGAAATGATGAAAATTTGACAATTCTGTATTGTGTAAAATTGTAATTTAAAAAGTTTGATTTTCTGTTGCACAGGTGCGAATAGAAATGATGAAAGAAAGAGCTCAAGCTCTTAAAGACCAGGAAGAAAGATTGGGAGCTATGGTAGCATCTCTTCAGATGTCAAAGGCCAAAGAGGTAAACGTTCAGAATGAAACAAAACAAAAAAAACATACAAAAAGAACACTAAAACAGATTAAATAATGTACTGGAAGAATTTCACTCCTCCCTTTTTAGGCTGTTTAGAAATCAGATCTTAAAAACATTTAGTTGCTATATAATGGCATTGCTATTATTGGAAAATTATTAGTCAATTTTCATTGATTCATTTTTGTTGAGTCTGCCATATGATGTTGTGAAAGCGAGATATAGCAATCTTCAATTTCATCGTCAGTGTCGACAACATTTAAATTTAGTCTGGTTGAATTTTTTTTAGTCATCAATAACTTTGTGAAAAATTTTAGGAATTTTATGAAATTAAGACAGAAAGACAATATCTAGAGTAATTATCTAAACTTCTATGGTATGTTATGAAATTTGGACAAAATCAAATCTTTAAGATTAAAAAATAGCATCTAAAGAAAAATTTAATTAATTTTAGATCTGTATTTTACTTATAAATGGACTCAATCTTTCAGTTAACATTACACTATTACAATGACAGCAGCAATGACACACAACCCTAAATGAAGTTTTAAAAATGTTTTTAAATTGCATAGAATCATCACAGAACTCACTTAGAAATATATATATTTATCAACTCCTTGGTTTATAAAATCTATTTTCTTTGATTGCAGCTTGCCAAAATAGAGCAGCAACAGAAAGCTATTAACAATCTGAAATCTAACTTGCTAGAGGATTTGAATTCCAGGGATTTGTTGAATGATACTGAAACACAGAAAATAATACAAAGTCATAGACAGGTTTGTTCAAAAAATATTATCAGGAAATTTTAGAAATACTTTACTTTTATGATAAATTGAAATTCTGTATGTCGAAAAACTATTCATGCTTGAAATATTCCGTATAATTTGTAGACGATCACAATATGACTACAATTATGTATGGAATCTAGTTTTAATAATTGCATATGAACAAATGTTTAGACATGGTCCAAGGTGGTAAAAAAATCCCTTGTTGAAAAAAAAGTTTTTAAAGGTTTATTGCGTAGGCAATCTTATAAGATCTTCAATTAATTTACAGTTGAATATCATGAAGCTTTCCCACAATTGATTTTATGAATGGCTGTTATGTTTAAAGATAAATTTGTTCCACTGACATACACTGGGTTTTTCTTTCTTTGAATACATGTAAATAAATACTATGTAATGTCTATGTTCATATAAACTATGTGATTTGGCTAAGTCACTCTATATTTCTTGTTTTCTTTTAGGCGCAAGATGATCTTAATAAACAAATGGAAGAACATAGAGTGAAACAGGAAAAGGTATATACAATTTCTTTAAACAATTAGTTATTCACAAAAGTATTATTAGATACCATGATTTTGGGCAGTTAAGTTGCCCTATGCTAGCACACTATATTTGCATTTCCCTCAAGAATACTGAGATAGTTACAATTGCCTTTTATCTTGAGTGCTGGTAGATTATTAACAACTAGTTGGACATTTTTTTCATGATTTTAATGCTGGAAAATAAATCTGTCAAGAATTTCCTTAAATGATTGTTGAAAAACCCAAAATAAATGACGCTGCACATAGGAAATAGTGCTGAATGGAAAGTCTTTATATATTGATTTTTATTTTCTCTGCTATTGGCAAGGATGTTAAAAAACAATTGTAAAAAATATTTCATTGCTGAAACATTCTCTTCACATGTTGTTTATATTTGTCAAATGGCAATAGACTCATAAAAATTGTTTGGTGGTAATTTTAACTTGAACTTGGTTTGGCAGTACTTGAACTTGCAGAGTATATTTCTAAGGTGTATAACACTATATGTGTTCCTTGTAAATTTTTGCACCCATGCATTTATCAATTAATGCGAGAATTTCAATGATCTTTCCTTTCTACATATAACACACAATTATGTTTTATGAAATAACTGGTTCTGTCAAATCTATTTTACGTTTGGACAGTAAACTTATAAGATCATGACATTGGTCACGTGATGACAGTAGAGTTGTTGAAAATCGCTGACCATGATTGACAAAAATGATGCAGTTCAAGTGACGAACATGTAGCTATCATGTTTGACCCTTTGTCTGGTTTAACAAATTTTGATCTGAGGTCCAATACAAGTTCTTTTAAAAGCCCTATTTTAGTGTAAGCAAATTAATTTTCACTGGTCCCTCTGTCACTACGTAATTAGCAGACCAAGACAAATAGTACCAGAGTTGAAATTGGAGTATCAGTGCATCAGGTGACTGTGCATGATCAATCCATATGATAATGTACACCTGAGTTGTCCTTTATCATGGTCAGAGTACACAGTTATTTCGTAGTGCATTTATTTTAGACAATAAATGGATATAAAAAAAATCCCACCTGCACTTTCTCAATAATATTTTTACAGTGTGTTGTACTACTTTTGGGACAAATTATATAAAAATTATACAAAACTTCATTGGCTCTAACTCAAAATATGGACACTTTTATGTTAAGGAGTTCTTGAAATCTTTTGACAGCTTCCGAAATGCTAATTTCTAACCTTTTTCAGCTGGACCAAATCACTACTTTACTTAAAATTTATGAATCAAAATTTTTTAACGTGTAATTTTATCCCCCTTCTTGCTATTTGAGACATTAAACATGAAGAAATGAATTTGCAAGGGGTATAACAAAAATTGGCAAGTAACACACTATCCACACTAGGGACTATATTTGTGGACAACGAAAATCAAGGGAAGATAACTGTGTACTCAGACCTAATAAGGTCATACCAAAATTCTTGTAAATCTTTCATACATCTCAGCACATTATATAACAGTGAAATTCAGTTTTGAATACAGAAACAATAATGATTCCAGAATTGAAACATCATATTTGGATTTCATCGAATTAAATGAATTTATAACCAAAAAAAACCTAGAAATTGTTGTAGCTTTTGTACCCATTACAGGCACTTTACTTTATAATAAAACTTACTCTTTCCAGATGTTGAAAAAGAAACTTCGAGACAGACTAGAAGTACGTCAGAAGGCTATGGAAGAACAGCAGCGAACAGAATTGCAAGAAATATTAGTAACCTGTAAAAATAAGACTGCTATGAGAATTAGAGAAGCTCTGCTGCTACACAAACAAATGATAGCAATGGAACAGTTTAGGTCAGTTCATATGGTGGTCACACTTTTTCAAATATTGTGTGTGTTATTATAAATCTCTGCAAACAAAGAATCATCTTGTCTAATCATTCATCTTTCTGATTGTGATTGTTTTAGAATAATCCTTAACCATTGAATGGATTTGTATGAAACTTTACATAAATATGTTCATGAAGCAAAATATTTCTTCAGGCAGATTTAGGAGTATTTGGTTTGCAGCTGGACTGTTTTTTGCATTGGCATTTCTAATATACACAGAGGTTGTTTGGAACTGCACTTACAGACATATTTCATTAACTTGAAATGTTTTGCATAGTTTAAATGTTAGAGTATTACTGTTACCTATTGCATTAAACTATAAAAATAGAATAAAAGGGAGACTTACCTCTGTGTCAATTAAAAATTCTAAAAAAATTATGTGATAGGGAAAAATAGAAAATTATTACATTTGGAGGGAAATTTTCCAGATTTATATAGAATAGTTTTTTATGAATAATTTGTATCACTATAATGTATTTTATTCATAAGAGGTAATTGTTTTGTAATAATATTAACAGGAATCAGTTGGACAGAGAGATCGCACAAACCCTTGAGAATGTTAGACAAGAATATAATCTGAAACGCATGCAGAAAATGCAGGAACAGGTAAGATATAATGATAATATTTCAAATAATAGTTTCTGTGATGTCCTAGAAGAGGGGTGAAAGATACTAGAGGGGCATTCAAACTCATAGATCAAAAATAAACTAAAAAATATAAACAAACAGACAAATAATAGTACACAAGACACAACATAGAAAACTAAAGACTAAGCAACAAGAACCCCACCAAAAACTGGGTTGATCTCAGGTGTTCCAATATGGTAAGGGCTATTCCAGAAAAAAATGTATGGGGGGTGGGGGGTGGAAGGCAGTTTACGACAAACAGACAATTGTAATTGAGAATTATAGTGCATTATAGTGTGAAAAGTTGTGAAAAGTTGCTTTGATACCCATCACCCATGTATTATTCATATAATGTGCCTTCCAACCCCCCCATACATTTTTTTCTGGAATAGCCCCAAGAAGATCCTGCTCCACATTATTTTTGTCATTGGCTCCTTCATCAAAAGACTTTCATGGAAGGAGACTACCATACCCAGTTGTAGAAACATCTTTGAATAGTTTTACATGCCACAATAATTTTGTATTTTTCAATAAAAAAAAGTGTTTTGCCTGATCTTAGAACTAACTGGTAACAATTGCGAGAGTAACTATTTTGCAATTTATTTTAATCTGCAATTTTGTAGGAATATGAATTTATTGGAGGTTTGGTGAAGTATAGCAGTCTACAGCAGAGTGAATGTGTTGCTGTATTGAATATGCTGTTCCCTTCTAAAACAGACGAAGAAATCAAAAAGATAATGGCAACAATATATGGAGAACAAGCACTTGGTCAAAAGGATAAAGGGTAAATATTTTCTTTTATTGTTTGAAGAGGTATTTTTTTGCTATAAGTAATAAAGAAGACTCAACTTAATTATTGCGATTATAACACTGTCACATTTTTGCAATTTTAATAAAAACATCACAATTATTTCTGTATTTTCAGTAACTGAATAGTAAAGCAATGATTTAAGTATAATATTTGTTTTCTATTTCAGTAATGAAAGGAGGAATAGCTCTCTACTTCGACGTGTTCAAGGATTAGAGAAGTCCTCTGCACCTTGGGCACAGCTCTCAGACAGGTAATTGATTATATTTTATTTTTAACACTAGGCTTGTTCATTTTCTTAGAAAGCTTGCTTCACTAAATGTTCATGTCTGCTTTTTAATCAGTCTTTCATAAATTAATTACAGACTAAATTAAATTAAATACGTCGTAAGATATTCTTATGTTTGTAAAACATTCTGTTACTCGGCTAGCTAGCACTCAGGAGCTCCTTGCTTGATTACAGGTTTACTTATTTTAAATTCTGCAATAATGTTTGAGACAAAAATACAGTGATTTATAAAAGCATAAAAATCAAAATAAATGTTTTCCACCTAATAAATAATTTTTAAAACCTTATGTTGGTATAATATTTTTGAAAATAATGGTAATGCCTTAAAACAAAATTCTTGTGGGTGAATCTCATGAATGAAACCAAAAAAATAGCCAAGAGCATATCCGTTGACCATTCTGTACTATAAATTGTTCAAGACAATTATGTTAAATTTTGTTTAAAAGATATTTCTTTAATTTTAATGTGATTTATACCTAGCGGAATATTTTCATACCACTGTTTTATACAAAAGTTCAACAGAAGGACAAATTGACAGAGGAAAGAACAAAAAGCAAATGAATTGACATACTTCCTAATCACTTATAGTTATTGGGAAATCTGTCCATCTATATACCCACAATAGAAATATAATCCAAAAATGAATGTAACTTATAACGATGTTCTTATTTCTGAAATATTTTATTTAAAAAGTATAGATTCAATGTAAAATGTTTTTCAGTGCAAAACAAGCTGAAAATTTGCTGATCGTAAAACAAGCTGATAACTTGGTGAATGACTTATCTGCATACACTGTAAACTAACAAATGGAAAGTTCTTTAAAATTTGTACCTTACTTTCTAATGGCAGTTGGTCTCCTTAGGTCATCTTGTGATCAGAAAACAAACACTATGAAAATTGAAGAATTTCTTTTAATAGCCATAATGAAATCTAAATTTCATTTTAAAATGTATTTAAACCATTTTTTGAAGACCAGTAGCCATAAAGTTTCAAATTTCAATATCTGACTATCTGTGGCGTTTTGGTTTGCATAATTTACAACTGTTTCTCTTTCTATACATAATCTGTATGATGTACAAAAGTTTTGTTAATGTAAAAGTACAATTTTTGCATGTATTATTTTGTTGTTTGTTGCACCTTTTTTGTACTTTATGTCACTGTGTAGGTGTTTTTAGATGTGATCATTTATGGGCATTATATTTTCTGGTCTGTGGGTCTGTTTGTTTTTCCATCCATCTGTCTGTTCGTCCGTTCAATTGTCCGTCTTTACCAAAAACTTTAACCTGAAGTGGGCCAGACAACCAACTTGAAACTTAGTACACATCCCTATGGTCTTTCTAATTTTAATGCCAACTTAGACTTTTAACAAAAATTTCACATTCCACTGATCATAGAAAATGGTAGTGCGAGTGGGGCATCTATATACTTTGGACACATTCTTGTTATAATAAATATTTTTAGTATAAGTTTGGGACAATGTGTATGAACAACATTTATTCAAAGCTATGAAATCCATTCCATCAATAGGACCAATGATAGTTATGATTTATTTTTAAAGCCTGCATGCTTTTTTATGCAATATATTCACAAAGGGAGACAATTAACAAATCTTTGATTTAAAGAACTGTAATTTTTTTTTGCAATGAACAGGTATTATTAGAAAAAACTGTTTTTTATTATTTTATTGTTTGAACCATATCTGAAGTTCCAAATTCAATAACTTGTAAAGTCCTTACATAAATTTGAAATATAATGTATTTATAAAATTACTAACTTTAATGTATTAGATATAATTATTCAGAAAGATTACTCAACATTTTATTCTTAGCAGACTTTATACAAATCATATCAGCATAAAAGATATAAATATATTAACTGATATGCAATAAATCTTTGTAATAACCTTTCCATTGATGAATTCACATCAAACTATAATACATTCAAACTCTTTTTCTTATTTTTTGTATACTTAAATATTTTGTACCTTGTGTTGATAAAAAATGCAAACCTCTAAAATTCTGTGAGGTATTTGGTGTAATATTGATCTACAACAGTTATCAATGAGTGATCTGTCATGTATCATTGTTCTAAAAATATATTTGTTACAAGTCGATCAAATTTTACAGGATAAGTATCGGCTAGCTATAAAACCAGGTTTAATCTACCATTTTCTACAGTAAATGCCTCTACCAAGTCAGGAATAGGACAGTTGTTATCCATTCATTTGATGTGTTTGAGCTTTTGATTTAGCCATTTGATTAGGGACTTTCTGTTTTGGATTTTCATTGAAGTTCATTATTTTTGTTATTTTACTTTTTGCTGTAATTTGTTGTTTTACAATATAAAGGATTATCGCACGGCTTGTAAAATATCACGTTGTGAGGTTAAGTAACGCCGTCACATGGTGACCCCTATGAGATAGAAGGGGGGTTAGTAAATTTCATAGGGGGTTCATGACGCGTTAATGATGACGTCATCTATTAATGTTGTTGTTTTTCATTGTTGATTTTTGAACAAATAATAATAATAATAATAAATTCTTTATTTAAAGAGGGTAACTCAATTAGAAAAATTCTAATTTTCATTGAGGCCCTCAAACAAAATACATGCATACAGTTAACATTGATACATTAAATTACAATATATATTACTAGTATATACAACAATTCAACCACTAAAATATACAAAGGGTAATAAATGACAATATTTGATATAGTTTTGTTAGAGAAAAACAAATTATTTGACTTGCATATAATTTTCAAGAAAATGATTATAACTATGTTTCTTGAATAATTCCACATTAGGACATTTTTTTATTTCGAGTGGTAAATTATTCCATACTTTGGTTGCAGAGTAATGAAAAGATTTTTTATAAAAATTTGTATTTGGCCTTGGAACAAAAAGATCATTATTAGAGACAGATCGTAGGTTGTGGCGTTGCACATCATCAATATTTAGAATTGCTAAGTAATCAGGTGTTAGCCCATTTACAATTTTATACATTAAAATTGATTGTTGGTATTTTATTCTTTTGGTAAAAGATAGCCATTTTAAAGAAGAAAACATGAAATTAGATGGAATAGAAATATCGCATTCCAGTATAATTCTTGCTACTCTTTTTGGAAGTTTTATGATTCTATCTGAATCTTTTTGTAATAAATTTCCCCAAACTGAACTACAATAGTCTATATATGGTAGAATATATGCATTATAAAATAGTTGCCTTGTGTGTATTGGCAAATATACTTTAATTTTATATAAAAGTGATACTTTATTGTTTTACAATATAAAGGATTATCGCACGGCTTGTAAAAAAAAGTCCAGCATGCGATAAATTTGTTATACAGTTAACTACTGGCCCCCTCGTACCATAGAGGGTTAATAAAATCCATAGGAGATTCGACATTCAGCCTCACCCCCTATGGATTTTACAAACCCTCTATGGATCCGTAGGGGATCAGTAGCAAAGTAAGCAGACCATATAACTTATATTGTAGGTTAAGTCATTGTTAATACATCGAAATGAAAATAACATTAGGTACACCTTTGGGTTGGTATTTTATGGAAGATGACAATTATTGATTACGTATATAATTGTTCTATGAATGTCAGACATTAAATTATCTGTAAAAATACAGCTAGGATAGTTCATGAATTATGCTATTATTAACGGTGAAAGCAGGTCAGAATTTTTTTTTTTAAAAGTATGATGACTTTGAAATATTTATAAAATATAAGCTGCATAGTTATAAATTAATTTTTTGAAGATTTCTTTGTTTTAAATGAAATTTTTTTGTAAGTTGATAATGAATGTTCAAGAGTAGTTTAGAGTAATAAATATTAATCTTCTTTCACAGCACTGGAAGCCGGAAATCCCCCAAAAAGAAGGGAAAGAAGAAGAAGATGATTGAGGAGGATGATTACTATGACAATGAACAAGATTTTGGTGGTTATGGTGAGCGACCAGAGCCACTGGGAGGGCATTCAGATAACTATTATGAAGATCATTCATTTGACACTCATCAAAGATTTCGTAACTATGAAAATGACTCTGATAGGCCAACTTCAAAATCAAATAAAAGGCGTGCGTTTGGCGAGGATATTCATTTTGAATCACCTGTAGCCTCAGCGCCACGTCAACTACCTCCATTGCCAGCAGAAGCTGGTGGAAGAAAAAAGAAGAAGAAGAAGCTCTTGAAAAAATTAGCTGATGAATCTACCTATCGTGATGAGGACAATTTTTAGAGATTTAAAAATAATACCAGTTCAAAACTATTTTTAGAAATAACATGACAACAGTCGATAACCATTTGTAGAACTCTTACTTGTTACTGGTCTATAGGGTAGTTTTCACTGTTATATAGCACGATTTATTTCAACTTTCTTTGTTCTGATTTGAGATAGAAGAGTTAAATTTTTACGGTCATTTCTATAAAAAAAAGAAACATTTAGAAAAAAAAATTAAATTATATTTTTTTTTTTAAATAATTTTTAAATTAATTAGATAATTGAAAACCATAGCAATATTGGTTATTTTGTTATTATTTTTATTTCTGTGATATTCAAGTCTGTGATTTTGCTCAATTTATAAGTCTTTTATATTTTATATTTTTTCATTTTGATTAATACATAGGATTTTGAAACTTTAAATTTTATATTTCTCAGGCATTTGTTGATTTCTTATCTAATATTTCAAAAGCGTTTCACCAGAAAATGTCATTTTAAAAATACTATTTAAGTTTCTTTGAGAGACATATTTGAAAGTATATGGTTACTACTCAAATTACTTATTAAATATGCTGTTTGTGTAGACATTTAACCTAAAATGCCAAAAGAGTTTGATAAAAGCATGTAAATGTTTTAGTATATTTTCTCATCCATAAGGTACTCTCCAGTTTTATTAACTAGTCAAGATGACACAGCAATAAAAAATAAAGTGATGTTGTATGATTTCCAATGTGATAACAATCTAATAAAGACACAAGATATAAACAATTACAGGTCACCATACAGCAAGTATTTTTACAGAAAAAATAAGCCTATGATCCTGTCTCAATCTTTGCTCTTCATTTAAGGGGTTGACCAGGGAGACATGTGACCAATGTTCAGAACTCATCTGGTTTCAAGGTACTAGGCATTTGAAAATAAAGTAAACCTTTGATTAATCGATCATATTATAAATTGAAATTTGATTAATTAGGAAAACCGTAGTAACATTTTATAGTAATTTGGAATTATTTTTATAAAGTATTTGCAATGAATTTGTAGGGTAATAAATATTCTCTGTCATATGTATGAAATTGTTCTTTCTCCCCAATATATTGTTCTAGTGTCCAGTCATTGTAACCATCTGTACACTTGACCTTGCTGCTAAGTAGTAAGTGAGAATACGTGTGGTCTTGGGCATAAGTAATTTCATTACATGTATAATTTATAATATAACCAAATTAAAATTTATTGTTCATGTTGAACCTTTTATGGTAAATTTACTGATATAGTAATAGTTGTTAACATATCATACAAGAAATATTCACTCTTTAGCAGTTTCAAATTAAAAGCATATTTTGTTTAAAATTGTGGGCAAAATCACTCTTTAAAATTTTCCATTTGGGAGCTCTCATTTGGGGAAATTCCTTGCAAATAGTGACAGTTGGCAGGTATTCTTTTTTAAAGAAAATATGTTTTTTTTTTTTTTACTAAATCACATGATATTTTAAAATGTTCATCTCTGTCCTGTTACCAATACCCTTTTTTGGCAAGTTCATGAACTATTATATTATATATATATAAATAAAGTAACCCTTCATCAAATGTAAAAAAAAGCAGAAAAAAAACCAAAACAGAATAATCTACATGTTTCAAAATGTATTGCTAAAGTAACTTTTAACTTCTCCTGTTTATTTGCCAAGCATATGTTGATTCCAGTTCAGTTGACCAGTCTATGTTTTAACAAAGCCAGTTATGGGTGTAATTTATACTCCTATATTGTCAGTTTCTATTTTGTCATATTCTAAACAGATTTGTTTGTATGCAGGTGGATGGAAAACAGAATCAAAACATTTTACGTAACTTACATTCCTTATTTGTTGTTGTTAATTGCTATCAGTTATATTTATGAGTAATTTAAATTGTTTATATGTGAACCTTATATATTTATTGTTATGATGCCTTATACATTCATTTGCCAATTTTGTAAGACTTAATTTTTTTATGAACCTTGACTTTTATTAGGCAATATAGGAAAGGTGTACTGACATAAGTAGTCTCTAAACACATAAGCTCCATGGAGCTTTCGTTAGTAGAAGCCATATTAACTATGTGTATCAGTGAGAAAAATGTAAAAGCATAAAAATATAGTATATACCAATACACATAATTAACAGCGCCTGGTGATGTTTGATAGCCTGACCGGTTTCGGTCCATAAAGGACCTTCATCAGAGGCAGAATGGTGGATTAATGTTTGCACCCTATTTATATAGATATGGTAACCGGCGGTTAGGTTAACCGGCGGTTGAGTTAACCGGCGGTTGAGTCAACCGGCGGTTGCGTTAACCGGCGGTTGAGTTGACCGGCGGTTTAGTTAACCGGCGGTTGAGTTGACCGGCGGTTTAGTTAACCGGTGGTTGAGTTGACCGGCGGTTTAGTTAACCGGTGGTTGAGTTAATCGGCGGTTGAGTTAACCGGCGGTTGAGTTAACCGGTGAAAAATCCCAGTGGGATTTTCCATGGTTACAATTATCTATATTTAGCTAATGTTCATGTTACAGTAAACTTTTTGACATGTTACGGTAAACATTTTTACACTACATGTATATGGTAAACATGTGACCTGATGATATAACCATATTTGGGCTTTAGCATTGGATAAAGGGTGTTTTAATAATTTAAGAAGTACATAGTAATCATTTAGTCTTGATAATTGGCTTATGATCCACCTAAATATCAAGTCTTGGAATAGTATTTCATAGTAGTTATGTGATCTTAATATTTGGCTTATAATACACCTAAATATCAAGTCTTGAAATAGTACTTCCTAGTAGTCATGCAGTCTTGACCTCAGGCTTATGATACACCTGTATATCAAGTCTTGAAATAGTAATTCATGGTAGTCATGCAGTCTTGATCTTTGGCTCATGATACACCTAAATATCAAGTCTAATAATAGTATTTCATGGTAGTCATGCAGTCTTGACGTTTTAGCTTGTGATACACCAAAACATCAAGTCAAAACTATTACCCCCCCCCTTAACCAAACAAAATTTGGTTTAGGGGGGGGGGGGGGTTCTTATTGAGAATGCTTCATTTAAGCCTTTAGTACTCCTTTCAAGATCAAAGGTAGATGAATATTAATCCTCAGTGTTAAAAAGTTTTCAACACCTTAAGTTTGTAATGTAGGTATTACATATATACATCAATTTCAGGTAATCGCTAGGCTTACGCTTAGAGCTCCTATGCCAGTGAAAAATCAATAGGCAATATAGGAAAGGTGTACTGACATAAGTAGTCTCTAAACACATAAGCTCCATGGAGCTTTCGTTAGTAGAAGCCATATTAACTATGTGTATCAGTGAGAAAAATGTAAAAGCATAAAAATATAGTATATACCAACCGCCGATTAACTCAACCACCGGTTAACTAAACCGCCGGTGGTTGAGTTGACCGGCGGTTTAGTTAACCGGCGGTTGAGTTGACCGGCGGTTTAGTTAACCGGTGGTTGAGTTGACCGGCGGTTTAGTTAACCGGTGGTTGAGTTAATCGGCGGTTGGTATATACTATATTTTTATGCTTTTACATTTTTCTCACTGATACACATAGTTAATATGGCTTCTACTAACGAAAGCTCCATGGAGCTTATGTGTTTAGAGACTACTTATGTCAGTACACCTTTCCTATATTGCCTATTGATTTTTCACTGGCATAGGAGCTCTAAGCGTAAGCCTAGCGATTACCTGAAATTGATGTATATATGTAATACCTACATTACAAACTTAAGGTGTTGAAAACTTTTTAACACTGAGGATTAATATTCATCTACCTTTGATCTTGAAAGGAGTACTAAAGGCTTAAATGAAGCATTCTCAATAAGAACCCCCCCCCCCCTAAACCAAATTTTGTTTGGTTAAGGGGGGGGGTAATAGTTTTGACTTGATGTTTTGGTGTATCACAAGCTAAAACGTCAAGACTGCATGACTACCATGAAATACTATTATTAGACTTGATATTTAGGTGTATCATGAGCCAAAGATCAAGACTGCATGACTACCATGAATTACTATTTCAAGACTTGATATACAGGTGTATCATAAGCCTGAGGTCAAGACTGCATGACTACTAGGAAGTACTATTTCAAGACTTGATATTTAGGTGTATTATAAGCCAAATATTAAGATCACATAACTACTATGAAATACTATTCCAAGACTTGATATTTAGGTGGATCATAAGCCAATTATCAAGACTAAATGATTACTATGTACTTCTTAAATTATTAAAACACCCTTTATCCAATGCTAAAGCCCAAATATGGTTATATCATCAGGTCACATGTTTACCATATACATGTAGTGTAAAAATGTTTACCGTAACATGTCAAAAAGTTTACTGTAACATGAACATTAGCTAAATATAGATAATTGTAACCATGGAAAATCCCACTGGGATTTTTCACCGGTTAACTCAACCGCCGGTTAACTCAACCGCCGATTAACTCAACCACCGGTTAACTAAACCGCCGGTCAACTCAACCACCGGTTAACTAAACCGCCGGTCAACTCAACCGCCGGTTAACTAAACCGCCGGTCAACTCAACCGCCGGTTAACGCAACCGCCGGTTGACTCAACCGCCGGTTAACTCAACCGCCGGTTAACCTAACCGCCGGTTACCATATCTATATAAATAGGGTGCAAACATTAATCCACCATTCTGCCTCTGATGAAGGTCCTTTATGGACCGAAACCGGTCAGGCTATCAAACATCACCAGGCGCTGTTAATTATGTGTATTGGTATATACTATATTTTTATGCTTGACTTTTATTAATTTAAATGATATCTTGACATCAGGTTGCAAACCATATCTGCTCAAGATTCCTCAGTTTTAGATTTATACTTATTTAAAAGAAAAGAAAAAAAATCGTCTATATGCAATTATAATTCATAGTTCATTATCACGGTTATGGAACAAACTATACTTGGATTAATAGATAGCCAATTGTCAATTTCTGTCATATTTTTCATGTTTATCTCTTTACATTAGTTTCAAAAAGATATAACTAGTTTGGCATGAGGTTTTGTAATTATCAAGTGTATTAATTTTTTGTTATTATAGTTGAATTATGTTTAGAATATATCCTTATTCCGTCTATGAATGGCAGCCATTTTTATATTCATGTTTACTGTCTTGCTCTTATACCAAAAATAAAAAATCTTAGAAATACAAATGTATTGTCTTGTACCACAATTTTTCCTGGCCATATCTGACTAACACGATCTAATATGGAATATAAAGTTCCAGGTCATATATCAAATCTATCATGACTGCAGAGTCAAATGTTATTGTTAATGCAATGCTCAATATTCAGGGTTTAGTCAAAAGATTGGTGAAAGATACCAAAGGGACAATCAAACTCATTAGTCGAAATAATAATGCAATGTCATGACAAGAAAACAAACAATAGTATACAAAAACAACACAGAAAACTATAAAGACTGAACAATAGGAACCAATTAAGTAGTCTTATATTATCTTGTGTTAAATAGCCCGATAGATGCTAATTATAGTACATGAAAATACATCACATCATCTATTTTCATACCTTAAACAGAACATTGGGTAAAATGTAGATTTTGGCTTATATCTCTGAAACCAAAGCATTTAGAGCAAATCTGACACGATTAAAATTGTTTATCAGGTCAACATCTCTCTGCCCTGAAATTTTCAGATGAATCGGACAACCCATTGTTGGGTTGCTGCTCCTGAATTGGTAATTTTAAGGAAATTTTGCCATTTTTATACGACCGCAAAAATTGAAAATTTTGGTCGCATATTAGTATCACGTTGGCGTCATTGTCTGCGTCGTAGTCTCGTCGTCCAAATACTTTTAGTTTTCGCACTCTAACTTTAGTAAATATGAATAGAAATCTATGAAAATTTAACACAAGGTTTATGACCACAAAAGGAAGGTTTAGATTTTGGGAGTTTTGGTCCCAACATTTTAGGAATTAGGGGCCAAAAAGGGCCCAAATAAGCATTTTCTTGGTTTTCGCACTATACCTTTAGTTTAAGTAAATAGAAATCTATGAAATTTTGACACAAGGTTTATGACCACAAAAGGAAGGTTGGGATTGATTTTGGGAGTTTTGGTTCTAATAGTTTAGGAATTGAGGGCCAAAAAAGGGCCCAAATAAGCATTATTCTTGGTTTTCGCACAATAACTTTAGTATAAAGTAAATGGAAATCTATGCAATTTAAACACCAGGTTTATGACCATAAAAGGAAGGTTGGGATTGATTTTTTGGAGTTTTGGTCCCAACAGTTTAGGAATAAGGGGCCCAAAGGGTCCAAAATGAAACTTTGTTTGATTTCATCAAAAATTGAATAATTGGGGTTCTTTGATATGCCGAATCTAACTGTGTATGTAGATTCTTAATTTTTGGTCCCGTTTTTAAATTGGTCTACATTAAGGTCCAAAATTAAACTTAGTTTTATTTTAACAAAAATTGAATCCTCGGGGTTCTTTGATATGCTGAATCTAAAAATGTACTTAGATTTTTGATTATTGGCCTAGTTTTCAAGTTGGTCCAAATCGGGGTCCAAAATTAAACTTGATTTCATCAAAAATTGAATAATTGGGGTTCTTTGATATGCCAAATTTAACTGTGTATGTATATTCTTAATTTTTGGTCCCGTTTTTTAATTGGTCTACATTAAAGTCCAAAGGGTCCAAAATTAAACTAAGTTTGATTTTAACAAAAATTGAATTCTTGGGCTTCTTTGATATGCTGAATCTAAACATGGACTTAGATTTTTGATTATGGGCCCAGTTTTCAAGTTGGTCTAAATCAGGATCCAAAATTATCATATTAAGTATTGTGCAATAGCAAGAAATTTTCAATTGCACAGTATTCAGCAATAGCAAGCACAGTATTGTGCAATAGCAAGAAATTTTCATCAATTGGAGTTATCTTTCTTTGTCCAGAATAGAAGTGGAATCAACTTAAATCATTGGTGTATACAATATACAATGTATATTCACTTTTACTACCAACTGATAAATTAAAACAATCTTTACCATTCAGTGATAACAAGCACTTTTTTTACATTTTAATATTTTATGATGTATTTAAAGGAGTAGTTATTGTTGCAAACTCCATTAGAAATTTGAATTTAGATCAGTTTTGGAATATAAAGAAAATTTCTTCAAACTTTTTTTGAGAGAATTAATATTCAACAGCATAGTGAATTGCTCAAAGGCAAAACAAAAATTTTAAGTTCATTAAACCACATTCATTCTGTGTCAGAAACCTATGGTGTGTCAACTATTTAATCACAATCCAAATTTAGAGCTGAATCCAGCTTGAATGTTGTGTCCAAACTTGCCCCAGCCGTTCAGGGTTCAACCTCTACGGTCGTATAAAGCTGCGCCCTGTGGAGCATCTAGTTGGTTATTATCTTGAATATTATTATAGATAGAGATAAACTGTAAAGAGCAATAATGTGGAGCAAAGTAAGACCTACAAAAAAGTCTACATGATCAAAATGGTCAATTGACCCCTTCAGGAGTTATTGCCCTTTATAGTCAATTTTTAACAATTTTCATAAATTTTGCAAATTTCGTAAATTTTTACAAAATATTTTAACTACTTGGATAGATTCATAGGTTCATTTAGGAATGACTGTAATATTTTTTCTGTCTATGAAGAAATAACATAAAAAAAATGTGGTGCACAATGAATAACGTGTGTAGTGGGTTATTTAATAGTGTGCACCACATTTTTTATGTTATTTCGAATAAACAGAAAAAATATTACAGTCATTTCTTATAATTTAATGCTAAATTCCATTTAAACCATAGAAAACCATGAAAAAACGTTGATGACGTCATGGTCACATGACTAAATTATGTCTATGGGTTGATAACAAAATAACGTCAGCCAATCAGAAGACGTGTTACATCCAAGATTAAATTATTTATAGATAGAGATAATTGTAAGCAGCAAGAATGTTCAGTAAAGTAAGATCTACAAACACATCACCTTCACCAAAACACAAATTTGTCATGAATCCATCTGTTTTTCGTTTATGATATGCACATAGACCAATGTGACCGACACAGGCTCTTTAGAACCTCTAGTTATTATCTATTTTGATATTTCCTATGATCATCATAAATCATAATGATACTCTTCAAGTCTATACATTTTCTGATTGCATATTATCACAGTTTAATACTATCACAAGTGTTCATTTGTTTGGAGTAAGAACAGTAAAGGTCTTTCTTTGACCTTAAACTTTAAAGTATGCAATATCAACAAAAATAAGCAGTTGTTCAATTCTAAATTGTACAAATTTTCATAAATTGAACGTTTTTTCTGTTTAATTGCTATTCAAAATATGGATATATTCAGACATATGACATATTATATTTATATTATTGATTGTTACTTGCATGCTTGCTTGCTTAAAATGGCAACTGGCCAGTGGCAAATAGTTAAGTCATGTTGATGAAGAGGATATCTTATATTAAGATTTCAATTAGATTTAAATTTCATAATTCAATTAAAAAAGCTTTTAAACTAGGTAAAGTTTGCATGTCAAGTAAAATCATATTTTTGCAATACACACCTGACAAAATGTGTTGAATGATGACTTATTCTTTTATAAAGTAAAACTCAGCAATCAGCCAAAATAATAGGCTTTTTTTCCATCTAAACTACAATTGAAACCATTGTTTCAAACATTGTGCCAAAACCTACTTTTTGTGTTGATTATCAGATAGATACCAAAAATAATAGATATCAAAATAAAAGGTAAAATCCAAAATAAATGGGATAAATCTTCATTAAAGGGCAATAACTACTATAAGGAGTTGTTGGACAAATCCAGCCATCTAAATTGTCTTATCTGTAGATTTTTTGAGTTTAGGGGTAGTATAGACCGTCCAAGGCCGTAACTACCCTTGAGGCAATACGAAATATAGTCATTTGTTGTTCTGTCTCAACCTTAATTTTTAAAACTTGTCATCATTCCTTTTAAGTTATTCTTCCCGAATATAACTCAGCATCTCAACGGCTGATGTTCTCGATTACATTAACCTAGTAACGGTAATTATCGAGGATCTCTGGTTAGAATAGGCTCTTGCAGAAAAAAGGAAAAGCGATACTGAAGGTGAGGAAGGAATGTTCTAGTTGTTTGTGAACACAACAGGGATTCCCTGTTTTACCCACCTAAAAACACCCTAAATTCTCTAAAATGGAGGGTTAACTTAACTATTTATCACACATATCCTGCTATATGAAAATCGATATATTGACTAAAAAGCATTTTTATTTTTTATTTTAATAGTAAATTTTATTCTGTTGTTACTTTTTAAAATTGACCCTTCTGTGAAAAAAATCAGGGGAAATTGGCCCTATCTCTTTCCATGAACAGTGAGTATTGTATCAAAGAGGAAGTGTCTGCACAGCAGATCTTAAAATCACATACTTGTACAATATACAAACCCTTAGGAAATTCAAGGCCAAATATCAAAAAGTTCCTCAATACATAATCTTACGAATATGTAACAAAAGTAATAAACGTTAATAAAGTCAGACAGAAGTACATACAATGGACAAATGGATGGAAGGGTGATTGGAGAGACGAATAAGGTAATTACAGTACCCCACCCCACTCTGTGGTTTCAATTATCATCTGATAAAGTAATACAGTATAGTCAGTCAATACACTTTACATTTCTCTCTTGCTCTATAAAACGCTTCTACAAAAATAGAACTATTGAAAATAACAGAATTGTTGGAATTATTTGATAACAAAACTAATCCAACACCTAAGTTATTTACGACTTTAACAAATATTATTATGTATTAGTTTATGATTATATCAGTCTCTGGAGAACCACTAGTGCTAAGTCAATAATATTTGATATGCAGTTGTATAAGTGTTGGCACATCTCATCCGCGGCGATCAGTATGCTATCCCCTTCAGTCATAAGTCTTTTGACTTGGAAACATTTGCTAAAAAAAATGTAATTTGAGAGTATAAATCAATGGGAAACCACTTGTGGTATGCCAATGGCAATACGTATGAGGTTTTATAAACATAGGCATTTCTCATTTCCATAGAGATTATTTGGCCCCGCACCTTCAGTCATAGGTCATTCACTTTGAATGTTTTGCATTACTCAGGTCCGTGTCTCATATACTATAAGAAGTATGTCTCCTATATTTGGTGAATGGAATAGTAATAAGGTGTACGTATCTGACCTTGATGTCTTTTTATTGTTGTGTTCAGTTCTCAGATACTATAAGCAATAGTTCAACTATATTTGGTGAATGAAATGATAGTAAAGTGTACATGTCTGTCTGGCAAAGTTTATCTGACCTTGAAGTATTTTTATTGTTATGCCCATGGTTCAGATACTATATTTGGTCCTCGGGATGATTTTAAGGTGTACAAGACGTCCGTCTAAATCAAGGTTTTTACGGTAGAATAGATAAACTCTCAGATAACAAGCAACCGGTCAACTTCCTTTGATGGACAAAAATATTGTAATTTGATCGTGTCCGTCTGACAGGGTCCATGTGACCTTGACCTCAGATTCCTGGCTTGTTAGTCAAAGTTATGTTTTTTTGGACAAATCCGTATCTCAGATAATACATTTATATTTATTCGGTAAACTGTATATTGATTATGGAACGATTGATAGGTGTGCATGTCCATCTGGCATGGTTCATCTGACCTTTGTAGCATTCAGCCACGACCAGTAAGTAGTGATCTTATTTTGGCCAACACAATTTATCTTTGGACAGACTATTAATATTTGACATGTACATAAAATACTATAACAGAACCTATAACCTATGGCATACTATTGTGACAGACATAACAATGATTTGTGATGATTCCTGGTAACAATTGTTGCTTTTATTCTCTTCGTGCAGCATTGGAATTATAGGGAGGGACATGTTATGATGCTTCAGTTAATTTCGACAAGTCTATAGGTATTATTTTATTTTAGTTGTTTAAGGAATTTTGCGCAAGTTGCAGACTGGATTTGTTGACTTTTTCAAATTTTATTTACAATAAGTTCAGTGTGCCCAATTGAGTGACCAATAAAAGTTCATCTTAGCCTCTGCATGCTCACACACATCACTCCCCTATAATATGATAAAATTTACAAGTCCCACTTACAAGAAGTGGTCCCCCATTTTATATGTTATGATTATTGTCATTATCCGCGTTTTCAATAAGTTTCAACTTTTTATCCAAATTTAAAGAAACCCCGACATATATGTAAATATATATATATTTTTTTTTTATTTCGGCTAATCATCTACTTGCACTGATACTGGTGTTGTTTGCTTTTTCATGATATGTGAATGAGAGTGGAGTATAAGGAAAATGACGATAGTCACCAGTTAGAATCTCAATACTGGGAAAAGTGGCACAATCCACAGGCACTCGTCTCAGATTAGTTTACCTAATCGGAATGACTACCTTTAATCCACATCGACTTTCTTCGTATGACCTACATCTTCGCTAGCCAAGGGTTACGATCAACTCCCGCTCTCTTCCGTGAAGAGAGCGGGAGTGGATCGTAACCCTTGGCTAGCGAAGATGTATGACCTATAACTATTGCGTTTATTGTTAATTCTGTGAATATGCGTGACATATTTGTCACTGGACATTTAGCAATAAGCAATACTTGAATAAACAACACGATGACATTTAAAACCCTTTCATCTTTTCATAAGTAGTACTTTTAAATGATAACCACGATGACAAGCAGATCAAACAATTTCTACGTCAAATAAACTTTCTACAGCGGAAGTAAGATGAGCGATTTGATCAAGAATGAGGGAAGCCTATCCAAATATTAAAAGACCACATTAAAAGTCAATAAAATACACGAAATTTAAATTGAGTCTCAGAATTGAGTCACTTTGACAACATAAACCTTCCCATGTTTACCTTATGTATTACTAGTATTAAAATGATCGGACAATAAAATCACATAGCAAAAACATCAAATGAGTCACATTTTTTTATTGTATAAACACAACCTTAGTAGATATGATTTATTAAAAATATACAAAATATAATAAATAAATAGAACACACAATCAGTAAAAAAGAGTATTTCAAAAGACTAGATATGTATAAAAAATTCTACAACTGTCGTAAAAAAGACAATTATAGGTTTAATGAATAAACAAATGGATTTCGTTCGAAAAATAATAGGAACTATGATGAAAAGGACTCGGTAGGGGGTAACTCCAGAAGACAGCATACCCCCAATGACAAAAAATAATGAAAACAAAATGAAAAAGCCAAAATTAAAGATCTATTTTGTTATAAACGTTTGCACATAAATGCTTTTTTGCAGAAAATACTTTGTAACTATGTCAGGATAATGTTTAAACCATGGAAGAAAACGTTTGTTACCATTATATTAACCAAAAGTAGTTTAAATATATACAAAAGCTTATATCATAAGTATATATATATATATTTAAGTAAAATATACTTGCCAATAAATGATAAAGACATTATCGTTAAACAAAGATATCATAAAAAATTCGAACACAGGAAATGTAATTGTGGAAGAAAAATTAACACGTTTGAAAAAAAATCACAGTGGTTTGGATTTTCATTTACCACAACATGTGTAAGTAATTGTGACAAGAAGGGTAATTGTTGTAAGTGTCAGTTTTGATCCCATCGGCAATACTCGGGTGCCTCCGCTACTCTTCTTCTAGATCGGCCGAGTTGTGACGAATCAGTCTTGGTCGTCAGTTATCTAAAGTGTTTTGATGACAACGCATATTCTTTCTTTTGGTTTTATTGCATCGTACAGTTCCGAGTACATACATATCAAATACTGACTGTCTGATTCTACATTTTGTATTTTGTAATATTCTGCGTATTTTGGAACATGTACTGGATAAATCGTTGGGTAAGGTCCTAATTTCTGATATTCGAGTTTCATCGTTGACACCATACTTGGAACCCTTATTTCCCACGTGATTTCAATGGTGTGATCGGTTTCAGATACTTTTGTAAATTTAAAATTGTTACTTTTGTCCACAGCTGGTTGTTCTGTCGTTCTAACAGTAGGCGTAGGAATAGTTTGAGCCGTGTTTTCAAAATTTTTGCAAACTGGTATTTGATAAGATGGACCGCAAGTCAATCCGCCTCCTTGAATATTCCAAATAGGCACATTCTTAAGATGCTCAGGGGATTGACACATGCCATTTACCATATACCGGAAAAAGGGTTCTGATGCACTGCGCTCCCTAATCCAATCTTGTAACCATTTGATTTCGCAGTCACATCGAAGAGGATTTCCATATAAGAACATACTTTTCAAGGCCGTAGAATTGGCAAATACGCATCTATCAATAGTTTTAATGCTATTTTGTTGCAAATTTATTGATTCAAGACTTTTCTCTGTGCCATACAATTTAGCCTGTGTTAAAATCGAAATAGAATTTCTTTCAAGCATCAAATGGCTTAATCGTCTATTGAATGTAAACTGTAAATCAGGAATTTCTTTGATGTCTGTTCCACCTAACTCTAAAACAACAAGATTTTCTAAATACTGAATTGTTTTCCACAATTCAGCTTCATCAACAGTCGTATCGGTTAAAATAAGTTTTTGCAGTTGTTTTAAGCCGTTTACACTATCCACTGTTAGTTTAAAAAGTCCTGTGGAAGATTTGCCGTTTTCATTCCTAAGATCTAGCACTCTCAGTCTGATCAACGATAAAAACGTATCTTTATTAATTGTGTCCAACGTGTTGTAGGATAAATCGAGATTTTCTAGTTTATCCAGTCCCTGTAAAGCCCCTTTGCTTATCGTTGCAATTTTATTGGAATCAAGATTAAGAGTATTAAGGTCTCTCATATTAAAGAATAATCCATTCGGTATGGTATTCATTTTGTTGTGTCCGAGATTTATCTTTTCCAACTGTGACCAAGAAGTCGATGCTAAAGGACCTAGTTTTGTTTCGTCTAAATTGTTCAAATGTAGTCCAAGTACTTTTAAAGATGAACCAATTCCATCAAAGCATCCTGGATAAAGTGTCTCAATTTTGTTATGAGATAGCACTAACTCTTTTAAGTTTGTCATCGTTTGGAAAGCCCCGTATGGAATGTTTTCGAGCTGCATATATACAGCATATAGTTTTTCAAGATACTTTAAAGGTTTCAGTTGTTTCACTGGAAATTCTCTCATTGGCAACCCCTCTAAATGGAGTTTTGTCAGTTTTGGCAGCCGATACAAAAATAAATCATTGGAAAATACGGACACGTCCATGTATTTTAATTCTAATGTTTCCAGGTTAACTAAAGTGTCGATCATTGTATTTTGTCTGTTCATATGTGCTTGATTGAAATGACGTAATGAAAGACTCTTCAAGTTAGAAAGTCTTGACATAGCACTGTACGGTGGGGATATGGTCTTATCCCCATCAATTGATAATTCTTCCAGGTAGCTTTCCAATCCTTCAAACGCTGTGTCGGAAACTTGTGATATCTGATTTTTACTAAGATCTAGTCCTTGTAATCGAAGTCCTCTGAATGCAGTAGGAGGAAGAAATGTAATTTTGTTGCATGACGGACATTGGGCGCCGTTCGATAATAGAACTGGGTCGTAGCTATTGCTAAGTGTGAGTTCAAGAAAAATTTCGTCTGATGGTTGAAACTTTGGAACGGACGTAAGACTTTTATCTCTGCAGTTAATTATTCTTCCTTTTCCGATTGGTCCATTTTCGCAACTGCACTCCTCTACTGGACATGGCAAATCTGCCTTTAACACTGTGATCACAATACAATAAACGACAATCTTCATCATAAGTTTCATGTTTCTGTAAAGTAGAAAAATGGTACTAATTACTTGATAACACAAACAATCCGTCCGTTATTTTACAATCAATTTTAGACTATGTGTTACACATTTCGGAAATAGTTCATCCTATAAGCGGAAACACATTTCTCCTATGATCGGAAACCCATTTCAATGAACGACATATTTGGATACGTATGTCAATCAATTATTTCATTATTATTAATCTAATGGGACTCATCAATGACGTTTGAACAGAAAAATTAAATGGCCATAAAAGGTACAAAGTTGAAGAGCATTGGTGGCAACAAAATCCGAAAGGTTTTGCAAAATGCAGCTAGTGCGGTTATCCGGGGTAGAAAAAAACCCTTTGCATTTGAAACAATTTAAAGACTTGTAAACAGTTGATAACATTATAAATATGAAAACATGAGTGATTCTGATATATATATATAAAAAAGAATCATTTCAAACGCAGCATACATATTTTGCTAAAATCCATTGTTATTGAATGCATATATGTTGAGTTGTAGTTGATTAAATTATGTACAAATGCAAAAATTTACAAGAAAAATGCGAAAATAAATTAGAAATGAAAGAAGTGGATTAAAGCAAGAATTTGTATATAATATAGTAATCTTACTATACCGTTGAATTCCTTGATTAAAGTATATATTTTGCAGCTCTATTTTTTATATAAGAGTCGCGCGTCTATAACAACCGCAAAGCGTACCATATATATATTCGTGCACTTGTTTAATAGGATATCAATGAAAACTCAATTGGTGTACTTGGGCAACCTATAAAAGCTTAACCTCAAAAATGCGTATCTCTTTGACCTGTCACTTTTAGCAGGAAACCTTAAAGATGAAGGTATGTACTGAAGTGAAAATCAAACGTTTAAAAATAGTTAAGACCAATCTTATAGTACATCATTTTGAATTTGTAAACCCTTAAAAATTGTCTGAATAAGTATTATCATTCATTGAATCGGGTTTAACACTTTCTGAAAGAGAAAATTATAATGAACAAATCGTGTATACTTCCTCTATATAACAGTTAAAAAACAAACGAAATAAAATTATAAAAAAATCAGAGATTACTTTATGGTTCTCCACTATAAAAATCTGAGCTCTAAACATTTTCCTATTTGAAAAATCCAGTGTCGGTAATTTCTTAAAAACACAATTTTGATGAAATACACAGTCACGCTTAAAAGATCAGATATACTACTTTATTAATGATAGCAAGGATGTATAACTAACATATATACGTCCTTGATGATAGCTAGTTTCTTTCAAATAAATAGCTATCTTTGTTATTTAACAGTTGTCTTACCTTGAGTTACCTGTAAATTGCTTTCTTTTATAAACTTGTATCTCTTATAACTTTTACAAGTGGTAGTTTCCTGTATGTGTCTCGTTCTAGTTTTCAAATATTAATAAACATGTTTGCGGTAGTTCAATGTATAAATAGTTTTTTCAACTGACATTTTCAGCCTATTAGATCATCGTTCTACGCCCACTTATTCTTGTTCTGCAAATAAACATGCAGTAGGGTTGTCTTTAAACATCGATTATTTAATTCCGTACGTTTTTTTTTGTAAAACCAATTAAGCTTTTACCTGTCTTTCCCTTTAAAGGTATTGTTTATCATTCTAGAATGTTTATATTTCAATCTGTGGTATTACAAAATTTATTTTTTACGTAATTTGGCGTGGTTTCATTTGGTGTTCAATCATAAACATTTAAAATTAATTAATTTACTGGAGCGTTTTATGCGATTTATATCAATTGAAACCAAGACGGATGTAGTTCGATTAAAATATTTTCATTGTTCTAAACACTTCAAACGGTCGATCATGATGAAATGTGCGTAATTCTTGAAACGGCGGTAATATTTCGAGTAATGTATATCCTCATGTAACAACACACACACACACAAAATCATGATTATCGTCACGACCAATAATGATCATGTGTTCATTTTCATTGGCACGATATTTCATTTTTTTTTTTTAAATTCAAGATCCGTTCATCCAGGTTTTAAACGTATTTGATCAAATTAAGAAAATGAATAATCATAAAACCACAAATATTAGAAAAACTAAAAGGATTTAAGTGAGAAATATTTTATCATTATTTTGATTACAAAAATCATATCAATTACAAATTGTGGTTCAGATTTGAATTACAAATATTTCGATTTGATGAATAAAAAGATATCGAAATCTGATCTGTCGTTTTAATATCGGGTCTGCATTAATTTGAGATTATTTATTGGTGTGACTCAGGTGACACGAAGAAATTTGCACTCTTTGTAGATTTCGTCAACACAGGTGTGTCTATACCCAACAAATAATTGAATATCATCGAATTTGAATACAATGAAATGCAATAAAGGTATCCCGTTGCAAGGTTACTACCAAATATGGTTAAATAAACATTCTCGGTTATGCATTCTTATTCAAAGCTCGTGATACAAGACATTTTGTCATCTGTGTTACACCCTGAAAGAAATTATAAAACATACGTTTAGAAGTCGTTGAATTCCATTTTTTGTTGATATTGTAGATCTATGCAATTATGCTGGACATCCAGCCTGCATTTTTCCCACAACGTGCATTTATTTAAATCCTTTTGAAAAATGATCGTGTTTTTTTGTGTGTGATGTAATTACAAAAAAAAAAAAAATTAGCCAGGCTATTGCGTCCATCATGCGTCTATACTGCAAATGGGTTTGAAAGAGCCTTCAGTTGTTTTTTCATATATATATATATGTAATATATGCATGACATTTTAACACATACGGTAATACCGACTGGAGGACCAAAAGTCACCTCATGAGGGAATATGATCATCCTAAGCCCCTGCTACGGATATATGGAAATTCATCAAAACATTAAAAAAAAATATTCTGCTACGTGTGGTGTTTCAATAGGCTTGTTTTTATACCGTATTAAAACTTTCTGTTGCCTGATTTAAAATTAAATCAGCGCATTTTTTCAGACACTATATATAGTATTTGTCCGAGTATACAGTTATTGCCTACAAATACAGTCCCTACATTGTAGTCTTGACAATTAATAACTCTTTTTTTGTCACAAACCATGGCCATATACCTCTCAATGTATTTCTTTGTATTTTAAGCATAGAATGGCAAGAATAGCCAGTTTCTACATTAGCCGATGTATTTCTTATTCTTTTATGTTTTGACCGATGATAGATTCATTTAGTACAGTCTATGCTCATGGTTTGTTTTATATTGTTTTAACTGTTCATGTTTTTTGGTCGTTTAAAATACCGGTATATGCTTTCAATGCCCTTGAAATACAATCGTCAAGCACATTAGAGAAAGTAAAAAGTGATGAATAAATATTTGTGACTTTAAAATCTCATCCTATACGTGCCAGATGGTAAAACAATACAAACAATGCAGTAGGTTATATTAAATATTTCATTCCAATGCCATACAAAATAATCGTCAAGCTCATTAGAGAAAGTAAAAAGTGACGAATAAGTATTTGCGACTTTAAAATCTCATCCTATACGTGCCAGATGGTAAAACAATACTTTATACAGACAACAGACAATGCAGTCAGTTAAATTAAATATTTTAGTTATGTGATATGTACACTCACCATCTTTGTCAGGGGTAAACCTTGGCATACCTATGTAATGAACGGAAATATTTAATGATAACAATTACCTTGGACTTTCATTCAGATCAGGCATATCCATGTAGAAATATAAATGTGGTCTCTACTAAAATACAGATGACATTTTTACAATATTACAAATCTGTTCATATTTTGTCACGTAGAAGTTACTTGACATAGTTTCGACACTTTTCAGCTGTACTTTAGAAGACCGTCGTTGCCTGCTTATACTGTGGTAAAATTTGCAGCTTTTATGAAATATAAAAACACAAATTTTCTCTTGTAACGAACGCCACGAAAGCTGAAACGCTTCTCCTTATATAGAAATAGTCAGAAATATATTAATTCCAGCTTTATCCGGTATTTGTATTTATTTCCGTTTCAATCAAAAACTAACTGCATGGCCACCTAAATTGTTTATAAAATATACTATCAAAATCTTACCAAACCTTTAAACATACATACTCACAAGGGATAGTTACGATACTGTTGTCAAGTCCTTAAACAGGTTTTAAAACAAATAACATTGATTAATTCTTAAACGATCTTTGCATTGGAAAAACTGAATTAATTTATTCTAAAACCAGTTGTTAACATAAAAAAAGAAGATGTGGTATGATTGTCAATGAGACAACTGTCCACAAGAGACCAAAATGACACAGACATTAACAACTATAGGTCACCGAACGGCCTTCAACAATGAGCAAAGCCCATACCGCATATGTATATATAGTCAGCTATAAAAGGCCCCGATATGACAATGTAAAACAATTCAAACGAGAAAACTAACGGCCTTATTTATATATAAAAAATGAACGAAACACATATATGTAACACATGAACAAACGACAACCACTGAATTACAGACTCCTGACTTGGGACAGACACATACATAAATAATGTGGCGGGGTTAAACATGTTAGCGGGATCCCAACCCTCCCCTAACCTGGGACTGTGGTATAACAGTACAACATAAGAACGAAATATAAAAATCAATTGAAAAAGGCTTAACTCATCAGATGGACAAAAATACAAGTGAACGTGTTAGCATGATACGAGTTATATTCTTCTCGTCTTATTTATGATAGCATGGCACTAAACCCTCTTATGAGAGGGTTAGTGCTTGATTTTTCAAGTCACGAAGACTTATTGAGTTCTGGCTCTGGCATGTCAGTAACTACTTGTAGTCCTTTTTGATTTATGTTGATCTTGTCATTTTGCTTATAGTTTCTTATATTCTTACATTGGACTCTGACTTCTTTCAACCGGAGTCTTACTGTGCGTATTGCTGTCTGTTTGTTTATTCTACATCGGCTTGAGATATAGTGGGAGGGTTGATATATCACAAAACATGTTTAACCCGTCGCAGTTTTGTTAAGCCTGTCCGAATTCAGGAACCGCGGAACCTTTGTAAGTCATTAGTATATTTTTTTTTTATTATGGTTCATTTATATGTTACGGATTTAAGTGTTGGATCCATTTTGCTTAACTTTCGAATACATTATTATTTAGTGGTCGCTGCGTTGACGTCCCATTGGTTGCCTTGGGCTGTTTTCTACTCTTTGATCGGGTAGTTGTCACTCTGAAATAAAGTTGTCAAAGACATTTGTTGTCACTATCAAAGTTTAGCACCAAAAGCTTGACCAAAGGAGCGATTAGAGGGAGATTAGTGTTTACAAAGGGATATGACTCAAATATTATTTTCATAGAATAACAGCATTAAACCTTTGCTGTGTTTTCAGTGTATTACCATTTACAAAAGGCGAAATAGAGATAGTACACGAGTGAGAAGAAAGAAACTGGTTGTTTTAGAAGGCACTTTCTTTTAAGAAATCAATAGTACCCAGTCGAATTCACCTACTCTATACTATACTATTGGTTAAGTTGAACGTCTGATCAAAATAAATTCAATGCCTGAATTCATATTTCCACCCAAGAAATTTTCGATTTCTCTTGAGGAACTCATATAATACCTTTCCAAACTGCACTATGATTAAAAATTTGCTTATTCCCATGAGAGTCCACCAAAGTTTCCAGAAAAATAGGATATGATTATATTCCAACTAAGTCCATCAAGTTTTAAAAAATAAAAGCTTTCTTGTCGCAATAAAAATTTCTTCACAAACGTTGACAATTTTCTGTCTTAGTAAACAAAAAACTTTAAAATAGACAAGCGAATCAAGTCAAGAAAATGCCAAACTCTGTTTCTTCATTTAATTGATAGGATGTAGTATTTCCAGACACGCCATTACGTGGGCTAAATTCTAAAGATACTTTAATGTGTCAAAATTTTTGACATAACCTTAGGTAATCTGATGAAGAAATCATTACGAAAACTAACAACTTATGAGTCTCATTCCACATCTGTACATAAACAATCCCAAAGAACATAATTTAATGGCACATCACTCAGCTCACAGCGGTAACTAATTCATTTGCGGTAAATTATTTGTGAACTTTTCTTGAAATAGAACTCTCTGATAGATATAAATAAACTAAATGATCAATTATTACTATGCTATAGACACAACATAAAAAACTTTTAAAAACTTCCGGATTTTTTTTTGATCGTCCTTAATAATTATTTTGACAAACTGATAAGACTGGTATTTCAGGAGCAGATTGTTTAGTGATGATCTACCATCAAAACGAATGCCAATTCAGAAACCGGAAATATACAATGCATGCATCAGCTGCAATTGATAATTGAAAATGTCAAAACAGACATTTTAAAAATTTATATAAAAAAATGGAGACAAAATTTGTTGAGAAAACATAGAATAGAACTATTTTACTATTTAATTTTCGGGGAGGGACACAGGCACTTGTCTCAATTTCTATAAATCTTAACATAACACAGGTTAATTGAAAAAAGACAAGTGCCTGTGGGAGGGGGATTTAAAAAGAGCGTTGGTAAGCAGGATGAAAATGAAAATTCTGCACAAACTTCAGGAAATGTAAATTAGTGTGAAAAAAAAAGTGAAAACAAATTTTCACGCGAAAAAAAAAAGCAATATGGTTTTCGCTCATTGTTGAAGGAACTAAAGGTTGCATGAAATTCTCCAACACACTAAAATATATGTAGAACTGCGCCGAAGATATTAGCATGTGGTCTCTTATTCGAATAACACGTACTTGTGATGCTGTTATATTATTAAAGGAAACTTCATTATGCCACTGCATCCTGACGTGAAAAATCGCCAAACACGGTCGTTCTCGCTTAGTTGACAAGTATGTACATTCTATATACTTTGGCATTTCAATGGTGAGAAATCGGAAAACTAGCTGTAGCGTACGATAAAAATGACACCACCGACAATCGTATCGTTAAAAATCCATTTCTGTTAGGGACATACACTAATACATGTGTTCTTTGTGTTGTAAATGTGTCGAAACAATAAATTCAAACTAAAACAAAATAAAAACAGTTATACGTACTTGAACATATTATCATGTAACTTTAGAATTTAAGTCAAACGAAATAAAATTGAGAATAGAAATGGGGAATGTGTCAAAGAGACAACAACCGACCAAAGAGTTAAAAAAAAAAACTGAACACCAATAGGTCTTCAACACAGCGAGAAAATCCCGCTTTCGGAAGCGGACTTTAGATGACCCTCAATCAAACATGTGTACTAGTTTAGTGAAAATGGACCTCATACTAAACTCCTAAACATATTAATACTTAAAAACATACAAGACATATACAAATGCCAGGGCTCTCGACTTGGTACAAGCTAAAAAATTGCATGTCCAATTGAACTTGCCTTTATTTTCATAGGAAAGGTTATTTGACATTTCATCAAAGGAAAGCATGGCCATCTACTCATTGATCATAGCATAAATGTCTACTGTTTATGTTCATACTGCATTTGTTCATGAATGAACCAAACATATATTATCCTCATGCATTCAATCATAGTGCACCACAATTGACATCCGTCGCCTCGAGTAACAAGATATACAAACATGACACTGTATTAAAATACTGCAAGTTTACGTAAAGGCGGGATGCAAAGAGACGATGTTAAACCCAAAGTGAACTCATTTCAAATGTTTGCTATCCAAGTGAACCGTTAAACAGTAAGTCAGTTGTTCAACTCTCACTACACCCTCTTTTTTCTCTATCTATTTTTGGTGTTTTAATTTTTTGTTAGTGAATTAAAATGTCTTTTAAACAATTTTACTTATTTTAATGTGTTAACGATGAAATTAAAAGATAATGTATAAATCTCAAGAATATGATATCGTCCTGAACATGCATGAAATATTTGCCACTGGACCTAAAGCAACAAACAATAAATCTACCTTACGATTATACAATCATTTCAGTTGTCAGCACGTATAAACTGATCGAATGAATAGGAGCAAGAATACACCAATTAAGTAAAATTCGGTTCAAGTTAGAAGTAAATTTAAACAAATAAAATGATTTAAATACTGGAGAATGAAGAAGTTAATTCCCTAAAAGCTGGTGGTTTCACTTGCGGACAAACACAAACCGAAAGGATACAGGTGCTTAAAATTAACTCTAGGGAGGAAACAGATACAACGAGACTCAGAAAACATGATTTCAATTGGTAACTTGTGTCAGTTTTTGTTCGGAGAACGTGTCGTGTGTTATGGAGGTTTTATTCGAAAAATACATATCTGGTCTAACTACTCATACGATCTGGCCCGTTTATAACCAATTGAGTAGACACAAATGATCATGGCCATACGCCCATGATCTAAATACACGTATGGTCCGGAACATATACATTATGGAGTTATTTCTCTTAAACATGAGTTTTGCAAGTGTAGAGAATTATCAATGAACGATTATGTAAAATTTACCCGGGTCACGTTTTAAAAGAAACAACATTACAAGCAGATGTGTGAAGTCGTTAGGAGCTAATATAAAAATAAGAACTGGTACATGAATTATTGCAAATAGGATAATTATTCACAAGGACCAAAGAACAAAAAGTAAATTATGGATTTTGCACAGACGTTCAGCTATGTGTTTAACTCAGATCTGCAAGTTATGGTCATTGCGGCCCTGTTACCGTGTATTGTTTTAAGTTACAATTTATGACTAAAATCAGCTCAGACTCACTCATGGAAACAACATCTGATACACAAATTTGATAACTCCTTTAGACATTTGACTGATACATTTGCTCCCAATAATGACGACATCAGTATGAACAATAAAGATATTTATCCTGATGAACTGACTTAAAATTTAGCTAATACTTTCAACGAACACTGACTTTCCTGGATCTTGATATCCATATCTTTAACGAGAAGCTTAATACCAACATTTACGATAAAAGAGATGATTTTTCATTTTCTATTGTAAATTATCCATTTTTAGATGGCGACGTTCTCTTATCACCATCCTGGTATGGTGTTTATATATCACCACTTGTTCGATTCGCTGTTGTATGTAACAACGTTTTTTATTTTAGCGATAGAAATCTCTGTATATCTGAAAACCTTTTGCACTAAAGTTTTCGATATCACAAACAAGTCAAAATATTTACTAAATTTTATCATCGGTACAAGGACATCATTCGTAAATATTTATAAATCAACATGCACACATCTTATACGTTCAGGTATTTCATATCCAATCATTTAATGTAATATTCTATACAAAGCACAAAAGCTAACCAAACCTTTCAATCGACTTATTCAGAAGGGATATTGTTGTTATTTTGCTTATTTTTTTTGTTACCTTTTCTGACATCGGACTTTTAAACTTAGTTGACTGTGCACATTGCTGTGTGTTTTTTTTATTCTACAACGGCTTCAGGTATAGGAGGAAGATTGAGAACTCACTAGTCATGTTTAACCCCACCAAAATTTTACATCTGTCCCTGATGCTGGCCTTTGTGAGTCTTGTGTGGTTTTTTTAGTTTAATTTTATTAACATGTTTCGGAATTAAGTGTGATTTTCATTTTCACCAACTAGTACACATTTATATTGAGGGGCCAGCTGAACCCCACCTCCGGGTGCGAAATGGTCTCGCTGTTTTGTAAACCCCATTAATTTCCTTGAGCTGTTTTATGTTCTTTGGTCGAGTTGTTGTCTCTTTAACACTTTCCCCATTTCCATTCGGAATTTTAAATTTCATTTTATAATCTTATGTTTTAGGACATACAAGTGAATTTCAATGTATCAACCTATGATTTTAACTTAGACAATTTGAATTAGCAAGTCCTGTCCTCGATCTTAATTGAAATGTTTTACTCCAGTGCCTTGTGCCAATAACACAGGTGATACAATTTGAACAGTAAAATATTGTTCTATTAAGTTCAATTGAGGAATCTCTGCTATTATCAATCATCGTACGTTCGCTACGGTTTTTCAGCACTAGGAGGGAGATGGAATTAAGATATCGAAAAAAGATAAGTCAATAAAAATAAATATATGGATACAAAACTATATCTCCAGCTTTTTTTTGCATACAAAAAAATATACATTTTTGATCATCTATTGTGTGTGACAGAGAATCTTCTTTCATCCACTAATTCATAATGATTTAATTTATATTTTTTTTTCGTCACTGTGATGTCATGCAAAGGTTTTTTTTTTTATATTTCATGATGAATCACAATACTGATTAAGTTTTTTGCATTTTTGTTCTTTGTTTATCTTAGCTTTGTCATCGTTTTTAATGAATACTAACAAGCATATCATTAACATGTGTATGCATTACATTATCACACATACCTAAAAGTTAGTAACACAATTTTGGTAGAAGTAAAGTTTCATTATACGTCGAAATATCTATTGGTAATAGCATGTAGTAATTGGATTATTATAACCCCTTGAAACATTAGACGTAAATGATCATTCATATATCTATTAGTATGTTTTGTCAGTCATATGTAATGATAACATGCAATATGCTTATTAAGATTCTTTTGTTGTTACACTTCAAATCATCCATCGCCCTAAAAACAATAAAGATACAAGTGTTTTTTCTGGGTTTTTAGGTTTTGACTATCTGAAGCATATGATATTTAGAGAGTAGTACGAAAGAAGAATTATTCCCGTGGGAGAAAAACCAAGTACAAGTGGATCTATTTTTTACAATGGAAAATAAACTCATCATAGATACTAGGACTAAATTTATTATTTACGCCAGACGCGCGTTTTGTCTACAAAAGACTCATCAGTGACGCTCGAATCCAAAAAAGTTAAAAAGGCCAATAAAGTACGAAGTTGAAGAGCATTGAGGACCAAAATTCCTAAAAATTTAGCCAAATACAGCTAAAACAAACTTTGATTGAAGCGTAACAACCATAATGACCTTACATAGTATAAAATGCAAGGTATATATAGATAACAACAACCAGGTTGACATGTTGACCACCTGTTTTTTTGGTCTTATATCTCTTTTCGTGTTCGTGTCGTTATACCTCATTGGTCTTTTTTATGTTTGTTTGAACGTTCCATGTGATGGTTAACTAGATATGCGCTTTGGACATTAAACAATATAACTTTTCAAATTTCGTGTGTCCGAAGCTCTTTTCTTGATTTACATCATAATTGATCAGAATTTGAAAGCTTAACCCAAATATTCAAAGTCAAAGGATGTGCAAATATCCGAATAAGATACTGGTTATTATATGACCACACGAAAACTGTTAATTCTATATTCGTTTTTATGATTCAAAAACTTCCATTATAACAAAAAAAATGTCAAATATATCATCGTCCCAATAACTGTTTAATAAAGAATACTGTTACTTTTACCTGAGAACATAATGATGAATTTATTATAAAATACATATTTAAGAGGGGGCAATAGGGTGTCCCTTAACATGTTAACAACACCTCGATTTTGGCAAAAACAGTTAACAAAAATGCAAAAATGCTGATAACAGTTAATAAAGTGGGTTGAAAACAGTTAATAGCTTTTATTTGTCTCAGATAACAGTTAACAACACTTTGAAAAGGGGCAAAACAGGTTAACATAAAAAGGTATTGCCCCCCCCCCCCCATCAAATATATTTCAATTGCATTGAATTGAAAATCTAACATTTATCTCAAGGCTGAACGATATACATTTTATAATATTATAGTATAATTAGTGTATCTTTGTATCATTAATTATGCAGTAATTATGTATTATCTTGGTTTTCATCAAGTTTGTTTGCTAAATCTGAACATATTCAATACTTTACGTATGTGTTCATATTTTTCAAAAGTGTCCTTCTTGTATACACATATCACCATAACTAAGCGTGTCTTAGCTATTTCAATTGTATTGGTCAATTGCACTAAAATTTAGAACAGTTTTCAAATATAGTAGTCTCTGCAATTCTATTAATAAATCATAAAAATGTGAATTCTTAATTTCTTTTAATAACTTATCCGTCCTGGGAGTTCGGTACTTTTGTCATTTTACTTTCATCATAAAATTCAAAATGTAATAACTGCATGGTTTCGAGTATTATTTTACAGAGCAAAAAAGGCAAAAGAATAAAACAATGAATCATACAATGCAGGCCTATATCAAGTTGGTTTTTTTTTTAATTATAAAAGACATTAGTTGAAAAAAAAACTGTATTAAAAATCCAATTCAAGTGAATAAATGAGTGTGTATGTGAATATTCCTTTGCAATAAGGACAGGGAACTGTAGATGTATTTGCTTGATCAATTATTGCATTTATTTACTGATCCGTTGCACTGTATATCTTGTGTTTTTGTATAATTTATCAAAAGCTTGCTAATTCAAGGGGAAACAAAGACCTGAATTTGAATTCAATTTAAAATAATCTTTCAAAAACTTGAAACGTTAAATTCAAAGTAACAATTTTTTTCTGATCAAAGAGATTTTAAGCGATTAAATCAATCATCTTTCAATCCTACATTTAATCAATCGACTATTTGAGGAGAGATAACACGTGAGTCAGTCATTCTTGTATGTTTTGAATAGGCTAGTTGGTTTCCACACTTTCCTTTGGTTGATAAGATTTTGATTTTGTCATTTTGGATGGACTCCCCCTTTTTGCATTTACCTTGGACTTTGGTATTTTTGTAACACTTTTTTGTTGAAAATTTCTCATTAAAACGGAACGTTTGCAAACTAAGAATGAAATTTTAATGACTTCTCCAAAATTTATAATGAGTGAGTTTTTCATTCAAATCGTATGAACAACACTATAATTGTACACAATATGTAGGTATTAGGAGGATTCAGACACATTCTAAATGGTAACATGATAGTTATAACATAGCAATAATTTCAAACGTACCATTCCAAAAGTGTTTTAAGTACAGCTTACAATTTTGTCTGGTAATTACATTAGTGCTGAAAAATTGTTATATAATATAACAAATTTTATTAAAAGACACAAAAAAAAATATAAACTCATTTCAAAGGTTGATTTAACGTTGATATTCCGTTTAAGAACTTCAAAACATAACCTAAAGTGAGCTTTTTAAATCGACTACATAATAATTACAATAATAATCTAGAACAGACAGTGCATGGTAAAACAGTTACTGATAAAAAGCATAGTATTGAAATGAGGCAACAGTAGTTGACAGATGTACAAATGTCATAAATTAATTATAAAATCTGTTTTGTTTGGTTTGCCAATTGTTTAAACTAATATCGTTACACATTATAAGCATCTGTTTCACCAGCAACCAAAACCTAGCTTGGTATATACCGTAATACTTCAATAATTAATTAGGTGCCATGTGATTCAAATTATGATATTAGCAGATGCAAAGGAAACTTGTACATATTCGATATCAACCTATGCAAGTTTTACATTTTATCCTTAAGCTTCCTTGGTTTATGAAGAGGCAAACAATTCATTGAAAAAGAACAAAACTGATTTTAAGCAAAATCTTACACTGAAATTATCGAGTTTATTGATTTTTTATCGACTAATTATTGGTCACGTTTTTTAAGCATTTAAACGTCATTTCTAAGGGAACCAACTGCAATCTTCTTTCCATCCAACTTTATCCTTTATTCAAATGAGGTAGACATCAGACAGGAGCTTCTCATGAAGACTGACAATAAACTTAACTTGCATTATCCTTTAACTTCATGTTTCGCTATAAAGATGATATATTTTCACTGAAAAATTCAAGTTTCGGTGACCATCAAACCTATCTAATTGAATTATAAGAAAGGATACAGATACACAATCTTTACTTATATTTAGAAATTGACAATGCATGGGTGAACATATATACTATATAATACAATAGAGACGTTTTTAATTTTCGAATTGTTAACTTTAAGTTTATGTTAATTAACATTCCGCAAGCTTCAACTTAAGATACTTATTGCGTATAGACCCACAAGTTGATGCGATATCCCAGGGCTTGTGATCCATGTATTACATTACCATTTCGTGCTCAGCAAAAGAAGTATTTCTATCTTATTCAGTTTGATACAAATTATTGTAGCATTTAAAACAAAAGAGTCTGAATATACTATATGGGATATTAAACTAATAAGTATGAGACAAACTGACAATGCCATTGCATAAACAAAGGTCGAGAAAAAGAAAATCAACAATCGAAAAACACAAAACTGAAAATTAAAGAAATAATTTTCGACCTGAAGTAACAGTAAATGTATGTTTACAAGAGTACCAAACTCTAAGGTAAATTTAAACAGGTGATCTACTGGAAACAACTTTAACATTCCTGACTTGGTATGGGCATTTTCCAAAAAAAAAAAAATCTTGTCTTAAACCTATTTTAATCTCTCTCTTTCGTATCAGTTGTATATACAGTATGTAGTTTAAATATAAATCTCAAGACGAAACTGACACTATTAAATTGATGTGTCAAAACACCCACAACCAGAAATCTTAAAGCTTTTAATGAACACACACAGTGCCATAATAAGAACTATTCGAACGAAATGTACATAAACTGCAAAAGTATTCACATTGATCATTATTTTGTTATATAGATTATTTCTTTCTTTTCATTAATAAGAATTAAGAACTAACATAACAGCACAATAAGGGAAATTTTCCCCTTAGATGTACGGAAAACAAAATATTTTTTAAGCAATGATTAAAACGAGTTAACTTGCTGGTTTCTCCTATTTCTAAAGCCGTAGAAGCACAAAAAAAAGTCACTTAATATTTATCTAAGAAACCAGGATTAATTTGATACACGAAACGCGCGTTTTGTCTACACAAGACTCATCAGTGACTTAAAACTATTTTTTAATTTATCTTTTTTCTTAATATTAGATAAAAATAATACAAAATGGCTTCAATTGATCTATGAACCAAAAACCGAAAGGAAAAAACCATCCACAAAACAAAAAAATAGATGTAAAAATGTTAAAAAAAAAATAATAGAAGTAACTAACAACCAGAACTTATCAGATTGAGTTATAGATCTTGAAAAACAGTGCAAATCGTATATATATCGTATAAATATTACTTTCTCATCTTTTTTGTAACTTATTAGAACACCTAACTCTCGCGCGATTTGTTTCCTTTCATATCATCGTCAGTAAAATTCCAGAGAATTTATAAATTCGTTATCTCCATCTTCGTAAAGTTATATTCGTTAAATTTGGTAAAACAAAAGTTGAATCTAGTTTACGTAAACAGAAAAAAATGAAAGATAGTCAAAACACTTGAGGAATGACTGTAATATTTTTTCTGTCTATGAAGAAATAACATAAAAAAGTTGGTGCACACTGAATAACGCGCGTATTTTAACATTTTAACGGGTTATTTAACAGTGTGCACCACATTTTTTATGTTATTTCGACAAAGATATTCTAGTAACATCCAAAGTATCTAAACAGGAGATATCAACAATCGGAGATTATAAACCATGCGGTAGGGGCAATTGTAAGTGCTGCAAAGTCGCCAACATCGAAACCCGATTCGTGAGCACAGTCACAAAGAAAACATTACAACATATTTATAACATCAAATTGCAAAACGCAAAATTGCAATTATGTTCTAACGTGTGGAACTTGCAAATTACAATATGTTGGTGAAACACAAAACACCATTTAACATCCGACTAAATAACCATCGGCCATTTTATACAAAAGAAAGAAACTGCCCAATTACAAGACACCTTTTAAGAGCAGGACATGATTTTGAAAACGTCACATTTCAAATCATTGAGAAAAATCAAAATTGGGATACACAAGGAAGACAAAAGAGAGATGGATTTTGGATGCACCAGTTACGAACTCTTGAACCTGATGGACTCAATGAGAGAGACGAAAAAAATAATTTAAAAGCAGATCATAACCATAATTATCTTGAAATCATACAAATTAATTTATAGAAATTCATACAATTAATCAAACATCTATAAATGTGTTAAACTTTTATTCCAACTTTATGTAGTTGTAGCTACAAACATATGTTATGCAACATCAACTTTTCCTCAAATCTTGTATAGATTAAGCTACAAAAATATTTTTTGTCATGCATCCGATTTCACCTTGAGAGATGCACACGCCTGCTGAAGCTAATTTGTTTAGCGAACTATTGCGTATTTCTATTAAAAATCTAATAGAACTTTTTAATGTATTAATTAGCGTGTTTAAGTTATATTCTTAGACATTTATATAATTTTAATTCAGTAACTGTATCAGTTTAATTTCACAAACTGATCCACGCTTAAATAGATTGGATGTTGATTATTTTTTAGACATTATGTATATATTATCTCATTGAATATAAAAGACATAAGTACATCCAACCGATCGACTATATAACTAAAACTAACAACGAACACTGACTTTCCTGGATCTTGATATCCATGTCTTAAACGAAAAACTTAGTACCAACATTTACGATAGATGATTTTTGGTTTCCTAATGTAAATTATCCATTATTAAATGGCGACGTTCCCTTGTTACCATCGTATGGTGTTTATATACTAGTATCACAACTTGTTTGATTCGCTCATGTATGTAACACCGTTTTTGATATAACGATAGAAATCTCTGTATAACTGAAAAAACGTGCACCAAGGTTTTGGACATCACAAAACAAGTAAAAAATCGACTAAATTTTAGCATCAGTACAAGCACATCATTCCCAAATAAAATAAATCAATATGCAGACATCTTATACGTTCATTTATTTCATATCCAACCATTTAATGTAATATTCCATACAAAGCACAAAAGCTAATCAAACATTTAAACAGACTTATTCAGTAGGGATATTGTTGTCAGGTTATTAAAGGTGGCATATTTTGGAATTACTATTGATTCACTCATAGGGTATTTGCATCAGAAATAAACGCATTTATTCTAAAACCAGTTTTTGGTATGATACGGGTTATGATCTTCTCATATACTTTAGGACGGTATGATATTAAACTCCTCACAGGAGGGATTTTGCTTTATTTTCATATGATGTAGACATAACTTTCCAATCAATTTAATTGATGTTTGGAGCTGGCATGTCAGTTACTGCTAATTCTAGTAGTCCTTTGTTAATTTATGTATCATTGTCATTTTGCTTCTCTTTTTGTTACCTTTTTCTGACATCGGACTCGGACTTCTTTTAAACTCAGTTTGACTGTGCATATTGTTGTGCGTTTGTTTTCCATCATTGGCTTCATATGTAGAAGCAGGAGCATTGAAATCTCATTAATCATGTTTTACATCTGTCCCTGTCGCTGGCCTTTGTCTTGTTTTTTTTTTTTATCAATTCAATTTATATGTTTCAGAATTAAGTGTGACGTCCATTTTTACCAAACTAGTACACATATGTGTTTAGGGGGGAGCTGAAGCTCGCGTCCGGGTACGGTATTTTCTCGCTGTATTGAAGACCCATTGAACACGTAGGGTGAACTGTTGTCTCTTTTTGACACATTTCCCATTTTCATTTTTAGAACAAACAAGTGAGTTAAAATGTATCAGAACATGATATATATATATATATAACAAGACAATTGAAATGAGCAAGTCCCCGATCTTAATTGAAGTGTTCTACTCAAATGCCTTTGGTAAAAACTTCTATTATTTGCGCCAATAATGAAGGTTATAAATAGTATTCTGAAACAGTAAAATATTATTTTATTAAGTTCAATTTAGGGATCTCTTCTGTTATCAACCATTCATTGGATACGGCTTGTTACCACTGTGAGGGATGTTGAAGAAGAATATCGAAAAGAAATAAGTCTATAAAAATAAATATATAAATAATAAACCATATCTCCATCTTTTGTTTGCATCATAAAACTACATTTTCGATCATCTTGTGTGACAGGTGAATCTTCTTTCACCTACTAATACATAATGATTATCTTTTTTTCTTTAAAGATGAATTCACTGTGATGTAATGCAGAGTATTTATTTTATTCCATAGATTAAAGTCTACTCTGAAGAATCACATTTTGCATTTTTGTTCTTCTTTGTCATCGTTTTTAATGAATACTAACAAGCATATCATTAATATGACATAATGTGTATGCATTACATTATCACAAAAACCTAAAAGTTAGTAACACAATTTTGATAGAAGTAATGTTTCATTATGCGTCGAAAAATCTATTGTTAATAGCATGCAGTAATTGTATTATTATAAACCCTTGAAACATTAGACGTAAATGATCATTCATATATCTATTGATATGTTTTGTAAGTCATGTGTGATGATAACATGCACTTTGCTTATTAAGATTCCTTTGTTGTTACACTTCAAATGATCGATCGCCCTAAAATAAAAAAAAAGGTACAAATGTTTTTTGTCTGGGCTTTTAGTTCCTGAATATCTGAAGCATATGATATTTAGAGAGTAGTACGAAAGAAGAATTATTCTCGTGGGAGAAAAACCAAGTACAAGTGGATCTATTTTTCATAATGAAAAAAACTTTGATTGAAGCGTAACAACCATAATGACCTTTATAATATAAAAGACAAGGAGCATATCGATACAAGGAACCAGATTGACATGGTGGCCGCCTTTGTTTGTGTGTTCGTATACTTCTTTTAAGCTTGTTCATGAACTGCTTCATAATTTGTCTTTTTATGTTTGTTTCAGCTTTCCATTTGATATTTAGCCAGAAATACGCTTTATACATTTAAAAAAAATAACAATTTTTAAATTTCGTGCGCCCGAAACTCTTTTTGGATTTTTTTTTATGATCAGGAAAGCTGAAACCCAATATCCAAGGATATCTAAATACCCCGAATAGGGTACCAGTTGTTAAATGACAAAACAAGAACTGTCGAGTTTTATTTTCGTTTTAATGATTCAGAATTTCAACAATTACCATGAAATTTGAAATATATCATCGCCCTAATAACTGTTTTATAAAGAATACTGTTACTTTAACTTGATAAAATAAAGATGAATTTATTATAAAATACATATTTATAAATATATGTTCATGAAGTTTGTTTCCTGAATCTGAACATATTTAAGTGTCTTTCTTGTATACACATATCACCATAACTAAGTGTGTCTTAGCTATATTTTAACAATTTATCCGTACTCGGAGTTCGGCATTTTTGTCATTTTACTTTTCATCATAAAATTCGAAAAGTTTAATGCAGGGTTCAGAGTATTATTTAACAGAGCAAACAAGGTAAAAAGAAAAAAACAATGAATAATACAATGTAGGCCTATATCATTTATTTTTTTAAATAAAAGACATTATTAGAAAAAAAAACTGCATTAAAAATCCAATTCAAGAGAATAAATGAGTTTGTATGGGAACTGTAGATATATTTGCTTTATCAATTATTGCATTTATTTACTGATCAGTCACACTGTATATCTTATGTTTTCGTATAATTTCTCAAAAGCTTGCTAATTCAAGGGGAAAGACATGAATTTGAATTCAATTTGAAATAACTTTTAAAAACTTGAAATGCTAAATTCACAGTAATAGAGTTTTCTTATCAAAGAGATTTTAAGCGATTGAATCAATCATCTTTCAATCCTACATTTAATCTATCGACAATTTGAGGAAAGATAAAACAAGATTCAGTCATTCTGGTTAGATTTGAATAGGACAGTGTGTTTACACACGTTCCATTGGTTGATAAATTTTGATTTTGTCATTTTGGATGGACTCCACCTTTTTGCATTTACCTTGGAGTTCTGTATTTTTGTAATATTTTTTTGTGGAAAATTTCCCACTAAAACGGAACGTTTTCAAACTAAGAATGAAATTTAAATGATTTAACAAAATTTATAATTATGGAGTTTTTCATTCAAATTGTAACACTATAATTTTAAGCATAAGGACCAGTCTTTTCAATTCAACTACACAAACACCTACATTTTTATGGACAAAATACACATTTAACTAATTCGATGTTATATTTTAATAAGATGAGATCATACTTTTAGATATAATTTCTAAAGGACTTTAGAAATATATGTCTGGACCTTAACCAGCGATGAAAAGAAAAAGAAATTTATTAGCATGAAGGTGGTAGAGGCTGTCCTCAGCTTAGTGGAGTGATGCATTTGATCATTGAAGACTGTTATACTCTCCTCCTTATGTAGGTATGTAGTAGGAAGAATCAGACACATTCTGAGTGGTAACATGACAATTATAACATAGAAATAATTTCAAACGTAACATTTCAAAGGTGTTGTTTTAAGTACACCTTACAATTTTTGTATGGTAATTAAATTAGTGATGAGAAACTGTTATATAATATATCAAATTTTATTAAAAGACACAAAAAAATATTAACTCATTTCAAAGTTTTATGTTGACATTCTTTTTAAGAACTTAAAAACATAACCTATAGTGAGTTTTTTAAATCGACTACATAATAATTACAAAAACATTTACAAAGTTCATCTAAACAAAATAATCTAGAACAGACAGTGCATGGTAAAACAGTTAATGATAAAAAGCATAGTATTGAAATGAGGCAACAGTAGTTGACAGATGTACAAATGTCATAAATTGATTATAAAATCTGGTTTGTTTGGTTTGCCAATTGTTCAAACTAATATCGTTATACATTATAAGCATCGCGGTTTCTTAAGCAACCAAAACCTAGCTTGATACATACCGTAATACTTCATTAATTAATTAGGTGCGATGTGATTCAAATTATGATATTAGCAGATGCAAAGGATCTGTTAGAACAACTAAGAATCTAGATATTAGTCTCTCTCAATAATGTTAAACCCCTTACACAAGTATTCCTCACTCTTACATAAGCATTGAGAGAATAATTCGTAATTTGTTACGTAAATATGACTATATTCCTAGCTGACTTTCCAATTAAACTTGTAAAGATTCGATATCAACCGGGTCTTTGCATCGGAACTAAACACATTTATTCAAAAACCAGTTGTTGGCATGACACGGGTTATGTTCTTCTCATATATGTTATGATGGTATGATACTAAACCCCTAACGGGAAGGATTGTGCCTGATGTTCATATGATGAAATCATAATCTTTCAGTCAGTTTAATTGAAGTCTGGAGCTGGCATGTCAGTTAACTGCTAGTAGTCTGTTGTTATCTATGTATTATTGTCATTTTGTTTATTTTCTTTGGTTACATCTCCTGACATCAGACTCGGACTTCTCTTGAACTGAATTTTAATGTGCGTATTGTTATGCGTTTACTTTTCTACATTGGCTAGAGGTATAGGGGGAGGGTTGAGATCTCACAAACAGGTTTAACCCCGCCACATTTTTGCGCCTGTCCCAAGTCAGGAGCCTCTGGCCTTTGTTAGTCTTGTATTATTTTAATTTTAGTTTCTTGTGTATAATTTGGAAATTAGTATGGCGTTCATTATCACTGAACTAGTATATATTTGTTTAGAGGCCAGTTGAAGGACGCCTCCGGATGCGGGAATTTCTCGCTACATTGAAGACCTATTGGTGACCTTCTGCTGTTGTTTTTTTCTATGGTCGGGTTGTTGTCTCTTTGGCAAATTCCCCATTTCTATTCACAAATTTAAGAAAAAATGAAAGACAGTCAAAACAGTGCCATATAAATCTACTTTTTAATAAGAGATACAAAGTTTTTTATTTGATTTTTTTACTGTATGCTTTAATCTGTATATACATTTATGGTTAAATTTGCTTACTACTAAGACTTTGCACTATTATTAAAACTTTTCTTTTATTCTCTAGTAGAATTCGTTCATATTCCAGGCGTTGTCAATTTATTTTCGACATGTGAGTTTCGATGTCACTCTGGTATATTTCGTAAATATATTATATCAATACAACGGAAATTGATATTTACATTTGATCTCATTGACTATAAAAGACGTAAGTACATTCAACCGATCGACTATATAAAGAGAGATAACTATGACTTAAATCGAATATTATCAATACTACACTGGTTATTTCCCTTGAATTATAATAAGAATATACAAATTTTATATAAACATTATAGCAGTAAAACAATCACAAATTCAAAATACCATAGAAGGATTTTTTTTTTTATTAAATGACATTACAAAAATAAACTGTATTCAAAAATCCGTAAAATCAATTTAAGTGATTAACATAGTAAAGAAATTCAGTTCAATTAAGGTTCATGTGGACCCTATGGCTAAAATGGCCGTATTTTCACCTCAAAATTTACTCTGAGTACAGACAAATCTGCGCATCTGTAAAAAATTTCAGGCATGGCATGCCCTAGATAAATAAATTTTAAATATGTTTTATGTTTTAGAAAAATAAAAACTTACCAGGATTTTGCCGTGCACTTTTTTTCATTCCTCCAGAAGGTGCCAAAATAAACTAAGTTTGGAAACAGGTTTGAGAACTTCCCCACAGGTAATAATTGAAGTGAGCTGTATTGCTTGACATGGACACGAGATGGACAATAGATACCTGACAATAATTGGTTATTTAAACTGTGTACCTGAGTGGACCATATCAAGGTAAACTCAACTGTTTGTTAATTTTATCATCTTCTGCAGAGACGAAAAAAAGTGTACGGCAAAATCCAGTTAAGTAATGAATTTTCTAAATCATACATTGCATTTGGATTCTATTTATCTAGGGCATGCTAAGCCTTAAAACTTTTCCAGATGCACAGGTTTGCCTGTACTCAGAGTAAATTTTGAGGTGAAAATACGGCCATTTTAGCCATAGGGTCCACATGAACCTTAAGGACTGAAGACTGGGTAGATCATGGGGTAGATATGTTTGCTTGAACTTTTAATGATATTTATTTTACTGTATCCGTTATATTGTATATTTTGTGAATTTATATATTATTTGTAACAATCTTATTAATTTACATTCTTAACAAATATGGATTTTGAATTCAATCGGATTTAAACTTTCAAAAGCATGAAATTTTAAATGAACAACAATAATAATAAAAAAATATCAAAGAAATTTATAGCGATTACATTATTAATCTTTCCTATATTTAATTAATTATAATCGGCTGTTCATGTAGAGATGAGGAACCTATAACGGGGTGTCCAAGTAATCACATAATCGGAAATTATTTGCCAAAAAATAATATTGTAGCATAATCATTAATTATTTTATTAATTAAGCTAATCAAAAAATACAATTCTAGATTATTTAATAATCAAATGATCATGAAATATTTGGTCTAAAATCACTGTTAAAACGGCCAAGTAATCGCATGATCAAAAACACCAAGATAACAATGGATTCATTCGCACAAAACTAACATAAGACATCGGTTATTTCCCTTGAACCGAAAAGTTTGCAAACAAAGAACGTGCACGTTTAATGTCTAAATCATAATGAAAAATGATGATATTTTCAGTTCTCATTTTCCATTTCTTTTAAAATATTATTATTATAAACACACATACTACTCTCTTTGTTTGGTTTCCGTGCAACTGTTAAAAACATACCAAACACCTACACTTAGTGACAAATACAGGTAAACAAAATCAAATTGTTATCTTAACCTGGTAAGATCATACTTTTAGGGATCATTTCTATAGTATGTATCGCCGGGACGTCAGATAAACCTGACTGGACCTAAACCCACGATGAAGAGAAATAGCGTCTCCTTCTGAGCGTGAAGGCGATCGGGGCTGTCCCTAGCTTAGTGGGACATAGCCTTCGGTCATTGATGACCGTTCCTCTCCTCCCTAAGTGGGGAGCAGGAGGAAGGAGACGCATTCTGAGTGGTTCCCATTTAATAAAAGTAAATAAGAGATTGAAAGATATTATATAAAATAAATATAATCCTCTTATCAAAATATCTATGTTTATTTAGACTTTATCATATAATATTATGATTATGAGTGTTACTTTTATTATTAAAATTGAAAGAACCGAATAAGTTATTATGAAAATATGAGTTTGAACAACCAATCAATGTATCAATAATAATAACAGGTATGAAAAGGTGGAACGAAATCTAGAGTTTTAGTTTTCAGTTAAATTACAAACAGGATTAACTACTAATGTTTTACTTTTCTATTGTTACACTTCAATTCCTAAGTAGAATGGTTTATATAAATAAATTGTCATTTTGATGATGAAAACAACTATTATTGACTACTTTAATAACTGGTAGAAAATTTAAAGAAAAGTATAAACTTAGAATTACCACAGTTATCCAAGTAGGATTGTACGATCTAAGGAACCATAACTGATTTAATGAGCCATTCGCGGTTAAATTTTTTAATGAAGATAAAAGTGTTATAAACTATTCCTAAATAAGAATAAGTAACATCACGCTAACTGTTGAACTTGGAAGATGAGATAAAATATCTAAAGAAAAAAATATATAATGCTCCTATATTGAGAAATGGAAGATGAATTTGCTTTCGAAATGATGTGTACTCAACTGAATAACTCTTGAATGAAGATGGAGAATGATTTTGTCCCCAGTATAATTTCAATGATCAATGTAAAAAAAAACCTTGATGTTTCCTTTTCTTGTGAAGAATATGACATATTAATAATTATTGTTAATAACATAATTGAAATGTATAATAGCCGAAACAATATTCACAATTTGCATAAAATGTTGATTTAAGATATATGGTTTAATACTGTGTTACCTTTTTTCATTTCAGTATAACTTATGATGAATGTACATATGCCAGAGGTAATCAGCATTTCTTTTCTGTTTATGTCTGTTCTAATTATAATGATTGTTATGCTAATTTGAAGTAAGGCATGTCGTCCAGCACTTAAGAAAAGAAAATGAAGAAAATAGATTGTTTCTTTATATTTGTTTTAGACATATTAGACGTTTGCATTGTTTATTGTTTAATTGTTATTTTATAGCAATCCGATTGTTCGTATTTTTAACTTATAAAATATTTATTCTTATGTAGAAGTACGGACATACTGTTCTAAAACTTTATACACAGGTTTTATTTTTACAAAATACAAAAACCAGGGTATTCGTATCAGGTTAAGGTGTATCTAATTAACATTTAACATACAAACAATAGATGTTTAAAAACTTTTAATTTTATAATGAGGAAGTTTTAAATCGTCGAGGTCTTCAAACAACTTAGTTTTTATTCTATTATTTCTTTGTTGAAGTGGTAAAACATAGTTAGTATCATTGGCACTTATACCACATCTTCTTATTTCTATATATAGCTAATAAAAAATAAATCGGCGAGGTCTTCAAACACATCTCCTTTAGTTTTTATTCTATTATTTCTTTGTTGAAGTGGTAAAACATAGTTAGTATCATTGGCACTTATACCACATCTTCTTATTTCTATATATTACTTATAAAAAAATCCCGAGGAAAATTGTAAACTGAAAGTCCCTAAACAAATGACAAAATCAAAAGCTCAAACACATCAAACGAATGCATAACAAATGTAATATTCCTGACTTGGTACAGATATTTCTTATGTACACAATGTGGAATGAACTTGGTAAAATGACATCATTACTCATTCTGTTTCTAATATAGTGTCTACCTTTAGGAAGCACATTCACTGTCAAATTGAATGTTCATACAGGGTTACAATTACCATAAACGATCATAAACTGGTATTTATAACAAAAGTATAACGGTCGACATTACAAATGGGTGGTGTGTAAGCTTACGACCATTGACATGTTTCACTTAGTGCTCCATGTACTTTAAATTAGGACGACTATAGTTTACCAATATTCAAAACGCGTAAATTGATTGAGAGGTTTGCAGTATTGTAATTGACTGCTCTATAGGGTCACACGCTAAACAGTTGATGCTTTGTTTCATGAACATATCATGTATGTTGTAATGTGAATTGTGATTTTAAGGTCCTTATGCCACGATGAATAAAACAATGACACCCTAAAGTCAAAACTACTTTTCCCTACTTTCTGAATGCTGCTTTTACAAAGTCGCAACACCTCCAAGAAACATGACATCTTTCAACTTTCCTCGTTCAATATTCAATGAAGGCAACAGTAGTATACTCTGTTCAATAGTCATAAATCGATTAAGTAAACAAAAATCCGGGTTACAAACTAAAACCAAGAGAAACATATCACCTACAAGAGGAAAACAACGGAATAACAGAAACACTGAACTGGTACAAAATCAAACGCCAACATACATAGATGGGGACAATTTGATAAAAACTGCTATATTCCGCAGTTGGAAAATGACCTGTTTAGACAAAATGGTCGGCTGAACCTTGTTCTAAACAAACCTCTCGCTTATATGACAATGTTTAAAATACCGCTAACATGACAACACTTAGTGACAGGAAGTCAGTACAAACAAACGCGCAGCACAAGGATATGAATAAATTAAAAATACAATATTAAATAAAAACATGTTAACCGCAGAAAACCAAAGGACACATCACAAGAATTTACGACAGTATACAAGGACACACAAAATAAGTAATAAACTGTGCGTTACATGAATGGATCAACGCAACAAAACGTGACGTATTTTTTGTGAAGTTTATATTATCACAGAAAATTTGTAAGAAATGAAAAAGATTTAATTTATTTACTGCAAAAAAATTAAATTGGGATTGAGTTTGAAATGCTGTTATTATTTGTACTTTCTTACCATATCTGTTTTTCTTCTAAATCAAAACTGTGTATGAACAACAAATATCCCTTACATATAGTTTCTTTAAGCTTAAAATGATATAAATAACATAGCTGCTTTTTATCTTTAGTTTTACATACATATATAAAAATTGAAAAGAATAACACAAATATAAGACCCAACAGTAAACACACTTGAAAACAAACAACATAACACTCAAATACTGAAGACGAACCACTAGTTACTCGACCATACTGAAAAATAAAGACATTTGTGAAATGAACCGAATTCAAACCAAAAGCAATAAGATGAAATAATTATTTTTATAAATAAATAGATGTTTTAATTTAGCATTAACTATTTACTTTTAACAAAATACACGATGGTCTTGAGAATTAGATTCAAGGTACTGACGTTGTTTATCATCTTGATATCGTGTTATAGTATTTCTTTTGTTTTGCCTTTTTAGCATATTACTGTTTAGTCTTTTTTTTGGTAATTTTTTGACGTGACTTGGTGCTCATAAATCCCGTCATTGTGTGATTGTGCTATGGTAAATTTTTGTGTGTTTTGTTCACACATTGTTTTCAAAATAATGGAATTTTATGCGACTGGCATACAAGTAAGAGGATTGGATAGCTATATTAGGTTCCATCCACCATTTTCTTGATAAGAAAGTGCCCGTACCAAGTCTGAAATATGACAGTTGTGGTCCATTCATTGATGTGTTAGAGTTATTGATTTTGCCATTTGATTAGGAACTTTGCGTCTAGAATTTTCCTAGGATTTCGTTATGTATGTTAATTTCCTTTTTTATCAAACAGAAAACAGAAAACCGTCAGTTTAGAAAATAATCAGAAAAAGCACTATTTTATTTCACCCCATGCTTTGAAATGCACCGAAAAAGGAGTTGTAATATAGGACTGGTACCACAAGAAACAATTCAAGATAGCAAACAAAAATTGACAGATGTGCACGCAGGGCAAAAGGTGAGAGACCGAGTCCGTCGAGAGGATAAGCGTTTTCTCCCATACCTTAATTTGTTCTCCTATATTTTGACAATTATTTGGTTATTTGGCTCTGTAAATTCACAAATATAAAACATTGTATGAAACCATTACTTATCACATAGTGAGCATCATAAGATATGATTAAAACCAGTGTTAATATTAGCCATACCTTTATGACAAAGGTTGTTTTGCTTTTTTAAAGAAAAGTCTTAACAGGCTTTTTCAAATTTGTAGCATTTCATGAACTTAAAATAATTCTATATACACCACCTTGCACAAAAAGCATATATTTACTTGATGAACGAGACGGCATTTTTTTTTGTGCTTTGTTGTCCTCTTGTCCTTGTTGAATATATTATATTTCATTTATTGTAGTATTTTTTAGATTACCATGCCAGTAAATGCGGGTTACTAAAACATATACTACCTTATAAATCAAAGTAAAACAGACCAATCACAATAAAATTGTTATGTTTTGGTTCTGTACAAGTGTAGGTTCCTTCGTGTTTTCATTTTGTTGTTGATTTTATATACACACAAATATACTTGTTTTTATAAATATGAAAACAAACTTTCAGTCAGATTTTCTATTTTCAACCTTTTCAATATTTTACTTTACCATGCGGTAGAGATCGAAAAATGCGAATAGGTGACCTGTGTGTCCAATGAAATATATGTATTTCACAAATTGAAAAATGTTATGGCAATACTATATATACTTGAGCAAAAGTCCTTGAAAGTATTGACCGGCAAATATTCTGTGGGAGGATTGTGGAATAAACTTTTTTCTCTCTCGGTAAGGGCCCTTAAAATCAAAAGTAGCAGGGAACACACCGGTAAAAAGGAATAATGAATAAGTCGAAAATATTCACACTTCTTTTGAAAAAAAGTGTTATTCAATTTATCCAATCAATTATGTGTCTGACATCGGGTATTAAAGAATTCAAGTGTGTAGTAGTGTAAAACTTTCAACCTGAACTGAAACTCTCAATCTACGACTGGTGAAATATTTTATTCAAACGGAATAGATTTCATATAAACAAAATAAGATCATCAAAAATGTTATCAAATGGACTACCCTTTCAATTTCAAAAGTACCTTTCAGAGTTAAATAGAAAGATATGTTAGATAAAAGCATATATATGTGTATTCTGTAAGTCATAAAAAAATATTTAAACAACAACATCAACTTAAAGCAAGATTACAAAGATGTATTTTTCTAGCAATACTGTGTTATATATATGATTGTAGTCTCTTAGCAAAATAAATCACATCTCCTTGTTTAGTCCTATACTCAAGCAGCTGAAACAATCAGAAATTCATTTATAAGTTGTGTGTCAAATACAAGCAATTACCAACAATAGTATACCGCTGTTCAAAAGTCATAAATCGACTGAGATAAAAACAAATCCAGGTTACAAACTAAAACCGAGAGAAACACATCAACTTTAAGAGGAAAACAATGAAATAACAGAACACAGAAGTGCAACAACAAACAACAATGCAATAAAGATAGATAAACAACATTAAAAAATAAATGACATTGCTCTTTGGTTATAAAGCTTTTTATAAAACATTATGTAATCGTACAAAATAAGCCAGATAAATAAAATGCATTAAATGCATAGTAAAGGTTCTATTGTCAAATTATGGCTGCTACAGATCTTTAATATAACCAACATATGATCACCATCATTGCAGTGTTGAGATAAAATGGCAGGTTTTGAAACCCTGTAAAAATACACAACAGTTACTTTAGTTACATGATGTCAACTTTTGATATGTTTGACACAGAATATTAGGGCATATTTTTATAATATCAATACTGACGTTTTCTTCATATGGAGGTTAAATTACCAGCACCCTGTTGGTCAAATGTTCTAAACTTTATTAGTACCAAAATGATTAATATCAATGAAAAATTGTTTTAATCTTAAACAGTTAAACAATATCGTATTTATACGTAAACTGTAACATAATCATATCGGTTTTTTTTCTTCATTCGACACATGCACCTTTCATATACGGACGTACAGCTCTGTGTATAAATAACTCAGGCTTTGACAACTTTTTATTATATGTTTGACACAGAATATTAGGGCATATCTTTATAATATCAATAATGTCGTTTTAGTTAAGAAAATTTCTTCATACGGAGGTTAAACTACCAGCACCCTGTTGGTCAAATGTTCTAAACTGTATTAGTACCAAAATGATTACTATCAATGAAAAATTGTTTTAATCTTAAACAGCTAAAAAATATCGTATTTATACGTAAACTGTAACATAATCATATCGTTTTTTTATCATTCGACACATGCACCTTTCATATGTTAATAATATATTTTCGAATATTTCTGCTGTTTGTACTTCTTGGTGTAAAATAAGAAGATACAACTCTAACGTATTGGGTGGTATGCCCATCGGTTAGTCTTTTGACATGTGAAGCGATAGAATTTTGTATATCCTTATTTTGGATTTCAAACTTACCATGCGATGTCTGAGGATTATAAGGCTGGTGAGCATCTCTCTCACAAATATAAGAAACATTGTTGTTACACTTAACATCATTGTATCGTCCTCCATAATAAATAACAGCACAATTGTCCGTAACTGGGTTACTAGGTTCTGAATTCCAATTTCTGCAGCATAAAATATTTGTAGTGTCGTAAGGGAATGCGATTTTGATGTTAATAGATAAACATCAAATGTAAGTTCATTTCACAATAGAACGAAATGTTTGATTAAGCATTTTTTTCTATGTATAAACCTTTTAAATTGATAGTCTTCAGGGAATTAATGAAAATGAACAGCCACATTAACAGTGTGCACAGCTTTATTCAAAATATCATTTTTACTTTTTTTTTTTTTTTTAATTCAATTAAAAACATTTGAAGATATGTGATTAAAAAAATACAGATTGCATATAATTTTACATCATTGACTCCAAAAAACCTTAAAAAGTGTTCTTATCCCCTTTCACTGTTCCAATGACTGAATTATAAATGATACTGTGAGCTTAACTTAGTACAAGATGAGTTGACGACTTAGATATAATATAAATCTTCTTTTAATTTAAGTGTAAAATATAAACTGGGTATACTGTTTATCTTATTTTAAAATATACATGTATTTATAAAATAAATAGTTTTATGTGATTCGTATTTTCTATAAAGTTCCACTACATATATAGTTAAATCTTAGGTGTTTATTTATTCTGAATGTACGTACAATTGACGATATTCGGTATTGTTTTGTGACTACATGTATTTTTTATTCTTCATAAACTTGAATGTGTGTTTATTTCGTACAAATTGAAGGATATGGGTGCTATAAACAGTTTCGTACTAAAAACTAGGGGTTATTCCCCGACTAAAAATAACCATGGAGGGAAACCCCTGTTTATTTACTTACTTGGTGAAAAAGTATCATGTTTTTTGTATTTGATTGTAAAAATTAGTTAATTAGCTTTCAATTAAAACAGGTTGAATGATTGAAATAATTTTAAAAATTGTATTAAATATACATGTTTCGAGGGGAGACAACACTGTAAACAGTCTGTTTTTTTAGCAGTGAAAATTGAAAACCTATTTGCAGCCACTGTAGCTCTTTTCGGAGCAGGCGACCGTACCCTGAAACAAGATTTTTTTGAAAGGCCAGGTAAAAACCTACAAAATTCATACAGTTTTGATTATGAAAAATGTGCATGGATCATGTCTTCATGGGTGTGCACATGACATGATTTCAAGTTTTTTATGTTAAAATTATACCTTTTTTCCCCCATGTTCATTGGATGAAATTTTTATAATAAATTAAAAGTACACATTATTTTTATTTCATTATAAACTAGAGAACATTCTGATTCCAGTGATATCTAGTTTTATACAAGTATCTTTATTAATCAGTCCACCAGTAAGGGTCACATATGCATGGTCCCTCAAAACATGACGTCATAGAAAAAAACTGTTGATTGCACCAGAATCAATTGTTTCCATAAAAGTCATAAAATCAAGAATAAAGACACAAATGCATATGCCTATTGAAATAAGATGACTTAGTTCGCTGAAATTCACCTCATTACTAAGGCTTAAATATAACAAGAGTGTGTACTAATTTGAAGGTTACGAAACCCTGTACTTTTGCAACACAAATGATAATTGGAGCTGATGCAAAGCCTCAATAAAAACAAAACCATATGTTTAAATGAAGTAAACAAGAAAGAACATATATCAGGTCCTACACTAAGAAATGAAAATAACCTATAATAAGCAACCGACAAAAGTTTTGTGTATGACTCATCAAAGATACGTTTTGCTAAGTATAATACGCATATATTATTTCAAATTGAGTCAAATCTGTCGGTTCTATGCATGAAGAAAAGCAAATTAAAAAAAAAGTTATGGATTTTGAACAATCATGCTACATATATATGCAAAGACCCAATGGTTGCTAAGCATCTGTATTCTCTCCATGACAAATATATTTTATGTTTTGACTGACAAATCACCAAACAATATTGTATTGTTTGTAAATCAAATTAAATAAACTTCTTGATAATGGAACGAGGGTATTTTCTATACACTTGGAAACACAACACATACTACCGCAACATTTACAAAGGAGGAAACCTGCACAAAAATGTGTATGTTAAATATTTCTTTGAGAAGTCCATTACAGACGAAGAACTAGACTTTCTAAGTGTAAGTGCCATTTGTGCAATATTGTAAAAATATAGACTTTTATATCCTTTACACAAGTATTCCTCATTCTAAACTCAAAACAGATTAAAATATTAGTCCAAAATTGTTTCACGAACGTAGGTCTTGTTTTCGGAAGGGACAACTCATACTTTGAACCATAAATCTCCGAAAATAAAATCATCAGATGACTGAATTTGTTCTTATTGAAAACAAATTTGTAAGTTCATATTTTTCAACAATAATTAGCATTCCAATGGGAACCAACGGTATTCCTCTTCTTTCAGAATAAGAAGAAAACTGTATTCAAGAAATCCTCAAGAGCAACACAAACAAGATGGTATTGATTATCCTTTAAATTCACGTTACGGAAAATGCTGATAGTGATGATGTCCTAGCACCACATAAACCTATGTTTGGTGAGTATTTTGATCGAGCAATCAAGTTGATTATGAAACAAAGGAAACGACAAATACATTCAGGTCTGCTTTATCTCTGGTTTTGTCTGATAAAAACAATTCACAAAGTAGGATGAAAATATAAACCTCACAAAACAATGGAGATTATCTAAATTTCTCATTGAGAACATTCAATTTAACAAATTTTTGTCACAACAATCCTTCCTGAAATTATCAATGATCATTACATTAAGCCATTGAAATATTACTTACATTTTTACATTTGAACCCCCAGATGGGTTATCAAAAGAAGTGTAATACACCCAATTCCCTTCCTTTTTTCTGTCATTCAAACCAGTCCACCAACCAAATGGATTAGGATCAACTTGTTTTAAAAACTGGACAACTTTTGTCTGGAATTTAAATTACAAATGTAATATTTTTTTAAAGCACATAAAATTATAGCTTCATATCAGAAAAAAAAGAGAAAAAAAAATAATAGGATATTTCGGAGTTCGAACTAGGTAATGAGTATTTTTTATTTATTTTCTAGGTGATTTTATTTTTTGTAATATATTTGAAAAGAGACAACAGAAATTAAAAAAAGGTGAAGATACCAATCAAAAACGATAAATCAAAAAAAAAAGTCATAATACATCATTACTTTAATGACACTTGGAATGTTCTTATTTGTTACATATCATTAATTATTTGGATTGATTTCTGTCGTATAGCAAACGGTGAGCAAACCCATCACATTGAATAAAGCAATAAAACAGCCTCAGTTGCCATTTTTTTATTTTTTAAAACATATAAATGAACGACATAAGTGTCTCCTTCAGTGGAAAACGGTGCGTCGATAATAAACGATCTTTAGAGTTGCATATTCTTTCTTTAAACATCATATTCTTCTTTTGAAGTTATGTCTCCCAACCAGGTGGGTAACTCTTAAGTAACAATACATTTTAGTTGATATTTTACACAAGTATTCCACATTCCAAACTAAAAGACAATCTTGTATCTACGGGAGGGATAAATCCTACTTTGTAAAGAATCACTCTGATTCAAACAAAAAATTCTCTGAAACTGATATTATCAAGATGCTTGATTTCTTGATTGACAACATATTTGTTACGTTCGGAGGACGTATTTCCTCAACAGACTGTCGGCATTCCAATGGGAACAAACTGTGTCCCTCTACTTGCCGACTTGTTTCTTTATTATTATGAGGCTGACTTCATGCAGGAACTTCTTAGGAAGAAAGATAAGAAGTTAGCAATATCCTTTAACTCTACTTTCCGCTAAATAGATGATGTTCTTTCACTAAACAATTCAAAATTTGGTGACTATGTGGAACGCATCTATCCCATCGAACTAGAGATAAAGGATACTACAGCTACAGTTAAGTCGGCTTCATATCTTGACTTACATCTAGAAATTGACAATGAGGGTCGGTTGAAAACAAAACTTTACGACAAAAGAGATGATTTCAGCTTTCCAATTGTGAACTTTCCATTTCTAAGTAGCAACATTCCAGCAGCACCTGCATACAGGGTATATATCTCCCAATTGATACGATATTCCCGTGCTTGCATTTCCTATCATGATTTTCTTGATAGAGGGTTGCTGCTCACAAGGAAGCTATTAAACCAAGAGTTCCAAATGGTGAAGTCGAAATCAACCCTTTGTAAATTTTACGGACGCCATCACGAGTTGGTTGACCGTTATGGAATAACCGTCAAATGATATCGGATATGTTCCTTACGTCGTAACTACAATCCCCTTCCCTTTCATGAATGCGACCTACCGAATTAGACTATTTACCGGATTTGTAATCACATAAGTAACACGACGGGTGCCACATGTGGAGAAGGATCTGCTTACCCTTCCGGAGCACCTGAGATCACCCCTAGTTTTTGGTGGGGTTCGTGTTGTTTATTCTTTAGTTTTCTATGTTGTGTCATGTTTACTATTGTTTTTCTGTTTGTCTTTTTAATTTTTAGCCATGGCGTTGTCAGTTTGTTTTAGATTTATGAGTTTGAGTATCCCTTTGGTATCTTTCGTCCCTTTTTTTTTAACAATTCACCAGACTATTTAAATCTTTACTTACCAATTCATCCTGAGAATCGAAAGCAACTAAAGCGCCATCATTCGGTTGTGCACGTTCTTTACACTTGTCTATGGCTTCATCCCATGCAGCTAAATCAGTGCCATTGCTGATAAAGTAACAGCTGTTGAAATCAGCACTAAATATCTTAAACCACCCAGATGGACAGTCTGCATCTATAATGATAGATCATTTAAATAGATTAAGAAATTGAACAATAGGTTCAGATGCAACATATGATTCAGCGAATACTAGTTCCATTTAATTGGTGTATCAAAGTGCTGAAAAAATTACCAATTTTCAATCCTTTAGCAAATCATCTTCTTAAGTGGTTAAAAACAAAATAACTTGTAGTGATATAAATATAGTTATCAAAGGTACCATGATTATAATTTAGTACGCCAGACGCGCGTTTCGTCTACATAAGACTCATCAGTGACGCTAATATCAAAATATTTATAAAGCCAAACTAGTACAAAATTGAAGAGCATTGAGGATATTTTATGATCAGTGATGATTTTTACTGGTACCACGTGTGCTTATATAATTATAATTTGAATAACACTGAACTTAAGTAAAGTACTGCTGTTATACCTTGAAGAGAGAAAAAAAGGGTATCATCATATTTTGATTAAAGGTTCATGTCTGTCTTTTAGAAAAACGAGGACAAACCAACTGGATATTGTTACATACTTTCTAAATGAACTTCACATATGTATTTTGCTTTTGATAAACAGCTCATGTCATTAAATCCTCCGTCTTGAAATATTTCTCCACAGTCTTCATTTCCGGCGTAATTATTGGGTTCTGAGTTCCATTTTCTGAAGAAGAAGAAAGTTATATACATTTTTCTTTTGAATACTTACAAAACTTGGCGAAAACAAAATAACTTGTAGATATCTTATGGTCTGTGATGATTGTCACTGGTAATCGTGCCACGTGTGCTTATATATCTTTTATGCTAGTGAATTAACACTGAACTCGAGTAAAGTACTGCTGTTGTAAGAGAAAAAAAGTTAATCATAATATTACTATTTAAGTTTCTTGTCTGTGGTTTTGATTTATACCTTCTAATCATATTAAAAATGTGTAGTTTCATGATGAAAACAACGCTGCTATTCAATGTACGAGTTTCAAAAATAGAAGAAAAGAAATGAAACACAGGTTCAGGTTCGACCTGAGTTTGTGTTTTATTTCTACATATCGACACAAAACCTGTGGTATGGATTGAGCCTCAGTTGAATGAATACTTAAATAATGTAACACATAACGTGTATTTACATGAGATTCATATCTGCCTGTATACCAGTGGACCAAAACCATTTGTTATCATTTACATGAAAGTTTAGACCAGACCAAAATGGGTACGTCTTGTAATATCTAGTTTGAAGCTCTATCCAGTTCTGAAAAACAAATTGTAAATGCAAATGAGTATTTAATATCAAACTATAAAAAGGCATGATGTAATATGTGCTTGGCCCTGTAAAGTATTTATTCAGATTAAGTTTAATAATGTTCCGGTTATTTTACGATATCTTCACAATATCTTTACGAAGATAGCCCAATTCTCTGTTTATCACTGGTGTTTTCCTCCTCCCTACGACAGCTTTACACTTGGCGAAAGCAAGCTTGATAACGTCTCCTCACACATTGTGGCGTCGCTGATAACTTCTTCTCAGACAATGTGACGTCGCTGACAGTGCCTGCTCTCGTCTCAAAGCCGTGCTATGAGAATTACGGAGCGGCTGAGCAGGGTGATATAGGCGTAGGGAGGGAAGATAATGGCTGTTTAAGACGCGAGCTTTAATTGTAATATGAAAATTAACTCTGCGCGCTTGTCCGAGTACACAGTTATCGTCCTTTGATTTTCGACTATATAGTCTCTAGTGTTGACAATGTGATTGAGAAAGCGCTGGTGGGATTTTCAATTTTTCATGTATTGTTTAAAAGAAAGGCACTACGAAATAAGTGTGTATTCGGAACTGCTGCATACTAGACAGACACGCCAATCCTGGTTTTTAACGTGATAGTTCACAAGGTAACAGTTCACAGGAAGACATGGGACCCTACCATCGACACATTGTTCTGACCCCGAGCTGACATGTCTATGCTCTTACTCCTTAATGCTTCTTTAGGGAGAAGCAGCAAATACCAATTTTAAACTTTGACCCCTGGCTGCCGTGGTTCGAACCCTCTACCTCTCACATAGTAACTGGGGCACTCGAAGCGAGCACGTGATCACCAAAGCGGTTTCTTTATGCATAAATATGTTTATGCATGTGTAGTTTGTAAATTTTGTTTTGCATCTTTATGCTTAGTTTTTTGTTATCGTATCTCTCTTTTTTGTCGGAAATATTGTTTTGTTCAGCAAGAAGAGGAGTGTTAAATACACAAAAAGACACGCTTTATACTGAAGATTGGAGAAATTAATATATACTATCAAACATGCTATACAATTAAGTGCACAAATATACTAGTTATAAGCATAAAAAAACCTCTATGATACCGGCATAAAAGACAGGGTAAACTCTATGATACCGTCATGACAGACAGAAAACTTTAAAATACCGGTGTGAATAGACAGATTAAAAGAAAATACCGGTAAAAAAGACAGATAAAACTTTGAAACACTGGTTTTATAGATAGCAAAAGCAAAAATACAAGAAAATATACTGTATCAAAGAACAACCAAGAATACTGACAGAAAGCTCAAACGTATTGAACATGTTGAAAGTATGAAAAACTCATAAAATATGCCTCCTTAAAATTATTGTTAGACAGAAAATGAAAAATAATGTGTAAATTGTCCATTTTTTTTATTTCGAAAAACCATACTGTGTGAAGCATGTTAAATGGTGCCAAATTAAATGTTATCGTTAATATTTAACTCTATATCATATTTCTTAGAGAAAAGTGGAGTTATCAATTTTTATATTTAGAATTTGTTCCTCCATACACAAACCAAACTTTTTCAATGCCTGATCAGAAGTAATTAACTTGCTATAAAATAAAAAATTGTAAGGGTTCCGCGGAACCTATGCAGTGTCTCGCATACTTTTTCTGTTCTGACGAGGACGGAATGTTGGATTGCTATGTCTCCATTTTGCAACAAAAGTAAAAGACAACAGTGGAGAAAAAAAATCTTCTTGATACTAGCTTTTGATCATATAAAACAAGCTTCTATCCAAGTTTGGTACAAATATTTTAAGAAAGTTATTAAAATTTCAAAAACTTTAACCACAGAGTGAATGTAAATGTAATGTTAACTGACACAAAAAACTACGTCTATTTATAAGTAAAATACGTATAAACAGGATTTTTTTCTCTTCAAAATTAACTTCTGGATACTGTCTTATCATAAACAAGCTTCTGTCCGAGTTTGGTAGAAATCCCGGATAGTTTTCTTAAGAAAGTTATTAAAATTTCAAAAACTTTAACCCCAGAGTGAATATTTGTGGACGCTGCTGATGCCGACGACGACGCCAACGGAATTTAGGATCGCTATGTCTCGATTTTTCGACAAAAGCCGAAGGCTCGACAATAAATTGCATCCGTTATAGATGTCATGTAATATTAATATATGACATTTATACCATATAGGAAAATTACCTTTTCATCTTTACTTTCGATTTGCAGAAGTCGACCACCGCCAGGTGTACACGCTGTAGAAGCATCAGTCCATGATTTTAAATGAGCAGTTTGAAATAAGTAGCATTTATGACCACCTCGTATCCAATTTGGTGGACAACCAACTTTATCTAATAATTCACTGTCCCCTAGAATAATATTTAGTATAAAACTGTACAAACCTTGCACGTATATTCACAATCATTATTAAAATGATATTTATAATACAGAACAAAACTGAAACAGTAAATAAAAGAAAAACATGCATATAGTCCATAAACATATTAACGAAAAATAAACAAATCCATTTTCTTATTTTAATAACTAAGAAACGAAAATTAAATATTTACGAATTACTAAGCAGCAATCACTAAAAGCAGTGCATAGTGTCAATGCTGAAGCCTTGAGAACTAGATGGACGATAAACACCGAGAACTAATAATCCACTAGTAGTGGTATTTTCTTATTAGGTCTTTCCACTTTTCTTCTGCCGTCTGAGATGCTTTTTTGTCTTACAACATATCGAATGGATTTTTTGGCCAATGATGTTGTACAGTAATGGGGGTTTCAAAACTCACCCTGTGTGACCGAACACTTATTCTTATAGGAGTTATCTCCCCGCGTCCCCTTTTTCTTGTTATCGCTATATCTCTAAAACTGTTCGTCTACTCTTGAGAATGATTTGGTTTATTTTGACTTGAGTGATCGGAAGATATCTTATGGGGAGTTATTTCCCTTTGAAAATTTAAGATACACGATTTGTTGAATAAATTCATACATTTTAAGTCGTAGAGGCCTACAGTCTTTTGATATGAAGTCCTTGGTCCATTTGAAGGAAATTGAGGTCAAGGTCAAAGGTCAAGTTCTAAATTTTGAATTTTGCTTGTTATCGTTGTTCAAAAGAAACTGTTACAGTTAATGGTATGATTTGTTTGCCAAATTACTGTTTACAAAAAGGCGCAACTTAAGCAACACGACGGGTGCCGCATGTGGAGCAGGATCTGCTTACCCTTCCGGAGCACCTGAGATCACCCCTAGTTTTTGGTGGGGTTCGTGTTGTTTATTCTTTAGTTTTCTATGTTGTGTCATGTGTACTATTGTTTTTCTGTTTGTCTTTTTCATTTTTAGCCATGGCGTTGTCAGTTTGTTTTAGATTTATGAGTTTGACTGTCCCTTTGGTATCTTTCGTCCCTCTTTTTTTAAACCTATTTCAGTCGAAGTGTTTTGGTTAACCCTTATAGAAGTTTTCTCCCCTTATGTATTTCAAATCAGTATTTCTCCACAACCATACAAATGATTGACCTGGGGTCTTTTGATTTGAGATCACTAACCTATGACCTTGAAATTGCGGTCAAGGTCAAAGGTCAATTTGACATTCTAGATTTTGACCTTTGCTAAAAATGATTTTCTGTTCATAATAAAACAATTAAGTCTTCTGCATATACCTATTAATCTTATTTTTTTTATATCAATTTGAAGAACCAAATTACATCAACAAGGAGTGACATTTTCTAACATCGATTTTTAAATTTCATTCTTATTATCGAGGTGGAAAGACCTTCAATTGTTCTCTGAAGAATTGATTTTTAATTCTTCATGTTTTGCTTTTATTAACCCTTAAATGAACTTTATGAATATTGTGTTATAGAAAATCGAGTACATCAAAACCAGAATGAACAATACGTAAACCTATACCTAATGAAGAAACCTCAATTTTTATATTCTTTATATACGTCGTGTGTTTTTCTTCATGGCGTCATTGTATAAAACCAACCTGGTGCCTCCAAACGGTCTCGTCTGTGATACAAGTTTCACTGAGTTCAATTAATGAAGGTTTACTCATCTAAACTGATTTTAATTTAATGTACATGTGTCATCTCTGATCCTTTGTTATCCAAATGTTCAAGATAAACTATAATAACCCAGTCATAGATTGAGGAAACTGTTCAAAGTCCGAACTGTCTATAATTGCTCCCATTGAGTGTTTTTATGGTTTTTTGGTGTTGAAGGCAGATCTGTTGTCGCGTCTAATGTATTCATTTAATTCCTCAAGTTTGACTTTAAGTATAGTCTAGTTTCTTGCCTTATCATTGTAAACTAAATGTTGATTTGTACTTTTTTTAAATGTATTTTCTTGTTGCATTTTCGTGTCATTGACTTGTATCCGTACATCTATTATTCGTGGTAATACCTATTTGAGATGTCGTGCATACGTAGTACGCTAATGCGTCACATGATTTGTCTGAGAAGACACCGCTGTTGTACATCATGGCACAATGTTCTTGGCCTCCTAAATTGTCAGGCTCTATCTCCCATTGTCTGATTATAGATACAAAAAAAAGAGCAGAATTTATTATGTCAAATATCAAATGTAATATAATTGCAGAGTAGCATCATAGTTATATGGCGTTTAATTTCTTTTGAAAACACGTACAACGAATGCATATCAATTTCTCGTCCATTTTCATTTATTTAAAGTCTCTAAGGCTTGTATGATAAAGTATCAAGCTTTTTTTTTTAAATTGAACTATCATCTATCATATATGCATTTTCTTTAGATTTTCGATATTACAAACAAAATACGATTGATTTTAATAATGACATATCGAAATATATATATATGTAGGCAATATTACCTACATGGATTGTTGATTAACAAGACTACCGTCGACCCATAACCACCGACTCTCAGCTATTTGATCCGTCATTCCTATCCACCATAGACCGGATGTTGTTTTGATATAAGGCAACTGGTTCACCAAAAAAGCCTGCAATACAAAAAGACTATAGTAATATGTCAGCCAACTCAAATGTGAAACGGATGTTTTGACAATTGTTTTGAAACCCTTATTTTATTTGAGTAACAAAAACCAAAACATAGAAAAAACTTTTCCCCTAACACAAGACAACTCGGCTGACATAAGAGAAGAGAGTCGCCGTACGTGTGATTTTTATTTTGAAATCTTCATAAACGTTGTCAATAGAGGCAACATTATTCTATATTGCAGACGACTATAATTTGCAGATGACACGATGAGAAAACGTATTTTACTACAATCTGCATATGTAAGCAGTATCTCCGTACCCTTCCGGAGCACCTGAGATCACCCCTAGTTTTTGGTGGGGTTTGTGTTGCTTTATCTTTCATTTTCTATGTTGTTGCATGTGTACTATTGTTTGTCTGTTTGTCTTTTTCATTTTTAGCCATGGCCTTGTCAGTTTATTTTCGATTTATGAGTTTGACTGTCCCTCTGGTATCATTGGTCCATCTTTTAACACAAAGTTACTGTTTTAGCATGCTTATTAGCTTTTTCAATTTTTTAAAAACAAAAGTCTTAATTTTTTATACCGTAAGCGGACATGCGTTTGAAGAAAAACTTGTGACAATATGTTAAGTAGAAATATGATATAAAACTAAAAGGTGAGACTTGATAATGCGAGTTTAAAAATGATAAAACAAGATGACATATACATATATAGGAAAAAAGGTAAACATGATTTGTATTTAATTTGACTTGTATGATATTTACCTGTTCTGTATTGGTTTCTAGTTGGAGTAAATGAGCATTTGGCGCCAAACTATTACATTTAAGTTTTGCATCTGACCATGGTATATTATTGAATGGGTCTGTTATATAACTTATATAGTAACAAGAGCTGTTAAACAACTTCCAGCCATCTAGACAAGTTTTACCTGAAATGTACAGAAAACAAATATAAGTCCTTCGCACCAAAATTGTCCACCTTTCTTTTTATCACTGACATGCTTCGCTATACTGTATTTAGAAGATAAATCATGAGTCATCATCAGGTTAAGAATCAAATTGTAAAAATGCCATGAAACGCGGAAACTATATACATGTAAAAATATAGTATCTGTTAATATATAAAACACTTAGGTGTCAAAAGTGTTTCATCACTAGAAAATTTCGATATTTATTTTATACAATAACACTTTTTTAAGAGAGTACTCAACTTATTTCATTTTCTAAATTTTTGTTGAAATCGTATGTGTGAAAATTTCTTATGATTAATATCAAAAATGTATATGACCTGTTTTTACTGAGAATTCATTATATAAATATAAAGTATAGACATAATCTTTCAATCAGTTTAATTGAAGTCTGGAGCTGGCATGTCAGTTAACTGCTAGTAGTCTGATGTTATTCATGTATTGTATTATTGTCATTTTGTTTATTTTCTTTGGTTACATCTTCTGACATCAGACTCGGACTTCTCTTGAACTGAATTTTAATGTGCTTATTGTGCGTTTACTTTTCTGCATTGGCTAGAGGTATTTTTGCGCCTGTCCCAAGTCAGGAGCCTCTGGCCTTTGTTAGTCTTGTATTATTTTTAATTTTAGTTTCTTGTGTACAATTTGGAGTTTAGTATGGCGTTCATTTTCACTGAACTAGTATATATATTTGTTTAGGGGCCAGCTGAAGGACGCCTCCGGGTGCGGGAATTTCTCGCTGCATTGAAAACCTGTTGGTGACCTTCTGCTGTTGTCTTCCTTTTGGTCGGGTTGTTGTCTCTTTGACACATTCCCCATTTCCATTCTCAATTTTAACGTTTCCTTCATATATGCCATAGGATCACAGGCACTTGTCTTAGAAAAAAAATCCCTATATACCTTACATGTTGCAGCCTTTAGTTTACTAAGTTGTGTCTTCTGTACTATTATTTGTCTGTTTGTCTTTTTAATTTTAGCCATGGCGTTGTCAGTTTATTTTCTATCCTTGAGTTTGACTCTCCCTCTGGTATCTTTCGTCCCTCTTTTACATGTTATATAAAGGTATATAGGAAAGTTTTTTTCTGAGACAAGTACCTGTGCATAGGATAGTACATCCATGAATGTTAGAATGTATTTGTCTTCAAGTTTAATTCAAACCAAAAATGAAAAGAACACGCAAAAACTGCAGATTTGCATGCATTTAATTGTAAATGTTTTGGGTATGTGAGCAGATGCCCACACATTTAACTAAAACAAACATACCAGTAAGGACATATTCACATATATAGCCATGCCGTTCCTTGCAATCTTCATCACTGATTGTGGCTTGGATACTTATAGCGCCACAATTTTCTAAATGTTTGGTATCATCCGGTTCATCATTCCATACTCTGCAGCGTCAAGAATATATATTGTAGTTGTTTTTATTATGTTATATCTTTAAGTAAGTTAAATAAACTCCGAGTAGATATCTTAATGTATGGAATTTTCGCAAGATAACTATATACGGTTTCGTTCTTGGAAATTTATGAGTATCATATGTCACCTTCATGTTTATGATCCAGAATTTGAACTGACAAGTTGTTGGTAAAAACTGTAAATTATTGTATCAAGTTCAAGTCTTATGTGTTTGTTCTTTTTAGAATATGATACTGATGGTACAGTTTAGTCTCTGTTAAATGTCTTCTAACCTAAATCTCCGTCTATATTCAGTAGGCCGAATTTGAGAATGACATGTATAGTCACGTGTCTATTGATATAGGCCGTATATTGAAATGTAGATGTCTTGTGTGCCTTTTACGTTTTATGGGGTTGCTGTATCGATGACATATAATATCCCACTTTTAATTTTACATGTTTAGTTTTCTTAAAGACTGTTTAGTCTATAGATTCACTTTACTGTAAAAAAAAAAATTATTTATAAAATACTAATTAAAAACTTGAATTATTAAGAAAAATAAATAGTGATTAATAGAATTACTTATCTGAAAATTAATATCTTAAAAAATTTTAACTAGATAGAGATCGAACAACACACGAAATTCAATTCACGATATGCCAAAAGAGAAAAACAGTATCCGCGAAAAGAAATTAGATTTCGAGTGCTTCTGCCAGATAATGGCCATAGTGAACTGATTGTATTGACTTTGACTTGTTTTTGTGCGCATATTGACAGTTTGTATGTAATATATAAGAAGCAATCTTTTTTCATAGTTAGTCAAACCGAAGTTATCCTGCAGTTTTGCAGGATTCAAGGGGCTAATTTCCTATAAATTTTCTGTCGGAGCTTCTCGTTAAGCAAGCCTGATTAAAATTAAAATTTAGAATATGCATACAGTATACCATCGCCTGGTCTTAAAGACGAATCTGATGTCCCCCATACATATGTTCCCGGAGATGTCAGTTCGTTGAGTGATGTCCACCAGCGTTCTATTCTCATTACTTTTGTGGCTTGTAGAAAAGCATCCTACAACAGAAATGGGCTATAGTAAAAATGCATTAATTAACAGAAGCAATATATCTTGCAAATTTTAATATTGTTTCTCTTTTAGAATATATGCATTTGAGCTATGGGATAATTGCTGTATAAGAGATTCTAAAACAAATGAACGCTTGAGGCAGTCAGGATTTTTATTAGAAATCAACAATCGGCTGGCAAAGAATCACTTTTTTTTAGCTAGATCTATAGGAAAAGTTTAGTTCTAGAATAAATAGATCTATGTAAATTATGATTATGTCATAACTTATATACACATTTTAATTTTCTAGAAAACGTAATGAATTGAATCTCAGATTGTGCAGACAATCATAATATAGTAAAAACCCTTCTCAATATATAGAATACCGAGATGTTGGTTGGGCATATTTTTAAAATCCTTTTCTCCTTTATTCGTGCATGGTTTTACATTACTAGTTTTTGGGGCCCTTTATAGCTGGCTGTTCTGTGTGAGCCAAGGCTCCGTATTGAAGACCGTACCTTGACCTATAATGGTTAACTTTTATAAATTGTTATTTGGAAAAGAGTTGTCTCATTGGCACTCATACCACATCTTCCTATATCTATGGAACTTATTGACGTTAGATATCAGATCAATCTAGTCTTGTTTGAGATATTTTTTTCAGTTAACCGGCTGAAGTACTAGAAATTTCGGGATTTTAATCATCAAACCCTAGATCAACACCAATTGTATGCCCATCATGTAGAATTGTTTATTTGTACTAAACGCTGAACTACTATGAAAGACTTAGCAGTATTTCATCTGGTTTGTGTTATATACCAGTAGGCCTATCTATAAAATGTTACAATGGACAATGATGAATTCAATTGTTATTCCAAGAAAACTTTAGCATTCGTATTTTTATGTTAATGAGCTACCTGCCCTCTATTCTCATCATTCTCTGCATAGATTTGAACATTACTGAGAATTGCAAAACGTGCTATCCTATTTCATGCATACATACCTTATCTTGTTTGGAATAGAACTGTAATGACGTTACAGACGGTCCGTGTTGTTGACATTCATCTATTGCCTCTTTCCATTTCAGTTTCTGATTACTAAATAAATAGCACATTCCATTGACTTTTATCCAATTTCCTACCGGACAATGATCGGCAATAACTGAAACTAAGAGTTGTACAGTCATAAGTAGTGCCAAATGACTCTTCAAGAAGGAGGCGAAAATTCGAATTTGATAACTTTCTATTTTGATAAGGGATACGCAGGGTCTTACTTTTCCAATATTTTTTTGTCGAAAATTTATTATTTTTGTTTTTTCCCTTTAAAAAATAAACACAAATGCAACGCATTTTATTATTACGCCAAATATTTCTTTTCTATCGTGTAGGATAACTGATAAATCGTAGCTTTCAATTAAACAATACACCTTATCGCTATTTGTCCGCCATTACTGGATATCACACAGGTTCCCGTAAAATGTTGACGTCACAAAACAAAATATCTGACGCCACAATGGAAAAGTGATTGTTGTATGCGTCAAAAGTTCAAGCGGCCGGGTCAGCCGGGATTAGCGATAAGGTGTATTGCAAGATATTTTAAATTTTGCGCTTTATTCATCCATATGTGTCAGATATAAATACATATATCGCTTAACGGGATCAAAATGTACAGAGAAAACTCGTGCTCATGCATGGATCATTTATTCAGAGCATACGCAGTGGAAAAAGTAAATGGAAGAAATCGGATAAGTCCAAGAGACGACGAACAACATCCGAATGTCAACGTTGCGGTCGCAACATTGTGACGTTGTCCAGCTTAGGTACCTTGACGACGTTCAGTAGAGTTTTCGCTTTTGTAGTAAAGAGAACGCTTATAGTGGAACTTAAAAAAAATTGAAAAAATCAACTATTCGTAAAGATGGAGAGTATTTCAATTTCAAGACTTGACTTAATCTTGAAGCAGTTTATAAGGTATGTATTTAGTTAACATTAGTTTGTGGATATTAACTTTATAAGTTTGAATTTTAATATACTATTCTTAAAAAAATATAGGCGATAAAAATGAACGTAGTTTGGCATGGTTTTCGAAGTAAAATGTATCAGAGGCTTCAGACAAGATAATGATGTTTTACTCGAAAATAAAAAAAAAATATCATTGATAGTTATACAGCTTATGATATAAACACCGGTTAGTCTTCCGTATAACTTTATTTTATTTATTACGAATTATTGATTATAATAATTTTTTCGTTTAGAATTGACCAGTATAAAGGGTACTGTAGGCTTCTGAAGGAATATGCAATGGAAGCATTTACAGTTGATGGAATGCCAGCACCAATATATGTAGCGAAGAGAATGGCATATTCCCAGGAAGATGACAATTTTGGTATTCTTGTTAATCATTGTAATGTTACAAATATTGTTTCGAATCTAATAAGTTAATAATTTTCACCTTTGAGCATATATCTTTGAAATAATTCATATATAATGAATTCGAAATGTGACACAAAAAAAGTGATGATAAAATTGAGAATGGAAATGGGAAATGTGTTATGGCTAAAAACCGTTTGTAGTACTAAAGAAATGGTCCGTCTTATGTTTGGAATCTCTTAAATTATATATTGATTTGTATGCTCATATATGATTTGGAGATAATTTCTAATCTTTGATTGTATAAACATACTATCCACACTGATATGTGTCCACACTTGTTAAGTTGATTGTATAAAAATAAAGATAAGGACAAAGAAAAAGAAACAGAACATTGCTATAATTGAATATGTAGACAGCTCTGCAGTCTATATGAAATTATTTCATATCTTTTGTTTGGACTGTGGATTATTGATAGCTTGTTTATGTATATTATGTAATATCATTTGACAGGTATGGTTGAAATGAAGGACTTTTTGGTGCCACTTTGTAATACCGCCTTTCTTCTACACTGTCAGACACCAGAAATTGCTGCCATGAAAGAAAAGAGACCAGACTTTGACGTGACGTGAGTACATGTATAAGATTAATATACAATCACAAATGGTATATTGTTAACGTGTTTGAATGTATATTATCAAATGTTATATATAAGCTATAAGCTAGCTTAAATGTTGAAAGAACTTTGCTTTAACATCACATTCAAGAGAAAGTCTTTAGATACAGATCGCAAAATATCATTGACATCATCAAATTATTTTAACCCGCATTTCATTCTTCTTTCAGATTTGATTCTAGTATTTGTCAAGATATTATAATAATGGAGAAGGAAGTTAGTCGTAAAATAAGGAGTCATATCATATGTCTGGAGGGACTCAGGGATTTACAGAAAGTAAGTTATAAGAACTATACATGTTAATAAAATAAAGAAAAAGAAAACACAAGACTGGACATCGTATGATTATAGATTCGGACATTTATAAAACGTAAAATGAATTATATTTATAGTGTTTAATCAATTTGCCATCATTTAACTAACTCCCCTTTAAAAATTTGACTTATACTCTGAATCTGAAACTTTATCGGAAATTTTTAAACGTATCATAAAGATAAATATTGTGGAAAAAAGTCCTCATGATGACGTCACCAAAACGAGCTTGGAATTAATTTGGGATTTCAATGATCTTAAATATGCATGTAGTTAATATTTGGATAAAACCCTTTATTTCTTAAACTTATGTACAGTGTTTGATTTTTATTCTTTCAAGGATTGTTGGTCCTGGGAAAAATGCCTGAAACACAGGAACAATAGAATGGACACTTTCTTGAAGAAAAACACAGATGAAGGACAAGATGTTACTAGTAAGCGTCAAAGCAAGTATGATAATCTAGTATTAAAGCAGAGTGAGGCAGCAACACGTTACAGAGCTATACTGGTTTGCTTCCAAGAAAAAATGGAAGATGAGAAGAAACTGAGGACAGCTGTTTTGCAGGTAAAATATGTTTAATTTGCTGTAAACTATGTCCATCAATTTTCTGTTCACAGCTTTTTTTATTTTTCTTTATTTTTAATGACGTTGATGTAAATCCTATTTAGTCAGGTTGTCAAAATGAACACCAGGCAACGAATTTTGTGTTCCCATTTAAAATTTGTTGGTCCTGCATTTGTAGAAATATTTACCAACTACTTGTAAAATATGAGAAAATAAAATTTCAGTCACTAGTAACTAATCCAAGTTCAAAGGCGAAAGCAAAATCGTTAGTAAACTTTTTGAAAACATTGACTCGTTTTGACTTAGTGAAGGAACTTTAGGATAAATTCGTCCCTGTTATTCCAATGTCGGTACCAGTATTATCGAAGAGGGGCCGGGAGATAAAGGCAATTGAATACAAATGTCAATAATGTATTGAGCTGCAGCAGACAACACACATTGTTGGCCAGAGGAAGGAGCCTTACCAACTGTTTGTTGTAATCCCTTTTAAGTTCGTTAGTTACTATCAGGTTTCTTAGGTTATATTTTATCATTAAAACTTGTCACTATATTTTATAATTGCAACAATTGATATATTTATATACATATCTATTATATGTATGAGTGTATGTTAGTTTTTTGGTTTTTTGTTTTGTTTTAGTTTGTCACAAACATGTTGATTTGTTAATATGACAATACAGATTATTAGATTAAAAGTTTGCAAAACACATATTTTCAAACTTATTATTTTCTTATAGAAAGTGGCTGCCATCCGAGAAAAGTTGTCATCTGCCATGAAAGAAAGCTTAACCCATGCCTACAGTGACATGATACAGGCTGCATATATGGCAACGGAACAAGACGGGTATGAACTTTCATTGTTTTTGTGATAATTTCCTCTATAATAGTATGTGATAGTGGTAGAACATATCTTATATTGATCGATATCTAATAGTAGTATGCTTAAATATGTTGTTTAATAGTTTTTGAATACATTGCCCAATGGAAAAATGTCTCAACTCGATGCTTTCTATGAACCGTTAAAAAATATCAGGTCACCCTACAATGTTGCTTGACATAAATTTAAAGAGTACAGTAGAATCAGTAAGACCTCCAGTTTCATGCGTGGAACTGTAGATGAATTTGATCTTATGCGATGATTTTTTTCAGATTTAACTTGGTTGATCAACAACTAACAGCAGTTAACATTGATGGCATCGTTGAGAAGATATATGAGATAACATCAGCCACCTACAACACACCAGTACCTGAGGTTTGTATACTTCAAGTACGACCCCGAATTACTTATCTTTACTTAAACATTATCATTCACAAAGATAAAAAGTAAATTAAAAAACGTCCGTATTTTTTTTAAATAGGCGGATCCATGGGACGGGGGCCCCGACCTCCTCATTTGTGGGGAAAATTTGGTTGATTAAATAGGAAAACACTGAAGCAAGACTGGAGCCCTCCCTTTTTACATGAACTTTTGGATCCGCCACTGTCTTATAATATTTATCGGAGATTAGTTGTATAAGAATTCAAATGAAATTTCTTATGTGAAGCAGTGTTTAAATTAGAGATTTTTTTTTGTAATTGTAAGCAATGACTATTTGTTATCAATATAACGTGTTGTACAGAAACACGTCAAATTCTTACAAAACCTTTGACTGTAAAATAACTTCTAAACGTATGTAATGTTCCCCAAAAAAGTATCATCATGCAGTTTTCAGTTAAAATGAAAGATAATATACAAGATTTGTTTTGTAGGATTTTATCCAAGCCACTGGATCCGACGAAAAGTTGTCCGAGATATACTACAAGGAGTGTGATTTTGAAGTACTGGGAATGAAAAAGGGAAACTATTTCAGAAAATTAAAGACTGAGAAAAAATCTTTGCTTGAAAAAAAGGAGAGTGGTAAAGGTAACTCTTCTTTCTTGTATATTTTATTTACAATATTTTTGGTTTTGCTTTTATTTATATTTCATGTATATGTTAGATTGTAAGTAACTGTTGATAAAGAAAATAATTAATTCGTCCAAATATTTCGAACTGTCGTTTATATTAAGAGTAACTACATATGAAATTTACTTTAAAGTATATGTTGGTTGTTATTAAGAGATGAATACAGCTAGATTTATAGTGCAAAAATGTTCAAAGAGAGTAAACATTTTAACTACAATTTAGTTTCGTCTATTTAATATTTCATTTTAATTATTATTCCAGAACGCTGTTTCTTCCCCTTAAATGGCGGAATTCGAGCAAATCCAGTAACACGTGATGAAAAAAGCAGAGGAATTATCAACATCAAAGCAGGTTTGTTAAGTATTTACTATCAGGATGCATGATGGAATGCTTCATGTCCCGAACAAAATCGAATTGTTAAATCAATTTTCGATTTTATTTTTTTTCTAAACTGAGAATGAATTGTTCTGATCACACAAATTACATATAATAGTAGTATCTTGATTCTTCATACAGAAGAATACGCCATGAAAAACCACAATCTTTTTTTAGTTCAAAATGCAGAACCAAGAGTTTGGAAAACGTACATTTGAAGTAAAATTAATCAAAGTTTTCCTTCTTTTAGAATTAAAGATTGCCAAATTATAAATCATGTAAGATTAGGAAGATTTGGTAAATAAATAAGAAAATGTGTTGTATATATTTTGAAGAAGATGTGGTAGATAAATAAGGAGATGTGGTAGATAAATAAGGAGATGTGGCATGATTGCCAATTTTACAACTCTAATTACTTTATGCTTGTCAGTAAATGAATACATTTTAGTTTGTACATGTAGTATGTATCTTGTGGGTTTTTTTTTTATTATTACAACAGGTTACCAAGTCAAATTAAAGTTGTCTTTAATGGAAGGAAATGTTGGTTTTGGGTGGGTCAGGCAGAATTCATTCTTTAGAAAGAAGACATGGGGGTTTTATTTCTTGACACCAGAAGATGCAACAACAACATCAACAAAAGGTGTGCCATCAGTATCATCACTCAAAGCTATTCCAACAATGGAAGTAACCGATTGTTCGGACGATTATAGAGGACAGGGAGATAATCCATGTGTTGTAGCCCAGGAAAACGACAAGCACGAAAACACAGAAAAGAAAGAACAAGAAGATGCAGTTGTAGTTCCTATGATCGAGAAAATTATTGATGAATGCATTCACGAGATTAAACTTGAAGAAAAAATATTGGTAGTTTGAATTGGAAAAAAACAATTATAAGCCAAATGAATGTTTGAATTGTACATATAACTTTTTAATTCTGATTAATCTAATAAAATTTTGTTACTGTTTTTGGAATCTTAGATTATATATAAGAATAAGGAGAAGTGATACGATTGTCGGTGAGACAGCAGTTGAACTTGAACCAAAGAATCAACCAAAGACCAAAAGGCAATGATGAAAAACAACAACCGATCATTGTACGTTTTCAACAATCAGAAAACGCATACCGTATACTATTAAAGTAAGCAAAACAAGACCGTACCATCTTCAACAGCGAGCAAAATCATTCCGCATAGTATGCAATAAAAGGGCAAAAATAAGAATCTCCTGCAACATGATCTGCATTTTCGAACGAATGATTAGAAAAATGTATGATTACATAAAGACAAATTGATTGCACATGCTGTTTGGGTATGACCCCTCCTTTTTCTTGTTCTTTTAGTGTCAAGATTGTTTAATTAATATTTTTCGAATGAAATTATTTCAAGTGTTCTTAAGCTTGCTTATCAATAAAATCTTAAGGAAAAAAACTGTAGCTGGGTGTAGACAGACAGTATGTATCAACTAGGTTATTGTTATTTAAGAATTGAAGGCTTCTTTTTGTAACTTCATTGGGGTGTAAAAGCGTTGACCGAAGTACATTTTGTATGTATGAAGCGCAGCGCTTCATTCTAAAAATGTGCGGATGGTCAACGCTTTTACAATTACATTTTTTAGCTAGGGTCATGAAAACACGGATTGTATAATGTTTTTATTTAATTCACCTGTGCACTTTATTGTAGGACCTCGTGTTATCATGAATGAAAAGTTTTATTGAGTAATGCAATTGCTTAAGGAATAACACGTGATGTGCAGTTAGCCAATCAGAATAACGTATTATAATGAAACATACATCTAATGTAATTATATAGATCGTATAATGGATAAGAGCACATAAAATATGTCAAATAATTATAAAAAAATACCCTCCAACAAATAGACGCGTGTGGTTCCATGCCAAGCGTTCGATTGAAGATTCCAGTATAAAGGCGAATGTCATAGGTACTCACTGGAAATCTTGTATGAAAAACAAAGTGGTGTGTCTTATGGTATGCAGTTCTTGTAATAAATATACCGAAAGGAATAATACGATGTTCAGAATGTGCAATGTAGCTGTAAACATACGGAAGTTATCAATAAATATTTTTGAGTCGCGTCTTATATGACACTGACTATAGGGGAAGGGGTGACTATGTTAATTGTGTGGTTAACTCTGTACTTAATTTACTTATTTACAAAAAAAATAAATTTAACCATATATTTTTTTATCATACTTCACATTAAACTGCCATCTTTTGATTGGCTGATACGAGGGTGTTAATTTACTATCACATGGCTGAGAGGGTGACATTTTGTTTAATGTTACCCTCTCGTCTGGACCAATCAAAGATCGATAGTTTTATAATAGTTGTCACTTTGTTTACTATACTATTTATTTGGGGAAATTATTACTTATAGTTCCGTAACTCTTTCTCCCGAGTCCTGCCATGTAAAGTGTTATTCTTGTCGGAAATAAATATTGTTTCATCAATAAAATGGATGAATATCACTTACCTTCATTTTATGCTTATGTAAATCCAGATGGAAAAATTGAATTTGGACCACAAAGTGAACATTTTAGTTCAGAAAGTCGGCGACGCATTGCCATATTTACGCCATGTTTACAAAATGACGTCATATTTAAGACGTCAGAGCACATGACATCTCTGGAATGTTTTAATTGGCAGTAATCATAGTCATTTCAATGTCATAATTTAAAAAAAAAACACTGTTTTGTAGAGTATCAAGTAATATTGGATCTGCTGATTTTAACTGGTACCATTTTGGATTATTGAAGCAAGTTTTGTACTTGTATTCTGTCCGTTTTGTCCGTTTTGTTTGTTGTTCCTGTCTTCAAATCACATATATTGTGGATTTAAAAAGCATATTTTGTGCTTGTTTCTCAAAGTTCGAAAGGAAAAGGGGCGGGGGGGGGGGGGGGGGGGGGTGTCAAAGGAAAGGGGTACGGTTTCTCATATCTTCCGTCGTTGTACGCGGAATTGTGGTCATGGATATACATTTTATACTGGAAAGTATATTCAGTTTAATTTCAAATAATTATGTTTGCTTAGACTGTTTGTGGAGAGAAAACTGAACATTTTCAGTTTTAGCTAATTAAATGCCTTCAGAGGTACAAATTGTTGAGTAAGTCAGTATTTAGGATAAATGTTTGACAATTTTGTCATCATACAGCTGGAATACGGTAGTTTTATAGTAAAATACGAGTTGTGACTAGAATCTATACTTAGACTATTAAACGAGACTTGAAGACCTCATTTTGTGTGTCGCTTCTCTTCTTTACACAATAAGTTAATCAACACGCCTCTGTGTCCTATAGGTACAGTGCATAGTCGCATTTGTCATCCATTCATATGATTATTCAGATTCAGTGACGGATCCAGAACTTTTCCTAAGGTGGAGCCCGCTGACTGATCTAAGGGGGGCCGCTCCAGTCATGCTTCGGTGATTCCCTATATAATCAACCAAATTTTTCCCACGAAAGGGGGGGGGGCGCCCCCCCCCCCCCTGGATCCGCCTATGAGATTGAGTTATTTTGGGAGAAAAACGAGAAAAAAAGGCATCCGGATATTGTCCCGTCATTGGAATAAATTTTAAGTCAGATTAGACCTCCGGTTTGCGTTTTTCTGTTATACTTTGAACATACATATACTACGAATAAAGTGTATTTTCAGAATTCTATTTGCTATCATTTTCAAGTTTACTATCCACGGCGGTCACAGAGTTTATTAAATAGAGAGGGTCTGTATACTATATCAATGAACACCATGGATCGATTAGTAAACTTAGAATTGAAAGTAAATACACTTTACTTATATAGTAATGAATGGTCATAGTATACAGATAAGCGCTAAATTATTCATGTGAACTTTTGATACCTTTTCTGAAATTGTACAGTTTATAAATATTTTACAAAATTCATTGATTACAAAAACTAGCGGCCTTATTTATGTACAAAAAAATGAACGAAAAACAAATATGTAACGCATAAACAAACGACAACCTATGACTTATGATACTTTTGCTGAAATTCTCCAGTCATTCAATATTTTACAAAATTCTTCCAACAACACCTTACATACTTTAAACTACGCTCTGAATGCCCGCGATTTCGCGGGTGTGTTGTAGTAAAGATATAATATAGAAGAACGTACACTCATGATCTTAGCTGTTGTTGGAAGCTGCTGTCGGTGGTGTATACATAGAGGCAACGGTGATTTTGGAAACACCTTAGGTGCTAGAGAATGGCGCGGGAATAGGTATTATATGTTGCGTATACATTGTTGTTGTAAACCTTAGTTGGTTCACCATGGGTATGCTGTCTGTATGGTTAAGGATATTGTTTGGGGACTACTGGAATGCAAGGAATGATTTATCATTTAGTATGTAAACAGTCCAATGAAAGACCAATGAATATCTTGAACTATTTTTCAAAGTATTATATGACATTTGCAGTAAATTTATTAATTTAATGATAAATATAAGTGTCTGTATTTTAAATATTGGTAAGCATATATCTCACCAATCTCAGGACTAATGTGTGGGCACGTTATGTCTTAATAGAGGGGAGTATAATGGTGATCACTTTGTTTACTTGTTTACTATACTATTTATTTGGGGAAATTGGTTAATGTTAGTATTACTTATAGTTCCGTAACTCTTCAAGTTCTCCCGAGACAGGCCATGTAATTATTCTTGTCGGGACTTCCTGCTTCTTGTACGTGCCCTACATCCGGCCCGTTGCAGTTTTTATGTATATGACGTCATATAAAATACTTTTAAAATAAAATTAATCTGTTAAAGACTATAATGATAGGACATTCAGTATAATAAATTAAATACTTCGCCGCGGTTGACAATGTTTTCTCTGGGTAACAATCTGCTATATCACCCTCTCAGCTATGTGTTATTTATATAATGTTAACTTTGATTTTCAATATTTGATAGTGCATCTTTCAAAGCGGCGATCGAACAGCAACATTTAAATTCATATTCCATATACATACAAATATATACATAATTACGTACGGTGTCATATATAGCTGAAAATTTCTATGTCATTTGGTCTCTTGTAAAGAGCTGTCCCAATGGCAATCATACTACATCTCCTTATTTATAAAATGTGAATACATTTTTTTAAGGAAAGCGAAAAAACGATGTAAGCGATTTGTCTTTTAAATAAAACCTTTTGTAAACTTACCGGAAATAAATAAAACAGTAAAAATTTGAATCCACTCCATTTAACTAAATATATATGTATACCTCCAAAAAGATAACACTGTAGTACATGTACTTTGATCTGTTTGATATCATTGTATATCTCATGTGAAAATTGATTGAATATCGTGTTTAAAAAAGGTGATCAGTAGAAATTATCTCAACATAATTGTTTGTAGTATAAGTTATCTCAACATAATTGTTTGTAGTATGCAATTTTTAATATTATAAAGGATGAGTATTTGTTTTTTTTCTTCAGGAGATTGCTTTGGGAGTACTTATGCTGAGTTCACAAGTAATTCGAATTCGATTCGCATTAACTAATTTGAATTAGTTTAATTCGCATTCGAAACGTTTTACGTCCTAAGATATAAGAAGTTGGTACGAGTACTAATGATACAAATATCAACACTTAAGATAGGAAAATGCTAAATCTGTTGTTTTTGTTCTTTAACTTTAGTTTGCCTCAACCAAATGTTTTGAAACTTATACACAATGCTTATGGTCACAAAAAGTCAAAATTACGTGAATCCTGCATCTATTATATGTGGAAGTTTACTTCAGGGTTTTTTTTCACAAGCAGGGGCATCTGTGGCCCATAGACATATTGTACATTTATTTCAGTAAACAGTTTATTTACTTCCTTTGGATTCTACTTCTATTAGAATTAACTTGCATATTCTTTTTTAGGATTGCGGTGCAGTTTGATAACAGACAGTGACCATATATTTATATAAACGATCAATCTTGTAATTGTTAAATAAAATTGAGAATGGAAATGGGGAATGTGTCAAAGAGACAACAACCCAACCATAGAACAGTCAGCAACAGAAGGTCACCAATAGGTCTTCAATGCAGCGAGAAATTCCTGCACCATGAGGCGTCCTTCAGCTTGAACAAATATATATACTAGTTCAGTGATAATGAACTTTATATTAAACTCCAAATTATACACAAGAAACTAAAATTAAAAATAATACAAGACTAACAAAGGCCAGAGGCTCCCGACTTGGGACAGGCTCAAAATGCGGCTTGGTTAAACATATTTATGAGATTTCAACCCTGATCACTGAGTTGACATTCCTAGCAACTAGGCTCAGAAATTAGATGAATGAAAAGTGAGACAAAAATTTAATACTGGTTGATATTACTTGTTTTCAATGCACGTTGATAAATTTTTCCTTTCTACCGTCACTTAAAGATCTTATTGTTTTTTGTCACATGTATTTTGCTGTTCTAAATGTTCATATACATCTGTTTTGAGTGTTTCATAAAATGTCACACCATGATCACTATGAGATTTCTGATGAAAAAAGTAGTTTTCCTCACTGCAAAAATTTTCATTACAAACTTTACAGGTCAAAGAGAGTAAGTCTTTGTGTTTCAGCTCATGTCTTTTTAATGAAGATTTATGTTTAAATTCTAGACCGCACACCAAGCATTTGTATAACATTCCTTGAGAATGTACTTTATTGTGAACAAGCAGACTTTGTCTGTATTTATATTTCTTTCCACAAATAAGGCATTCAAATATTGCTTCTTCATTATGAACACCTCTTACGTGGCGATGTACTAAACGCATAGAAGAAAATCTTTTTTTACACACTGAGCAAGAAAATGGGGTCTCACCAGAGTGAATTCTCATATGAACATTCATGTCTTGCTTTTCTGAGTATGATTTATCACAGACACTACATGAGAATGGTTTTTCACCACTGTGAGTTCTAATATGGCGAATTAAATCCCCTTTCCTGACAAAACTCTTTCCACATAAATCACACTGATGACTTCTGATACTGTTGTGCACTGCCATGTGCGTTACTAAAGTTGAGCGAGTTGTAAAACATTGTCCACACGTCATACACTTATGTGGTTTTTCGCCAGTATGTGTCCTTATATGATAAATCAATGAAGTTCGCTGCCAAAAACATTTACCACAATTATCACAACTATGTGGTTTAATACCAGAATGAATTCGTTCATGTCGCCGCAAGTCGCCTTTATGGCCAAAACTTTTCCCACATTTATCACAAATGTAGGGTTTTTCATTGAGGTGAGTTTTTTCATGCCTTTTCAAATAAGAAGGTACAGTGAATATTTTATCACAGACCTTACACTGTAACAACCTATCTCCGGTGTGAAGTCTAATGTGTCTTTTTAGTGTTGCACTTTGTACAAAACTTTTTCCACACTCCTCACACCTATAATGTTTACTTCCATTATTATGTACAATTAAATGGGATTCTAGTTCTGATTTATTCCAAAATGAGAGATGGCAAATTCCACATACATAATTCAAATTCTTTGACTGAATACCTGAAAGGAAAAAAGACATACATGTACATGAAGTATACATTCACATTCTAGCTATGTTTCTGTTGGCTATCATACAATTTGATTTTCATGAATATTACATCTACACAATAAAAATTATAACACTCAGAAATGTGTCTTAACTTCAAAAAGTGTCCATGAGTTGTCTAATTTATGTCCTTTTCATAAACATGATAAACACCCAACAATGTCTAGGGTTTTTTTAAACAGCAAAAAATGTCCATCTTTATGAAAGAGTGATTGTTTATCACAAATGCTGTTTGAAAAAAAATTACACCTGACAATAATTCTATTAATTATTAATTAATTCAAGTATAAAAAAAATTTCAAACAAATAATGACAATCAACCACTTTTAAGTTAACTTTATTGATATTGTTATTAAGACAATACAATTTTAATACCCAAGCTCACCTATTGTTTGTTAAAAAAATTATATCTTTTACATAGAGAAAGGACACTTGTCTATAATCATGATTATAGCTATTTTATCAAATAACATGTACCCATGTTACACTGTACTTGTCTATAAATTCTTTTTATTAAGATGAATAAATTAAAGCTTTAAAAAAAGTAACCAAAATTAGCTTTTTTGTGAGGATAAAAAGTTATTAAAAAAACCCTTTGATATTGCAAAGTAATCATGATTACTTTAAAGAAAAGTAATATAATGTAATCGATTACATATGAAATAGGGTGTAATTGTAATGTGATTGATTACATTTTATTAGCAAAGTAATTGTAATTTAATCGATTACATTTTAAAGTAATCGACCCCATCCCTGACTTGAGTACGATTGTTTCAGGAGTCCATGTTACGCCCCTAGGAAATTCCTGGCTACAGGCCTAATACACACAGTGCCTGTGCTATTACATGTGTATATCTTGCTTAGCTTTTATTTTGCAAGTACTATATATGTCTTTGGATTGTCTGTCTGTAGGTATGTTTGTGTTTTATATATGTATCTGATGTTATTACATTGTACATAGGTTGTGTTTTTTGTTTTTTTTGTTCTTGGTGTCTTAATATACATTGGAGTTATCTCTCCTGCACCAGCTTTTTTTTTTTATAAATAATAATAATATAATGTTTAATGATTGTCTTTGTCTTCAATAATGTATGCATGTTTGTATTTTATTTCATTTTTTGTAAATGTAATTGACATGCCCTTTCATTAGGGAAATTATTTGATTTGATTTATTACATGTATTTTTTGTTAATTAAAATCAGTCGTTTAAGGATGTACTTAGGTGAGGTTTTGGAATTCGTGTTAAATGTTCGGACTCCTTGGTGTTTTTCCATACAATACAAGGTAAACTAGTTTGCCCCATAACACCCATTTATTTTTTCATGTAAGACTTAATAGCTCATGAAAGATCATTTACCAAGATTTGAGAAGATTCTTGATTTTTATTCTTTTGTTTTGAGACCCAAATAATGCCATTGCAAATATAAGGTAAAAGTCCGACACAGCCTTTTCCCGCCATATTTTAAGTCTCAAATATCTCGAAAAGGAGGTCCATGACCTATTAATATTTTTAGCTTATTTTTTTCCTTAACAAATGCGCTATCAGCTTAATATAGTATCAATTTTAAATTCTTGATTTATTAATTTTCACGTAACCTCACCTAAGTACATCCTTAAAGAGTTTTTTTAAAAACAGCTCATGTTCCTTGTCATTATGTATATAAATTATAATATTGTTAAAACCATTGACACATGAAGAAGGTTATTTGTTAAGCTGAAATATTTGTCAACACGATTTAATAACAACATCTTTGTATAATAACATCTTATATCAGTACTGTTGTGCAAATTTTAGACTTATATCAATTATAATATATATAACACGACTTTTAAATAAAGATTACTTTACTTTACTTCAATCCTGCAGTGGAGAACAAGTTCAAATAATAATGACGTTTTGCAAGTCATAATTATTTAGACTACTGGAGATAATGTTAATTGAAAGTATAAACTAGATAAATAATTACTAATGTCTCTGGATAATGGATAGAATATTTACATTGTAACAGAGACATCTCTGATTGTACGGTGTCTTCCCGATTGTCCCACTTTTCGAAATTACAGGTAAAAAAGTAGTGAAATTTTGTGGGACAATCGGGAAGAGTTGTGTGGGACAATTGGGAAGTTTAATTGTGGGACAATCGGGAATTGTTTTGATTGTGATTAAACTGTTTTTATAGTGTTCAGTAGGTAATTACAGGTAACAAATATTTTTTCTTGTAAAATATAGAAAAAAAAGAACATAAATTGATATTTACATATTTTATTTTGAATATATTAATATGAAATATCATCAAACAAAGAATATAATGTAAAGTAATAAAATAATGTTAAAAAATAGCCTGTTGTGCATTTAGACAAAAAAAAAAAAAAAAAAAAAAAAAATGGGAATACTTAACTGGTATATAATGACTAAGAATAAACTGATTATTTCTGAACGTTTATCAAAAAATCAGCAACAATCTTTAGGTGACTAGCAATCTAAGGTTTACGTATTTCTTTTCTTCTTTTTTTTTAAAGAAAGCAACTTGTTTTTTTAAATGTATGCATTATTTGAATATTTATTTAGAATTTAAACAAAAAATGTTATCATAAATAAAGGTATTCGTATTTGTTTTATAAATAAAAGAAACATTTTTTATGTATATTATAAATAGGAAATGTTATATTATTTAATGAAAAGAACAGTAATCTAATGATTAAATCACTCAGAAATGGTATATTTTTATCATAGAAAAGTGCATTAATTTCTTGATTTAAAAAAAAATCATATTTTATACATAAATGAAATTGATATAACCCTGAAATACTACTTTGAACAGGCAATAATTATTCCTTGTTATTTTAACAAAGCAAACACCAAGTCTTTTGTTTATTTAAGAACATTTCACATCGTAAAATAATGTGGGACAATCAGAACTTTTCATGTGGGACAATCAGAACTCTAAAATTTTAAAAAGTGGGACAATCGGGAATAAACCGATTGTACAGTGTAATTATGCAAAAGACAGACAGAACTTCTCGGCGAGAAGGGGAATCCAAAATGTACCTATTTCGAATGAATTAGGTTCATCGGTCATCATTCTGTTTTTCGTTGTCGCAAACCAGTTGTTGATAAATTCAGTCTGCTTTTCGTACTTCTTGTAATAAAGAGATGACTCTCAAAGACAAATACAAATATTTTATTGGCACAAACACAATTACAATAATTGGCAAAGGCCCATATTTCAGTGCATTACCTACAACAATAAATACAGTATACTAGTAGTTAAATATGTTATAATTAAGAAGCTAATATCTCGTTTCTATACACCAGACATTTATATATATATAAGAACTAGTCACTTTCAGGACTTATAAAGAAATACTATTAATGCAACAATTAATATTTAGCTGATTTTCCCTACAATATGTAGGAAGTATATTTAATATAATATTTTTAAAGTTAATTCTATAGTTGGAAAAAATTATCACATTTCAGTAAAAAGTTATTTTCATATTCTACCTCACCTGATTTACATACATTACAAACTCGTTCATCGGTGGGTAAACCTAAATATCGCCCTTTTTCAATAGCAAGATTGTGTGCACTCAATCTTATTTTACACAGAGATGACCTTTCTAGTCTATTACTTAGAACATCAACATAAGAACTACGCTGATTTGAATTATGAAATTGTTGGTAAAATTTTAATTTTGATGAATCATGAATTTTTGATGATTGATCTAGTCCTATAATATAAGACTCTGCAGGTTCATATCATTTACATTCAACGTTTTTTATCGGATATTTTTTTTTACTATCAATGTTGAACCGCAGATTCAACATTGATAGTAAAAAAAAAATATCCGACAAAAAACGTTGACTGTAAATGATATGAACCTGCAGAGTCTTATATTATAGGACTAATGATTGATCCTGTGTGCACTGATCAATCACTCGTTGTTTAATACTTGTTAGATATTGTTTAATAGAAAAGTTTCCCCAAGCTATTTGCTGGTAAAATGATTGACTAATTATTTGAGTTATATGACTTCTGTAGATCGGTTTATCATTTTTATGTACATAAATTTATATTTTATATGCTATGATTCGGTTTTTTTTCTACAATTCACTGTCTATGTATAGCGCACCACCACTGGATTTTGGTAGGCACTTAAAGTTAACCATCGAGGGACGTTAACTACCGAGGGTAGTAATGAATATTCATCTTTACCGGATGATTGACAGCGATGTAAATAAAACCATGAGAGTGATTACCGTGTGTCAACGTCATATCAAATTAATTCAATTTAATTGTTAGAAATACTGTTTTCTGCTGAAAATTAAAAAATAAATAAAATTGAATGGAATGGAATGGAATTGAGCTATGTACAATGCAGTAAATATTAGCAATTAGAATTAGACGGTAGACAAGCATCAGTGGCGGATCCAGGGGGGGGGGGGGGGGGGTTCCGGGGTGCGCACCCCCCCTTTATTTTTGCCGATCAATGCATTTGTATCGGGACATATGTTTTGCACCCCCCCTTTGCCCTGGGTGCCCTGGGTTAGCACCCCCCTTTCGAAAATTCCTGCATCCGCCCCTGAGCATATTTTGCCTATTGATTCTTTTTTGCATGCCTATTTGGTTATATTATAATGCACTAATTGTTTTGATACTGTTTAATGTTTAAATAAGACCTATATGTGAACCATTTATGCACTTTTAATATAAAGATCAGATTCACACAGGCTCATACAGTTCGAGCTAACGATTTTATGTACGAGAGCTATTACCAATGTAACGGTGATGCTGAGATAATCTCCCTTTGCTAGAATATGGGATGACGCAAAATGAACTATATCACTGTGCAAGAACGGAATAGCAAAGTGAATATATAAATCAAACTGTATTGGGATGATTTGGTAAACGTTTATCCAACTTACTGGATATTTTATGAAAGATTTTGCCATTTGTATAGAGGAATTATACCTTTTCAAATAAACTTGGGAGAATAATACACTAATTATAGAATTTTTGGCAACTTTAACGAACTAATCTTGTCAAATATGCATCAAATTCATAGTCTTTGAATGTAAATTTGTTGCGTGCAAGTATTAGATATTTAATGCGATGAGTGTCAATATAGCCTGAAATGAGATTTTGATTGATTGTTGGTTGCTTTACGCCTCATTATCACTGAGATTTTGATTACAACGATTAAGAAAAAATCCCGATCAATTCAAACGCAATACTTCAAAATGCGAGTCTGAATTATTGTCGCAATAATAAAAACCTCGCATTAATTTCTGAATTTACAGACATCTGTACCGTCAGCGTACCGTGATCTGTTAAAGGTTTTTTTTATAGTTAATTCCGGTGTCACTTTGTCTCTTTTAGAGAGTTGTCTCATTGGCAATCATGCCATGTCTTCTTTTTTTATATAATAAAACAAAAACCTGAACGACTTTACATTATAAATTAAAATGCATCCTAGTCGTGATGGAGACAGAGTCAAATGAACAAATGGACTAGATGAAACTGAACGAAAAAAAGAAAGAAAACACCAATTTGATCTGATAGGGGTGAATTCTATTCTTTATTCAAACTCGAGTTTGGTTTGGAACCGTATCTATTGCGATTATTACCCAAGGACAGATATTACATATCTAAACTTCGATGCTCGAATTTGAAGTTACCTATTGAGACGGGTAGATGGGCGGGGATCGCGAGGGAAAATAGAATATGTACATTATGTAATGAGGGAATAGGGGATGAGTTTCATATATTGTTTACCTGTAAAAATGCTGATGTTTCTGCTCTTAGATCAAAGTTTGTACCAAATTACTATGTAATGAATCCAAGCAAGAAGAAATTCACTGGCTTGTTGTCTATATGTAACGTACAAGTTCAAAGGAAATTATCAATGTTCGTGAAGAAAATCATAAAATACTTAATCTAATTATACCAATTGTCTTTTAAAATATACTATGTATTTGTGTTTCGTTTGTCCTGTCTCGCTATGTATTATCTTAATATGGTTGTATATATTATTGTCCTCTTGTACACAAGTATGTGTCTGAGGTTATGAATAACATCTTGAAATCTTGATACGAGAAAAGATTATATTTGCTTCGGCTTTTTCCATTTGCGCCAATCTGCACTTAATTAGCGCCTATTTTTTTTATTTCTTTGCGCCAAATTTATTTTCTTCATTTGCACAAATTAACAGGTAAACACAAGTCATGAGGCATATAAGATGTATAGAATTTATTTATATAATAACAAAAATATTCTTTCTGGCCTTTTGCCACCTGCCACTTGCTCACACGTGACGGGGAGGAGGAGGGGGATTGAAAGTAGGATAAGTTTATTGCAAGTGTACATCACACTTGAAGTAGCACTTTATAAAATAAGATTGTAACAGTTTGACATAAAAAGCACATTTGCATATGCACAAATCTTTTTTAACTGAGTATTGTCGTGCAACACTTTTGTTGAACTGCAACCTTGTGATATCTTCCCTACAATAAAGCATCCCCTTTTTTATTAAAATTTTTATAAGTTAAAGCCTGTTTTTTTTCTTTATGGCATCGGTTCCATATATGAAAGTAAATGTTCGGGTACCAGAAGTGTGATTAAATGATGATACCCATGAGCTCAACATGTGTCTATATACACATTTATCTATATTGTAGCTTGTGTTCATTGAATTGCTGCGTTTGGTTAAACAAGTTTAATTTTATCATCTAAATTTATCAGACCTAACCTTTCGAATCAATTTATTAAAAAATGTCAATGTGCGCAAATGAAAAAAAAATATGCTTTTTCAAAATTGGCGTAATTGTCATACGTACATTCACCGATCACATATTACTGGTTAGATTAAAAAATAATATATTATTTAGATTAAGAAGTACTTTAAGAAATTGATTGATTGTTGTTTGTCATCAGTACAGCCGCAAATATTTCAGACAAGTTCAGGGAGAAAACTAAATAATAAATACAATAGGGAATGTTACTGGTCAAATAAATGTCATCGGTCATTCAGAGTGAAGTATAGATACGAAACTTTGGACTGTCGATTGAAAATAGTTTGTTTTGATAACAACCGCCGGTAGGTATAGACAAATACGGTTGATAGACGGTATATAGGAGCACTAAATTCTATGTTAACCCCCGACAGTAGGTATAAAGAAATACTATTGAAAGACGGTATATAAGGAGCACTATATTTTACGTTAACCACCGACGGTAGGTATAAAGAAATACTGTTAACAGACGGTATATAGGAGCACTATATTGTATGTTAACCACCGACGGTAGGTAAATTCAGATACTTTTGACAGACGGTATATATGAGCACTATATAATACGGACCATATAATACGTTATATTGACCATCGACGGTAGGTATAAATGAAAACTGTTGATAGACGGTTTATAGGAGCACTTTATTGTATGTTAACCACCGACAGTATGTATAGACACATACTTTTAATAGACAGCACTATATTTTACGTTAACCACCGACGGTAGGTATAGACAAATACTTTTGATATACGATACATAGGAGTACTGTATTGCTTGTTAACCACCGATGGTATGTATAAACAGGTACTGTTGATATACGGTATATAGGAGTACTATATGTCATGTTAACCACCGACGGTAGGTATAGACTAAATACTGTTGATAGACAGTATATAGGAGGAATATTTGCATGTTAACCACCGACGATAGCTATTGACAAATACTGTTGATATACGGTATATAGGTGCACTGTATTGCATGTTAACCACCGACGGTGGGTATAGAAACAGGTTAGAAACATAGTGTTGATAGACGGTATATAGGAGCACTACATTGCATGTTAACCACCGATGGTAGGTTAAGAAAAATACTGATAATAGACGGTATATAGGTGCACTGTATTATATGTTACCCACCGACGGTAGGTAGAGAAAAATAGTATTGATAGACGGTATATAGGAGTACTGTAATGCTTGTTAACCACCGATGGTAGGTATAGACAGGTACTGTTGATATACGGTATATAGGAGTACTGTATGGTATGTTAACCACCGACGGTAGGTATAGACAAATACTGTTGATAGACGATATATAGGAGTACTGTATGGCATGTTAACCACCAACGGTAGGTATAGACAAATACTGTTGATAGACAGTATATAGGAGGACTATATTGCATGTTAACCACCGACGGTAGGTAAAGATAAATACTGTTGATAGACGGTATATAGGAGCACTATATTGTATGTTAACTACCAACAGTAGGTATAGACTAAAACTCTTAATATACGGTATATAGGAGCACTATATTGTATGTTAACCACCGACGGTAGGTATAGACAAATACTGTTGATAGACGGTATATATGTTCCGGACCATATGAGTATTTGGACCATACGCGTATGGTCATGACCATATGCGTATACTCATATGGTCCGACCATACGCGTATGGTCCGACCGTACGCGTATGGTCGGACCATATGAGTATAATACTCGTTTGGTTATTAACGGGCCGGACCATATGAGTATTTGGACCATATAGGTATATTTATTTTTCCAAATTACATTATAAACGTTTCAATAATACAAGAACTTTATCTAAAAAAAACAGTGATGGTTTAAAACATGACATTTTTTTAATTTTATAATAAAAAAAACTACGTAAAAATTTAATATTGATGCCATAGTTAGTTTTCATCGCTAGTTACATTAGTGCATGTAGGCTTGCATGACATTCACTTCCACACGGTATCATAGCTTTTTTGCATTTGCAAGTTTTGTGCACGATCTTTTTCATTTACACATTTTGTTTGCGAGTGAAAAACAAGCCTTTTTTGCAGCTGCGTACAGTGATACCGAGGTCTTTGGCAATTCTGATGTCTACAGTGTTTTTAAGAAGCTCTAGATCTCAAATATCGTAAAATGGTTGACTGCAATACACCATCTTCACAACACAACTTAAATAAACTAATAGTATGCTACTTTCCAGTGACTTCTTATGTAACAGTTCATTAAGAAATTTTTGGAATTTAATTTTTTAGTCGACATATTGCCATTTACTCGTAATAACAAATCGGTTATGACCATCGGTAATGACCATCGGTATAAAATGTGTTTACTTTAAATTTGACAATTAAGTAAAATTAACAATGTGAAACTTCTTATTTTTATTTAGCTTATCTTTTTATTATAATATAACGATAAAATTACCTATATGATAGCGTCTTTTGAATGAACGGTCATACCATATGAAGAGTTTAGAAGTATTAAAAGTAAACTGTAACAGAGTGTTAATTACCCCGACCATACGCGTATGGTCGGACCATATGAGTATATACCCATATGGTCATGACCATACGCGTATGGTCCAAATACTCATATGGTCCGGAACATATACACATGTAGGAGCACTATATTGTATGTTTAATACCGACAGTAGGTATAGAAAAATACTGTTGATAGACGGTATATAGGAGCACAATATTGTGTAACTACCAACAGTAGGTAAAGACTAAAACTCTTGATAGACGGTATATGTAATAGCACTATATCGTATGTTAATCACCGACGGTAGGTAAAGACAAAAACTGGTGATAGACGGTATATAGGAGCACTATTTTGTATGTTAACTACCGACAGTAGGTATAGACAAATACTGGTGATAGACGGTATATTGGAGCACTATATTGTATGTTAACCACCGACGGTAGGTATAGACAAATACTGCTGATAGACGGTATATAGGAGCACTATATTGTATGTTAACCACCGACGGTAGGTATAGACAAATACTGTTGATAGACCGTATTTAGGTGCAGTATATTGTATGTTACCTTCCGACAGTAGATATAGACAAATACTGTTGACAGACGGTATATAGGAACACTATATTGTATGTTAACTACCGACAGTAGGTATAGACAAGTACTGGTGATAGACGGTATATAAGAGCACTATATTGTATGTTAACTACCGACAGTAGGTATAGACAAATACTGTTGATAGACTGTATATAGGAGCACTATATTGTATGTTAACTACCGACAGTAGGTATAGACAAATACTGTTGATAGACGGTTTATAGGAGCACTATATGGTATGTTAACCACCGACGGTAGGTATAGACAAATACTGTTGATAGACGGTATATAGGATCACTATATTGTATGTTAACTACCGACAGTAGGTATAGACTAATACTGTTGATAGACGGTATATAGGAGCACTACATTGTACGTTAACTACCAACAGTAGGTATAGACTAAAACTCTTGATAGACGGTTTATAGGAGCACTATATTGTATGTTAACCACCGTCGGTAGATATAAACAAATACTGTTGATAGACGGTATATAGGAGCATTATATTGTATGTTAACTACCAACAGTAGGTATACACTAAAACTCTTGATAGACGGTATATATAATAGCACTATATCGTATGTTAATCATCGACGGTAGGTATAGACAAATACTGTTGATAGACGGTATATAGGAGCACTATATTGTATGTTAACTACCGACGGTAGGTATAGACAAATACTGGTGATAGACGGTATATAGGAGCACTATATTGTATGTTAACTGCCGATAGTAGGTATAGACAAATACTGTTGATAGACGGTATATAGGAGCACTATATTACAATTTTAACTACCTACAGTAGGTATAGACAAATACTGGTGATAGACGGTATATAGGAGCACTATATTGTATGTTAACTACCGACGGTAGGTATAGATAAATACTGTTGGTAGACGGTATATAGGAGCACTATATCGCATGTTAACTACCGACGGTAGGTTTAGAAAAAAAATTAATAATAGACGGTATATAGGAGCATTTTATTGCATGTTAATCACCGAAGGTAGGTATAGATACACATACTGTTGATAGACGGTATATAGGAGCACTATATTGCATGTTAATCACCGACGGTAGGTATAGACAACTGTCAATAGACTGTGTAATGGAGCACTGTATTGTATGTTAACCACCGACGGTAGGTACAGACAAATACTGTTGATATACGGTGTATAGGAGCACTATACTGTATGTTAACTACCGACAGTAGATATAGACAAATACTGTTGATAGACGGTATATAGGAGCTCTATATTGTATGTTAACTACCAACGGTAGGTATAGACACATACTGTTGATAGACGGTATATAGGAGCACTATATTGTATGTTAACTACCGACATTAGGTATTAGACAAATACTGTTGATAGACGGTATATAGGAGCACAATATTGTATGTTAACTACCGACAGTAGGTATAGACAAATACTGTTGATAGACGGTATATAGGAGCACTATATTGTATGTTAACTACCGACATTAGGTATTAGACAAATACTGTTGATAGACGGTATATAGGAGCACTATATTGTATGTTAACTACCGACAGTAGGTATAGACAAATACTGTTGATGGACGGTATATAGGAGCTCTATATTGTATGTTAACTACCGACGGTAGGTATAGACACATACTGTTGATAGACGGTATATAGGAGCACTATATTGTATGTTAACTACCGACAGTAGGTATTAGACAAATACTGTTGATAGACGGTATATAGGAGCACTATATTGCATTTTAATCACCGACGGTTGGTATAGACAACTGTCAATAGACTGTGTAATGGAGCACTGTATTGTATGTTAACCACCGACGGTAGGTACAGACAAATACTGTTGATATACGGTGTTTAGGAGCACTATACTGTATGTTAACTACCGACAGTAGGTATAGACAAATACTGTTGATAGACGGTATATAGGAGCTCTATATTGTATGTTAACTACCGACGGTAGGTATAGACACATACTGTTGATGGACGGTATATAGGAGCACTATATTGTATGTTAACCACCGACGGTAGGTATGGACAAATACTGTTGATATACGGTAAATAGGAGTACTGTATTGCATGTTAACCACCGACGGTAGGTATAGATAAATACTGTTTGTAGACGGTATATAGGAGCATTATATTGCATGTTAACCACCGACGGTAGGTATAGACCAATACTGTTGATAGACGGTATATAGGAGCACTATATTGTATGTTAACCACCGACGGTAGATATAGACAAATTCTGTTGATAGACTGTATATAGGAGCACTATATTGTATGTTAACTACCGACGGTAGGTATAGACAAATACTGGTGATTGACGGTATATAGGAGCACTATATTGTATGTTAACCACCGACGGTAGGTACAGACAAATACTGTTGATATACGGTGTATAGGAGCACTATACTGTATGTTAACTACCGACAGTAGGTATAGACAAATACTGTTGATAGACGGTATATAGGAGCACTATATTGTATGATAACCACCGACGGTAGGTATAGATAAATACTGTTGGTAGACGATACATAGGAGTACTGTATTGTTATTGGTTGCTGTCTTTGATATTGATTTTACGTTTATCGTTTCAGCATTAATCGGGCTGTTAGTTTTCGTTTTTCGTCACATCTAGTCAGGAATGGGTTTTAATAGCATTTTACATGAATACATATGTGTAACTCATGGCTGATTCACATTCGTTTGTCTTTGGTGGATAAGTTTCTCATTGGCAATATTACCACATATCTTCTGAATTTTCATTGCATCATCTAAACATGTAAAATTCGTTTATAGAAAATATATACGTATAGATAATATCTATATAATATAAAAAAGTAGATGTTGTATGATTGCCAATGAGACAACAGTAGTGTTTGTGGGACAGAATGACCCCCATTAAGGTGGTCGTCGGACGCTGACGCCATATTCCAAAGTTGGCGCAGACGCCGACGCGATATTTGGGCCTTAAAGCGGACGCCATAGTCGACCCTGAAATCAAGACGCAAACTTCGGGTTGGACAATGTTACTCGGACATCGAGACGCCGACGCCATATTTGGGCTTAAATCCTGGACGCTATATCTTAATGTTTGACCAGGCTACCCTCCAGGTAGGATACTTTTAGTGACCTTAGAAAGAGTTTTTCAAGACTTGAGACCTGCTATACATCCATGTAGGTGTTTTAAAAAAAAATTTCTTTTCTTCTGTTTTTTTTCTTTCTTTTTTCATTATTTTTTTTGTATCATTATTTTTCATTTAACCAAATAGAGCTACGAGTTTACTGTCATTCTGAATCGTGTCAGTGGATGAAAAGTTGTTGATAATGTCCTTCATCTCGAGTCCCGACATCTCAATTTCACGTAAAAAAATGCAATACAGGCCACATGTATCTGAATCATCGGGTTGGATTTGATTACAAACCACACAGTATTTCGGTCCATTGACGATGAGTACATTTTTGAAATAGCGTTGGTACTTTTCCGGTAATCGTCCTAAGGAGCCGAAAAATTCTGATGGACCCGATGCGGGGAAATGAAATGCAACCCAATGACTCCCCTTTTAATCACAGTTGTCCGTATTGACTACAAACCTTCTACGCCTGTCGCTCACATATCTAGGCAAGTCTTCTGCACAGCAAACGGTCACGGGCAATCCACTCAAAGCATCCTCTACATCTTTCCAGGTCATCGGGAGAGCAATGCCGTTTTTATTCCCACAACCTTGCTGACATTGGGCTTCTAATCCACGTAGGTGAGCAAACACTAAGTACTCCGCAATCATGACAGGCGATGAGATCTTTCCGTATTTCAGCATCCTCTGACGAACTATGTGTTGTCTCGTCGGTAATATCTTCGTCTGATGAGACCGAACTATCGTCTTCAAAAGTATTCGAGAGACGGTAGTCATACCTCTGTCCGTCTGGTGTATCTCCTTGACCGACCTGCAAGACCTCTGTGTGCAATCTGGAGGCTTCTGGGGTTCTATCTTTTAGGTCAACAAGAAAGTACCCGAAAGGTGTCCTCTTTGCCTCTTCATATTTCCGGAGGAAGAAGTCCACTCGAGAAGGATACATCTGTCGGCCTAGAGTCACGATGGGCTGTCGATCAATGGGGTTATTAAAGAGAATGAGATAACTTTGAAATTGCCACGTACGTTATTTTCAAACGATGGATGAAAGCGAGTTTCCGCTATTAATAAATAAACAAAACTCGTCCATAGTGTTAATTCCAGTGAAACCTTTAGTATCTCTCTTACAGCTTTGTTATACTCAAAGCCGTATTTAAGGAAATAAACGGAAATAGTAATTGATTGCTTAACGTCCAGTGGCAAATAGTTAATGAATGTTTAGAACACGTTAACCATAAATACAATAGGTATAGGTCTTGTAAAAGAGGCCACCCCGCGGGATAAAGGGTATATTGGATAGGAACATAAATTTTGCCTTGCAATAGGCTAAAATGTGTTGTGTATAACTATATAAGTGCAGTAGACTAATTTATCTTCTATACGGTTGAAATAATTATTATAGTCAATACAATTTTTTGTGTTTCTGTATAATTAATGAATCCTCCTGATCATCTTTCTTCCTTAAGCATTTAGTAATCTTCATCATAATTTTATGTTAAGGACTATATAGACATAAAACTTGTTTGATTGGACCGTATGCTAAGAGCCGGCCACCTACAGAGCCAGAATCATCTTATTTATACCGGTTCAAACCGGTTCTTGTTTCTCTGCACGGACATAATTCTTGCACGTGCACAAACAAACAAAAAATGCTACTGCAATTATATACTGTAACAGTCGTATTTGTTTGTATTCCTTTATAAATTTTTTTATAGTTTAACATCCCATAATTCTTAATTCCTTATATTTAAGCAGCCGTATATTTCTCTATTCGATATATTTTACCAGTCCCTATTTCACTATTCTTTATATTTATTTTGGTCATATTTCTTTATTCTTTATTTTTCTCGCCCATATCATTCTTTATTTATTTTTTCGTCCGTTATTCTCTATTCTGTAAACCCAATCCAAACTCCTTGTATATAAATATTGATTGATTAAATATATTATCCGTGTATTTTTGAAGATAAAAACCAACTACGACCGTGGAATTTTCAAATATATAGTTAAGATTATGTTAAATGAGAAACAATTTTAAATGACCAGACGTGGTTTTAGTTAATCATTTGGGTTGAAATCCTAATCATATGATAGTAATTATATGTGGTTGAAATGAGTTGGAATGCAATACTAATCAATGTTTACGGTTGTCATGCTTATCTAAAAGATAAAGATAATTATTTAATGTCACAGACTATATTTTTATAATTGGTGTCCGTTAATTAGAACCAAATAAAAAAGTGTACACCTGTCAACATGTTATTGAAAGAAAGTGTATAAAGATGCTTATTTTTAATCACCAGATGTGCTTTATCTCTTAATCTAATTATTTGAGATGTCATGTTAAACAGGACCATAGGATATTAATTAAGTGGTTCAAATAAGTCGGAAAGCTACGGACGCCCATAGGACCTCCCACAAACATAATTTGAATTCGAAATCACGAATTTAAATCGTTATTACGAATTTTATAATTCGTTATAACAGCTTAAATTTGTGAGAACGAATTGTTGGAAATCGTTATATCAGATTTTGTAATTCGTTACGAATTATTACGAATTAAATTCGTTATCACAATTTTTTGTAATATGTGATACCGAATTAAAATCGTTATAACGAATTGTATAAATGGTTATTACGGATTAAATTCGTGATAACGAAATTGTGGAATTTGTTATCACATTTTTTTTTAATGTAATTTGTGATTCCAGATTAAAAACATTTTCACCTAAATTTAAACTACCTCACCTGGCACACAGGGTTAAGTGAGCTTTTTTTCTCTTTACTGAAACCTTTTGGTCAAAGTTAAACAAACTTGACCACGAGCAATTTAGTTTTAACGATTTCTATTTTAAAAATTAGCAAAATTGATTGGACACTTAATTTGGTTGTTTGATGGTTTTGTTTTGTTTTTGTAAATTAGCGCTGAATGGGCACAAGTTCAGAACGGTAAAAGTGACGTCACCCAATTTTAAACTTGATCATCAGACTCAGTGTTTTGTGTTAATAAACATTGTGTATTAATTCAATAACATTTGGTTGAGGCAAACTAAATGTAGAGAGCGGAAATTACAGAATAAGCACTACGTCTTTGACCATTTGTAAAGGGGCATAACTCACGAACTATAAAAGAGACGCCCTTCAATTTCAAATTTTATCTGTGTGTTTTAGTAATTGGCATAGTGTATAAGTTGAATTTATAACATTTGGTTGAGGCAAACGGAAACCATTTCTGGGAACGTACCCGACAAACGGACTGGACTGACGGACAAGGGCTAGACTAAACTTCTCCCACGCCTAGCGTGTGTTTGATACCCATAATTCGTGACAGTAACATTTGTATTCCTTTTTTCTTAATTTAAAGTCTTCTTAGACAGGCGATTTCCTTCGTGTGTATCGCCAATTAATATATTTTACACAGAAGCAAAAGAAATAGTTTCGGCAACATGGTTAATCGAAGTGTAAAACCTAAGATTTTCATCCCTAGGTTTACATTTCGATAAACCATGTTGGCGAAACTATTTCCGTTGCATCTGTGTAAAATGTATCCAGGTACACACACTAATGATATTCACCGCTTAAAAAAACTTTGGTAGAAAATAAAAAATAAAAATATTTCGGTCAAGAAATATGAGAAGTAGACATATTTTCCCCCGGAGAGTTTCGGTGTGTAAACTGGGTCGGTGGCTAATAAACCCACCCGTTTACACGACAAAAATTTCTAGGTATAGTGTAAAATACGTTAAAACTAAATTGATTGCGGTCAAGTTTGTTTCACTTTGTCAAAAAGGTTTTAATGAAGAAGATTTTTGTAAAAGTAATAAACAGCGATGGGTGCAGAGTGAGGATGAAAGCTGTCTTAATTCTGTGTGCCATGTGAGCTAAAAATCTGTGATAATGAATTTTAATCTGAAATTACCAATTACAATAAAAACTGTGATAACGAATTCCATAAATTCGTTATCGTTATCACAAATTTAATCAGTTTAAACAAATTCTACAATTCGTTATAACGATAAAATCACAAATTACAAAAAATTGTGATAAGGAATTTAATTCTTAATAACGAATTACAAGATCTGTTATAACGATTTTCACCAATTCATTATCACAAATTTAATCTGTTAAAACGAAATATAAAATTCGAGATAACAATTTAAATTCGTGATTTCGAATTCAAATAATTTTATACCTTTTGGAGGTCCTAAATGGGCTTCCGTAGAAAGCAATACTACTGAATGTTTCACGATTGTCATGTTAATAAGATAAGAAATCCAAAAATTAAAAAGATAAAGACAAATATTTTATTTATTGATATCAAATATTTTAATCCAATTCTCTTTACACGGGAATAGTTCCGCCTACTGCATTGAGTGACAGTTTTTCTGATTAATATAAATAGTATATCTTGAAGAATTTTTACAGTTGTTATAAACATGTATAAGCAGTTAATTATTTAAGAGGTAGAAGATTCTTTTCAGAATTATCACAGTCTTATTACCTAGGGGTTGGGTAAGCGTTTATCAAAGACAAATTCTCGTCCGTTTTCGAGAATATACCGTCCACTTTAAAGGGTAGTCTGATGCAACATTAAGGTATAGCGTCCAAGTTTAAAGCCCAAATATGGCGTCGGTGTCTCGATGTCCGAATCATACGGTCCAACCCCAAATTCGCGTCCCGATTTCATGGTCGACCATGGCGTCCGCGTTAAGGCCCAAATATGGCGTCGGCGTTCACAACCAGGTCCAAATATAGCGTCAGCGTCCGACGTCCACCTTTATGGGTTCATTCTGTCCCACAAACACTACTGACAACTCTCCACCCGAGACCAAAATGGCACAGAAATTAATAACTATAGGTCACCGTACGGCCTTCAACAATGAGCACAGCCCATACCACAGAGTCACCTATAACAAGTCCCGAAATGACAATGTGAAACAATTTAAACGAAAAACTAACGACCTAATTTATATACAAAAAATGAACGAAAAACAAATATGTAACATATAAACAAACGACAACCACTGAATTACAAGCTCCTAACTTGGGACAGGCACATACATAGAGAATGTGGCGGGGTTAAACATGTTAGCGGGATCCCAAACCTCCAATAACCTGGGACTTTGGTGTAACAGTACAACATAAGAACGAACTATAAAAATCAGTTGAAAAAGGCTTACTCGTCAGATGGAAAAAAAATACAAATATATAAGATCCATACAATACATACAGACCATATATCGAAACCAATATATACTAAGCATTCAGCAAATCAAACAAAATGCATCTTAGAACCAAAGATCATTTTCACACTGTATATGGGTTCGAGATCTTAAAACAGAGTTTTTTTGGACACTGTATATGGGTCAGAGATACAGTTTGTATACAGACTGTATCTAAAAATTAGACCCATAGATAAAGCATACAGAAAATGCATACAGACTGTATATAAGAGCCACAGGCAGTGCACACACTTTATCTTGCAGTAACAGGCAAAACATACAGACTTTTATTTCAACTTGGAACAACTTACAATGCATACATAATGTGTCTCTGATCCATAGACAGTGTTAACCGACTAATTCTAAGATATACCGACAATAGAAGTATCTTAGACTCATATTCAAAGCATATAAACAATGTATAAAGACTAAGAACGACGTACAATACATAAACTTAATTTAATTTACAACAAAGAAAATGCATACATACTGTATCTGGGAAGCACAGACAATGCATTGACTGTGTGTAATCAAAGAACCTTTGTGAGCACGCTCACATACTTCACATCCCGACATTGTCACTAAGCAAACAAAATTTCAACAAATTATTTAGTTCAAACACGCATGAAATTCTGTTGTGTAATTTCAGAAGATATGCAGAAGTATATTTAGGCCGAAATTCTAAGTTTAGAAGGCATAGTTCCTAATTCCTAACAAGAGTACACACGTTGAAATTTCTCGCCTTATTTATGTTGATAGACCTAAATATAAAGTTTTACTACAATTATCACATAAACTTATTAATAACATGACCAAAGAAAATGAGATCTAGGTCATATGACCAAAATGAGGAATACAGTTACACCTTACAATAATTCAATACAAATCAGGTCAAGGTCAGAAGACACTTGACACAAAAACTAAACACTGAACAATGAACCTCGAAAATGAGGTCAAGGTCAAATGAGACTTGCGAGGCTGACATCATAAGATATTTCCAGACACCAAATATAGTTGACCTATTGCATATAGTATTAGAAAAAACGAACAAAACTCAAAAGCTTAACTTTGACCATTGAACCAAGGCAATGAGGTCAAGATCAGATGACACCTGCCAGTTGGACATGTACACCTTACAATCCTTCCATACACCAAATATACAAGACATATTTCATATAGTATCTGAGATATAGACTTGACCACCAAAAACTTAACCCTTTTCACTGATCCATGAAATGATGGCGAGGTCAAGTGAAAACTGTCTGATGGGCATGCTGACCAAGGTACGCAAATACTACCCATAATATGAGAGAAATTACAAAAACTCTTAACTTTTTTTCAAGTAGTCACTGAACCATGAAAATGAGTTCAAGGACAATGGACATGTGACAGACGGAAACTTCCAAACTTAAGGCATCTGTATTTAAAGTATGGAGCATCCAGGTCGTTCGCCGTCTAAAATATAAAGCTTTCAAGAAGTGAACTAACACTGTCGCCGCCGCCGGATCACCATTCCTATGTCGAGCTTTCTGCGACAAAAGTCGCAGGCTCGACAAAAACAAGAATGTGTCCATCGTACACCGTTCCCCACTTGCTCTATCATTTTCTTTGTTCAGTTGACCGTGAAATAGGGGGGAAAACCCTTCTTTGGCATTAAGCTTAGAAAAAAACATACTATTGGAAACATATGTACTAAGTTTCAAGTTTATTGGACCTGACCTTCAACAAAAACTACCTTGACCAAAACATTTAACCTGAAGCGAGAAAACGGACGAAGGAGCAGACGCACAGACCGGAAAAACTAATGCCCATTTACTATCGTAGGTGGGGCATAAAAAAATTAATCATGATTTTCTGGCAATATGCACATTTACATAGCATGTCCTAACTATCTAAAAAAGTCATGAAACTCTGTTGTGGTCTTTAGACAGATTTTATGACAAACTGTTGTAGGAGTATATAGAAAATCAATGAATTGATAATTTCATAATTTCCTCATTATCTACAAAGATTTATAAAACTCTGTTATGTGGTTTCAGAGGAGTTGCAATAACGAGAACAGGACTGACAGACCGATGGATCAAAAACATTGTACCATAAAGAACTTTCTTTGGTTTGGTATAATAAAGGGTCTGCTAAATAATGTAAGGCTGAGATAAATTAGTCATTTGGTCACACCAGTTTTTTGGCGAGGTTCGTTTTGTTCAGTCTGAGATGTTCTTTGTTGTGTTTTGCATTCTGTTGTTTGTTTTTTAATCTTTCTCTTTTTTTTGCCGTGGTTTTGTCAGTTTATTATTGACTTATGTGTTTGAATAAGCCTTTAGTATCTTTCGCCTCTCTCTTCGGTCAATTTGATTATGTGAGAAATACAGATTTAGACCAAAACTTGTCTCTGATTGTTTCGTGATTATTGCAGATGTATATCATACTACAAATTGAGTATGGAAATGGGGAATGTGTCAAGGAGACAACAACCCGACCATAGAACAGACAACAGCCGAAAGCCACCGATAGATCTTCAATGTAGCGAGAAACTCCCGCACACGGAGGTGTCCGTCAGCTGGCCCCTAAACAAATATGTATACTAGTTCAGTGATAATGGACGTCATACTAAGCTCCATATTATACACAAGAAACTAAAATTATAAATCATACAAGACTAACAAAGGTCAGAGGCTCCTAACTTGGGACAGGCGCAAAATTGCGGCGGGATTAAACATGTTTTTTGAGATCTCAACCCTCCCCTATACCTGTAGCCAATGTAGAAAAAACAAACGCGAAACAATACGCACAGTAAAACTCAGTTTAAGAGAAGTCCGAGTCCGATGTCAGAATATGAAACAAAAGAAAATATACAAAATGACAATAATACATAAATAACAACAGACTACTAGCAGTCATTGACATGCCAGAACCAGACCTCAATTAAACTGATTGAAAGATTATGTCTTCATCATATGAATATCAGGCACAATCCCTCCTGTTAGGGGTTTAGTATTATACCGTCATGAAATATACAACCCTCTTATTTACAATATCATTTGATCAACACCTATTTACAAGGGTCTATTTGATATGATTTTTCTCATTGTTGAAGGCTGTATGGTTGCATATAACTGCTTACATCCACTTTATTTGAACTTGAGTGGATACATGTAGGTGTCTCATTGGCAATCATACCACATCTCCGTATTTTTACAGTATTGTATCAGTACTGTTACCTAATAACAGGACAAAACAAGACAGCAATTTGACAAAACTAAAGACATACATACTTGATTTTACTTCTCTAAAGATATAAACAAAATTTTCATAGTTCGTATCTGAACATGTACACAGCCAGGGAATTTTAAGGGACTATATTTCAGTGTGCATATATTTAGTAGCTAATCTGGCTACTTCCTGTTTATCAGACCGGTACCTTAGAAAAGAATTGTGACAATATATCCAATCTTTTCAAAAACCAAAGACTAACGTCACTAGGAGCAGCAGTTAGTTGTCATAGATACTCTAGATAGAAAGATAATCTGCCACTTTTATAAAAGGGACTACACATAGTTTTTGAAAGGGTATAATCGGTTTGTGCCGAAATTACTTTCTTTAGTCCAGAAACTCATTTGTGCTAAATGGTAATCTCCACCCACATTTAGGATTGGCAGTTATTTGTAGTTTTTATCAACAGCTTGCACTTTTTCTAAATTATATTTGCTTCTTTAAGACTGACCAAAACTGTTTTTTTACCATTGTGGTTTGATTAAGGTAGTGTATATCAAACAGCTGTTGGAAATATTTTGGACAACCCTCTTATTTACAATATCATTTGATCAACACCTAGTGGTCTTTGGTGGTATCTCGCATAACATTAATAAGGTCTTTTTTAAAAGGCAACTTGAAATTATTGGTCCCATATTTATGTGCTATAGCAAATGTATGGGCTGCTGATCTGCATATATGATAGCAATATATTCTTATGTTTTCAATGACCCCTTATTTCTTCACTCCACTTTATAAGATAGAAATAAATGTTATTCCATATTTTATTGGTTTTTTTTAAAAGTATCATAATTTAGACATAAAGACAAAACTAAGCACAGTGAAAAAAGTCTACTCTGTCCTGTAAAGTTTGAGATGTTTTTGTTGTTCAATCTTTGTCACTTGTATGGAAACACTAAATCTTGATAACCTACAACAGAAATATTATCACTTTTATTTCAATTCAATTGTTGCAGTTATCATGCATGTAATAGAGAAAATGATAAATTAGACCAGATCTCCACATTAATAATATCAAAACTAGAGGCTTCAATGAGCCTGTGTCACTCACATGATACTTTAATTTACAATTGATGCATGATACAGAAATTGTCCATACCAACCGTCAGTGTTTACCATACAATACAGTACTTCTATACACTGTCTGTATACAGTATTTGTCGGATTTTGTCCATACCTATCGTCGATGTTTGACATAAAATACAATACTCCTATATACCGTATCTCAACAGTATTTGTCTATACCTACCGTCGGTGGTTAACATACAATACAGTCCTCCTATATACCGGATATCAACAGTATTTGTCTATACCTACCGTCAGTGGTTAACATACGATATAGTACTCATTTGCACCGTCCATCAACAGTATTTGTCTATATCTACCGTCGGTGGTTAACATGCAATAAAGTGCTCCTATATACCGTCTATCAACAGTATTTGTCTATACCTACCGTCAGTGTTTAACATACGATATAGTACTCCTTTGCACCGTCCATCAACAGTATTTGTCTATACCTACCGTCGGTGGTTAACATACGATATAGACTAGTACTCCTTTACACAGTCTATCAACAGTATTTGTCTTAACCTGCTGTCGGTGATTTACATACGATATAGTACTTCTTTACACAGTCTATCAACAGTTTTTGTCTATACCTACCGTGGGGGGTTAACATACAATATAGTGCTCCTATATACCGTCTGTCAACAGTATTTGTCTATACCTACCGTCGGTGGTTAACATACAATATAGTGATCCCATATACCGGCTATCAACAGTATTTGTCTATACCTACCGTCGGTAGTTAATATACAATATAGTGCTCCTATATACCGTCTATCAACAGTATTTGTCTATACCTACCGTCGGTAGTTAACATACAATATAGTGCTCCTAAATACCGTCTATCAACGGTATTTGTCTATACCTACCGTCGGTAGTTAACATACAATATAATGCTCCCAATATACCGTCTATCAACAGTATTTGTCTATACCTACTGTCGGTGGTTAACATACAATATAGTGCTCCTATATACCGTCTATCAACAGTATTTGTCTATACCTACCGTCGGTGGTTAACATACAATATAGTGCTCCCATAAACCGTCTATCAACAGTATTTGTCTATACCTACTGTCGGTAGTTAACATACAATATAGTGCTCCTAAATACCATCTATCAACAGTATATGTCTATACCTACCGTCGGTGGTTAACATACAATATAGTGCTCCTATATACCGTGTATCAACAGTATGTGTCTATACCTACTGTCGGTAGTTAACAAACAATATAGTGCTCCTATATACTGTCTATCAACAGTATTTGTCTATACCTACCGTCGGTGGTTAACATACAATATAGTGCTCCTATATACCACCTATCAACAGTATTTGTCTATACCTACCGTCGGTGGTTAACATACAATATAGTGCTCCCATATACCGTCTATCAACAGTATTTGTCTATACCTACTGTCGGTAGTTAACATACAATATAGTGCTCCTATATACCATCTATCAACAGTATTTGTCTATACATACCGTCGGTGGTTAACATACAATATAGTGCTCCCATATACCGTCTATCAACAGTATTTGTCTATACCTACCGTCGCTGGTTAACATACAATATAGTGCTCCTATATACCGTCTATCAACAGTATTTGTCTATACCTACCGTCGGTGGTTAACATACAATATAGTGATCCCATATACCGTCTATCAACAGTATTTGTCTATACCTACTGTCGGTAGTTAACATACAATATAGTGTTCCTATATACCATCTATCAACAGTATATGTCTATACCTACCGTCGGTGGTTAACATACAATATAGTGCTCCTATATACCGTCTATCAACAGTATTTGTCTATACCTACCGTCGGTAGTTAACATACAATATAGTGCTCCTATATACCGTCTATCAACAGTATTTGTCTATACCTACCGTCGGTGGTTAACATACAATATAGTGCTCCCGTAAACCGTCTATCAACAGTATTTGTCTATACCTACTGTCGGTAGTTAACATACAATATACTGCTTCTATATACCGTCTATCAACAGTATTTGTCTATACCTACCATCGGTGGTTAACATACAATATAGTGCTCCTGCAATGTATATACCGTCTATCAACAGTATTTTTCTATACCTACCGTCGGCGGTTAACATACAATATAATGCTCCCATATACCGTCTATCGACAGTATTTGTCTATACCTACTGACGGTAGTTAACATACAATATAGTGTTCCTATATACCATCTATCAACAGTATATGTCTATACCTACCGTCGGCGGTTAACATACAATATAATGCTCCCATATACCGTCTATCAACAGTATTTGTCTATACCTACCGTCGGTAGTTAACATACAATATAGTGCTCCTATATACCGTGTATCAACAGTATGTGTCTATACCTACTGTCGGTATTTAACATACAATATAGTGCTCCTATATACTGTCTATCAACAGTATTTGTCTATACCTACCGTCGGTGGTTAACATACAATATAGTGCTCCTATATACCGTCTATCACCAGTATTTGTCTATACCTACCGTCGGTGTTTAACATACAATATAGTGCTCCTATATACCATCTATCAACAGTATATGTCTATACCTACCGTCGGTGGTTAACATACAATATAATGCTCCCATATACCGTCTATCAACAGTATTTGTCTATACCTACCGTCGGTAGTTAACATACAATATAGTGCTCCTATATACCGTGTATCAACAGTATGTGTCTATACCTACTGTCGGTAGTTAACATACAATATAGTGCTCCTATATACTGTCTATATCAACAGTATTTGTCTATACCCACCGTCGGTAGTTAACATACAATATAGTGCTCCTATATACCACCTATCAACAGTATTTGTCTATACCTACCGTCGGTGGTTAACATACAATATAGTGCTCCCATATACCGTCTATCAACAGTATTTGTCTATACCTACTGTCGGTAGTTAACATACAATATAGTGCTCCTATATACCGTCTATCAACAGTATTTGTCTATACCTACCGTCGGTAGTTAACATACAATATAGTGCTCCTATATACCATCTATCAACAGTATATGTCTATACCTACCGTCGGTGGTTAACATACAATATAGTGCTCCCATATACCGTCTATCAACAGTATTTGTCTATACCTACTGTCGGTATTTAACATACAATATAGTGCTTCTATATACCGTCTATCAACAGTATTTGTCTATACCTACCGTCGGTGGTTAACATACAATAAATGCTCCTATATACCGTCTATCAACAGTATTTGTCTATACCTACTGTCGGTAGTTAACATACAATATAGTGTTCCTATATACCATCTATCAACAGTATATGTCTATAACTACCGTCGGTGGTTAACATACAATATAATGCTCCCATATACCGTTTATCAACAGTATTTGTCTATACCTACCGTCGGTAGTTAACATACAATATAGTGCTCCTATATACCGTCTATCAACAGTATTTGTCTATACCTACTGTCGGTAGTTAACATACAATATAGTGCTCCTATATACCGTCTATCAACAGTATTTGTCTATACCTACCGTCGGTAGTTAACATACAATATAGTGCTCCTATAAACCGTCTGTCAACAGTATTTGTCTATACCTACCGTTGGTAGTTAACATACAATATAGTGCTCCTATATACCGTCTATCAACAGTATTTGTCTATACCTACCGTCGGTGGTTAACATACAATATAGTGCTCCCATAAACCGTTGATGTCTATCAACAGTATTTGTCTATACCTACTGTCGTTAGTTAACATACAATATAGTGCTCCTATATACCATCTATCAACAGTATATGTCTATACCTACCGTCGGTGGTTAACATACAATATAGTGCTCCCATTTACCGTCTATCAACGGTATTTGTCTATACCTACCGTCGGTGGTTAACATACAATATAGTGCTCCTATATACCGTCTATCAACAGTATGTGTCTAAACCTACTGTCGGTAGTTAACATACAATATAGTGCTCCTATATACCGTCTATCAACAGTATTTGTCTATACCTACCGTCGGTAGTTAACATACAATATAGTGCTCCTATATACCATCTATCAACAGTATTTGTCTATACCTACCGTCGGTGGTTAACATACAATATAGTGCTCCTATATACCGTCTATCAACAGTATTTGTCTATACCTACCGTCGGTGGTTAACATACAATATAGTGCTCCCATAAACCGTTGATGTCTATCAACAGTATTTGTCTATACCTACTGTCGGTAGTTAACATACAATATAGTGCTCCTATATACCATCTATCAACAGTATATGTCTATACCTACCGTCGGTGGTTAACATACAATATAGTGCTCCCATATACCGTCTATCAACGGTATTTGTCTATACCTACCGTCGGTGGTTAACATACAATATAGTGCTCCTATATACCGTCTATCAACAGTATGTGTCTAAACCTACTGTCGGTAGTTAACATACAATATAGTGCTCCTATATACCGTCTATCAACAGTATTTGTCTATACCTACCGTCGGTAGTTAACATACAATATAGTGCTCCTATATACCATCTATCAACAGTATTTGTCTATACCTACCGTCGGCAGTTAACATACAATATAGTGCTCCTATATACCGTCTATCAACAGTATTTGTCTATACCTACTGTCGGTAGTTAACATACAATATAGTACTCCTATATACCGTCTATCAACAGTATTTGTCTATACCTACCGTCGGTAGTTAACATACAATATAGTGCTCCTATAAACCGTCTGTCAACAGTACTTGTCTATACCTACTGTCGGTAGTTAACATACAATATAGTGCTCCCATAAACCGTTGATGTCTATCAACAGTATTTGTCTATACCTACTGTCGGTAGTTAACATACAATATAGTGCTCCTATATACCATCTATCAACAGTATATGTCTATACCTACCGTCGGTGGTTAACATACAATATAGTGCTTCTATATACCGTCTATCAACAGTATTTGTCTATACCTACCGTCGGTGGTTAACATACAATATAGTGCTCCTATATACCGTCTATCACCAGTATTTGTCTATACCTACCGTCGGTGTTTAACATACAATATAGTGCTCCTATATACCATCTATCAACAGTATATGTCTATACCTACCGTCGGTGGTTAACATACAATATAATGCTCCCATATACCGTCTATCAACAGTATTTGTCTATACCTACCGTCGGTAGTTAACATACAATATAGTGCTCCTATATACCGTGTATCAACAGTATGTGTCTATACCTACTGTCGGTATTTAACATACAATATAGTGCTCCTATATACTGTCTATCAACAGTATTTGTCTATACCTACCGTCGGTGGTTAACATACAATATAGTGCTCCTATATACCGTCTATCACCAGTATTTGTCTATACCTACCGTCGGTGTTTAACATACAATATAGTGCTCCTATATACCATCTATCAACAGTATATGTCTATACCTACCGTCGGTGGTTAACATACAATATAATGCTCCCATATACCGTCTATCAACAGTATTTGTCTATACCTACCGTCGGTAGTTAACATACAATATAGTGCTCCTATATACCGTGTATCAACAGTATGTGTCTATACCTACTGTCGGTAGTTAACAAACAATATAGTGCTCCTATATACTGTCTATCAACAGTATTTGTCTATACCTACCGTCGGTAGTTAACATACAATATAGTGCTCCTATATACCACCTATCAACAGTATTTGTCTATACCTACCGTCGGTGGTTAACATACAATATAGTGCTCCCATATACCGTCTATCAACAGTATTTGTCTATACCTACTGTCGGTAGTTAACATACAATATAGTGCTCCTATATACCATCTATCAACAGTATTTGTCTATACATACCGTCGGTGGTTAACATACAATATAGTGCTCCCATATACCGTCTATCAACAGTATTTGTCTATACCTACCGTCGCTGGTTAACATACAATATAGTGCTCCTATATACCGTCTATCAACAGTATTTGTCTATACCTACCGTCGGTGGTTAACATACAATATAGTGATCCCATATACCGTCTATCAACAGTATTTGTCTATACCTACTGTCGGTAGTTAACATACAATATAGTGTTCCTATATACCATCTATCAACAGTATATGTCTATACCTACCGTCGGTGGTTAACATACAATATAGTGCTCCTATATACCGTCTATCAACAGTATTTGTCTATACCTACCGTCGGTAGTTAACATACAATATAGTGCTCCTATATACCGTCTATCAACAGTATTTGTCTATACCTACCGTCGGTGGTTAACATACAATATAGTGCTCCCGTAAACCGTCTATCAACAGTATTTGTCTATACCTACTGTCGGTAGTTAACATACAATATACTGCTTCTATATACCGTCTATCAACAGTATTTGTCTATACCTACCATCGGTGGTTAACATACAATATAGTGCTCCTGCAATGTATATACCGTCTATCAACAGTATTTTTCTATACCTACCGTCGGCGGTTAACATACAATATAATGCTCCCATATACCGTCTATCGACAGTATTTGTCTATACCTACTGTCGGTAGTTAACATACAATATAGTGTTCCTATATACCATCTATCAACAGTATATGTCTATACCTACCGTCGGCGGTTAACATACAATATAATGCTCCCATATACCGTCTATCAACAGTATTTGTCTATACCTACCGTCGGTAGTTAACATACAATATAGTGCTCCTATATACCGTGTATCAACAGTATGTGTCTATACCTACTGTCGGTATTTAACATACAATATAGTGCTCCTATATACTGTCTATCAACAGTATTTGTCTATACCTACCGTCGGTGGTTAACATACAATATAGTGCTCCTATATACCGTCTATCACCAGTATTTGTCTATACCTACCGTCGGTGTTTAACATACAATATAGTGCTCCTATATACCATCTATCAACAGTATATGTCTATACCTACCGTCGGTGGTTAACATACAATATAATGCTCCCATATACCGTCTATCAACAGTATTTGTCTATACCTACCGTCGGTAGTTAACATACAATATAGTGCTCCTATATACCGTGTATCAACAGTATGTGTCTATACCTACTGTCGGTAGTTAACATACAATATAGTGCTCCTATATACTGTCTATCAACAGTATTTGTCTATACCCACCGTCGGTAGTTAACATACAATATAGTGCTCCTATATACCACCTATCAACAGTATTTGTCTATACCTACCGTCGGTGGTTAACATACAATATAGTGCTCCCATATACCGTCTATCAACAGTATTTGTCTATACCTACTGTCGGTAGTTAACATACAATATAGTGCTCCTATATACCGTCTATCAACAGTATTTGTCTATACCTACCGTCGGTAGTTAACATACAATATAGTGCTCCTATATACCATCTATCAACAGTATATGTCTTTACCTACCGTCGGTGGTTAACATACAATATAGTGCTCCCATATACCGTCTATCAACAGTATTTGTCTATACCTACTGTCGGTATTTAACATACAATATAGTGCTTCTATATACCGTCTATCAACAGTATTTGTCTATACCTACCGTCGGTGGTGAACATACAATAAATGCTCCTATATACCGTCTATCAACAGTATTTGTCTATACCTACTGTCGGTAGTTAACATACAATATAGTGTTCCTATATACCATCTATCAACAGTATATGTCTATAACTACCGTCGGTGGTTAACATACAATATAATGCTCCCATATACCGTTTATCAACAGTATTTGTCTATACCTACCGTCGGTAGTTAACATACAATATAGTGCTCCTATATACCGTCTATCAACAGTATTTGTCTATACCTACTGTCGGTAGTTAACATACAATATAGTGCTCCTATATACCGTCTATCAACAGTATTTGTCTATACCTACCGTCGGTAGTTAACATACAATATAGTGCTCCTATAAACCGTCTGTCAACAGTATTTGTCTATACCTACCGTTGGTAGTTAACATACAATATAGTGCTCCTATATACCGTCTATCAACAGTATTTGTCTATACCTACCGTCGGTGGTTAACATACAATATAGTGCTCCCATAAACCGTTGATGTCTATCAACAGTATTTGTCTATACCTACTGTCGTTAGTTAACATACAATATAGTGCTCCTATATACCATCTATCAACAGTATATGTCTATACCTACCGTCGGTGGTTAACATACAATATAGTGCTCCCATTTACCGTCTATCAACGGTATTTGTCTATACCTACCGTCGGTGGTTAACATACAATATAGTGCTCCTATATACCGTCTATCAACAGTATGTGTCTAAACCTACTGTCGGTAGTTAACATACAATATAGTGCTCCTATATACCGTCTATCAACAGTATTTGTCTATACCTACCGTCGGTAGTTAACATACAATATAGTGCTCCTATATACCATCTATCAACAGTATTTGTCTATACCTACCGTCGGTGGTTAACATACAATATAGTGCTCCTATATACCGTCTATCAACAGTATTTGTCTATACCTACCGTCGGTGGTTAACATACAATATAGTGCTCCCATAAACCGTTGATGTCTATCAACAGTATTTGTCTATACCTACTGTCGGTAGTTAACATACAATATAGTGCTCCTATATACCATCTATCAACAGTATATGTCTATACCTACCGTCGGTGGTTAACATACAATATAGTGCTCCCATATACCGTCTATCAACGGTATTTGTCTATACCTACCGTCGGTGGTTAACATACAATATAGTGCTCCTATATACCGTCTATCAACAGTATGTGTCTAAACCTACTGTCGGTAGTTAACATACAATATAGTGCTCCTATATACCGTCTATCAACAGTATTTGTCTATACCTACCGTCGGTAGTTAACATACAATATAGTGCTCCTATATACCATCTATCAACAGTATTTGTCTTTACCTACCGTCGGCAGTTAACATACAATATAGTGCTCCTATATACCGTCTATCAACAGTATTTGTCTATACCTACCGTCGGTAGTTAACATACAATATAGTGCTCCTATAAACCGTCTGTCAACAGTATTTGTCTATACCTACTGTCGGTAGTTAACATACAATATAGTGCTCCCATAAACCGTTGATGTCTATCAACAGTATTTGTCTATACCTACTGTCGGTAGTTAACATACAATATAGTGCTCCTATATACCATCTATCAACAGTATATGTCTATACCTACCGTCGGTGGTTAACATACAATATAGTGCTTCTATATACCGTCTATCAACAGTATTTGTCTATACCTACCGTCGGTGGTTAACATACAATATAGTGCTCCTATATACCGTCTATCACCAGTATTTGTCTATACCTACCGTCGGTGTTTAACATACAATATAGTGCTCCTATATACCATCTATCAACAGTATATGTCTATACCTACCGTCGGTGGTTAACATACAATATAATGCTCCCATATACCGTCTATCAACAGTATTTGTCTATACCTACCGTCGGTAGTTAACATACAATATAGTGCTCCTATATACCGTGTATCAACAGTATGTGTCTATACCTACTGTCGGTATTTAACATACAATATAGTGCTCCTATATACTGTCTATCAACAGTATTTGTCTATACCTACCGTCGGTGGTTAACATACAATATAGTGCTCCTATATACCGTCTATCACCAGTATTTGTCTATACCTACCGTCGGTGTTTAACATACAATATAGTGCTCCTATATACCATCTATCAACAGTATATGTCTATACCTACCGTCGGTGGTTAACATACAATATAATGCTCCCATATACCGTCTATCAACAGTATTTGTCTATACCTACCGTCGGTAGTTAACATACAATATAGTGCTCCTATATACCGTGTATCAACAGTATGTGTCTATACCTACTGTCGGTAGTTAACATACAATATAGTGCTCCTATATACTGTCTATCAACAGTATTTGTCTATACCCACCGTCGGTAGTTAACATACAATATAGTGCTCCTATATACCACCTATCAACAGTATTTGTCTATACCTACCGTCGGTGGTTAACATACAATATAGTGCTCCCATATACCGTCTATCAACAGTATTTGTCTATACCTACTGTCGGTATTTAACATACAATATAGTGCTTCTATATACCGTCTATCAACAGTATTTGTCTATACCTACCGTCGCTGGTTAACATACAATATAGTGCTCCTATATACCGTCTATCAACAGTATTTGTCTATACCTACCGTCGGTGGATAACATACAATATAGTGCTCCTATATACCGTCTATCAACAGTATTTGTCTATACCTACCGTCGGTGGTTAACATACAATATAGTGCTCCTATATACCGTCTATCAACAGTATTTGTCTATACCTACTGTCGGTAGTTAACATACAATATAGTGCTTCTATATACCGTCTATCAACAGTATTTGTCTATACCTACTGTCGGTATTTAACATACAATATAGTGCTTCTATATACCGTCTATCAACAGTATTTGTCTATACCTACCATCGGTGTTTAACATACAATATAGTGCTCCCATATACCATCTATCAACAGTATATGTCTATACCTACCGTCGGTGGTTAACATACAATATAATGCTTCTATATACCGTCTATCAACAATATTTGTCTATACCTACCGTCGGTGGTTAACATACAATATAGTGCTCCTACAATGTATATACCGTCTATCAACAGTATTTGTCTATACCTACCGTCGGTGGTTAACATACAATAAATGCTCCCATATACCGTCTATCAACGGTATTTGTCTATACCTACTGTCGGTAGTTAACATACAATATAGTGTTCCTATATACCATCTATCAACAGTATGTGTCTATACCTACCGTCGGTGGTTAACATACAATATAATGCTCCCATATACCGTCTATCAACAGTATTTGTCTATACCTACCGTCGGTAGTTAACATACAATATAGTGCTCCTATATACCGTCTATCAACAGTATTTGTCTATACCTGCCGTCGGTAGTTAACATACAATATAGTGCTCCTATATACCGTCTATCAACAGTATGTGTCTATACCTACCGTCGGTAGTTAACATACAATATAGTGCTCCCATAAACCGTTGATGTCTATCAACAGTATTTGTCTATACCTACCGTTGGTAGTTAACATACAATATAGTGCTCCTATATACCGTCTATCAACAGTATTTGTCTATACCTACCGTCGGTGGTTAACATACAATATAGTGCTCCCATAAGCCGTTGATGTCTATCAACAGTATTTGTCTATACCTACTGTCGGTAGTTAACATACAATATAGTGCTCCTATATACCATCTATCAACAGTATATGTCTATACCTACCGTCGGTGGTTAACATACAATATAGTGCTCCCATATACCGTCTATCAACAGTATTTGTTTATACCTACCGTCGGTGGTTAACATAAAATATAGTGCTCCTATATACCGTCTATCAACAGTATGTGTCTAAACCTACTGTCGGTAGATAACATACAATATAGTGCTCCTATATACCGTCTATCAACAGTATTTGTCTATACCTACCGTCGGTGGTTAACATACAATATAGTGCTCCTACAATGTATATACCGTCTATCAACAGTATTTGTCTATACCTACCGTCGGTGGTTAACATACAATAAATGCTCCTTTTATACCGTCTATCAACAGTATTTGTCTATACCTACTGTCGGTAGTTAACATACAATATAGTGTTCCTATATACCATCTATCAACAGTATATGTCTATAACTACCGTCGGTGGTTAACATACAATATAATGCTCCCATATACCGTTTATCAACAGTATTTGTCTATGCCTACCGTCGGTAGTTAACATACAATATAGTGCTCCTATATACCGTCTATCAACAGTATTTGTCTATACCTACTGTCGGTAGTTAACATACAATATAGTGCTCCTATATACCGTCTATCAACAGTATTTGTCTATACCTACCGTCGGTAGTTAACATACAATATAGTGCTCCTATAAACCGTCTGTCAACAGTATTTGTCTATACCTACCGTTGGTAGTTAACATACAATATAGTGCTCCTATATACCGTCTATCAACAGTATTTGTCTATACCTACCGTCGGTGGTTAACATACAATATAGTGCTCCCATAAACCGTTGATGTCTATCAACAGTATTTGTCTATACCTACTGTCGGTAGTTAACATACAATATAGTGCTCCTATATACCATCTATCAACAGTATATGTCTATACCTACCGTCGGTGGTTAACATACAATATAGTGCTCCCATATACCGTCTATCAACGGTATTTGTCTATACCTACCGTCGGTGGTTAACATACAATATAGTGCTCCTATATACCGTCTATCAACAGTATGTGTCTAAACCTACTGTCGGTAGTTAACATACAATATAGTGCTCCTATATACCGTCTATCAACAGTATTTGTCTATACCTACCGTCGGTAGTTAACATACAATATAGTGCTCCTATATACCATCTATCAACAGTATTTGTCTATACCTACCGTCGGTAGTTAACATACAATATAGTGCTCCTATATACCATCTATCAACAGTATTTGTCTATACCTACCGTCGGTGGTTAACATACAATATAGTGCTCCTATATACCGTCTATCAACAGTATTTGTCTATACCTACCGTCGGTAGTTAACATACAATATAGTGCTACTATATACTATCTATCAACAGTATTTGTCTATACCTACCGTCGGTGGTTAACATACAATATAGTGCTCCTATATACCGTCTATCACCAGTATTTGTCTATACCTACCGTAGGTGGTTAACATAAGATATAGTGCTCCTATATACCGTCTATCAACAGTATTTGGCTATACCTACCGTCAGTGGTTAACATGGAATATAGTGCTCCTATATACCGTCTATCAACAGTATTTGTTTATACCTACTGTCGGAGGTTAACATAGAATATAGTGCTCCTATATACCAAGAGGGATAACGGATCTGCATCTAGAACTTATCATGCTGCCCTTTTTTTGGATTTTTAAAATTCTTGTTATCCCTCAATTTTTACATTCATCCCAAATAATACAACAGTAGTCAATTAGGGGCAGATCACCCATTGTATTATGTTTTCTTGCAGTTATTTAAAAAAAAATGTATTTAAGAAAGATGATATATTCTGGATGATATATTAGCACAACCTTGGTCAATTTGATTTCTCCAGTTACTTAGTGGGCTGTCAATTTTGAAACTAATATTTTTTCACATGAAGAATTTTGTAATACATTAATTTATTATCAAGTTTGGTTGAAAAGTCTGAATAGTTTCTGCTTTGTTCCAGTAATCAAACATTTTGTTTCATTTGCATCTATGAACATGTTATTCATTTTACTCTTCAACCCTGTGTAAATCTTCTTGAACATCATCATTTATATTTTCTAGATGTTTCCCCCTTATTTATGAATAGTGGTGTCATCAGAATATACAACGAAATAGGTCTGTTTCACAATTTTTAATGCATAAGGGGAGGTCATTTATAAATAGCACAAACAATAGAGGACAAGGTATAGAACATTGGGGAACACCAAATTTTACATGTTGTTGTTCAGAGTTAACATTACAAATGTATACCGTTTGTTATTCAGGTACGACTTAAAAAAAACTAACAGTAGTCTCACTAAATCCATAAATGTCGAGCTTTAAACAAAGAAAGTCATATTCTACCAAATCAAAAGCTTTTTTTTAAATCTTAATAAAATTGCTAGGTTTAAATTACCATCTTTCATTTCTTGCAACCATGTGTCAATGATATTAAATAAATGTCAAGCTCAATCCAGTATATATTCCAAGTTATGGACAAATGATAATGCTATTAAAAATACCAAATCATAACCAGTGCCTTTCTCTTTTTCTATTTACAGTATATGACTAGATAATAATGATTACTTTTTTCAACTATTTTCATACTTTTTTGTTTCCTCTGCTTTTGTATCAAGGGCATAATTGTTTATGGCAAACTAAGCATCTGCATAATCAAACTATTCCTAACTATACTCTACCTCAAATTCTGGAAACTGCACAATTTTTGTCATAGCAGTCTTATGGTAGCTGAACTATTTCTATTTTTTGTAAATCTGGATTAATAAGTCTTTTGTCACATTCTGGGGCTATAGAAAAAAACATTACAGAATTATCAAAATTATGTGTGTATAATGTTTGTGTACAGTCATTCAACTAAAAAAGGACAAAAATTATTTTTTTGTGTATAAATAAATAATTGTGATTTTAATGTCTTAATATTATAAAAAAAACTTCAAAAGATTAAATTTAAATTATAATCTAAACATGAAAGAGCACATATAAATCAACCTTTTACTCAGATTTATATCTAAAACCAGTTATAACTAGCTATAATATCTTTGACTTCACAAATATCATCATCTAATTTTACAAATCATTATTTATTTGGTGGCACTTCCTGCACACTAAGTATGTTATGCCTTAGGTTTAATTTTAATGCAATCACATTTCAGAAGGTACATGTCTTGAACTGTTTTAATGAATAAATTACAGTTTTAAACTCAGTTTAGGCTGACCTGAAGTCAATAGTCTTAAACAATGTCATCAAACTATCAGTTTTACTGTAATATATTGATATTGTGACATTTATGGGAAAGAGCATATGAGTTAGTCATACTGGTCAATACAATGGAAAGTTTATAGCTGAGACTACCATAACACTATATGTGTTATACTAGTAGTCTCAGTTTATAACTATGTTAATTATATACATGACATATAATAATTAAATCATTTAAAAAACTATTCCAAAGATTTCTCTCAAATCATGTTTACATTTTTTTTTAGAGAAGAGTCTGTCTGAAATATATTCAGGGGTAGTCCAAATAATTATGACTTCTTAAAAAGCTATATTATGGGGGAAAATGGGGGGGGGGGGGGGGTCTATTATGTTTTTTTCATACAGGAGGAAGACGTCAAAGCAAAAAAAAAACACCAACAAAACAAAATAAAATAATAGCCTGTCAAGACGTCCTTATATCATAATAATTTGGTCTAATTTTGGGATAATACATTTAACTTCCTTTGATGTCGGGGAGGGGATAAGTTTTGACGATTAATTATTCTTGAAACTAACAATAATTATTCCTTATTGTTACTTTGTTAAGCGAGCGCGATGTGTGGTTCTCGAGTTATTTTAAAAAAAAAAGGGGGGGGGGGGGGGTTGTTACTATATCAAATTTACCCAGTTTGGAGACAATAAATATTTAAAATCTAACCATAAACTCCAATGTTCCTGCTTTTTTTAGCAGAACAAACACGAAAGCATTCTCGTCTCTGTTATAATCAATAGTTAACTCATTTCTTCTTCCAGGTTATTTCTTAATCAATTATGATTATCAGCTGTTTATCTATTTACCATGTTTATGTTAAACTGGTCCGTAATTCCATCGTAGTGTATCGATAAGTGAACACAACAGGGAACCAGTTTATTCAACGTCTGTAAACCGAGGTATATAATATACAAGTTTCCTGAGTCAGTAACCGTAACTATCACCGTGCTTTGTGCGCATGCGCAAGAAACACCAACATTAAGGATAAAACAGGGTACACAGTTCCGTAATTTCGTATATTTTTCTTATCTTCATACTGAAGAGCTCCAAAAGTAGGCGTGCTTTGGTGCACTGGGCAGGTCTAAAAACCGACTCTCGGTGGTTAACGTCTCTCGATGGTTAACTTTAAGTGCCTACCCTGGATTTTACCTTGATGTAATATATTACGGATTACAAATGTGTCGAGGTTTGTGATTGGATAACAACACAGAGATGTCAGTATATATTCAGGAAACTGCCGGGGTATATACGACATCAATCCCATTCAATCACGTCTCAGTCATTACAGCTGAACGGACGTGCTGGGCCAGCTCTCCTTTACCCGCTATCTTCGATGAGGGTTTACAGTTAGATATCAACGACTTACTACTTAAGATGACAGAAACCAATCCATGCCGTACAGATAGACGTAGCGGTTGGCGTACCCGCGTTAACATGCACTCCAAAACCATTGTATTATGGGGAGTGTTATGCCGATTAACGTCCGAGGGCTGTATCCTAGGCTGTTGGGTGATACGACCTTCATTTCACTGCCTCACGGCTTTGGTCCTGATAATGCTTCCTGTCATCTTTCGAACTACGTCCGAGATCATCTACCAGTACTCCATCATCGAGGCTAGCGGGCTGCCAAGCTGACCAAACTGGCCCTGAAAGCAGCCGTTAGTGAAGAATAAACAACAAAATAGTCAAAAACCAAAAACAACTCACCAAAACCAAGATGGCGGCCTCCATATTGCGACCTCCACTACTTGTTCCTGACCCATGGCTCCAGAATATTTAAAGCTCACCAAACGCCTTCGGGCACCGAGCCGACCGTGCGAGGTCTGAAAGGCCAGTCAAGGTCGTTAAACACCACCACATATATATGTATATACGACGTTTTTATCCCCAATTGGAACCTCAAAAACGTCATCACAACACCGGTTACTATGTGACGTAGTCAAAAGCTATCAGACTGTCAGAGGCTCACAGAGGGAAAATAATGACGTGCTTCAGTCAATAATACATTTTTGATACAAAATCACGCATTTTACACTTTGAATACTTAAATTTAATGTTAAAAGTGTTATTATAAATTATTACATACACGATAAAATTATGTTCACAGCAAATTAGAAAATCCTTCACGTATGCCGAACATATCAGGTTGGGTTTTTCAATATAATGTGTTGTCAACAAATACCTGCACTGGAAAATAACATTAAGTCAGGGGTAATCCGTAATATATGTGTAATTCAGGTCTCAGAAAGGGTATATACTGTGACATTCCCGGCTTAGGGCTTATATCCCCTTCGCCTTCGGCTCAGGGGATATAAACTCTAAGCCGGGAATGTCACAGTATATACCCTGTCTGAGACCTGAATAACATATAATATTATATCCCTGTTTCTTCCCCCTTTTTAATATTTTTTAAAATATTACCCGATAAGGGGTGTTCCTTATAATAGGAAGCTCATACGAAGAAAAGAAAGAAAGAAAGCTAGGTTTGAAAATCCTAGATTGTTTAAAATAGAATAAAGTTTCTTTGTCCAGGGGTTCTTTTTTTGAAAAAAATACTGTATTCATACATACTGGAAAAACAAAACATTGAAAACGGATATGCTATTTGGCGATTTTACACTAGTCTACTTGATGTGTTTGTTTCATTATTTGATGTGGTCTTGTCATTCTGTGATGTGTTATTCCATTACTTGATGAGGTAAAACCACGTGACCAATTCGGAAAAACCTGTTCTATGTTTAGATAGATTTCCATGTTAAATGTGCCTTGAATGCGGAATGCGAGCCCTTGAATGCGTGTGACCATCCATCTAATTAGTGTTCAAATTAAAGATCGGGTTACTGTTTGAGTTAAGCTTTGAGTTAGTTTTCGAATTCAAGTCATGCTTAGAATTAAAGTTCTAGTTAACATTGAGTTTCGAGTTCTACTGAGTTAAAACTTTGAATTTGAGTCACTTCTTGAGGTAGAGTTCTAGTTAAAACTTTGAATTTGAGTCACTTCTTGAGGTAGAGTTTGAGTAAGATTCGAATTTAAGTCTCCTTTAGATTAATTATGATTTCGAGATGAAATTCGAGCTATTTTATACGTCTTTTTGAGTTCGTAATTAAATTTTCTATCGCGGAACAAGGGCTTTTGCTCGGGCTTCCGAAAAGAGGGCTCCGGGATATTCGTACTAAATAAACAATGTTGCAGTATACAAAACGCAACATAGGAGTTGAAATAAAGTTAGATGTGGTGTGATTGCCAATAAGACAACTATCCACCAGTTTAAATGCAGTGGGTGTAAGAAATAATATTTGGCAACCGCACAGCCTTCAACACTCCGCTACAAAAGGCCACCATGCACTATGATCGTTAATGGTTACTTTTATAAATTGAATACCTATCAGTAGCTATAAATTAAAACGAAGTAGTGTCTGCATGCAATTTATATTTATCAAGTATAGCATGACAAGCAAGTTGGAAAAGAGAATGTATATCGTTTACCAACCTCCAACATTGTCCCTTTTGTTAAGTTCAAATAAAATAAAGGTACTTACTATTACTCACACTCATAATGAACGACACAGTACTCTTGACCATATCTTAGACCCAAGCAATTTTGTGTATTTATATCAAAATTAGCAAATGACGTCACAGATACATTTTTTAATGAAACCTAGTTTGCGACCGGCTTAATGTCTTTCGACATGTCCTAAGGTGCCAAATCAATCATCGCTAATATGACAATTTGAGAGAAAAAAATATACATACAAATTATCGTTATTCGCCTGCATCATTAATCTTGTTACGGCTTATCCAATTTACCCTTGTTAGCATTCTGAACAGACGATCAAAGATATTAATTATTGTCACGTACCTGACATGGACAAAATATGTCACACAAAAATCCTTCAGGTTAATTTATAAGACGCAACTAAGTAATAATTATATTAAAAGAATTTTAACGCAGACATCACTGATGAGATTATATATATATGTCACAAACTGTATAGTTTATATGGCAATAAAACTTTGAATTGAAAAAAAAAATTGAATATATACAGTGTATTAACACGAACATCAAACCTTATTGAACTGATTAAGTTGTTTTCCATTTATATTTTTTTATGTTGTCGATACCCACCGTACTTAAATAACATGGCGAGTATACGTATATGGTTACAAGAGCGCAATTATTCGTAATGCATTTTCCACAGGGTACCACTGGTGTTCCGTATTTTTTTCTTCTCGAAAACTACACAAACTATGGAAAAACGGGTAGCAGTTCCTGTTACTAGAAACGCCAGTGTTGCATTACAGCCCAAAAAATATATAGGGTCATGCGGCTCAAATTGACTTAAAATGCAGTTGAAAAAGATCGTCTATTTTTTTCGCTTAATGAAAAAGGCATATTTTTTATGGCTCCGACGTGCAGAAATGGAAGATATTTTCTATACTTCGTAAAATGTGAACATGATTTTCGGCAATTTTTAAACCTAATTGGACAAGCTTTCGATTAAATGTAATTCCAATCCTGTATCATCCAATCAGAAGCCGTATAGGATTCTCTTTTGAGTACCAGCTTGCGGTAAAATGTAAACAAATAATTGCGCTCTTGTAACCTATATGATTTTGTATCTAGTAATTGTACTCCAACAGTGCCAAAGCATGGTATAAGATACTTATGTTCTTCTGTGTACACCTCCTCCAAATATCTGTTTGCCCTACTATACTTAGTATCATAACTACTCCTTATCAATAACACTATGATGGGTAATATACGTATATGATTTTGTATCTATTAATTGTACTCCCACAGATGCAAAGCGTGGTATGAGACTGGCTGGATTTTAATGGATCCTTACATAATCATTCTCACATCATGCTATTTGGGAGGGGATATTAAAACAATAACGTTCTCAACTCATTTTGGAAACTTTTTCATGGTAATAGGCAAAGAGATATTTCTAAAATTCCTTTGCAAACTTTGGTTGACTTTTTTAAAGATTTAAATAAAAACAAAGATCATTCAGACGATTTTGTTATTACAAACGAGATAAATTCAGACGAAGTAAATGAGATGATTAACAAGGAAATAACTGCAGATGAAATAAGAAAAGCAGTAAAAAAAGCGAAAAATAAGAAGTGATGATTTAATTATTAATGAATACATTTCATCTTCATTGGATTCTATGATTGACATTTATGTTATCTATTAAATTTGATTTTTGATACATGTATTGTACCAGAGTCCTGGCTTTTTGGTAATGTTTTACCTATTTTTAAGAATAAAGGGAGTAAAATGGAACCAAAAAATTATAGACCCATAACACTGTTATCCTGCATTGGGAAGATATTCACATCTATTTTGAATGATAGATTTAGTACATTTTTCGATCATTATAAGATTTTACATGAGAATCAAGCTGGATTCAGATCCGGATATTCTACTAACGACCATATTTTTTCTCTGTATGTATTGTTTCAATTATTGTTTTTAAAAAGAAAGAAACTTTACTGTGCGTTTGTAGATTTTGAAAAAGTCTTTGATTTTGTACATAGAAACTCTTTATTTTTCAAACTTCTACAGAACCACATAAATGGTAAATGTTTTAGAATTGTAAAAAAATATGTATCAAGATACGAAATCCTGTATAGTACATAATAATGAAAAATCTGACTTCTTTGCTTGTGATATAGGAGTTAGACAAGGGGAGAATCTCTCTCCTATATTGTTTTCTTTATATCTAAATGACTTGCAAGACTTTCTAGAAACTACAAATGTTAAAGGTTTAGAAACTATTAGTAAAGATATAGAAAATGAACTGATGGTTTATTTCAAAATGTTTATTTTTCTGTATGCTGACGATACAATTTTGATGTCAGAATCAAATGAAGACTTACAATTGATGCTTAATGAATTTTGTGATTATTGTAAACGATGGAAACTGAAAGTAAATGTGCAGAAAACAAAAGTTATGGTATTCTCAAAAGGTCGACTGTCAAAGAATTTAAAATTTTATATTGAAGATTATGAAATCGAGATAGTAAATGAATATAAATATCTTGGGATTATTTTTTCAAAAAGTGGCTCTTTTTTGAAGACAAGAAAATATTTATATGGAAAAGCTACAAAAGCAATGTATGGATTGTTACAAAAATGTAGAAAGAACAATTTGTCTATTGAATGTCAATCAGATATGTTTGACAAAACTATTTTACCGATACTTTTGTATGGATGTGAAATTTGGGGGTTTGAAAATTTAGAGTTACTCGAAAAAGTACATTTGCGATTTTGCAAACTTATATTACATTTGAAACAATCTACTCCAAATTTTATGATTTACGGAGAGCTGGGAAGATATCCCATTTTATTTCACGCAAGAGTTCGTATGGTAAAGTTTTGGTGTCGTCTTTTACATGGAGAAGAATGTAAAGTCTCTTCACTTTTATATAAGCTATTGTTCGTCTATTCTAATAATTATGGTTTGGAGAGTAAATGGTTATGTTTTATAAAAAGCACACTAGACAATTGTGGAATGTCAAATATTTGGAATCAGCAGGGTACTTTTTCTGCTCTGTGGATTTCTAAATGTGTAGAACAAAAAATGAAAATATGAATTCTACCTCAAAAGGTATATGTTATAGAATATTTAAAAAAGAATTTAAATTTGAAGAATATCTATCTATTTTACCATTGAATTGTATGTATATGTTTTGTAAATTTAGATGTGGTAGCCATCGTCTACCAGTTGAGACAGGGAGATGGCACAATCTGTCGAGAAATCATAGATTGTGTCGTATCTGTGGCTCGGCTGAAATTGGTGACGAGTATCATTATATTTTGTCTTGTAAATCTTTCGTTAATGAAAGACAAAAATATTTACCGAAATTTTGTTGGAAAAATCCAAACACCTTGAAATTATGTAATCTGTTTTCCTCAAATAATATTACTGTTTTAGAAAAATTATGTCGATATATTAAAGCTGTTAATGTGAAAGTCTCTCCTCCTGGTTAATGTATATCATTTTCCTCATACATGCACTGTATATTATATTGTTGTATATACTTATTGTGTCTATAACTATGTCATTAGTTGATGAGAATAAAATTCATTCATTCATTCATTCATTCATTCATTCATTCATTCATTCATTCATTCATTCATTCATTCATTCATTCATTCATTCATTCATTCATTCATTCATTCATTCATTCATTCATTCATTCATTCATTCATTCATTCATTCATTCATTCATTCATTCATTCATTCATTCATTCATTCATTCATTCATTCATTCATTCATTCATTCATTCATTCATTCATTCATTCATTCATTCATTCATTCATTCATTCATTCATTCATTCATTCATTCATTCATTCATTCATTCATTCATTCATTCATTCATTCATTCATTCATTCATTCATTCATTCATTCATTCATTCATTCATTCATTCATTCATTCATTCATTCATTCATTCATTCATTCATTCATTCATTCATTCATTCATTCATTCATTCATTCATTCATTCATTCATTCATTCATTCATTCATTCATTCATTCATTCATTCATTCATTCATTCATTCACTAAATGGAAATAAAGGAAGCGGAAAAATGAATATCATTGCTCTGATCACAGGCTTGGGGTCTAGTTTTTATGATATAGGTAGCGGAATAATGAATTTCAAAGCTCTGACCACAGATTTGGAGTCTAGTTTTTATGAGGTAAGTAGCGGAATAATGAATTTCAAAGCTCTGACCATAGGTTTCAGGTCTAGTTTTTATAATACAGGTAGCGGAATAATGAATTACAATGCTCTGATCACAGGTTTTGGGTCTATTTTTTAGGATTATTTGTTTGATTCGTGTTATTTTTTGTATCCGATTTTCTATATATACTTGTTACAGTTCTTTTAAACTCAGTAGGATCCATAATCCGTGTATTCCAACATCAACATCTGTAGAAATCGGAATCTGATAAGTCAAAAAGTGTGGCTTTACAGTAAGGATAGCACATACTTTGAAATAAACATAATTCTAATTCAAATTTCAGTAATATTATACTAGACTAACATGTCTTATCGCAGCTAGATCTTTCCCCTTTAAATTAAAACTTAGAACTTGAAAGAATTTGGTAATAAAAGTTCTAGCAAAGTTTAATAGAATCAAAATTTTATTCAGCACAACAAAAGTGCCATTGACGACAATATTGAAAATTGAACATGTTTTTGTCATCAGTAAGATAAATGAATGAATTTGTATCTGATAAATTAACAGAATTTGGTGATGTTAAGTTACAAAATAAATTGAATCTGGTTTAAAATGTCCGTCTGATACTCCTCAAAATTTGCCAAAACATGTTTAAGTTAAAGTCCTGAACAATATATATAGTTTCTACAATTTGATTAATTTTTCATATACACTAATTAAAAGTGTGGAAGAAATTTTATAAAACTACACAAATCTGAAAGAAATTCAATGAACATTGGTCCTTCCTCGGACAAGGTTTGATAACACGTTTATGAATTGATTATGAAGTAAATCAAAATATTGTAATCACAATGTATTGTGTCTTTTTCAGTAATCCAGTAGTACAATCCAGGGTTATCAACCGAGTTATCATAGCACAAATCTGAATGTCCAAATTTCTTCTAGAAGAATAATTCATCGTTCTGGATCCTCCTGAATTACAATTTGTACTGTAACAACCATGCACACTGTTAATGATCTTTTGTATGTAGCGACATAAACGCTGTACTGACTGACCATGTTGTTTTTCTTGGCATCAATTATTCCTTAGCTATATTGCTTTAAATATTCATGTATGTTATGCAGTTTCATTATGGTTTGCTTTATATAATTGTATATTTTTTTTTATTTTTTTTTAATTATTGTAAGCTTTACATGTCCGTCAGACGCAGTTCATCTTAATCCGATCTGCTTTAAAATTCATTGATCAACAATAAGATTTTGTTTGTCGTTTTTGTCATTACAACACAGTTTGCCAATAGATGTAAAAGAGTTAACACGCTGTACTGACTGACCATGTTGTTTTCTCGGCATCAATTATTCCTGATCTATATTGCTTTAAATATGCATGTATGTTATGCAGTTTCATTATGGTTTGCTTTATATAATTGTATATTTTTTTTTAATTATTGTAAGCTTTACATGTCCGTCAGACCTGGGAACAGTATATTTAACATATAACATTTAATATATATGTTCCTGGTCAGACGTAGTTCATCTTAATCCGATCTCCTTTAAACTTCATTGATCAACAATAAGATTTTGTTTGTCGTTTTTGTCTTTACAACACAGTTACCACTTTTTGTGTTGACATGAATTATCATTGATATTGTTATATTTATAAATTAACTGTTTACAAAATTTTGAATTTTTTGAAATAATAAGGCTTTTCTACCTCAGGCACAGATTACCTTAGCTGTATTTGGCAACACTTTTGGGAATTTTGGATCTCAATGCTCTTCAATTTTGTACTTTATTTGTTTTTTTTGTTTTTTTGTTTTTTGTTGGATTCGAGCGTCACTGATGAGTCTTTTGTAGACGAAACGCGCGTCTGGCGTATATACAAAATTAAGTCCTGGTATCTATGATGAGGTTATTTGCCAATAGATGCACAAGAGTTAACACGCTGAAATGTCTCGCCTGTCCCTTAAATGATCTGTCAAAGTCATATAAACTATGTAAGCCGGTAAGGTACATCATAAAGTAACTCTTACTCAGTGTTAAAAAGTATAACAACAATACCGAGATCCCAGGTACATTCAAGAGAGGGAAGTTCTTTCTATAATCGCCCGTTGATGAATTTGATATTTATTAAGAATCTAAGATCCCAATTTTTTCAGACAACTTTGAACTTCAGGGGTTTGGCTTTTCTTTTACATAAACATGTATCTCCTTTAGTTATCAAGTATTGACAAATTAATTCAGATTGAGAGTTTATAATAAAGATAATCCCAGAAAAACACTTTATTTAGTACTTGGAATACAAAATGTGTGCTCTAAGGACCATTTCCAGTATGTTTATTTATATTGTTTTCTCATACTCGAAAGTTTTATGACAATATGCCCATGATTGTGAATGCAATTTAATTCAAGTCAACTTCAAAACCTGTGAAAATATATACTTCACTTGTCTATAATGCGTGCACTAAGGGAAAAAAAACCCCAGATTTTTTCAAGAAATAACAAAGACAACAAATAAATGCGAATCATTAAAAAAAAATCCACACATTTTGAATATATAATTGTCACATTTAAATACAGCATGCTTTATATTTGAAACTAAATTTCAGTGTGTCAGATAGTATAGTAAAATGTGAACATTTTTCTTTTACTGGATCTTCTTCAATTTTTAATAAAAAAAATATTCGTGATAGATGAGACAACGCATTTTTATAATCTTGAAAAACAATCAATGACCAGACTTACTAGTTAAAAGATAAGATTTGTATAACAATTTGATAGTTGAATCTTGTGATTACTGGGTAAGAACATGAATATCTTTTTTTATGTTTGTTGATCAAGTAAAATCCGTCTTATGTAACAATGCATTCAATTGCATATAAATTATATCTAGAATTTTCAGGATATCATCTTCGATGTTCTTTGGCTGGCATCAGTGTTGTTCTTCACAAAATAAAATTTGTCGACGCTAATTGATATGAAACAATACATTTATATTTACGATTTCTATTTTTTTCAAAAATACTGTTAGAAGTTGTCGTCAATTTTCTATTTAACTTGAACAATAAGAGTAATTTAGAGCCGTTAAAACAAAACGATTAGTTATTATTCTAAATTTAACGGTGGTGATTGAGGATTATGAGTGGATCCTTAACATTCTAAAGCTTCAAAAATGGATCGTCCTGCGACGTTATTGTGTATTGTTAGGATTTTTGTGAATTTTGTATACTCTTTATAAAAACGGTCACAATTTACCGTCCTTTTCATGTTATTGTTACCAAAGGTAGAATGACGGATTTGTGGTTTCTTTCATGAATAATGAAGGTGAATGACTTGGAACCCAATATTTGTTGAGAAGGCTCCTATATTTTGTTATGAAATCTAAATAATTATCTTGGTATATAATACAAGTGACATAAACATATGGAAAGGAAAGTCAGATGACACTTGCCAGCTAGACATGTACACCTGATAATTATTCTTAACACCAAATACCGTAGACCTATTGCATACAGTATAAGAAAATCAGACAAAACCACAAAAAAGATAACTAAAACCAATGAACCATGAAAATGAGGTCAAGGTCGTATGGCAGCTACCAGTTGGACATGTACACCTTATATTATAGTCCTTGCATGCACCGAATATACTGGACATATTGCTTATAGTATCTGAGACCACCAAAACTTAACCTTATCCACTGATCCATAAAACGAGGTCGAGGTCAAGTGAAAACTGTCTGACGGGCACGAGGACCTTGCAAGGTACGCACAAACCATACATAGTTTTCTTTTTACTAATAATAAGAGAGAAATTAACATTACAAAAAATCGTTTTAAGTAGTCGCTGAACCAGGAAATTGAGGTCAATAACAATGGACATGTGACAGATGGAAACTTCGTAACATGAGGCATCTATATACAAAGTATGAAGCGTCCTGGTCTTCTACCTTCTAAAATATAAAGCTGAAAAGAAGTTAGCTAACGCCGCCGTAGCTACTGCCGCCGGATCACTATCCCTATGTCTACGACAAAAGTCGCAGTCTCGACAAAAACCAAGGTTTTATATAATAAAGGATTGTATCTGGGTACATATGCGCAATTCATTTCAGGGAAGCAGTAATGGTAGCCTTTTCCTTAATTCCTCTGTTCATATCGTAAACTTAAATATGTATATTTTGGATACATTGGATAACTTCGTAGTTTCACACATTTATTCCATGGTCTTCTGGTCTCCAAATTAGCACAAATGGTTAAGCTCAGTCACTTGTTAAAAATGGGAACATGTCCAATATTACGTCCTACACAGAGATTTTTTGTTTTGTTCACTACTTTTTTATTCCCCCCTTTTAGGCACAATAGGGACTCACCCATCTAAGAAAATGAATTTACTAAAAACTAATCAAGAAAAGCATATTAGTGTTATTTTTGTAGTATAAAAATAGATAATTTAATTTTCAGTAAAAATAATGAAAATTACAATATTGAAATCCTTCACTCTAGTGCCTATGATACAAATTTGTATGAAATGATGTTTTGTTCACACAAGTAGCAAAAAATAAATAACAAAAACAACATACATTTCTTTATTACCAATCAATGAATTTAATATGAGTTTAAAAATAATAAATACATTTATATCAACTGAAACTATTTTAAGTGATTATCCTTTTCATAAATATAATAAAGAGTTAAGCAATGATACTGTTGTCTAGGTATTTTTAAAACAACCGTGACTATCATGATAGTCTAACTTGATCAACCAAATCATACAATAGATAAAGTAAGATTTTTGTAAGTAGTATTATTTACACTTAGGTGTAAATTACAAGGAAGAAAACTCATTGTGTAAAACATTTATCTAAAATGGCGTTCTCTAAATCTGTAATAAGAAGTCAAGCTCCAGCCAAATGTGGAATATGTGAAACCGACCGACCAATTAAGTGGAAATGTGTTGATTGTATTAAGTTATTGTGCAATAACTGTAAAGAAAAGGTGCATCCAAAATTCGAGAATGCCAAGAATCATCAGGTAGTAAACATCAAAGATGTTGGACAACCGAGTGTTGTAGAAATTAATATCAATAAACAATATCAGAATAAACTATATGTAGTAGATACTATATCTTATTGTCATGATGATTCACTGTGGATAAAAAGTAATAGAGATAGAGTGTTACAGAGAGTAAAACCTGATGGAACTAAACTGGAGATACTATCCAGCTTTAATATCAAGATCTATGGTATGGATGTTACCCAATCAAATAGTCTACTTCTGATTACTGGAGAAGCAAGACTAAAACAGATCAGCAGTAATATGGGTTCATTGACAGACTCAGTCTATGATCTGTCACCATTAGAACCTACAGCAGTCCATATCACTAGTGACAATAAAGTTCTAGTAGGAGGTGTTAATAAAGACTACCCTAAACCAGGAAGAAGAGTTGTAATACTAATGAATCAGAATGGAGTCCATGAGAGAGTGTATGAACATGATCAACATAAACAACCTGTGTTTACCTTTCCCAGGAGGATAACATGTACCAAAAATAGCAATATTCATGTGGTGGATGAAGTCAGTGGTTACAGACACAGAGTAGTAGTGTTAGGACAGGGTAGTGATATCATCAATATATATACAGGAGACAGAGAAATCAACAAAAACATTCCATTCAGACCATTATGCATAGTAGCAACTCCTAGAGACAATGTTCTTGTAGCTGATACTTTTACTAGTACATTCCATATCCTGAACAATGTAGGCCTGCTGATGACATATTATAGAACAAGTGACATAAACATAATCCACCCATATTCTCTTGTATTCTCTCCTACAGGACAACTCTACATAGGATGTGCTATATCAGATAATAATAAAACCGATGAGGATAAGATATATGAAGTGGCCATAACCGGATGTTAAGGTTCATGTGGACCCTACGGCTAAAATGGCCGTATTTTCACCTCAAAATTTACTATGAGTACAGGCAAACCTGTGCATCTGGAAACGTTTTAAGGCATAGCATGCCCTAGATAGATAAAATTCAAATGCAATGTATGATTTAGAAAATTCATAACTTATCTGGATTTTGCCGTACACTTTTTTTCGTCCCTGCAGAAGATGATAAAATTAACAAACAGTTGAGTTTACCTTGATATGGTCCACTCAGGTACACAGTTTAAATAACCAATTATTGTCATGTATCTATTGTCATTCTCATGTCCATGTCAAGCAATACAGCTCACTTTAATTATTACCTGAGGGGAAGTTCTCAAACCTGTTTCCCAACTTAGTTTATTTTGGCACCTTCTGGAGGAATGAAAAAAAGTGAACGGCAAAATCCTGGTAAGTTTTTATTTTTCTAAAACATAAAACATATTTGAAATTATTTTATCTAGGGTATGCTATGCCTGAAATTTTTTACAGATGCGCAGGTTTGTCTGTACTCAGAGTAAATTTTCAGATTAAAATACGGCCATTTTAGCCATAGGGTCCACATGAACATTAATATAACTAAGAAACAAATTATTTACATTTTGCATATTGTTATCAGTCATAAATTTGATATTTTCTAAAATATATATACCAATACATGTAAACAAATAAATAAAAAATAATAACGGTTTCACTGCTTTCACAGATCCTCATATAATTTGACTTGTATACATAAGTATAATATAAAACAATCAATTGACATTTAAACAATAGTTTGACGTTAACAAATATAAGGGAGACTACTAATGTCATTTTAAGTATTTAAAATGTTATGTTAAAATAAAAATATTATTTATCATTAATCCCGGGGTGAGAATTTTTATGAATAATTCTTCTTTCTTCCTCCGGAGAAAATCATTTTTACGATTGACCATATATACAATGGAATATTTTAAATCGTCCAATACGTGTATATAGGTCATATATTTACAAGGTAACAAATTTAAGGTCTTGTCCTGTAAAATCCATACTCTCAACTTTAAATTGCTTATATCATTAATAGTTATCCCACGATGACGCGGCGTGTCAGTGTAAGATCACCCCGATGGCCGGAGGCCAGAGGGTGATCTAACACTGACACACCAAGTCCGAATGGGATAACTATTTTACATTCCAGCCGTTTTAGATTAGACGAAAAACCATTTACAATTCATAAAATCTAATTTAGAACGCCACACACCCATTATAATACACTTTATACATTACTATATGGTTAATAACCTTTTTGACCCCCGAACACGATGAGTAGATATCAAACAATGTCAACTCGCCCCACTGGCCAATCGGCCCAATCTATATCGCCACTTTATGAAAAAAATCGCCCCACACTTGTTTACCGACTCGCCCCACTTTTGAAAAGTGTAAAATCAAACTGAACAATCACTGACAACTCACTTATTAACGAAAAGGGTTTAAAACCCAACTGAATAAAGGTCTGCCAACTCGCCCCCTAATAAAAATATCTTGCTTCCTTTAAGTATGTTAAGTTACTGACAGTTTGTATCCAGTCGTCCTGGTGTAGTGGTTGTGTGCTAAAGGTCCTGAGTTCGAATCCCAGCATATACACTGGATTTTTTTTATGTGAATTTTGATAGATTGTCTTTTCCGTATAATTGTATATTTAATTATAAGTTTTATAGTGGATTTGACATTCCCGCCAAAATTTTACAGAACAAAGGAAAGCATGCTTAACTAAGAAACTCAAACTGGGGTGATCTGGTAGGGGTGATCCGGCTCAGATCACCCCTGTTAGAACAAAGGAGCTGGGATGTAATATCCTTTAATACATATTTTATAGTTTGACGTAGAGTAGCTCTCTCTATATTTTGATAGTATTGATGTCAACAAATCCGTATTAAGTAATTAGAATTTAAAAAGACTATTCAACATCGGAGGTAGATGTTAAAGGTTTGAATATCCACACTTATGTACAAAGCATCCGCCATGTATATATTTCATATTATGAACAGTGTAGTTTACATAAATGACGCAATGTAGAAATAAGACACGTCAAAGCTCTATATCTCGATAATAATTTATACATCAAATGGCATTCGTCAGTATAAGAGTTGTTGATAATATCTATCAAAATTTTGAAGCTGCATAGAATGGATACAAAAACGAATTACTATCTCAACTAGTTGACTGAATGTTAATTAAAGTAATGATGTATTAATTTGGCATTTTTTCAAATACGAGAAAATCCGATCATCTCTTGGTTGATCGTCAATATCAGGCAAATATATGTTTTGATCCTTCTATATGCATGTAACACTTATATTTAAAATTTTGTTGCATAAGAATACAACTGGTACTCTGTTTAACCGTTACTTTATGCAAATGTATAGAAATAATGACTAGAAATACACGAAGCCGTCGTTGTTAAGGAAGGAAGACATTTTTCGGTTGTCTTCACTTGTATTCGCTTCAATGGTTAACAGATATATAGTTGTTCAATTGTAATTATGTACAATGGGGCAGCGTGAAATATTAAAAGAACATTTGAAGGTCTCTTTCAATGTTATTTTATCAAAATTGGATGGAGAATTACAAACAAAACATATCAGACAGAACAATACAAATTCGAATATATACCAAACAAATTATATTCTGATGCAGTAATCTCCGAAAATTACACTGATATTTGTTTTATTATGAAAACTGATGCAGTAGTAAAATTAATGTGATATCAAAATAAAGGTAGAAATTTCTCTATTTTTTTTTAAATAAACGCACATATCAATTAGTTTTCTATCGCTATGTAACATTTATCGGTTGCAGTTATCAAATTATCGATTTCTCATTTCTAAAGAAATAATTTTTAATTTGTAAACTTCCAAAAATTTTAGGGAAAATATCAGCTAATCATCTATTTATTATCTTGCTATTTGTATTCCTTTATATTCGGAAAGATGGTTCTATTATAAACCAGGAACGCATATCAAGGGATTATAAAGTATACTCCTTGTAGTTTTTGTTATCCAAATGTGCATTGTAGTCAAAACTAGTAATTAGATGATTGCCTTGTATAAACGAATGCTTTTTTAGTCTTTCATTACTTAAAAAAAGAACTTGTCTTTTCTTTACTTGATTGTTGATACGAAATGTTTTATACATATTATCGGATTTTGTATGCTTCAATTTTTGCTAGTCCGTCTAACTCGTTTCAGGTTTAGGTTTTTGGTAAGGGTAGGATACCATGAATTTGTGTTTACAACAGTTTTTAACTTAATACACAACCTTATTGTTATTTACACTTAGTTTATTATAGTTTGACATCGATTTCTGGATTCGCTGAACAAATAAATGGGGTATATGGAAAGGTACAATATCAGATTTAAACAAATGAAGATAAAAAAAAACCCTGCTTTATATCATGCCGAAAAATCATGTCCAAAGTTAGTATTCAAAGAATAATAGTCTATAGATGAAGTTGATAAACAGCTAAGAGAGGAGCAAGCAGAATATCGTAAAGGTAGAAGATGCATTGATTAATTCGTTGTTTCACATTATATCATAGAACGATGTACAGAATGGTAAAGGCAGCGTAACATCAACTCTGCGGATTTCCAGAAGGTTTTTTTGACGGCAACAACAGAAAGAGATGTGGCGAATACTAAGAGCATATGGAATTCAAAAAGAAATAATCGAACTTACCAAAAGTTTCTACAACAATTTGACTTGCATTGTAGGGCATAGCAACATCTGGTAATTATGGTTTGAGGTAAAAATAAAAGTTAGACAAGATGTATGATGTCTGCTCTTCTTTTCAATTTGGTCATTAATTGGATAATGAAATAAACCACAGAAGATGTTCCAAGAGGAATAAGATGGAACATTTCATCAACATTAGACGATCTTGATTTTCCTGATCTTTTATCACAAACCCACCACCATTTACAAGAGACAAACCGCCTTAATACTTTTGCTAGTCAAGTTGGACTTAGATCAGCCAAACAAAATCAAAAGTAATTCCCTTAACATCAATTAACCAACTTCTATCCTAGTAGATGGAAAGATCTTCCCATCACTGAAACCTTTACATAGAACAATAAGAAACAATAATGGTACAAGAAATTACATTATGAACAGATTAAACAAAGCCAGAAATATATTCAGATCACTTAACAATGTATTAAAAGTACAGTAAGTGGATCACACCAAAACTGTACCAGCATTGTGTTTTATCTACTCTGTTTTATGAATCAAAATGATGGAGTCTGACAGAAGTCGATCTTAGCAAACTGTCAGTTATTTATATAAAAAGCTAAAAAAAAAGAATCGTGTGCATTTTCGGGCCAAACAAAATATCCAATGAAGACCTTCTATTACATTGTCATCAAGATAGCATGGCTACAATATTAATGATAAGGGGTTGGCAATGGATTGGGCATGTGATAGAAGAGATATAAATTCCATCATTAGAAAAGCATTACATTGGACTCCAGAATGAAGGCGTAAGCAAAGATGACAAAAAAACACATGGAAACACATGTAGAAGGAGAACTGAAGACCACGAATAGCACATAGGGAACAGTAGAAAAGATGGCCAAAGACAGACAGAAATGGAGAACCTTTGTTGCTGCCCTACATGACAATGGCATACCGGGCCGTATGTTAGTAATATAATTCTGAAACGATTTTCTAGATTAAACATTCATCAGGAACATCCAACACTAAATATTTGAAAGCCAAGAATATATACGTACAAAACAGCGTAAGAGCTTCTTGGTATGACCATAAAGGGACATACAATGATACAAGTAGTCATATCCACTTTAGGTCACCTTGGCCTGATGGAGTTGAAACCGTAGTGTCTATGTTATCCGGCCAGTCTTCGTTTGGGTTTCATGGGATTCTCTTAGTGTTTGTATTTTGTCATGACTTGTATGTCATAAATTCAACATCGGTTAAAAAAACCTGTTTTGTCAATATTTAAAAGTTCATTGAGTATGGACTTATAATATTGTGAGAGGGAAATGTTCTACTATTGGCATATTGACAATGCATGCTATTTATTAATACTAGAACACACCCGTGATATCGCGGGTCCGTGACTGAATTAAAGTATATAACTATGCGCAAGCATTATTTAAGTATAAGTATTGTCATCTGATAAAGTCATGCCGATTATAAGATACACAGTTTTCTCTGCTTTCAAATCTTTCTGTTTGAACCCGTCGAACTGGAACTTATCAATAATTGGTAATATTAATTATTTGGAAAACAAAAGGTCCTGGAATGGAGTATTTTTTAATCAACAGCATTGTCCTATATTAGTTATAAATAAAGTTGAATTCTTTGATTCACTGTTTTACGTCATGCCCGCTAACAAATTGAAAACTGTACCTATACGCCTTATTTTTAGTCCTGATTTTTAGTATTCGTATTGTTATCTTAGAAAGTCTTACTGATTAAAATACTACAATAGGTAACAATTCGACAATTTAGTAGTGTCAACCCTGTGATTATGACCCGTGTATATAGCATATTAATCCGGAATACACCGTTTGTTGGTGCCCCTGTCAGATGTGGAACGTACAGATAAGGTAATAGGTAACAGGTGAATATACTATTGGTATCGGTATCGGACTCGACCCGGAACTTCTTAATTATTGGCAATATTAATTACGTGGAAAACAAAAGGGCCTGGAGTGGTGTAATTTTTAATCTTCACCTTAGTACTATGTTAGTTATATATAAAGTTGAATTCTTTGATTCGTCGTTTCTACGTGATGACGGCTGACAAATTGGACCTCGTAATTTTAGTATTATAGATAATAAATAGATTAGATCTTGGATAAACGTAGACATCAAAACAGCAACTTATAATCAAAATTTATCAAACATATAGTGTTCTGTATATGTTGGCTTCGACAACTGTCAAACTCTAAAACCATGTTTCAAACTTTATATTGCTTCGAATCAATTCATAACGCTGTTGCGTATATTTCGTATATATTGTCCTTAACAGTGACATTTGTTTTTACACAGATGGTCTGTTGTCTGGTATCTTGGACGTTTTGTATTTTATAATGAATACTGTGTTTTTTTCATTGGAAAATTTAAAAGAAACCCGACTTTGAAAATATCGAAGGGACATACAGAAAACCATGTCGAAGCATAAGATATAAGATTATGAACAAACTTTTAGTTTTATGGTTTGTTGTTTTGGTGACGATATTTAAACAAACCACTAGTATTAATTGACTAACAACAAAGTTGACCTTTATAATAGAAAGTACTATTTTTTGGTAACATAGCTCTTCAAACGTTTGTGTTCTTATACATCCTTGTCTTTTAAATATTCATATTTGAGCGTTCATAATGAGGTTAAATTAAAAAAAAAAGAGCTTAGGACGCATGAAATTTATAAAGGGTTGTGTTAATTTTTTACAACTCTTTTTGAGAAGCTATGAATTGTTCAGGAATTTTGTTGTGCCGGTGAATAAACATAGGTTTACCAAAATGGAGAAGGGTCTAGTATTTCTCAACAATTCATTCATTCACCATTGTAAACATTTATAAATTTGCCGTAGCTTGAGTGTGTATTCAAGATATATTGTATAATTTTATAAACAATGACTAACTGCTTCTTCTGATTAATTCTGAAGTTGTTTTTTTTAATGTCCTTAAAGGGGTAAATTCAGTAAATAAATATACGTCATCAGGGACCGCCCATTTAGGGGAGAGTTTTCTGTATACCACTGAAGTCATATGCTCTTCTGATTGGTAGATAATGTTTGTAATAAATATTTTTTGGCAGATGGATCAAAACTAGAGTTGAAAAAAAAAAAAATGCTGAATGTACTAATTTTTTTTTACTAGAGGGTTGAAAAGTAATGGATGTTAGTATAGGAATTCAGTGCGAATCTACATTGTTTGTAAACAAGGCCATGTGAATGCCCAAAAATACCGCATGACCCTATGTTTTTATTAGTGCAAAAGATAGGGCTACATTTGTACTTTCATGAATGTTATATGAAAGTTTCCAATTTCTAAAGGTAAATCAGGTATAAATTTAATTCCATACATAGATTAGCATTAAAGTCAATGGGAGATTTTTTACTGAATTTACCCCTACAGGAAAATATGCACTCTTTCACTGTACTTGTCCAAGGCCACACAATAATCCACAAACTCATTTCCTGTAAATTTTAATATAATGGAAGGATTTTGGAACTATTTGAAGTTTTTTTTACACATATTTCTATCTTAACCGCATCTATTCAGGATGCACTGAGTGTACTGTGAGAGGAAGCATGGGGTATATGTTAAAAATCAGTTTTTGTATGCATATTGAAAGAAACAATAGAAATGACACTTTAGAGTTATGATATCAATGAAAGGCACAAATATCCTCCCCATTCACATCACATTTTGCACATATTTCTCCTCATAATATATATAAAATCATATGAAAAATTGATTACCTCCCTTTGACATAGTGATTTTTTTTAGCTGTGTTCCCCTTGTTAAGTTGTAGAACAAGTGGTAGATAAGCACTTTTCTAGTATTTTAACACTAAAATAATCTGACCGCATGAAGATAATCATTTATTTTCACATAACGCATTGCGATTCTTTATTTAAAAACTATACTAGACAACTTTTCATGATTACATGTCCTTCATCTAGGAAACTAGCGTTGAAATGTTTGTAATTGGATTGTTTTGTTAAATAACTGCTTTTAAATATTCTAAATTGTTACTTTAATCTTCCAAATGCAAAGTTTGGTCATATTTAGACTTATTTATTCATATTTGGCATTTTTTTCTACTTCAGTTTTGGCTGTCTAGTTTTGGCGAGGAATCCATCCTGATGTTGGGGTAACAGAAATTTCTGCAGAGTGATTGTCAATGACATTTTGTGAACTTTACAAGTAATTAAAACGCTGATTTAGTATATTGAAACATAATTGTTGTTTTATTTGGTATCAAACTGCTTAAAAAAGCTTTTTTGCTCTTTTCAGGGTATTTGATCAAAAACTTCCATATAAGGAAAAATTTAACTAAGAGTACACCAAGTCTTTAGTTTCTAGGTGTACTTGCAATACTGGTCAAAGCAAACACAGAAAACAATTCATATTAATAAACATAGTTTTTTACACCATTCTTTTAAAAACAGTCAATGTGCAACCTTATATACCAAATATACATTGGCCGCAGTATGGGCTGTAGTATAAATTTTGCTCTATCTTTACAAACTCAGCATTTATGAATGTTGTATTGAAACTGGAACTTTAAAATTGGATACTTTACATGTTTATTACAAAAAAAGTGGGAAAAGAAGTAAAAAAGTCCCTTATAGATAAATTATCTCGTTTGTAGTTTGTTGATTTTATTTTGTGTTTTGTGTATTTGTAATACTCCTTTCTATTACAAGAGTTTTGACTGGTTGGAATCGTTCATTGAAAAAAACATGTCTGTGTACGATCATATAAGTCCTTGTATTCATTTTTGTTTTTTTTTTACATTCCGTTGATAATACTTTTCCATAACTATCAATATTGACACTTTACCGTTAGTTGTAGCTAGGCTCTTTTAAAATTCTATGTCCTGGTAACCTTTTTTTTTAAAAAGAATTTCATGATTTGAGGCAATTCAACGATTAATAGGGTAACTCAGATTTACCCGGAAAAGAGACAAGTGTTTATGCTGGTGATGTGTTTTGGGTGTAATTAAAATAGACGAGTCACTATTATATAATATGTGCTTTGCTTCGAAAAGTCGTGAAATTTACTCCAACCTCATAATTCATACACATTGACAAAAAATATAAGGGAGACATAGTTTAGTCTGCCGTAAACATAAAAAATCAAAGATAGCAAAACCTGTCATCAGTTATATATCGTGATAAGATATTTGTCGACGTCACAATGTTGAAAGGTACTACATATGATTCTCAGTTACTGACTATCAAAGTCAATTCACGTCTACAAGCATATTAAACAAACTAATTCTGTTGATTTTCAAATATCATAACTGTTAAGTTGTTTTATAATTGGCACATTCTTCAATGTTCTGTGCTGTAATCGACCATTATCTCGTGCTTATCCATTGTATGTTAGTTGCTTGAGATTACTGCTCCCATCCAGTAAGTCTTCTTTTTCGGTCGACTCACTTTTATAAAGGATAATTTTCATTTACAGAACCTACCCGTTTCGTAGTCATTGCTAACTTTGTTCTTGTCCTGAATATGCATGAAATATGTTTAACCTTACGGTAAGCAAAGCACAATCAAAACATTAATATTTAATCTTTAACCAGATGATGGCTATGATTAGACTGTATTTTTTTAATCTTTAAACTCATATCGGTTCGTAATTTATTGGCCTTTGAAAGTAAAAGTCTCACGCCATATTTACGTAACCGTAACTATTAAGTACATTAAGGTCAGTCTAAACAATGTCGCTTGGCGAAACGCTGAACGAAAGAAAAAAAATAGATTGGAAAGAAAATTTCTTATCATGTAATACAGTTTTCCATTATAAAAATTCAAAGTACATTCACAGATTAATAGATAGAATAATGTAAATAAGAATGTTGCACAATCTTTCAATTTTGTCCGTTGAGAACATTTACAAGTACAAACGGTCCCTATATTGATAGTAAATTGTCGGAAGTTTCATTTCCGACAGAAGCTTCCATCGGATCTTGTTATCTGTAGTATTTAAATATTTAATGAAATGGTTTAGAATTGTTTTATGCAATAATGACTAGCAGTGCATCTTAAATAGAACTAGTCGGATGTAAATTATGGAGCGAAAAGTTCGTAAAATCTCAATTAAACTGTAATAATTCAGACATGAAACAGGAATGAAATATTAAGTTTTGAAGACCATACTTGTAGTACATGAACACATACTTGTGAATTCTCTTTTAATGTTGCAAAGTCAAACCATATAAGCAAATCCTCGAAATGTCTTTGAACTTGACCTTCTTGAATCCGATGCTGAAAATGAAGAAATCGTTCTACTTGAATTTCCGAACCGACGATTGCTTCGCAATCTAAATCCTGTGGAATCAATTTCATCAATTTCTATTTCAGGGCCGCCAGTAAATGATTTCAGACATCGAAGACGTTTTGCAATGACTGTACTGAATGCTGGATTCATCCAACAATACAAAAACGGATTTATGCACGAGCTGCTAATCGCAATCCAGTGACAAACAAAAAATGTGTTGGTATCGGGATGAAATACTTTGGTATTTGGATGGTGGTCAGCTAAAATATAATACAAATTTAACGGCATCCAGCTTATTGCAAATACGGCAACTACAGCGACTAGAAGTTTGATGCTTTTCCTCTTAGCCTGGATTTGCATTAATCGTTGATTTTCAGTAACAACTCCAAGATGGGTTCTTATCCAGAGTTTATGTACAATTCGTCCATAGGTACATGTTATCACTATAAGTGGAATGAAGTACTGAAACAATATAGTAGCAATTGTTAAATACTGTTCAAATTTATTACTAGGGTAAGTTGACCAACATCGCTTTACTTTGTATGTTATCATATTGATCTCTTTTACATTAGTATAAATTCCAAAGGGTAGTGAAAAACAGATAGATAACAACCAAATGAATACCAAAACAAACATTCCTCGTTTTCTTGTCATTCTAGGATGTAATGGATATAATAATACCCGCTGTCTGTCTAAAGCAATTGCTGTTAAGGTGAAAGTCGACACATATACCGATACTTTAAGAGAATAGTTGAAAAGATGACACAAAAATGACCCCAACGTCCACTCGTTCATTAGATTTCTTGCAATATTTAATGGCACGTTTATAAAAGCTAACAAAAGATCGGAAATAGCCATATTTGCTATAAACATGTTTGTAACGGTATGCATGTGTCTATTTTTAGCAATGACGTAACACACAAATACATTTGCAAATATTGTTATAATAGCAAGTATTCCAAAGCTGGGTATAAGTACAATGGCTCTGTTGATGTCAAATTGCACTGGGTCATCAAGAGTATTGTTTTGCTTTAGAATATCTTCAATATCTGTCTTATTAGTGCCGTTTATATTCTTGAAGAGGTTTTCTATCTGAGTTATAACGTTTGTCATGTTGGAAGTAAATTACTTATTACAAAAAGTGTATTCAATCAAGTAATCCACTGACGCTGAAAATAGAAATTAAATATACTGCAGAAATCAAATAATAGACAATTTACCAACACTATACTTTGGAACAATCATCGACATAGAATATGTTATATTTTGTATTCAGGAGATAATACTATTATGTATATAGAATGGTTTAAGTATTACAAAGAAATATGGTAACGATTGCAACGTTACAATTCTGTTTATGAAATTGAAAAAGACAAACAATTAATATAATTGGTTATGCTCTCTATATAAAAAAGAACTACTACATGTCAATTTTTAATCAATAGTATCTTTGAAATACTCGATCATTTGCTTGACTATAAAAATGTGAACTCATGTTACATAGGCTTACGGGATAATAATTGCTTAACACTTGGTTGTTTTCAATTGACCAGTCTGGCACAATAGATTAACCTATAAAAATGTCATAGATGAAGGGACTTTATCAACAGTAGACATCTTTTATAAGTTTCGGTAATCCTGAAAAGTTTGTAAAGACGATCACATATAATTTTAAACACAGTATGTTTTGTTAGTTACGACATTTTTTGTTCATCTCAAATTCTCAATCTATTGTTTGTTCTTTACTTCTTTGACGAAATATTCGCACTGGGGCGTCGCTCTTATTTAGATATCTTGAACTAAACTTCATCGACATGATCACTACCCAATATATCAAAGCATCCAAAGTTAACTATACTTTTGATCGAACCAAAGATGAATGACGTGAACGTTGCTTTCTATGTTATTTTATGCAATATCAAGCATTTATATCTACCAGTATTTTGTCTAAATTCAAATAAAATGGCAATCATTTCATAGCAAAACCATGTCTTACCCTGACTTGTGCTGAAAAATTCTACCTACTACATATAACTAAAATGGTATTAAGTACTTCTGATCTGAATAACAGGACAAATATTCTCTCCTTTGTCTTCGTCTCATATATTTATTTCACTATTCAAGAAAAAGTTTTAAAACAAGGATTCTACTGTGATCCAAGATCCTTGAGCTTTCATTTCATACCAAAATTGACTAAATGTTTTATTCCTTTACAAAGTTACAGATAGTCGTTTGAACTAAATTGTTTAAAATATGTACCACTTTCTTGCATTATTTTTCCGACCGTGCACGAACTAGTCGTTCTTTTTTTTTAGTTTAGTGTCCGGCGTACAAAAGTTAAATCCTGGTATCTATGATAAGTTTATCTTTACCGTAATATGGAGTCTTTAGTAAACTGATATGACTACAATCTCATTACACAGTTAAAACATCTTTGTGAAAAAAACCTAATCTGTATTTGTTGATAACTGACATGTTTGTATTTTCCGAAAGCTTTGTAATAAAAAGACAATTCATACAGCTTATTTCAATAAATCCGTTGTATTGGTAAGTTATTGGTGTGAATATAATTGTATTTGTCATCTCACAATAAATCATGTTATCAATCAAAACGGATAAAACAATGCATTTGTTAATGGAAAACGTGATCATTGTTTTGTTTTCCCACATTATTGAGGGAAATAAAGAGTTACACTGTGGCTGCAAAGAAACCCAAATTGAAATGATAAACTAGAAAATTAACTAAAGTTTCAATGACAACCACAGTTCCTCATATGCTGTATTATCTACATTGGTAGCTTACCTTCATTGGCCAGTTTTCATTATAAAATATAAACACGTTTTCAAAATTCAAGCTGCAACCCGTTTTAACAACAATGACAAAGGGCGTAAATTGTTTCAACAACACCAACAAGCAATACAGTTCCACTTGGGATAATTTTTAAATGTGGAAGTTAAAAATTGGACAGTGATTTGTGTGTTTCAGGAATAACTTTCATAGGGTATGGTTGAGACTAAGGATATAAGGAAACTAAATATGTGAAACATAGGAAGCACCAATAAATACATAAACACTGACAAAAAATAAAGCATGCAACAGTTTCTACCTTTGTTACTACAATTTTTTGGATTAAAACAATCAAATCAAAACCTTATAAACAAAAACAAAAGAGACAGAAAGCATAAGATTGTTTTTAGTGAAGAAGGCTCGGGCTTGTTTTATTTTCTTTTCTATCACAATGTACAACTCCAAGGTTGCTATTTAAGTCGAGGGTAGACGAGGGAAACATTGAAATATTTGATCCATTAAGTGCATTATATATTATATACTGCTCATATTTTTTCTATATTTACATCCTTTTGTATCGATCCATCACTAAAAGAAACCAGCTGCACTTACGTTTTATTTCCAAAAAACTTTAGATTCATACAAAGATGTATTTTTATTATATGTACCTTAATTATACTATACATACAATATTAACTGCACAGTCAAATGTCAAACATTGATTTTTATGAAGTTATCCCTAAAACACAATTAACGACTTCCCCAAATAGGTTAAAAAGTAAAATCTCAAAAATACTGAACTTAGAGGAAAATCAATTCGGAAAGTCCATAATCACATGGCAAAATCAAATAACAAAACGCATCAAAAACGAATGGACAAGAACTGTCATATTCCTGACTTGGTACAGGCATTTTCAAATGTAGAAAATTGTGGATTCAACCTGGTTCTATAGCGCTAACCCTCTCACTTTAATGACAGTCTCATCAAATTCCGTTATATTTACATTGATGCGTTAAATAAACAGACACAATAAATAAAATAGTCAAAATATGGGTACATCAGTCATCATCGTATAACAATTTTAAAAGGAACAATTTAACAGAACACAAAAACATCTACTATCTACGAACACATTGATTGATTTGAGTGTCTGACGTCAGAATTTTTTTTATACGTCAAATAAATTTGTCGTTCAATGTGCATACAAACAATTTTAAAATTTACATAGGCAATCTTAGTATACAGGGTTGAAAAAATCAAAAGTAGGTTATAATAAATTTCAGAAATAGACCGAGATTTAAACTAGTCCAAAGGTTATATAAAGAATTTATAAGAATCCAAAAATAGTTGATTCCACTACGCGTTGAATGATTTTGACGTTTGTGGTTCAACGTATATAGTAATTTATAATAGAAATATATCATAATGACATATTAATAATAGAACAAAGACAAATGAAAGAACAATAAAACACGTTGTTAAGATGGTAAACAACATCAGTACGCAGAATCTATACATCAAGACCATCGTGTATTATTTGAGAAGTTGATACGGAATATTTATCAACAAGGTCTTGGTACCTTCCGATGAACTGTATTTAGAAAAAGGACGAGACGTTCTTTGACATACCCCTGGTTCATCAACTTTCTACTCAGACACTGATGACGTTTTACAAAGTCTGAGTAGGAGCTGCAAGCTCTTGAATATCGAATAAGTTGGGAAATATATATCCCATATGCAGGTGAAGTTGGTATATTGCTACTAAGGTGGGGGAAATTTATAATTTCAAAATTAAAATCGTCTCGTTTGTCATAGATTCTGGTACTGAGATGACTGTGTAAGTCAAATTCGAGATATAAGTCTAAAAATGAGGCGGAGGAAGCCGTGTCTGTTGTTTCTTTAATCTCTAGTTCTGGGGGATATATTAATGGAACCAAATCAGAAAAGTTCGGATTGTTTATTGAAAGAACATCATCAATATATCTGAAAGTGAAATTAAATAATTTGGCTTCTTTGATCCTCTTGTTTTTGACAAGTGTCTGGAGAAACTCCGATTCATATGAAAATAAGAAGCGGTCGACAAGAAGAGGCGCACAATTTGTCCCATAGGAATGCCGGCAATTTGTTGGAAAAGTCTACCTCCAAACTCAACAAATATGTTGTCGATAAGAAACTCCAGCATACTGACGACTTGTTCTTCTGTGTAGCATGTTTTACCTTTTTGTTTGTCACTATTAACGAAATATGCCTTATGAAATCCCAAAGTAATAAATTTATAGCGTATGCTACCATTTTTATGTTGAAAGGTATATGGATTATTTCTTTTAGGCGATTTTTCAATTTCACATGGGGAATGGTGGTATACAGGGTTGAAAAATCAAAAGTTTTGATGGAACTTATTTCAGAAAAAGACCGAGATTTAAAATTGTCTAGAAGTTCTTTAGAATTTTTAAGAATCCACATATGGTTAATACCACTACGCGAGTAAACATTTTCACAGTATTTCTGAAGACCCTCTTTCACTGCGGACAGAATTTTAGTCAATATAATGGACAATTCTTCAGTGGAACATGAAGATGAGTCAGCAATATACCGTTGTTTGTACGGAATTTTATGAAGCTTTGGTATCCAATACAAACAAGGTAAGTCATCCGATTTGGTGTTCAATGTAATGTTTATTGAAGTTATGAAGGACTTATGATTTGCTAAAATCTCACCCTTGTCAAATGATATGTCTTTGTATGTGGGATTACCTGAGTGCTCCTTTATACCCAATTCTTTTACAATAGTTATCAAAGGTACCAGGATTATAATTTTGAACGCCAGACGCGCGTTTCGTCTACATAAGACTCATCAGTGACGCTCATATCAAAATATTTATAAAGCCAAACAAGTACAAAGTTGAAGAGCATTGAGGATCCAAAATCCCGAAAAGTTGTGCCAAATACGGCTAAGGTAATCTTTGCCTGGAATAAGAAAATCCTTAGTTTTTTCAAAAAATTAAAGTTTGGGAAACAGGAAATTTATAAAAATGACCACATTATTGATATTCATGTCAACACCGAAGTGTTGACTACTGGGCTGGTGATACCCTCGGGGACGAAACGTCCACCAGCAGTGGCATCGACCCAGTGGTGTAAATAGTTATCAAAGGTACCAGGATTATAATTTTGTACGCCAGACGCGCGTTTCGTCTACATAAGACTCATTAGTGACGCTCATATCAAAATATTTATAAAGCCAAACAAGTACAAAGTTGAAGAGCATTGAGGATCCAAAATTCCGAAAAGTTGTGCCAAATACGGCTAAGGTAATCTTTGCCTGGAATAAGAAAATCCTTAGTTTTTTCAAAATATAAAAGTTTGGGAAACAGGAAATTTATAAAAATGACCACATTATTGATATTCATGTCAACACCGAAGTGTTGACTACTGGGCTGGTGATACCCTCGACATTCGCAGTAACACGATTTACATACAAAGACAATATTATTTGAAGCTTTGTCCGCAGGAACAACAACATACTTATCATGAAGAGTTGATAGACATTTCATGGCCTCTTTGTCTCTGAAAACGGACTTTGGTCGATCGTTCACACAGTTTTTCAATTTGTGAATGCGATGTTTTATTTGTACATGTTTGGCTTTATCAAGATTTCGATTTGAGCGTCACTGATGAGTCTTGTGTAGACGAACGCGCGTCTGGCGTACTAAATTATAATCCTGGTACTTTTGATAGCTATTGTAAAAGAACTGGGTATAAAGGAGCACTGATAGTTTTAACCCATTCTGACAAAGTGTCCAGTTCAACTTCTTCTCGCTTAGTCCATGCTCTGGCGTAGTCCTCAATGGAATCCATAATTATTTTGAAGTTATGGTTCCAATTGATGTGTTGGGGTTCTCTAAAGTTAGGACCATGAGAAATCACCTTTCGGAGATTTTCATGTTGAATTATGTTTAGATCCCCAGTTATAACATGACCAGAGGGGCTGTAATTATAAGGCGAGTGGGAACGGTTACATGTCGGAGGTTTTGTTTAGGTATTGTTCTAAGTCAAGGTCCTGCAATGCTTGTTTATAGTTAAATATATTAGGTGCAATGGTTTTGGTGTAACTATAGGATACAATAGGAACAACTGATTTTGAAAATAAATAGGAATTTTAGATGTTACCTCCCTGTGATGTAGAACGTTGCAGATATTGATTGCATCAATTCCTCAATTGAAGACCGTGTTGTCAAATATCATGAGGTTGTTTCGTTAAATTACACTATGCTAGAATTTTTCAGCTACCTTATTTTTAAAACTAGATTATATACCCACAAAACGATACGAGTTAGGAGGACAAAAAAAGAGAATTCATGAAAATATGATTTTAACGTAAACAGGCCGTATGATGACCTGAAACTATCTATACGGTATGGGTTTTCTCTTTATGATGCTTGCATGATGTTAGTTAACTTGATCTCTGATACATTAAACTCGAAATAAACTCATTAATTATTCATGATGTACTATATAGGGAGTTTCCGCGCCAATATCATCTCCTGACATAAAACAAGTCATTCTTCAAGGACGATACAAATTGAACACAGCAAATTGGTATGTTAACACTCCAGTCTTTCCAAAAAATATAACATAAAGAAATTTAAGTTATATTCGTACATAATAGCAAGTTTGGTTTCTGAACATAGCTATTGTTTTATGCTTCTAAAGTTTGAGCAACAAAGTCTTCAAAAATATTAGTAGAACGTTCCACTTCTTTAAACTATTTGTATCAGTTCAAGAACCTCGCCATTTAGTCGTGGTTGTTTATTAACATAGTGTTTTTTTAACAACAGATTGTTATTATATTCCTTCACACGTATGGCGATTTAACGCTTAACGAACGATAAAGACAATATTCAATTAAGGAAACTGTAGATGATTTTGTGGTTTTACGATATATAATTTTACATTTTCATTTCATTCACGTTTAGACAGCCAACTAAAAAACAAATAATCATTGGAACTTTGTTGAAGATTTTTAACATGATTGTTATAATTTGATTTAAATTATGTTAGCTTATACCAAACTACATTTATATTTATCTATATATTTTCAAATGTAAAAACAGAATAAGGAGAGAGGAAAGATACCAAAGGATCATTCAAACTCATACGTCGAAATGTCTTGACAACGCTATGGAAAAAAAGACCAAAAGGCAAACAACAGTATACAAAACAAAAAAGTAAAGACTGAGCAATACAAACCCCACAAACACAAGGTTGATCTCATGTGTTCCGGGAGGACTTAAAAAAAACCAAAAAAAAAACAGACAAATAATAGTATATAAAACACAATATAGATAAATATAGACTAAGCATCACAAAACACACCCCAAAAAAAGACAAAGCAACTCGAAACGCACCAAAAAACCTTGAGTGACCTCAGGTGCTTCGGCAGGGTTAGCAGATCTTGCTTCACATGTGGCACTCGTGGTATTGCTAATGTATATACAAATCTGGTGATAAGTCTTATTTGGTATGTCACATTCAGGGAAAGGGAGGGCGGGATTGTGGTTACGACGATTAGAACGTATCCGTCGTCATCTGTGAAACAGGTGTATGGCATAGCGATCGAAGAACTCGTGAACGATACAAATACTGTGCTTAGCAGACTTTTATTTTGTTCCAAATGGAAAATGCATATAAATAAAAGGAATTACACGTGAATAAGACAGCAACATAACGATATAAAACCCTTTAAAGACATCTTGAGTTCAACAGACGGTCAACAGAATACTTATAGATTTATGGTCATAAGCAAACGGTCTAGATAAAATTAAAGACTCTCAATATAACTTTCATCCTCAGTCGATATCATCTATTAAATATCGTATAATAACCCATTCTTATTCCGCTATTAATTACTCAATATCCTGATTTGTCAGTTTTTTCCTTTGTAATTACAATGTTATCAGTAGAGTTTGCCTTTGACCTTCCAATGAATAACAAGCTTTCTAATCACTAAAGCAATGTTCAAGATGTTTAACTAACAGTAAGTGATTAGAACTCCGGATGTTCGTGTTAATATGACAAACATGACTTATGACTAACTAAATCATAGTTCTTCTATCAAAATAGGGAGTATGCAACTGTTGGTACTAGTAATATTGTATGGTATCATTGTCCAGACTATTAAATACAGCTTTATTAAAAATCAAGCAGAATTAATTACAATGGTGATAAATGGAAACAAATAACGCTAATCTTGTATGGTTTCTTTTTATTTAGAACAAATCTAACAGGTACAACTGAAAATATGAAATCAGTGTTTGGAAATTTCTTTGGGCTGATGAGATAATTATTCTTACTTTATTTTTACATAGATTCTATTGCAATAGTTAGACTTATCTCATTTACATTTAATATAATTTATATCTCCTGTGACCAGACAGCTTTTCCAAAACCAATGCTGTTTTATTTTATTTGTGTTCAGTTACATTTCAAAACATTTTTTAACACATGTATTCACACCTTGCTCGATAATTATATGTAAAAACTGTAATTAAATCAGTGAATGATCGCTCATTCTTTTGTACGATTTTCAAAAACGGATTCATTCTCTATAAATTTTTAAAAGTATAAAATGTAGTTAAGTAAAAGATAAATGACTTTGTTATCCGGTCCAACCATGACAGAAAATCAGTCCGTGCACAGCAAAAAGAACAAAGTTGTATACAGTGAAATCATTTCACACTTCAATATGTATACACTATTAGGTCAATGTCACGAAATAGAAACTTGTTTGTATGAGGCTGAGAAACTGGGGAAGGGCTAGGTTCTACTGAGCCCTTTCCCAGTTTTGCGCCGAGTACAAAATTTTTTATATTTTTCTGCATGACATTGACCTAGTAATATTGTTTTTATACTGCAACATAAATTAATAAATCAATAGCTTTATAAATCGTAACACAAATGTCAATCTTGTTTTCATCGTTTAATGGACCCCTGATTGTGGAGAAAATGTTCCATGATGGTTGAAATTGATATTATACAAAATATAGCTTTGTTACTATTTTTAGGAAATAAAAACAACTAAATGCAGTATAAATGTATATACTAAATTGAAGAAATTATGTTCTGTAAAAATAGTTCTTTAATTTCTCCACACCGCATGACACCTGCTATCTGGTCGATAACATTTTGTTTGTATTTCTTATTAAGTACTGTAGAATAGTGTATAATTATTGACTGGGTATGATTGGAATAGTAAGTTTATTGTCCCCCGAGGTGCAACTATTGCCATGATGCGCTTTATTATATCGAAAAAAGCAACAGATATTAAACTTGATTTATTATACCTCAGGTATCATTTTCTATATGAAATATGTACACAATATTTTTACTATTTTTCAAATTGCACGTGTTGAACTATTGGACCGGCCAATAGTTGGATAGTTTCCAACTATTGGACCTCTATGAAATTATTTGACCGCAAACGTCATTATATTTCGCGGAATTCTAAATGCGGCTACTGGATTGGAGAATTTTGAAAACACTGCGGAAGTTACGACGTCGCGTTTTACCTTTATATCTGGGGTTGACGTCGGTGCAGAATGTAGCCTTAGAATTTTAGAATATTTATGAAGTAAACGTTAAATAATATGGCTGGGTTTCTGCTTTTTATACTGCGATAGTCAATCTATCCCCGCCATTTCGCTGAAATCAACATTATGCGTCATGTCACATATTCACGTGATGCATGACAAGAAGCGAGTGCTACCATAATAATGTACTACATACTGGACAGATAATTTTTTATTTTTTACAAAACATATAACATACATATGAGTGATAGGGATGGTAAAAATTACAAATAACTTCGGTTAGCATTTGTATCACTAACGGAAGATCTCCGGGATCAGAGAAGAACAGTAAGTTCTCAGAAAACTTCAATCAGATGACTGTTTACCTTATTTCTAAAAATGAACTTTGGCATACTACAGACATATAGGTTTACTTTTGAAAATGAAGAAAAATAAATATAAAGTAAACACATAAAAAGTAAAATCACAAAAAAATACTGAATCGAGGAAAATTCAAAACGGAAAGTCCCTGATCAAATGGCAAAATGAAAAGCTCAAAACACATCAAACGAATGGATAACAACTGTCATATTCCTGAATTGGTACAGGCAGTTTTTTTTATATAGAACATGTTGGATTAAACCTGGTTTTATAGCTAGCTAAACCTCTCACTTGTATGGCAGTCGCATCAAATTCCATTATATTAACAACGATGTGCGAACAAAACAAGCATAAAAAAATAACAATCACATAATGATGAGATGTATAAGTACAGAGCCCCGTCATATGTATAAGAAACACAACAAGGCATATAGACACAGCACATTAGCGAAATTGAAAGACAGGAATACAAAAATTATCATAGAACAATAAAACAATGACGGGATATATAAGTACAGAGTCACGTCATATGTATCAATGAAATACAAGAAGGCATATAGACAAAGCACATTAGCAAAAATGAAAGACAAGCATACAAAAATTATTAGAACAATAACACAACATCAAAAACAGACTAAACAGTAAAAGTAATATACATAAAGACAAATAAAAGAATAATATAACACGTTATTAAGACAATAAACAACGTCAGTACCCAGAATCTATACTCAAGACCATGAAAACAATCGTGTATTATTTGTGAAGTTGATACGAAATATTTATCAACAAGGTCTTTGCACCTTCCAATGCACTTATTTAGTAAATGGGCGAGACGTTATTTGACATACCCCTGGTTCATCAACTTTCTGCCCAGACACTGGTGGCGTTTTAAAAAGTCCGACTAGGACCTACAAGCTCTTGAATACCGAATAAGTTGGGAAATGAATACCATATGCAGGTGAAGTTGGTATATTGCTACTAAGGTGGGGTAAATTGATAATTTCAAAATTAAAATCGTCTCGTTGGTCATAGATTCTGGTACTGAGATGACTGTGTATGTCAAATTCGAGGAATAAGTCAAAAAACGAGCCGGAGGAAGCCGTGTCTATTGAAAGCACAGAATTAAAAAATGTTTGTCAACTAGACAAGATGACAATATAAAGTTGTTGCATGAATGTTGTAAGCAAAAAACATGAAACTGTCTAATGCTGACCTAATATTGGTTTTTGCGCCATCAAATGCATTATTTTACACAATTATTTAATCATCATTGAACTTTGTCAATTTATTCAAAATAATATTAGTACACAGTAAATATAAGAGATAAATTATCAAAAGAATGAGATGAAACTAAGTCAAAATATGTGTACTGATTGAATTCTATAATCCTTTTCTTTTTTCTATAAAATAAAACGGGGCACATTGAAATGTTTGATTTGCAATTAATTAAAAATAAAAAAAGAAGTTATTATTGATTATTCAATGTGCGACTGTCTTTTCGTTTAATATCTTTATAAGAAATATTCAGTCAATGCAACTAAACTAGAAAACTAAAAAAGGCTTTTGTTATCAAAAACATTTTTCAATGATAAACAAATGGTTATCTCTTTTGCCAAGTTCTGTTCCACTTCGCGTCTAGAGTAATTGTGCGGTCGGCGGTCGAGTTAATTCAGACACTGCAAAAGTTTTGCGTTCAACTCACTTAAAAAAACTCCATAACGAACATAAGATATTAATAAAAACAAGCTACAGCGACTGTCGAGGACCAGACTTGGAACACATACATTTACACGTGGCGGAACTATCAATTATTCAATTCTCTATACCTGTTATCTCGGTCAGCAAAAAATCAAATCTACAGAGGATAAAAAGGTGCAATACAAATCGGTCAGACGAATGAAAAGCCACAAAACATAAATAGTATAAATATTACAAAAGGACAACCAAAAGACTATAAGCTCGTGGTTTGGGACAGACATACAATGCAGAATTCACACGTTTTGGAGCACGCAATCCTTAATCACACATTGGAGAATCGAACATTGCAATGATTTGTCAATATCAACTGAAAATTAACTCAGGAGATCAGACAAATCATTTAAGGATATAACCACCTATAAGTAGTATGATCTCACAATAACTGAAACTTAGCTGAAAATTCTTTTCCGACAACATGTATTGCTTTGACAAGATCTTATATAACACTTTTGATATTTTTACTCATTGTCAATTCGTCGATTATAAACATTTAAAAAAGTGTTAGTGAACCGAATTAGATTCCTCATTTAATCAAATATCTTTTTTTCATCCCTTAATGGACTGATTGTGGAGAAAGTGTTCCATGATGGTTGAAATTGATATTATACAAAATATAGCTTTGTTACTATTTTTAGGAAATAAAAACAACTAGATGCAGTATAAATATATATACTAAATTAAAGAAATTATGTTCTGTAAAAATAGTTCTTTAATTTCTCCTCACCGCATGACACCTGCTATCTGGTCGATAACATTTTGTTTGTATTTCTTATTAAGTACTGTAGAATAGTGTATAATTATTGACTGGGTATTATTGGAATAGTAAGTTTATTGTCCCCCGAGGTGCAACTATTGCCATGATGCGTTTTATTATATCGAAAAGAGCAACAGATATTAAACTTGATTTATTATATCTCAGGTATCATTTTCTACATAAAATATGTACACAATATTTTTACTATTTTTCAAATTGCACGTGTTGAACTATTGGACCGGTCAATATTGGAACTCGATAAAATTATTTGACCGCAAACGTCATTATATTTCGCGTAATTTCAAATGCGGCTACTGGATTGGAGAATTTTGAAAACACCGCGGATGTTACGACGTCGCGTTTTACCTATATATCTAGGGTTGACGTCGGTGCAGGATGTAGCATTAGCATTTTAGAATATTTATGAAGTAAACGTTAAATAATATGGCTGGGTTTCTGCTTTTAATATTACGATAGTTGATTTATCCCCGCCATTTCGCTGAAATCAACAGTATGCGTCATGTCACATGTTCACGTGATGCATGACAAGAAGCGAGTGCTACCATAATAATGTACTACATACTGGACAGATAATTTTTTATTTTTTACAAAACATATAACATACATATGAGTGATAGGGATGGTAAAAAATACAAATAACTTCGGTTGGCATTTGTATCACTAACCGAAGATCTCCGGGATCAGAGAAGCACAGCAAGTTCTCAGAAAACTTCAATCAGATGACTGTTTACTTTATCTCTAAAAATGAACTTTGGCATACTACAGACATAGGGGTTTACTTTTGAAAATGAAGAAAAATAAATATAAAGTAAACACATACAAAGTAAAATCACAAAAAATACTGATTCGAGGAAAATTCAAAACGGAAAGTCCCTTCTCAAATGGCAAAATCAAAAGCTCAAAACACATCAAACGAATGGATAACAACTGTCATATTCCTGAAATGGTACAGGCAGGTTTTTTTTTTATATAGAACATGGTGGATTAAACCTGGTTTTATAGCTAGCTAAACCTCTCACTTGTATGACAGTCGCATCAAATTCCATATTAACAACGATGTGCGAACAAAACAAGCATAAAAAATAACAATCACATAATGATGAGATGTATAAGTACAGAGCCCCGTCATATGTATAAGAAACACAACAAGGCATATAGACACAGCACATTAGCAAAATTGAAAGACAGGAATACAAAAATTATCATAGAACAATAAAACAATGACGGGATATATAAGTACAGAGTCACGTCATATGTATTAATGAAATACAAGAAGGCATATAGACAAAGCACATTAGCAAAAATGAAAGACAAGAATACAAAAATTATTAGAACAATAACACAACATCAAAAACAGACTAAACAGTAAAAGTAATATACCTAAAGACAAATAAAAGAATAATATAGCACGTTATTAAGACGATAAACAACGTCAGTACCCAATCTATACTCAAGACCATCGTGTATTATTTGTGAAGTTGATACGAAATATTTATCAACAAGTTCTTTGCACCTTCCAATGAATTTATCTAGTAAATGAACGAGACGTTATTTGACATACCCCTGGTTCATCAATTTTCTGCTCAGACACTGGTGGCGTTTTAAAAAGTCTGACTAGGACCTGCAAGCTCTTGAATACCGAATAAGTTGGGAAATGAATACCATATGCAGGTGAAGATGGTATATTGCTACTAAGGTCAAAATTAAAATCGTCTCGTTTGTCATAGATTCTGGTACTGAGATGACTGTGTATGTCAAATTCGAGGAATAAGTCTAAAAACGAGCCGGATGAAGCCGTGTCTGTTGAAAGCACAGAATTGAAAAAAATGTTTGTCAACTAGACAAGATACCAATATAAAGTTGTTGCATGAATGTTGTAAGTAAAAAACATTAAACTGTCTAATGCTGACCTAATATTGGTTTTTGCGCCATCAAATGCATTATTTTACACAATTATTTAATCATCATTGAACTTTGTCAATTTATTCAAAATAATATTAGTACACAGTAAATATAAGAGATAAATTATCAAAAGAATGAGATGAAACTAAGTCAAAATATGTGTACTGATTGAATTCTATAATCCTTTTCTTTTTTCTATGAAATAAAACGGGGCACATTGAAATGTTTGATTTGGAATTAATTAAAGATAAGAAATAAAAAAGAAGTTATTATTGATTATTCAATGTGCGACTGTCTTTTCGTTTAATATCTTTATAAGAAATATTCAGTCAATGCAACTAAACTAGAAAACTAAAAAAGGCTTGTTATCAAAAACATTTTTCAATGATAGACAAATGGTCATCCCTTTCGCCAAGTTCTGTTCAACTTCGCGTCTAGAGTAATTGTGCGGTCGGCGGTCGAGTTAATTCAGACACCGCAAAAGTTTTGCGTTCAACTCACTTGACAAAACTCCATAACGGACATAAGATATTAATAAAATCAAGCTACAGCGACTGTCGAGGACCAGACTTGGAACGCATACATTTACACGTGGCGGAACTTTTTTAATTATTCAATTCTCTATACCTGTTATCTCGGTCAGCAAAAAATCAAATCTACAGAGGATAAAAAGGTGCAATACAAATCGGTCAGACGAATAAAAAGCCACAAAACATAAATAGTATAAATATTACAAAAGGACAACCAAAAGACTATAAGCTCGTGGTTTGGGACAGACATACAATGCAGAAGTCACACGTTTTGGAGCACGCAATCCTTAATCACACATTGGAGAATCGAACATTGCAATGATTTGTCAATATCAACTGAAAATTAACTCAGGAGATCAGACAAATCATTTAAGGATATAACCACCTATAAGTAGTATGATCTCACAATAACTGAAACTTAGCTGAAAATTCTTTTCCGACAACATGTATTGCTTTGACAAGATCTTATATAACACTTTTGATATTTTTAAATCATTGTCTATTCGTTGATTATAAACATTTAAAAAAGTGTTAGTGAACCGAATTAGATTCCTCATTACATTTTAAAGAAAATATAGCACCCATTTTTATTTAATCAAATATCAATTTGGATTTGTCATTCGATATAGTGCTTAGCGGAACACAAATCGCGGCTTTGTTTTTTTAAATTGAAATCTAAAGAACCTTGATGTTTTCAGAATGTCAATTTTACTTTGTTAAAGCTGCAATAAATACAACTTAATAATAATCTCGTTACATCTAGCAAAGTGATGTAATACCAACACTATGATTAAGTTAAAATTGATTATGAAGTATTTATAACGAGTAATTGGCTGTATTAATGGAGCCTATATTTATATAAAGCAGATCATATTGCTGCAATAAATGTTAAAGTTCATATATTTACAGGCAAAAATTAATCAAAGTATTTTATAGAAGCAACACGACGGTTGTCACATATGGAGCAGGATATATCTACCTTTCAGGATTACCTGTGACCACCCTCGGTTTTCGGTTGGGTTCTGGTTGCTTAGTCTATAGTTGTTTGTGATGTTTTATGTTTACTTTTGTTTGTAATTTTGCCGTTTCGTGTTTCTTTTGCCACTGCAGTGTCACTTTGTTTCGACGTATGAGTTTGAATATCAACCCTTTGGTATCTTCGTCATTAGCAGAAGATGGCGTTAAAGTTTTCCTTTAAATAAAACATTAATGCTGTCCACAGACACAATTAACAACCCACTTGTTTACATGTAACACCTGTCTTTTTTGTGTAAACCAGACAAGTGTATGAATTGCCGATAGAAATTTTATCAGCGGTTCACCGTTGTCTTTATTTGTATTTTAAGGGTGAACAAGTTTATACATTTGATAACATACATTTTATAGCAAAGTTTAGAACAGCAGCAAAGTTATAGTAAAACTAGGTGTTCTGCCCTTGCTTCTGTATTTGGTGTTAATTTCTGGTCCATTTTAAAGCATCTTGGTCCAGGACACAACACATGCGGTGTTGCCACGATGTCACAGAAGCAGAGGTTATAATGATGTTCAGGAAAGAACAAGCAAGTTCACAAATTAAGGCGTTAGTCATGTATGACCAAGGGTTATTCGCTGGAGAACTGTTGTAGTAAAATTTTTTCATGAGTCTCATGTTTCTACGTATATAATAAATATAATATTGGTGCCACTGCATGATGATAAGAGAGAAATTGCTAGACAATAAATTATATGTACTTTCTTTCCTTCATATATATCAGTTCGAGTCATATTAGAAAGTGGTCTCTAGACACAGGCTATTCTTTGTTTTTCAAAAACTGTAAAGATTGTCTAATGAAATCATTTTCTCTCAACAATCATGTTTACCGAATGGAAATGAGATTATTGTTATAAAACTGACATAATGGTTTACCATTTTCAATTATTGGAATACTGTCAACTGGGTTCATTTAAAAGTATTAGGTATGGAAATATGAAGTTAGGCGGTATTTATACTATTCAATATTATTTTATCGTTGCTGATAATGTTAAAGCTTTTCATTTTTAGTCATTAGTTCATTCAACTCGAACATTAACAACGCAAGGTATACACTCTCGGTTAATCATACGGACTCTTTGAAAATGTACTTTGGAATTTTTTAAAATGTGGGACATACGTCAGCGAGACTGCACTGTTTGCACTGAAGACTCGGCAATAAAAAAACATTCACAATATCGTAAGCTTAAAAAAAACCACACTCCAGAAAAATAACAGAGATTATCAAAGATCCAATAAATATCAAACTCCCTTAGAAACAAAATTTTTGGAGAAATTCCTGATATCAATTTTATATATTGCAGAAAAATGTAGGAATATGTGAAATAAAAAGGACAAAGCACATCAAAAAAACAGTAAACACCCATCCACTATGTTTCTATCTATCTATCTGCCAATTAAAATTTCGTTTGTATCCCATTGTACAGTTTCAAAATAAATAGCTTTCAATAAAACTAGTATATATTGATAGGGGATCAATTAAGGAATCAATAAGCAACATAAATATAGGGGTCAATGTGTTTGTTTTCGAGATATTAGCCATTGGAATTTTGGCGAGAAAATGTTCTCTCTTGGTTTTTCATAGCTTTATTATTGACCAGTTAAAGTTCTCAAAAACTATTAAAAATATATAAGATTTTATAAGACTTTCACAAATGCTTATAATTATACATGTAAAACATTTATAAAAAGAAAAATAGGGGTCCATGGGCATTTTTTTAAGGCATTCAAATGGATAAAACCAGAGGATTTCGAAAATCATGGATGACAAAATTTCCAAAGCATGACAAGCAGCCATCCTTAAGATGTTGTTTTTATGATTTTTATTCATGTATATCCAATTCTTTTGAAAATTATCAATTGACTTACTTTGATAAATGTTTGTATACTATGTTTCAATTGTTAATACAAAAAAGCAAGTCGATTTGATATGATTTCTAAGAGAAAACTATCTACTAGAGACAAATACAATTATAGGGCACTGTATGGCTTCAGCAATGAGCAAAACTCAAACCTTATACTAAGCTACAAACAATAAATGAAAAGCAAATAATGCATACAGCAACCAATGACAACCACTGAATCACAGGCTTATAACTTTGGACTTGCACATCAATATATATGGCGGGATTAAATAAGTATGATTGTACAAGCTGAACAATCCCCTTACCTTGGACGGTGATGTAAAAATACACAACAAGAGTACGAACTATAATAAAATTCAACTGGACAAGGCTTTAAATATAAAAAAGAAGATGTGGTATGATTGCCAATGAGACAACTCTCCAAAAGAGACCAAAATGACAAAGAAATTATCAAATATAGGTCACCGTAAGGCCTGCAACAATGAACAAAGCACATACCGCATAGTCAGCTATAAAAGGCCCCGAAATGACAATGTAGAACAATTCAAACGAGAAAACTAACGGCTTTATTTATATAAAAGTTTATTGTACTTTGGAGTGCAGAAATGAAGTATTTCGTGTCATAAATATTGTTGGCCAATAAAACACCTATATCTAGAATATTACTTTCGAAGTTTTCTGCACCCCTTTTTCTTTAAAGGGATGTAACCTTTCCGTGGCATCGCTCCCGAATATCATCTTTATTGAAAAATGTACCTTTTTCTGCAGTCTGGAAAAACGGTTTTCTGAACAATCAACCAAAACATTCGCACACATGAAATTGTATAACTTTTTTTTAAAGAAAGTACAGTAGCAAAATAGGTCTATAATTACTTATAAAACACGAAGGGTTGTCGCATCATTTAGGGGTGAGAAATTTCCAAAAAATATTGAGTTGTTACGAAAATTAGAATTGTTCTTTGAAAGAATTTTCACTTGAAGTTATTTATTTGCCTCTTTTACTTTGCTTGAGTCCGAAAACGTTTCATACCTGAACACAGTGTTCACAGTGTACAGGTAAACACACAAGAATACTGTTTATACTAAGTCCATTTCCTGAACTATTGTAAACTGTATCATACAATGTGTTTTATACTTTAATCATAGCGAGATTCTATACTGGAGTTTCCTACTTTTCCCTAGCAAAAGAATAACAACAATTATAGCGTGATTTCAAAGATTTTAAAAGTTCATCTGCATTTCTGAAATTTGATAAAGGATAGGCTGCAGAAACAATTAAATGCACATTTTAATTGGATTTTTCTTTTAACGAAAACAACCTTGTGGTAAAAATATTGGTTTTCCTGGAGTTTTTAATCAAATATCCTCTAAAAGTACCACTGATAATAAAAGTTTGACAAACTGTGACTGTTGTCATTATTGGACAAAATTAAGTTGTGATGATGATTTAACAAAAGTTCTATTAGAATGTGACAAATATTATGGTGTTGTTGTCAATGTGGATACAGTACTCAAAAGAACTTATTTTGATAATTTGCTTTAAAATATTTGAGACACACTACAATTTTTTAATTATTTAGCTCAAGCAATTTTTAACTTGCACTTCCTTTTTTATAAACGATTACGTCGTGTATAGTCATAATGTAGAAAGTATGGCCGTCAATTGATGTATTATATAATATTTTGATGGAAACCAAGCGCCTTATTACAGATTTGTGTGTTTACCATTCTGAATATCGAGTTTGTTGTAAATTAAACTTTAAAAAACCTGTTGAAATACCACTTGATAGTTTATTCCCCAATTTCATATCGTTTAAAAACGATAGTTTGTCTTAAAATAATCCAGATTTTTGTTAATTTACTGATACAATTTATTCACCTGGAATATCATTGGCTAGATCAATTTTAAAAAGATAGGAAATTCAATGGTAATCGCTAAACGATTATTTATGATAAACAGGACGATGGTTTCTTTCATTCTGTTATTTTTTATCTATTACTTGATTATGATTTTACTTAGGCTCTTTCTTGTGTGGTTAAGTTTACGAGTTAGTTAGATATTCCAGTGTTTGCAGTCACGCCTCAGTACGCAACATATTCATTTCCAAAATAATTTTACAATAGAGGAACATATATCTGTCATAAAACTTTACTCAGTTCTCGGAGTACAAAATTTACACTCAAAACACCAAATGTCGATACTAGGTTTATTTCTGAGTCTGAGTACGAAAATAGTGCTCGAAAAATTTTATGACTACAAGGCCAGATATACTGTAAATTCAGAAATTATTGCGAGGTTTTTTATTTTTGCGAAAAATGCGACAGAGTTGTGAACGCAATAATTTAATAATACCTTATTTCATTGATAGATCCATGCGTATTGGTATCACCGGATTTTTACGAAAAGGGTCACGCTACGGTCATTTTGAATTTGGAAAATATGTCGGCGAATTGCTTCCTGCATGGAAGCAAGCAATTAAAACAAAGTAAATTTCTTCTAAATGTGGACAAATTAAAGAATTTTCTTCAGAAAAAAGTATATGTACATAAGTTTAATAACGGGAAATATCCATTTTGTTATAAAAAAAAAACAACAAATGCATATTTTCTTTTTAATTTGAAGTTGCGTCTGGCGTATATACAAAATTTAGTCCTGGTATCTATGATGAGTTTATTTACAACCACCGGGTCGATGCCACTGCTGGTGGAGATTTATTTCCCCGAGGGTATCACCAGTCCAGTAGTCAGCACTTTTGTCAGCTGACATGAATTAACATTCATATGGTTTTATTTATAAATTTCCTGTTTAAAAAATTTTGAATTTTTGAAATACTAAGGCTTTTCTACTTCAGGCATAGATTACCTTAATAGTTGTATTTGGCAAAACTTTTAGGAACTATAGTTCTTAATGCTCTTCAACTTCGTACTTTATTTGACCTTTTTAACTTTTTTGGATTCGAGCGTCACTGATGAGTCTTTTGTAGACGAAACGCGCGTCTGGCGTATATACAAAATTTAGTCCTGGTATCTAAGATGAGTTTATTTACCACCACTGGGTCGATGCCACTGCTGGTGGAGATTTATTTCCCCGAGGGTATCACCAGCATAGTAGTCAGCACTTTTTTGTGCTGACATGAATTATCATTGATATGGTTATATTTATAAATTACCTGTTTACAAAATTTAGAATTTTTGAAATACTAAGGCTTTTCTACCTCAGGCATAGATTACCTTAGCTGTATTTGGCAAAACTTTTAGGAACTTTATTCCTTAATGCTCTTCAACTTCGTACTTTATTTGACCTTTTTAACTTTTTTGGATTCGAGCGTCACTGATGAGTCTTTTGTAGACGAAACGCGCGTCTGGCGTATATACAAAATTTAGTCCTGGTATCTATGATGAGTTTATTTCATATGAATTAACATTCAATAGTAAGAAAAATGCCGATACCACTTTTTATCTAAAATTTCACATATTTAAAATAGACAGTATGTTCTAAAAAATAGAATTTTCAAGAATTACTGATACATTAAATCCACCTGAAATTCCATAAAATAAACATTGCATTGCAATAACTGGGCATTGATACTAGTGAATCAACATCTCCTGCGTATTTTGGACTGGTTGTGTTCTAGTTATCAATCACCATGACTTCCGAAAATTGTTGACGGGCGTGTGATCGCGTTCTATATGCAAGCATAAATATGAAAAGATAGACAAAGAAAGCGCATGAATTAGTAGAATGACGAATACTTCTAGATCTAGTTCTGTTTGGGGTTTTTTACGTCAGAGATTAAAAAAAACCTGTTACGTTGCAATCATTTAATCGTTGTTGAGAAACTTGCATATGAATGGTCGAATAACACAACGAAATCAGTTATTTTAAACTAAGATTTTGTCGTTGATGACGTCATGATTTTTTGAAGATTATTGCACTACTGCAATATTAGAAATTATTGCACGCCAAGTTTTGGTTACTTTTTGTGGAAAATATTATATTGATATGCAATAATATAGGGTTATTGCATGAATATTTGGGAATATTGACCCTCGTAGAACATATATTGCACGAGCTTCCTCGCAAGCTCGTGCAATATAAAATTCTACTCGGGACAATATTCCCCAATATTCATGCAATAACCTTATAATATCCTATTTTGACTCTTTAAAATTGAAGAGTCTACTAAGTATCCTAAGTATTTTGGAAAATGTTGTTTCTGCTGTTTTTAGACCTTTCTACAACGCAATTTGTTACATGCACACGTATAAAAATTGCGGTTTTTATCCATCGCAATCATAGGTTTGAACGTTGTTTTCAATTTAGACTTGTATATATATATAGATATAGGCAATTCGATTATTTGAATGAATCAATTGATGCGAAAGTGCACTTTGATTAAAAATTTAAAATGACAGACCTCTGACTGTGCTTTTGACAATTGCTTGATTTTTGTTCTAATGTAATTCTGTCTATAAGTTCTGGGGAGGAAAGGTTTAGGGCATTTTCTTTTTGTCGGTTTGCTGAAAATACTTCTATTTGACATTTATCTAAATTGCAACATTTACATACTTCAATTGTTGACACTTTCAATTTTAACTTTCCTTCCTTACATAAAGTGCAAAATATAAAACAGCGTGACATTTGATTAATTTCAAAGAACGAATAAAATCGATAACTGAATTAAATTGTTTGTTTTCGTCAGTACAAAAGTATCTGTTTCAATGATAATTAGAAGTGGTTGTTTATTTTTCCGAATTCTCTTATTCATTTCGTGTATGACAATACATAATTATTATACTGAACGCAGTGTTATATTCATAATGATGCCGAAATTGTGTAATCTGGTTTTCCTGTGATGTGATACGAACTTTTTACTATATTGGTTATTCTTTAGGTCGATGACAACTTTCAAAGTGCACGGCCAACTAATTTTCCTCCTTGGTCTCGAAGATATGTCATTTCTTTAGTCATAAGGAAAATCATCATATTTTTCACCAAATCATTTACTTTATGTCATATTTTATTTAACTTTGGACAAAAAAGTCAACATAGTTGTTATTCATGTTGAATTTTAAATTTTCACTACTTTCACTATTAAGCAATTAATGAAAATGCTTTTTGGAATTTTTTGTCCTCAATGCTCTTCACCTTTATACTTATACTTTATATCTATTTTGATCTGAACGTCACTGATGAGCCTTATGTAGACGAAACGCGCGTCTTGCGTATTAAATTATAATCCTGGTACCTTTGATAACTAGACATATGAACATCATAAATCGGATACATACAGATTCAACTAAATAAAGAGAAGAATACATCTAAGTGTTGTTTTTTCTGTAACTCCAACATTTTCTTCATATGGAAATGTGTGTTCCAAGTCAGGAAAATGTGCACCTTTGTAAGCATTGGCAATTAAGTCCCAGTTTCAGTGTCAATCTACAAATGCATTAAGTATAAGTTGAAGAAGCAACCTTTCAAATTATAAATGTGCGACGCGTAAATCAGAATTACAAACGTTCTTTGTGAACCAATAAACAATGCATTGTATATCAACATGTCTGTTTCTGTTTCAATGATAATTGAATTTCGTATCACATTTCAGACCAGGACAACAAAATTAACGCATATAATCATTATAAATATCACACTCCGTACATTATTTTACGAGAAACATCTGTTCATGTGTGAAATAGATAGCAGACCCAAACCATAAGAGAATTTTCCCCTTTTAATTCTGTCTGTCATGATGTGTTTCTGGATCAGATGGATAGTAACTAGATATAAGAAGATGTGGTATGACTGCCAATGAGACAACTCTCCATCCAATTCACAATTTGCAAAAGAAAACAATTATAGATCAAAGTATGGTCTTCAACACGTAGCTATGGCTCACATCGAACAGCAAGCTATAAAGAGCCCCAACAAATGACCAGTGGAAAAAATTCAAACGGGAAAACCAACGGTCTAATCTATTATAAACGAGAAACATTTATAAACCACATCAACAAATAACAACTACAGATTTTGACGGTTAAAAAAGTAGTCAAAATTAAGGAAAAAATTATACACAATTACCATCAATAAATTTGTTTTAAAAAAGAACTATTCAACAAATGAATATATATGAATATGAATAACGATACTTTGCACAATGAATACATTTAATATACGCCTGAAAAGGGTACAAAACAAAACCAATACTGTAAATAGTAAAAAGGAAATACAAAACAAGTATCGATAAGTATTCGGATAACAGACATCCTTAATCAGTATGATGCAAAATAGATCTTATCATGCTATACTGGCCTTCCTAAAACAATAATGAAAGTGATAAAATCGCCAAGTTCACGCATTACTATTGACAATTGCACAGTTATCGCATTGAAAATCATATCATGTCAATTTAATTATATTGAAAAACCCGATTTCATACAAAGTTTTGTAGTTAAATCATTTTTTGGTATACTATATTTCAGATATCATAGAGCTGTCTTAACATTGATCTTATGTGAGATAACTAAAATATTTATAAGCTTTCTAAAGGTTTCTGTAAAGAATTTACGGTATCTTTTAAACATTTTGTAAAAATACACTTTCACTAAGATTGTATGGGTTTTATATTCTTAAGTGATATCAAAATAATATATCTTATGGAACAGCTACAAACTACCAAAAAGGAGCAAAACATAATATCAAAAACTACGTAAGGCCAAATTTAACTGAGGTTGTTATTTTCCTGTATTTATAAATATATAAGTTAAAGATGACTTTTTACTTCTGGTTAAAAATGATGGCTGAAATTGAAGAATTCAAACAATAAGAAAACTAAACGAAGAGACTTATTTTGTGTGTCGCATCTCCACCAAGATGTAGCACTCTGTGTCCTCACGCCTGCAATAACCACGGTGTAATAACAGTGAAGTTTTTTGTTTCACATATCATTATTTTGTTATTGATTTTGGATCATTTAGATAACAGTTAATAAAAGAGATCGAATAACACAGAAATTAACAACTATATGTCACCGTATGGTCTTCAACAATGAGCAAAGCAGATACCACATAGTCAGCTGTAAAACACCCCGAAATTACAAACGAAAAACAATTGAAACGAAAATGCTAACGGCCTCATTTATGTTAAAAAAAAAAAGAACGAAAAAACAAAAGTTATTGATACAACAGTCCAGATGACGATAATAAAACTAAAATGCTGAGCACAATCAAAAAATATTTCATTAAGTAAATGTATGCTTGATATGCCTTCGTGCTTTATTAAGAAAAAAAAACCCACTTAGTTATTTCTTTCGGGAAAACTGTTTAAGCATAAATAGGTGGAATAACTAAGACACGATTAGCTAAAAGTTTAAACCAAGTAACTGCTCTTTTTTTCTCAGCCTACCTCTGTTTTGATGAACTTACAATGTATTAAACAAAACAAACACCGACATAGATTTATGATACTGCGAATCTCACATACTTTTTAGAAAGGTTTAACGTAAAATATTGAAGTTGATATGGCCATGCTTATTTAAAAATCATGGGTCAATTTCATAAATTATGCCTAACCATGTATTGCCCTTTTTTGCCATATAATTTTGTTTATACTCACTACAGAAAATTGACATGACATACATCAGCTCATATGAACACAGTTAGAGTTATGTTGACACTGTGATGGTCTTCACTATTTGGAAGGTTGCATAATTCATCTGTAGTAATCGGCTTTGGATAACATTAACACATTATTATTTAATAGCACGATTACAGATTCGTGCATGAACAATCTCAAAGACGAATATCATATCATTAATATTATTCATAGTTATAGTATTAGAATTCTAATAAGGAGACTGCAAAAAAAAAGTCATTCCGAGAAAATCTTAGATAGATAGCAATGGGGATGACGTAATACAAATTTGATCAAACTTTTCAAGCTGATATACATAATGAGGATCATCACACATTACATTAGACGTATTGCCCACGTAAAAAAAAATCAAGAATGAAATACAACAGTTTTCTTTAATGCCATACATGAATTTTATAGCATATGTTTCGCTTGTTTAGATTTGTTTCGTGTATTTATTATTTTGTAAATTTTTACAAGTCGCCTTTTACTGAAATGCAATGCACAATTTTGATTGACTGTTTGGTTTTAAAGATAAGAGAACAAACGGATATTTGAATCGCATATTTAAGATAAGTAGAAGACTGACACCGATTTTTTTATGTTACTGCTGACCAAAGACTAAAAGATAAATAATTCCAGCTTACTGGTTAATAGCAAGAAACAAAGTTTTTTTAAAAGAGGTATATGCTTGATTTTCATATGATGAAGGTATAATCTTTCAATCAGTTTAATTGAGGTCCGGAGCTGGCATGTCAATAACTGCAAGAAGTCCTTTGTTTACTATTATGTATCATTGCCATTTTCCTTAGTTTATTTTATACCTTTTCTGACATCGGACTCGGACTTCTTTTTAATTGAGTTTTACTGTGCGTATAACTGTGTGTGTCTTTATTCTACACCGGCTAGAGGTATAGGGGAGGGTTGAGATCTCACAAAAGATGTGACGTTTTGCGCCTGACCAAAGTCAGGAGCCTTTGGCCTTTCTTATTTTTTTATTTTAAATTTATTTCATTACAATTTTAGATGTAGGAGACATAGACGCAATTTATTAAAGCGTCATCCACACATTTTGGCAATTTATATTCAGAAATTGGTTGTCTGTTCTTAAATTATGATATGAACTAGCATTTTATATTAAAGAGTTTCATTCAAAAAGAACATGCACAAAATTGTTGTTTTCAGGGAATCCCATATATTAAATGTTTTAGTTTCCATAACACTGTCATAAATAAACTCATCTTAAATACTAGGATTGCACTTTTGTACTTTGTATTTTGTATAAAAGACTCATCAGTGACAAAAATAGTTAAAAAGGCAAAATTAAGTACGAAGTTGAAGAGCATTTAGGACCAACAACTTTTGCCAAATACATCTGAAGTAATCTATTCCCGAGGTAGAAAAAACTAAGTATATAAAAAAAATCAAAGTTTTGTAAACAGTAAATGTATTATTTTTACCATATCAATAATCATACATACTTTAATATCATCGTCAAATCTAAGGACATTTCCTGTGATGTGATACGAATTTTTTACTTTCTATATTGGTTATTCGTTAGGTCGGTGACAACTTGCAAAGTGCACGGCCAATTAATTTTCCTCCTTGGTCTCGAAGATATGTCATTTCTTTAGTCATAAGGAAAATCATCATATTTTTCACCAAATCATTTACTTTATGTCATATTTTATTTAACTTTGGACAAAAAAGTCAACGTAGTTGTTATTCATGTTGAATTTTCTATTTTCACTACTTTCACTATTAAGCAATTAATGAAAATGCTTTTTGGAATTTTTGGTCCTCAATGCTCTTCAACTTTATACTTGTTTGGCTTTATAACTATTTTGATCTGAACGTCACTGATGAGTCTTATGTAGACGAAACGCGCGTCTTGCGTATTAAATTATAATCCTGGTACCTTTGATAACTAGACATATGAACATCATAAATCGGATACATACAGATCCAACTGAATAAAGAGAAGAATACATCTAAGTGTTTTTTTTCTGTAACTCCAACATTTTCTTCATATGGAAATGTGTGTTCCAAGTCAGGAAAATGTGCACCTTTGTAAGCATTAGCAATTAATTCCCAGTTTCAGTGTCAATCTACAAATGCATTAAGTATAATTTGAAGAAGCAACCTTTCAAATTATCGTTGCAGATGTGCGACGCGTAAATCAGAATTACAAACGTTGCTTATGAACCAATAAACAATGCATTGTATATCAACATGTCTGTTTTTGTTTCAATGATAATTGAATTTCGTATCACATTTCAGACCAGGACAACCAAATTAACCCGTATAATCATTATAAATATCACACTCCGTACATTATTTTACGAGACATATCTGTTCATGTGTGAAATAGATAGCAGACCCAAACCATAAGAGAATTGTTCCCTTTTAACTCTGTCTGTCATGATGTGTTTCTGGATCAGATGGATAGTAACTAGATATGAGAAGATGTGGTATGAGTGCCAATGAGACATCTTTCCATCCAATTCACAATTTGCAAAAGAAAACAATTATAGATCAAAGTATGGTCTTCAACATGGCTCACATCGAACAGCAAGCTATAAAGAGCCCCAACAAATGACTAGTGGAAAATATTCAAACGGAAAACCAACGGTCTAATCTATTATAAACGAGGAACATTTATGAACCACATCAACAAATAACAACTACAGATTTTGACGGTTAAAAAAGTAGTCAAAATTAAGGAAAAAATTATACACAATTATCATCAATAAAATTTGTTTTAAAAAAGAACTATTCAACAAATGAATATATATGAATATGAATAACGATACTTTGCACAATGAATACATTTAATATACGCCTAAAAAGGGTACAAAGCCAAACCAATACTGTAAATAGTAAAAAGGAAATACAAAACAAGTATCGATAAGTATTCGGATAATAGACATCCTTAATCAGTATGATGTAAAATGGATCTTATCATTCTATACTGGCCTTCCTAAAACAATAATGAAAGTGATAAAATCGCCAAGTTCACGCATTACTATTGACAATTGCACAGTTATCGCATTGAAAATCATATCATGTCAATTTAATTATATTGAAAATCCCGATTTCATACAAAGTTTTGTAGTTAAATCATGTTTTGGTATACTATATTTCAGATATCATAGAGCTGTCTTAACATTGATCTTATGTGAGATAACTAAAATATTTATAAGCTTTCTAAAGGTTTCTGTAAAGAATTTACGGTATCTTTAAAACATTTTGTAAAAATACACTTTCACTAAGATTGTATGGGTTTTATATTCTTAAGTGATATCAAAATAATATATCTTGTGGAACAGCTACAAACTACCAAAAAGGAGCAAAACATAATATCAAAAACTACGTAAGGCCAAATTTAACTGAGGTTGTTATTTTCCTGTATTTATAAATATATAAGTTAAAGATGACTTTTTACTTTTGGTTAAAAATGATGGCTGAAATTGAAGAATTCAAACAATAAGAAAACTAAACGAAGAGACTTATTTTGTGTGTCGCATCTCCGTATGGTCTTCAACAATGAGCAAAGCAGATACCACATAGTCAGCTGTAAAACGCCCCGAAATTACAAACGAAAAACAATTGAAACGAAAATGCTAACGGCCTCATTTATGTAAAAAAAAAGAACGAAAAAAACAAAAGTTATTGATACAACAGTCCAGATGACGATAATAAAACTAAAATGCTGAGCACAATCAAAAAATATTTCATTAAGTAAATGTATGCTTGATATGCCTTCGTGCTTTATCAAGAAAAAAACCCACTTAGTTATTTCTATCGGGAAAACTGTTTAAGCATAAATAGGTGGAATAACTAAGACACGATTAGCTAAAAGTTTAAGCCAAGTAACTGCTCTTTTTTTTCTCAGCCTACCTCTGTTTTGATGAACTTACAATGTATTAAACAAAACAAACACCGACATAGATTTATGATACTGCGAATCACACATACTTTTTAGAAAGGTTTAACGTATAATATTGAAGTTGATATGGCCATGCTTATTTAAAAATCATGGGTCAATTTCATAAATTATGCCTAACCATGTATTGCCCTTTTTTGCCATATAATTTTGTTTATACTCACTGCAGAAAATTGACATGACATACATCAGCTCATATGAACACAGTTAGAGTTATGTTGACACTTTGATGTTCTTCAGTATTTGGAAGGTTGCATAATTCATCTGTAGTAATCGGCTTTGGATAACATTAACACATTATTATTTAATAGCACGATTACAGATTCGTGCATGAACAATCTCAAAGACGAATATCATATCATTAATATTATTCATAGTTATAGTATTAGAATTCTAATAAGGAGACTGCAAAAAAAAAAAGTCATTCCGAGAAAATCTTAGATAGATAGCAATGGGGATGACGTTATACAAATTTGATCAAACTTTTCAAGCTGATATGCATAATGATGATCATCACACATTACATGAGACGTATTGCCCACGTAAAAGAAAAAACAAGAATGAAATACAACAGTTTCCTTTAATGCCATACATGATTTTATAGCATATGTTTCGCTTGTTCAGATTTGTTTCGTGTATTTATTATTTTGTAAATTTTTACAAGTCGCCTTTTAATGAAATGCAATGCACAATTTTGATTGACTGTTTGGTTTTAAAGATAAGAGAACAAACGGATATTTGAATCGCATATTTAAGATAAGTAGAAGACTGACACCGATTTTTTTTATGTTACTGCTGACCAAAGACTAAAAGATAAATAATTCCAGCTTACTGGTTAATAGCAAGAAACAAAGTTTTTTTAAAAGAGGTATATGCTTGATTTTCATATGATGAAGGTATAATCTTTCAATCAGTTTAACTGAGGTCCGGAGCTGGCATGTCAATAACTGCAAGAAGTCCTTTGTTTACTATTATGTATCATTGCCATTTTCCTTAGTTTATTTTGTTACTTTTTCTGACATCGGACTAGGACTTCTTTTTTATTGAGTGCGTATAACTGTGTGTGTCTTTATTCTACATCGGCTAGAGGTATAGGGGTAGGGTTGAGATCTCACAAAAGATGTGACGTTTTGCGCCTGACCAAAGTCAGGAGCCTTTGGCCTTTCTTACTTTTTTACTTTAAATTTAGTTCATTACAATTTTAGATGTAGGAGACATAGACGCAATTTATTAAAGCGTCATCCACACATTTTGGCAATTTATATTCAGAAATTGGGTTTGTGTTCTTAAATTATGATATGAACTAGCATTTTATATTTAAGAGTTTCATTCAAAAAGAACATGCACAAAATTGTTGTTTTCATTGAATCCCATATATTAAATGTTTTAGTTTCCATAACACTGTCATAAATAAACTCATCATAGATACTAGGATTGCACTTTTGTACTTTGTATTTTGTATAAAAGACTCATCAGTGACAAAAATAGTTAAAAAGGCAAAATAAAGTACGAAGTTGAAGAGCTTTTAGGACCAACAACTTTTGCCAAATACATCTGAAGTAATCTATTCCCGAGGTAGAAAAAACTAAGTATATAAAAAAAATCAAAGTTTTGTAAACAGTAAATGTATTATTTTTACCATATCAATAATCATGCATACTTTAATATCATCGTCAAATCTCAGGACATTTCCTGTGATGTGATACGAATTTTTTACTTTCTATATTGGTTATTCGTTAGGTCGGTGACAACTTGCAAAGTGCACGGCCAACTAATTTTCCTCCTTGGTCTCGAAGATATTTCATTTCTTTAGTCATTAGGAAAATCATCATATTTTTCACCAAATCATTTACTTTATGTCATATTTTATTTAACTTTGGACAAAAAAGTTAACGTAGTTGTTATTCATGTTGAATTTTCTATTTTCACTACTTTCACTATTAAGCAATTAATGAAAATGCTTTTTGGAATTTTTGGTCCTCGATGCTTTTCAACTTTATACTTGTTTGGCTTTATAACTATTTTGATCTGAACGTCACTGATGAGTCTTATGTAGACGAAACGCACGTCTTGCGTATTAAATTATAATCCTGGTACCTTTGATAACTAGACATATGAACATCATAAATCGGATACATACAGATCCAACTGAATAAAGAGAAGAATACATCTAAGTGGTTTTTTTTTCTGTAACTCCAAAATTTTCTTCATATGGAAATGTGTGTTCCAAGTCAGGAAAATGTGCACCTTTGTAAGCATTGGCAATTAATTCCCAGTTTCAGTGTCAATCTACAAATGCATTAAGTATAGGTTGAAGAAGCAACCTTTCAAATTATCGTTGCAGATGTGCGACGCGTAAATCAGAATTACAAACGTTGCTTATGAACCAATAAACAATGCATTGTATATCAACATGTCTGTTTTTGTTTCAATGATAATTGAATTTCGTATCACATTTCAGACCAGGACAACAAAATTAACGCGTATAATCATTATAAATATCACACTCCGTACATTATTTTACGAGACATATCTGTTCATGTGTGAAATAGATAGCAGACCCAAACCATAAGAGAATTGTTCCCTTTTAATTCTGTCTGTCATGATGTGTTCTGGATCAGATGGATAGTAACTAGATATGAGAAGATGTGGTATGAGTGCCAATGAGACATCTCTCCATCCAATTCACAATTTGCAAAAGAAAACAATTATAGATCAAAGTATGGTCTTCAACACGTAGCTATGGCTCACACCGAACAGCAAGCTATAAAGAGCCCCAACAAATGACTGGTGGAAAATATTCAAACGGGAAAATCAACGGTCTAATCTATTAGAAACGAGAAACATTTATGAACCACATCATCAAATAACAACTACAGATTTTGACGGTTAAAAAAGTAGTCAAAATTAAGGAAAAAATTATACACAATTATCATCAATAAAATTTGTTTTAAAAAAGAACTATTCAACAAATAAATATATATGAATATGAATAACGATATTTTTGACTAAATAATGAATACATTTAATATACGCCTAAAAAGGGTACAAAACAAAACCAATACTGTAAATAGTAAAAAGAAAATACAAAACAAGTATCGATAAGTATTCGGATAACAGACATCCTTAATCCGTATGGTGCAAAATGGATCTTATCATTCTATACTGGCCTTCCTAAAACAATAATGAAAGTGATAAAATTCACGCATTACTATTGACAATTGCACAGTTATCGCATTGACAATCTTATCATGTCAATTTTATTATATCGAAAAACCCGATTTCATACAAAGTTTTGTAGTTAAATCATGTTTTGGTATATTATATTTTAGATATCATAGAGCTGTCTTAACATTGATCTTCTGTGAGATAACTAAAATATTTATAAGCTTTCTAAAGGTTTCTGTATAGAATTTACGGTATCTTTTAAACATTTTGTAAAAATACACTTTCACTAAGATTGTATGGGTTTTATATTCTTAAGTGATATCAAAATAATATATCTTATGAAACAGCTACAAACTACCTAAAAGGAGCAAACCATGATATCAAAAACTAAGTAAGGCCAAATTTAACTGAGGTTGTTATTTTCCTGTATTTATAAATATATAAGTTAAAGATGACTTTTTACTTTTGGTTAAAAATGATGGCTGAAATTGAAGAATTCAAACAATAAGAAAACTAAACGAAAAGACTTATTTTGTGTGTCGCATCTCCACCAAGATGTAGCACTCTGTGTCCTTACGCCTGCAATAACCACGGTGTAATAACAGTGAAGTTTTTTGTTTCACATATCATTATTTTGTTATTGATTTTGGATCATTTAGATGAAAGTTAATAAAAGAGATCGAATAACACAGAAATTAACAACTATATGTCACCGTATGGTCTTCAACAATGAGCAAAGCAGATACCACATAGTCAGCTGTAAAACGCCCCGAAATTACAAACGAAAAATAACTGAAACGAAAATGCTAACGGCCTCATTTATGTTAAAAAAAAAGAACGAAATACAAAAGTTATTGATACAACAGTCTAGATGACGATAATAAAACTAAAATGCTGAGCACAATCAATAAATATTTCATTAAGTAAATGTATGCTTGATATGCCTTCGTGCTTTATTAAGAAAAAAAACCCACTTAGTTATTTCTATCGGGAAAACTGTTTAAGCACAAATAGATGGAATAACTAAGACACGATTAGCTAAAAGTTTAAGCCAAGTAACTGCTCTTTTTTCCCCAGCCTACCTCTGTTTTGATGAACTTACAATGTATTAAACAAAACAAACACCGACATAGATTTATGATGCTGCGAATCCCACAAACTTTTAGAAAGGTTAAACGTATGATATTTAAGTTGATATGGCCATGATTATTTAAAAATCATGGGTCAATTTCATAAATTATGCCTAACCATGTTTTGCCCTCTTTTGCCATATAATTTTGATTATACTCACTGCAGAAAATTGATATGATATACATCAGTTCATATGAACACAGTTAGAGTTATGTTGACACTGTGATGTTCTTCACTATTTGGAAGGTTGCATAATTCATCTATAATAATCGGCTTTGGATAACATTAACACATTATTTAATAGCACGATTACAGATTCGTGCATAACAATCTCAAAGACGAATATCATATCAATAATATTATCCATAGTTATAGTATTATAATTCAAATAAGGAGACTGCAAAAAAAAAGTCATTCCGAGAGAACCTTAGATAGATAGCAATGGGAATGACGTAATACAGACTTGATCAAACTTTTTAAGCTGATATGCATAATAATAATCATCACACATTACATTAGATGTATTGCACACGTAAAAGAAAAACAAGAATGAGATACAATAGTTTACTTTTCAATTTTATAGCATATGTTTCGCGTATTTAGATTTGTTTCGTGTATTTATTATCTTGTAAATTTTTACAAGTCGCCTTTTAAAGAAATGCAATGCACAATTTTGATTGGCTGTTTGGTTTTAAAGATAAACAAACGGATATTTAAATGGGATATTTAAGATAAGTAGAAAACTGACACCGATTTTTTTATGTTACTGCTGACCAAAGACTAAAAGATAAATAATTCCAGCTTACTGGTTAATAGCAAGAAACAAAGTTTTTTTAAAAGAGGTATATGCTTGACTCCCATTTGATGAAGGTATAATCTTTCAATCAGTTTAATTGAGGTCCGGAGCTGGCATTTCAATAACTGCAAGAAGTCATTTGTTTACTATTATGTATCATTGCCATTTTCCTTAGTTTATTTTGTTACTTTTTCTGACATCGGACTCGGACTTCTTTTTAATTGAGTTTTACTGTGCATATAACTGTGTGTGTCTCTATTCTACATCGGCTTGAGGTAAAGTGGTAGGGTTGAGATCTCACAAAAGATGTGACGTTTTGCGCCTGACCAAAGTCAGGAGCCTTTGGCCTTTCGTACTTTTTTATTTTAAATTTATTTCATTACAATTTTAGATGTAGGAGACATGGACGCAATTTAATAAAGCGTCATCCACACATTTTGTCAATTTATATTCAGAAATTGGTTTTGTGTTCTTAAATTATGATATGAACTAGTATTTTATATTAAAGAGTTTCTTTTGAAAAGAACATGCACAAAATTGTTGTTTTCGGAGAATCCCATATAGAATGAAATTCAAAACAGTGTGACTGTGGCCATTGATTGACACATTAAATTCATCCATTGACTGGTACAATTTAGGTGAACGTTTGTATGTAACGACCACTGCTCACTATGTACTTTTTAAAGACACTTAAACTATGGGGTCACCAAAGGTTCTCAACACCTCAATAAAGTGATTCGAAAAAATTAATCAGAAATAACACGATGTTTTGATTTATATCAATTATATAAATCAAAACATAAAGGTTATTCCTGATTATTTTTTCAAATTATTTTATAATTAAAGGCGTTAAGAAACCTTTGGTGACCCCACAGTTTAAATGTCTATCGTATGTACGTCGTGAACAGTGGTCGTTACAGACCAACGTTCACGTAAATTGTCCCAGTCAATGGATGAATTTAATGTGTCACTCAATGGCCACAGCCACACTGTTTTGAATTTCATTCTATTATATGTTTTAGTTTCCATAACACTGTCATAAATAAACTCATCATAGATACTAGGATTGCACTTTTGTACTTTGTATTTTGTTTAAAAGACTCATCAGTGACTAAAATAGTTTAAAAGGCCAAATAAAGTACGAAGTTGAAGAGCATTTAGGACCAAAAACTTTTGCCAAATACATCTGAAGTAATCTATTCCCGAGGTAGAAAAGACTAAGTATATAAAAAATCTAAGTTTTGTAAACAGTAAATGTATTATTTTTACCATATCAATAATCATACACGGTTTTGATGTTATATTTGTTATTCTCGTGGTAAATATTTATGAACCACATCAACAAATAACAACTACAGATTTTGACGGTTAAAAAAGTAGTCAAAATTAAGGAAAAAATTATACACAATTATCATCAATAAAATTTGTTTAAAAAAAGAACTATCCAACAAATAAATATATATGAATATGAATAACGATATTTTTTACAAAATAATGAATACATTTAATATACGCCTAAAAAGGGTACAAAACAACACCAATACTGTAAAAAGTAAAAAGGAAATACAAAACAAATATCGATAAGTATTCGGATAACAGACATCCTTGATCAGTATGATGCAAAATGGATCTTATCATTCTACTGGCCTTCCTAAAACAATAATGAAAGTGATAAAATCGCAAAGTTCACGCATAACTATTGACAATTGCAAAGTTATCGCATTGACAATCATATCATGTCAATTTTATTATATTGAAAAACCCGATTTCATACAAAGTTTTGTAGTTAAATCATGTTTTGGTATCTTATATTTCAGATATCATAGAGCTGTCTTAACATTGATCTTATGTGAGATAACTCAAATATTTATAAGCTTTCTAAAGGTTTCTGTAAAGAATTTACGATATCTTTTAAACATTTTGTAAAAATACACTTTCACTAAGATTGTATGGGTTTTATATTCTTAAGTGATATCAAAATAATATATCTTATGGAACAGCTACAAACTGCCAAAAAGGAGCAAACCATAATATCAAAAACTAAGTAAGGCCAAATTTAGCTGAGGTTGTTATTTTCCTGTATTTATAAATATATAAGTTAAAGATGACTTTTTACTTTTGGTTAAAAATGATGGCTGAAATTGAAGAATTCAAACAATAAGAAAACTAAACGAAGAGACTTATTTTGTGTGTCGCATCTCCACCAAGATGTAGCACTCTGTGTCCTCACGCCTGCAATAACCACGGTGTAATAACAGTGAAGTTTTTTGTTTCACATATCATTATTTTGTTATTGATTTTGGAACATTTAGATAAAAGTTAATAAAAGAGATCGAATAACACAGAAATTAACAACTTTAAGTCACCGTATGGTCTTCAACAATGAGCAAAGCAGATACCACATAGTCAGCTGTAAAACGCCCCGAAATTACAAACGAAAAGCAATTGAAACGAAAATGCTAACGGCCTCATTTATGTTAAAAAAAAAAGAACGAAAAACTAAAGTTATTGATACAACAGTCTAGATAACGATAATAAAACTAAAATGCTGAGCACAATCAGTAAATATTTCATTAAGTAAATGTATGCTTGATATGCCTTCGTGCTTTATTAAGAAAAAAACCTACTTAGTTATTTCTATCGGGAAAACTGTTTAAGCATAAATAGGTGGAATAACTAAGACACGATTAGCTAAAAGTTTAAGCCAAGTAACTGCTCTTTTTTCTCAGCCTACCTCTGTTTTGATGAACTTACAATGTATTAAACAAAACAAACACCGACATAGATTTATGATACTGCGAATCACACATACTTTTTAGAAAGGTTTAACGTATAATATTTAAGTTGATATGGCCATGCTTATTTAAAAATCATGGGTCAATTTCATAAATTATGCCTAACCATGTATTGCCCTTTTTTGCCATATAATTTTGTTTATACTCACTGCAGAAAATTGACATGACATACATCAGCTCATATGAACACAGTTAGAGTTATGTTGACACTGTGATGTTCTTCACAATTTGGAAGGTTGCATAATTCATCTGTAGTAATCGGCTTTGGATAACATTAACACATTATTATTTAATAGCACGAATACAGATTCGTGCATGAACAATCTCAAAGACGAATATCATATCATTAATATTATTCATAGTTATAGTATTAGAATTCTAATAAGGAGACTGCAAAAAAAAAGTCATTCCGAGAGAATCTTAGATAGATAGCAATGGGGATGACGTAATACAAATTTGATCAAACTTTTCAAGCTGATATGCATAATGATGATCATCACACATTACATGAGACGTATTGCCCACGTAAAAGAAAAAACAAGAATGAAATACAACAGTTTCCTTTAATGCCATACATGATTTTATAGCATATGTTTCGCTTGTTCAGATTTGTTTCGTGTATTTATTATTTTGTAAATTTTTACAAGTCGCCTTTTAATGAAATGCAATGCACAATTTTGATTGACTGTTTGGTTTTAAAGATAAGAGAACAAACGGATATTTGAATCGCATATTTAAGATAAGTAGAAGACTGACACCGATTTTTTTTTATGTTACTGCTGACCAAAGACTAAAAGATAAATAATTCCAGCTTACTGGTTAATAGCAAGAAACAAAGTTTTTTTAAAAGAGGTATATGCTTGATTTTCATATGATGAAGGTATAATCTTTCAATCAGTTTAACTGAGGTCCGGAGCTGGCATGTCAATAACTGCAAGAAGTCCTTTGTTTACTATTATGTATCATTGCCATTTTCCTTAGTTTATTTTGTTACTTTTTCTGACATCGGACTAGGACTTCTTTTTTATTGAGTGCGTATAACTGTGTGTGTCTTTATTCTACATCGGCTAGAGGTATAGGGGTAGGGTTGAGATCTCACAAAAGATGTGACGTTTTGCGCCTGACCAAAGTCAGGAGCCTTTGGCCTTTCTTACTTTTTTACTTTAAATTTAGTTCATTACAATTTTAGATGTAGGAGACATAGACGCAATTTATTAAAGCGTCATCCACACATTTTGGCAATTTATATTCAGAAATTGGGTTTGTGTTCTTAAATTATGATATGAACTAGCATTTTATATTTAAGAGTTTCATTCAAAAAGAACATGCACAAAATTGTTGTTTTCATTGAATCCCATATATTAAATGTTTTAGTTTCCATAACACTGTCATAAATAAACTCATCATAGATACTAGGATTGCACTTTTGTACTTTGTATTTTGTATAAAAGACTCATCAGTGACAAAAATAGTTAAAAAGGCAAAATAAAGTACGAAGTTGAAGAGCTTTTAGGACCAACAACTTTTGCCAAATACATCTGAAGTAATCTATTCCCGAGGTAGAAAAGACTAAGTATATAAAAAAATCAAAGTTTTGAAAACAGTTAATGTATTATTTTTATCATATCAATAATGGTACATAATTTAATATCATCGTCAAATCTCAGGACATTTAGTATCTAGTGTTTTATGGTTGGTTTAAAGGCTTGTTTGGTTACATTAAAACAAGTCACCGACTTTTCAAACATGGTAAAACAAGGAGCTAATATGCCATAATACTAGTAATTCAGAACGACTCATAAACTGCTCAGTTATCTAATTTTTGGAAATTTGAAAAGTTGATTCTTTTTTCTGAAACATTGATTATTATGACAATTATTAACCCTTGTCTCGATATATTAGACTGTTGAATAAAACTTTTAAAGTTTGGTGTATTATAGGTGTGAATAACGGGGTTGCCTTGGTACGTATCTGAAGTCCAGGATTGAGGTAGATATTTGTACGTGAAAAATATTCCATTTGTTCTTCCGCAAATAAGATTTTTTATGTAAAAATGACATCTTAAAAACGATATATATATATATATGCATATAGTTTAATTTTTTTTTATCAAGTTTATGATGTACATGGTTCTCCGCTTGCTGATATAAATGACTGTGAATGTAGTAATCGTATAATTACTGAGGAAAAGTCGAAATGTCGAGTTTAAAAAAAGTCAAAATTTCGACTTTGCTAAAATTAAAAATTTCGAGTTAGAGTCTCAATTTAAAGATTTGAATTATCACAATTTTGTTTTGAGCCGCAAATTTAAGATTTTTTTAAGACTTTGAAAAAAAGTTCACTATTAATTTTATTTTTACTCTGTCGTTAATATGTTCCGTATTAAGTAAACAATAATAAATTATCGATTTTTAATTAATGATTCACTGAGATTTGCTTTCTTTTAGGATAATCTTAATTTCCATTTCACTTTTGACAAATATTTTCACTTATGTAATTATTATAAGAATAAGGAGATGTGGTATAATTTCCAATGAAACAACTGTGAACCAAAGTTCAAATGAAGTGGGTGTATATGATTAATTGCGTGTACTTAATCAGGTTAACAACTTATTTTACCAAAGCGTGTATGTTTGGTTATGCATGTTTACTGTCTATAGCTCTGCAACAATTTCAATAATTATTAAGGTGACAATTAAAATTACATATCGTTATGAAACTGAGCAGTTAAAGAATATGACAGTTGTTATCCATTCGTTTGATGTGTTATCAAAGGTACCAGGCTTATAATTTAATACGCAAGATGCGCGATTCGTCTACATAAGACCCATCAGTGACGCTCCGATAAAATAGTTATAAATCCAAACGAGTACAAAGTTGTAGAGCGTTGAGGACCAAAAATTCAAAAAAGTTGTGTCAAACACGGCTAAGATAATCTATGCCTGGAATAAGAAAATCCTTTGTATTTTGCAAAAAAACATACTTTTGTATTGAGGAAATTTATAAAAATGACCATATGATATTCATGTCAACTCCAATGAATATTCGTTTGATGTGTTTGATCTTTTGATTTGCCATTTGATTAGGACTTTCCTTTATGATTTTTCCTCGGCGTTCAGTATTTTTGTGAGTTTTCTTCTCACCAAGATTTCGAGACTTAAATTATCAATTTCTGTTAAACAAATTCTTCATCACATCTGTACGGAATGTAATGAAATAAGGCCACAGTAATTTGCCGAAGTTCTAATCTGAACAATCGATCAAGAAAACGAATCAATGCAACACACAGGAAAAGAGCAGACATAGAGGGAATTGCATAAACTCTGACAAGAGCAAACTGTTTTTTTTTCGACAGACTAGGCTTCTAAATAAACTCATCATAGATACCAGGACTAAATTTTGTACATACGCCAGACGCGCTTTTCGTCTACAAAAGACTCATCAGTGACGCTCGAATCCAAAAAAGTTAAAAAGGCCAAATAAAGTATGAAGTTGAAGAGCATTGAGGACCAAAATTCCTAAAAGTTTTGCCAAATCCAGCTAAGGTATTCTATGCCTGAGGTAGAAAAGCCTTAGTATTTCAAAAATTCAAAATTTTGTAAACTGTTAATTTATGAATATAACCATATCAATGATAATTCATGTCAGTACACCACTCATTCAATATGTTATAATAGGGAATAGGGCACAGACGGTAAACATAGATATACATTAAGAGAGAATCGTTATCTTTACCTATAAAATCATTTATATAAAGAAACTGAATAGTTTTATGGTTATATGGTTAAATAATTAAAATATGTTGCCAATGTGAGTTCCAAATGTTGAACTTTTGTATAAATCATCCACCGTTCAGATATTTCAAAAGTCATTCACATGAATAATTACAACGCCTCTTACGGTCGGCGTCTTCCTAACTTAATGTTAACGAAGAAATGTAGATAGCAAGACCGTAAATGTTAAAAAGTCACCTATGAGACAACTAAGTTACACTCAATAATACATATCGTTATATAATATCTTACTAACAGCTTTCTGGTGGTGCCGTATTTGAAGCTGGATATGTTACTCTTCCGGAGCACCTGATATCATCACCGGATGTTGTTTCATTTGTGTTGCTCAATCTTTAGTTGTGCGCAGTAAATAACTGTTGTCTATGTTTTGGTCCTTTTTGCCGTTGTCAATTCATTTTTAAGTTTGAACATCCCTTTGATATCATTCGGTTCTTTTTCGCAATATCGGTTTGACAAAATCAATATACATTATAGAATTAAAATAGCTGCTATATATTTTTTTGCAAAAGTGTCATGTGTGATTTTTTTTTACCTTATATACAACAGGGAGGTATGTTCATGTTTTTATTTTTCTCGACTTTTAAGATTTAAAATCGGCCGATTAATTCTATAAGTAAAATCTTACTTCATAATAAGTATATCATTTCATAGTGAAGAAATAAATCAAATATAACAAATTGTTTGATAATTTGATTTAAATGTCATTTTCCAATTAAAACTATATGTGAAAATTGACTTACCTCTATTTGTCGTCACTTTGTTAACTATTCTCATATAAAGCTGTTAAACTAATTGGTTTACTTATAAACTAAGCAACAAACGGTTATAGGCATTATATAAAATTAATTGCAATTTTATTCCATTCATCGCAACATTAAGAGAAGAACCGTATTGACAATGTCCTAATTGATTATTAGCAGAATTCTAAGACATTTTCTCTGATGTTAATGGTTGTAACACTGATCAGATCTCTGCCACTATTATTCACATCCAACAACTTTTTCTTATATAGACACAAATCTTTAATGATTATGGTTAATTCGGTTGAATCTTTCATTTCAGATCATTAATTCATATTTATTATTCACAATGCCATACCAAAGAGTCTAAGTGGGTTAAAATATTAAATAAGATGAAAATAAATACATTTAAATGGATTCTGCTTTAATATAATATTTTTTTTCTGTTTATAACTGAAAATCTGTCTATGTATTTCAGACCAATCAAATTGAGTTTGAGAATGATTTGTATAAAAAACGACGACCTTTGGTCGTTTCGGATGCATCCAATTTATAAAGTGTTATATTAAGAACATTGTATTGTTATACTTTTACTTTCCGTGTACATTTTCATTTCAGATTTCTATTTTTGGTTTGGTTTTGGTTTTGGTTGAACTGAACACGTATTCCGTTCATTGTATATTATTATTATATTCCCTGTTATTCAAATAAACAAATATTTGTATCTAGGTCTTAGATAGACTGTATTTGTTTATTAATTGATAAGTGCTTAAATTTCAAGTTCGACACATGTTATGTATATGCTGGCCAATAATCCAGTTGGTATGTTAAATAACCTATCTATAATTAGATATTGTTTATTTCTCCTTTACATGCACGCATATGCACGAGACATTGTTTTAACGTCCAATGCTGACTGAGTATGGCTACGTATACATGTATACTGCCACATGTGCACCGGACAAGAAAATTCCAAGCGACTGTAATTCGTAATTTCCCCTTGTATGGTTGACTTTATTCATCTGAATGTACATGCACTGAAACCAATAGTACCGTTATATGTTAATACAGTCACTTAGTCAATACATATGATTGTGGTATGCTACAAGGTCGAGGGCATTCCAGGATAGCCGGAATGTACATGTAGTGCACCAAACAGTACCTGTAGATGTGAATACAGTCACTAAGTCAATATGTAGGATTTATGGTTGTTATAGTATCAGGATAAATTCAGGTTAGCCATGACTCATACCACATCTTCTTGACTTTATAGCAATTCAATAACGACTAAAGATGACTATCGTGGTTTGTTATCAGCATTAACAAGAAGATTTGTACTCTTCTCTACAAAACAGCTCGATTAACAACAAATACCAACAATATCGGATAAGCGTTTCTAAATGACCAATGCTGACGATGGCTTCTGCATTGACCATTATTCTTGGTATATGCACTTCTAAATTCTGAACACTAAATCACAATGTAATCAAAGATAAATTGGAGATGAGTGATGACGATGGCTACTGCAATGACCAATATTCTTTGTTCTTTCACTTTAAAATTCTGATCACTATGTCACAATGTTCATCTGCTTTCAAACGTGAAATTAAATGTTTGTACTGGGTAAAAGTTCACAACCTAGTGAAATGTGTCTAGACAAGAAATTAGTCAATTAGAAATTTGAAAGGATTGAAGAACACTTAAGAATAATAGAAGTAAGGGATAAGTTAGCATCACAAATGAAATAGTTACAAATTGTCAACGTATTTTGACACCGTTTTCTAAAGCTGTTTTACCTAAATCTTAAATCTTGTACTTAGTACCTAAAGTTTGTTAGGTAGGTAACCTTTTACCATTGTTTTAAGCATTTGATTTTTTCAGGAACATAACTTTCAATAAAATAATTGATCAGCACTGATTGCATCTTGTGCTGTACAAGACATCGTTGATATAACAGGACTATGTAAAATGTGTAACAAAAATGAAATAGAAAGTGAATTTCATTTCCTTATTAAATGTGATCTATTTAATAAACTTCGAAATGAACTTTACTCAACCATACCGGCAAATAAACATTTCTATCACTGCCACACTGTGAACAATTAATACAATTTCTAATTTATTTTTCAAGAGGAACAGCTAAATATATCTTACAAGCTTTTATAAAACGCACACACTGCATCTATGTAAATAATTAAACTACAGGACTCTACTATGAATTGGTTTTTAAATTTTTATTTTTAAATGACTTATAGGTCCAATGGGCCGGGTGTACAAACATGTTTATTGACAAATATTATTATTATACTGTATCTATTCACAATGTCACTATAATAAACACATTTGTATTTGTATATGAACTACAGTATATGAAAAGAAACATCTCAAATCAGTCATACAAAGAATGTAGGTTTCAGAGCGCTTACAATGCATTTTTTTTTTATATTATTCATATTCCATAGGGGCATCACTCCTTAAAAATTATGATTTGGCATAGAATTTTAAATTTGTACATGACATTGCTGAGTTATACCTTTTACTTTTAATTTCATACATATTTTGAAAGAATTGTACACATGAGAACGCTAAAATGACCGAACGGAGAGATGGACAACCGTTTGTTGTGCCAATGCCCCCCCCCCCCCACCCCACCCCATCCCCACCCAGTTCAACGTTTAGCAATGGCGTGCAATATAGTGAAGCAAATAACAAAAGTGAAAAGAAATTGGTTCAATCTGAAGGTAAATTAAGAATCTACAGAAACTACAGAAATCTTTGAGTAACAATAGTACTTACTTATAATTGAACTTACTAAACGAAATATCCTAAATATTTTTTCGAAAGCATTCATATTACTAATACTGTCTTTAATCTATAAAACACAAGTCAAGCTATAATCTAACGAAAACAATTTTATTTTGATAATAAAGAGAAGACGAAAGATACCAAATGGACATTCAAACTTATAATTCAAGAAAAAAAACCTGACAACACCATAGCGAAAAACTAAAAAGACCAGAAGATAAACAACAGCATACCAAACGAAACATAGAAACCCCAAGACTGAGCAACACGAACCTCATCAAATCAGTGGTGATCGTGAGTGTTTTTGAAGAGTAAGCAGATCATGCTCAACGTGTTGCAAATGCAAATGCAAACCTGATGATAAGTCTAATTTGGTACGTCCCATTCGGGGGAAAGATACTAAGTAACAGGATTGTGGCTATTACGACAATTGAAACATATCGGTCGTCATCTATGAAACAGATATTCCATAAACATGGATATAGGTTATAAAGTAATGATATGCGATCTATTAGTATTGCTATTGCAGATTACTCAAAGAAATGTCGTTTGATACTCTGTACTGTATGATTTGTATAAAAGTTGCTTCCAAATTAGCACACCTAGACTCATTTCACAAAAACACTTTAAAGATCAATTTTTATCGAAAGTTTTTTTGTGAAAAGGAATTGCATAGTCAATTTCAGTACTTTTACAATTCGCAACTGAAAACTTGAATTTTCATGTAGAGTTTACATATCTATTAAAATTGCTAACATACATAATTATTAAAGGAATAAACTCCATATTTTTCGGAATTTCATTTTAAAATCATGATAACTAGTGTAAAACCGAATGTACTCGAAACCGATTGAACAATCCGAAAAACAAATCGTCCTTATTATGGTTCAAATACAAATATTTGAAATATAAAATTGGACAGTACTGTACCAGGAATAAGATAAATAGAAAGGATCGCCTAGGAACACCAATTCCCATTGATTTAAAGGAAGCTAGTATAGTATTCTTTACAATAAAGACAAGCAGCTGAATACAACGAGATAACATTCAGAACTTTCTTCTTCAAAATAGTAAGGTCTAACACTTATAGGGGAGATAATTTAGTAGTTAATGTAGTAAAGTGAAGTACGAGATAAAGGGTTTTGAAAACGAAAAAATATAAAACTTTGGAAGGCATCGATCAAGAACGAATAGTTAAACCTTTGATCTGAGATCAATTTTGCACAACCGATGTTTATAACAATAACCCAATTTTACTAACTGGAAACTTACAGACGAAAGGTATTATTGTAATCCTGCAGGTACCAAAACAATTGTTATTGGGCAGATCATACAACCGGTAACTTAAGGCGGCTCACGGGTCTAAATGATTTTTTTAAATTTAATATAGAATTTCTCTATATTTTTCTATAAATGAACTTTATCTTATACTTAATAGAAAAATGAAATAAAAAAATGGGGTCACCGTTCATTTACGCTCACAATCTGCTTTCGAAAGAAGCATACATTTTTGTTAATGTCCTTTTTTTCTGTTGAACTAATTAGAGAAATAGCGGTAATATCGAAATAAAAAAAGAACTAAATTACAGAAATCGCTAAAATTTTATAATTATTTCGTTTATGTACAGCTTATTCGAAAACAACAATAAAAAATAAAGGTCACCGATGAATTAAAAAAGATATTTCAATTTTAATGCCAAAAAATGGCATTTTTGCACCAAAGGGAGATAATTTGGAGCTTTTTAACTGATATCTACATTTTAAAAGTCCGCTGGGGCCAACACGAATTGATTTTTTGGAATGATTTTTGTACCACATGATAAAGTAACAACTACTTAAGGTAATAAATAAAATTTGTAATGAAAATTTAATGTTTAATTTTTTTCTGAAAATCTTATACCCGCGAGCCTCCTTAACAGAAAGAAAGTTTCATTTTAATGATGACAGACTACCCAATTACCACAGTAAGTAATGTATAAAACCTTTTAATATCAATAATCAGACTGAGATGAATTCATAATTGAAACCCAGTTATAAGTATAAGAAAGTCTGCTAAATTGGAAAAAGAACTTTATTTGTCTAGTTGATAACGTTGATGATCATGTCGGTTCATTAATCCTTTCTTTAACTATTGTTAAACTTCCAGAGATCTACATAACTTCCAAATGCTTCAGACTATAAAAAGTTAGTATACCGATGTTCAGTCAATATCTTTAAATAAAACATTTAACAGAAACAAATGGTACTAAAATGTACTGAATTGATTGAACTAGAAAACAGATTTAAGACCGGGTACGTCGGTAAACATATCGGTATTTGCATGTTTCATTCTTCACATGATGCAAAAATGATATCAATAAATATAATCAACAGTAATATCCATATTCAAATCTCATAATTAGGCAAGTTTCAGCATTGGATCATGACACCACTGGTAATATTACAAGGCAAACACACATGGACATGTATGATCTGTTATATGTCTCTAATGAGTTAAGAAGTAAAAATAGAAAGGCCAATCAATCCATTATAATTTTATGATGAGTTTATTTAGACATATAAGAGACAAACCTATGAAGATCTTGATGTTATCCTAAGTGTATCGTTGACAAACATCGGACTATGTCCAGGCAAATTTTGATTGAATTGTAGAATAGAAACAATTAATTCCAGCAACTCAGTCTAGAATAGAAATGTGATTGTATTCCCATATGAAAGGGTCACTTGCGTTTAAAGGTTCTAACGTTTCAATGTCATTATTGGTATTGCATAATCCTAAAATAAAGCCGAACAATTGCACTATCATTTAATAATAAAGATTGCATTATTCATTATTTGCATATCTGAAGATAATGATACAGCACAAATTTAGTATGACATATTTGGATCTTTTGTCATTATTTGGCGTCATAGTGTTAGGAATAATTGAAATAACTATAATATAATTTAAGTTTTGTCTGCAACACTAAATTACAGAACACTGGTCATTGTTGTCGCTGTATAATCCTATTCCACAGAGTCCTGCATCATGAATAGTTATCCAAACGGATTGTTCAACAACTGGCTGTTTTTAAAGTAAGTTAATGAGAAATAAACATACTTGATTTTTGAAAACCATTATACTGTTCGATCATTTTCTGTAATGTTTTAAAGTCTGTGTTCAAACGAAGGACATATGCAATCTACATTATGTATTTTTAAAGAATAAAAGAATAAACAAACAATGTACGAGTATTTGCATCTGATTGTGATTATGCTATCAATTTTTTACGAAAAGAGACAAACTGAACAATAGCAATAACATGTTAATAAAAGAATTGTAGTATTCATTTCTTGCATATCTGAAGATAATGATAACGATATACTGCAAGTTTATAATGACATATTTGGATGTTTTGTCGATAATTGGCGTCAAAGTGTTAGCGTTTATTGTAATAACTGTAGTATGATTTGAAGCTTGTCTGCAAAATAAAACAAATAAACAAATATTTATATCTTGGTCTTATGCATAGCTGGATAGACTGTATTTGTTTATTAATTGATAAGTGGTTAAATTTCAAGTTCGACACATGTAATGTATGTGCTGGCCAAGAATCCAGTTGGTATGTTCAATAACCTATCTATAATAAGATATTGTTTATTTCTCCTTTACATGCACGCATATGCACGAGACATTGTTTTAACGTCCAATACTGACTGGAAATGGCTACGTATACACGTATACTGCCACATGCGCACCGGACAAGAAAATTCCAAGCGACCGTAATTCGTAATACCCCTTGTATGGTTGACTTTATTCATCTGAATGTACATGCACTGAAACCAATAGTACCGTTATATGTTAATACAGTCACTTAGTCAATACATATGATTGTGGTATGCTACAAGGTCGAGGGCATTTCAGGATAACCGGAATGTACATGTAGTGCACCAAATAGTACCGGTAGATGTGAATACAGTCACCAAGTCAATATGTAGGATTTATGGTTGTTATAATATCAGGATAAATTCAGGTTAGCCATGACTCATACCACATCTTCTTGTCTTTGTAGTAATTCAATAAAGACTAAAGATGGCTATCGTGGTTTGTTATCAGCATTAACAAGAAGATTTGTACTCTTCTCTACAAAACAACTCGATTAACAACAAATACCAACAATATCGGATAAGCGTTTCTAAATGACCAATGCTGACGATGGCTTCTGCATTGACCATTATTCTTGGTAAATGCACTTCTAAATTCTGAACATTAAATCACAATGCAATCAAAGATAAATAAGAGACGAGTGATGACGATGGCTCCTGCAATGACCAACATTCTTAGTATTTTCACTTTAAAATTCTGATCACTATGTCACAATGTTCATCTGCTTTCAAAAGTGAAATTAAATGTCTGTACTGGGTAAAAGTTCACAAACTAGTGAAATGTGTCTAGACAAGAAATTAGTCAATTAGAAATTTGAAAGGATTGAAGAACACTTAAGAATAATAGAAGTAAGGGATAAGTTAGCATCATAAATGAAAAAGTTACAAATAGTCAACGTATTTTGATACCGTTTACAAAAGCTGTTTTACTTAAATCTTAAATCTTGTACTTAGTACCTAAAGTTTGTTAGGTAGGTCACCTTTTACCACTGTTTTAAACATTTGATATTACAGGAACATAACATTCAATAAAATAATTGATCAGCACTGATTGGATCTTGTGCTGTACAAGACATCGCTGATATAACAGGACTGCTGACTATGTAAAATGTGTAACAAAAATGAAATAGAAAGTGAATTTCATTTCCTTATTAAATGTGATCTATTTAAAAAAAACTTCGAAATGAACTTTACTCAACCATACCGGCAAATAAACATTTCTATCACTGCCACACTGTGAACAATTAATACAATTTCTAATTTATTTTTCAAGAGGAACAGCTAAATATATCTTACAAGCTTACAAAACTTCATCTATGTAAATAATTAAACTACAGGACTCTACTATGAATTGGTTTTTTTTAAATTTTTATTTTTAAATGACTTATAGGTCCAATGGGCCGGGTGTACAAACATGTTAATTGACAAATATTATTATTATACTGTATCTATTCACAATGTCACTATAATAAACACATTTGTATTTGTATATGAACTACAGTTTATGAACTTTCGATGAAAAGAAACATCTCAAATCAGTCATACAAAGAATGTAGGTTTCAGAGCGCTTACAATGCATTTTTTTTTTATATTATTCATATTCCATAGGGGCATCACTCCTTAAAAATTGGGATTTGGCATAGAATTTTAAATTTGTACATGACATTGCTGAGTTATACCTTTTACCTTTAATTTCATACAGATTTTGAAAGAATTGTACACATGAGAACGCTAAAATGACCGAACGGAGAGATGGACGACCGTTTTGTTGTGCCAAGGTACAACGTTTAGCAATGGCGTGCAATATAGTGAAGCAAATAACAAAAGTGAAAAGAAATTGCTTCAATCTGAAGGTAAATTAAGAATCTACAGAAACTACAGAAATCTTTGAGTGACAATAGTACTTACTGATAATTGAACTTACTAAACGAAATATCCTAAATATTTTTTCGAAAGCATTCATATTACTAATACTGTTTTTAATCTATAAAACAAAAGTCAAGCTATAATCTAACGAAAACGATTTTATTTTGATGATAAAGAGAAGACAAAAGATACTAAATGGACATTCAAACTCATAATTCAAGAAAACAAACCTGACAACACCATAGCGAAAAACTAAAAAGACCAGAAGATAAACAACAGCATACCAAACGAAACATAGAAACCCCAAGACTGAGCAACACGAACCTCTTCAAAACAGGGGTGATCGTTGGTGTTTCTGAAGAGTAAACAGATCATGTTCAACGTGTTGCAAATTCAAATGCATACCTGATGATAAGTCTAATTTGGTACGTCCCATTCGGGGGAAAGATACTAAGTAACAGGATTGTGGCTATTACGACAATTGAAACATATCAGTCGTCATCTATGAAACAGATATTTCATAAACATGGATAAAGGTTATAAAGTAATGATATGTGATCTATTAGTATTGCTATTGCAGATTACTCAAAGAAATGTTTTTTGATACTCTGTACTGTATGATTTGTATAAAAGTTACTTCCAAATTAGCACACCGAGACTCATTTCACAAAAACACTTTAAAGATCAATTTTTATCGAATGTTTTTTTGTGAAAAGGAATTCCATAGTCAATTTCAGTACTTTTACAATTCGCAACTGAAAACTTGAATTTTCATGTAGAGTTTACATATCTATTTAAATTGCTAACATATATAATTATTAAAGGAATAAACTCGATATTTTTCGGAATTTCATTTTAAAATCATTATAACCAGTTTAAAACCGAATGTACTCGAAACCGATTGAACAATCCGAAAAAAAATTCGTCCTAATTATGGTTCAAATACAAATATTCGAAATATGAAATTGGAGAGTACTGTACCAGGAATAAGATAAATAGAAAGGATCCCGCTACTCGCCTAGGAACACCAAGTCCCATTGATTTAGAGGAAGCTAGTAAAGTATTCTTTACAATAAAGACAAGCAGCCGAATACAACAAGATAACATTCAGAACTTTCTTCTTCAAAATAGTAAGGTCTAACACTTATAGGGGAGATAATTTAGTAGTTAATGTAGTACAGTGAAGTACGAGATAAAAAGTTTTGAAAACGAAAAAATATAAAACTTTTGAAGGCATCGAACAAGAACGAACAGTTAAACCTTTGATCTGAGATCAATTTTGCACAACCGATGTTTATAACAATAACCCAATTTTACTAACTGGAAACTTACAGACGAAAGGTAATCCTGCAGGTACCAAAGCAATTGTTATTGGGCAGATCATACAACCTGTAACTTAACAGAAAGAAAGTTTCATTTTAATGATGACAGACTACCCAATTACCACAGTAAGTAATGTATAAAACCTTTTAATATCAATAATCAGACTGAGATGAATTCATAATTGAAACCCAGTTATAAGTATAAGAAAGTCTGCTAAATTGGAAAAAAGAACTTTATTTGTCTAGTTGATAACGTTGATGATCATGTCGGTTCATTAATCCTTTCTTTAACTATTGTTAAACTTCCAGAGATCTACATAACTTCCAAATGCTTCAGACTATAAAAAGTTAGTATACCGATGTTCAGCCAATATCTTTAAATAAAACATTCAACAGAAACAAAAGGTACTAAAAATGTACTGAGTTGATTGAACTAGAAAACCGATTTAAGACCGGGTACGTCGGTAAACATATCGGTATATGCATGTTTCATTCTTCACATGATGCAAAATAAAGGCAACAGTAGTATACCGCTGTTCAAAACTCATAAATCCATGGACAAAAAACAAAATCGGGATAACAAACTAAAACCGAGGGAAACGCATTAAATATAAGAGGAGAACAACGACATAACACTAAAATGTAACACACATAGACAAAATCCCACGAGAATAACAAATATAACATATATATATAACATCAAAACCAAATACATGAATTTGGGATAGACAAGTACCGTGACACGTCTTATCGCAAAAATGATATCATTAAGTATAAGTAACAGTAGTGTATCGATATTCAAATCTAATAAGTAGGCAAGTTTCAGCATTGGATCATGACACCACTGATAATATTGCAAGACTAACACACATTGACAAAGTAACAGTAGTGTATCGATATTCAAATCTAATAAGTAGGCAAGTTTCAGCATTGGATCATGACACCACTGGTAATATTACAAGACTAACACACATTGACATGTATGATCTGTTATATGTCTCTTACGATTTAAGAAGTAAAAATAGAAAGGTCAATCAATACATTATATGATGAGTTTATTTAGACATATAAGAGACAAACCTATGAAGATCTTGATGTTATCCTAAGTGCATCGTTGACAAACATCAGACTATTTTGTCCAGGCAAATTTTGATTGAATTGTAGAATAGAAACAATTAATTCCAGCAACTCAGTCTAGAATAGAAATGTGATTGTATTCCCATATGAAAGGGTCACTTGCGTTTAAAGGTTCTAACGTTTCAATGTCATTATTGGTATTGCATAATCCTAAAATAAAGCCGAACAATTGCAGTATCATTTAATAATAGAGATTGCATTATTCATTATTTGCATATCTGAAGATAATGATACAGCACAAATTTAGTATGACATATTTGGATCTTTTGTCATTATTTGGCGTCATAGTTTTAGGAACAATTGAAATAACTATAATATAATTTAAATTTTGTCTGCAACACTAAATCACAGAACACTGGTCATTGTTTTCGCTGTATAATCATATTCCACAGAGTCCTGCATCATTAATAGTTATCCAAACGGATTGTTCAACAACTGGTTGTTTTCAAAGTAAGTTAAGTAAATTTGGTGGGTTTCTATGTTGTGTCGTGTGTACTATTGTTTTTCTGTTTGTCTTTTTCATTTTTAGCCATGGCGTTGTCAGTTTGTTTTAGATTTATGAGTTTGACTGATCCTTTGGTATCTTTCGTCCCTCTTTTAATGTGAAATAAACATACTTGATTTTTGAAAACCATTATACTGTTCGATCATTTTCTGTAATGTTTTAAAGTCTTTGTTCAAACGAAGGACATATATGCAATCTACATTATGTATTGTTAAAGAATAAAAGAATAAACAAACAATGTACGAGTATTTGCATCTGATTGTGATGGTGCTATCAATTATTTACGAAAAAGACAAACTGAACAATAGTAATAACATGTTAATAAAAGAATTGCAATATTCATTTCTTGCATATCTGAAGAAAATGATAACGATATACTGCAAGTTTATAATGACATATTTGGTTGTTTTGTCGATATTTGGCGTCAAAGTGTTAGCGTTTATTGTAATAACTGTAGTATGATTTGAAGCTTGTCTGCAAAACTAAATCCTAAAAATTATTCCAGAACTTAATATATATGTTGCTCTAGATCTAGATAATGTTTGAAACTCGAACATAGAATGCCTAAAATATTCAAAACCTTAAAGAACAAGAAACTAATAAGATAAAAGCTATTTCATTGCATCTCTTTCTTAAATGTCTGCTACTTTTTAATTACAGTATATTTGATTTTTGTAAATGAAACAGATTAGACAATCAGAACGCTTTGTGAGTTATTCAAAATTGCTTCAAAGTAAGATAACTTTTATTTTCATTCTTTTATTTCAAGTTACAAATCCACAAATCTACAACTTGAACGTAGTACATCAATTATTCCATGACTATTAATTGCAGCAATGCTTGCACTCTTGTATATACAAAAAATGAAAATATATCCTTTGATAAAATTCTAGCTTTTGTTCTTCAAGAAATGATTGGCAGACACTCAAATTTAAATATGTTTTTGACTTCACCAGCCCAGTAGTCAACACTTCGGTGTTGACATAAATATCAATAATGTGGTCATTTTTATAAATTTCCTGTTTACAAAACTTTGAATTGTTCGAAAAACTAAGGATTTTCTTATACCAGGCATAGATTACCTTACCGTATTTGGTCTAACTTTTTGGAATTTTATATCCTCAATGCTCTTTTTTTTCTTGTTTGGCTTTATAAATATTTTGATATGAGCGTCACTGATGAGTCTTATGTAGACGAAACGCGCGTCTGGAGTACAAAATTATAATTCTGGTACCTTTTATAACTATTTGACAATGTAAATAAATGGATGTAATAAATAAGATATTAACTGAACATTATTTTTATCTCAGAGTTCAACATAAAATTCCTACTTATTTGTTTACCTAAGAATTGCAGTATTCATTATTTAAATACAATTAAGAATTGAAATGTGGAATTGGAATGTGTCAAAGTCTCAACAAACCGACCAAAGAGCAGAAAACAGTAGAAGTCCACCAACGAAGCTTCAATACAGTGAGAAAATACCTCATCCAGAGGCGTGCTTCAGCTGGATCCTAAACAAGAATGTGTACTAGTTCAGTGACAATGGACGTCATTATTAAGTCCGAAGTATATAAATGAACTGAAATTAAAAAATCATACAAGACTAACAAAGGCCACATGCCCCTAACTTGGGACAAGCCAAACACTGCACATTATTAGCATATCTGAGGACAATGATAAAGTTTCTAATGACATATTTGAATGTTTTTTTTCGATATTTGGATAGAAAAAAACAAATATTTAATGATATGGAAACAAAAATATCTATAAATTCTTTAAAGGTAAGGGAAATGAGACATCACTGGGCTTCTCAAAATGGTATCGTCTGTCAAAAAAGAGTAACTAAAATAATAAAACTGAAAGCATTTTTTAAGTTCACTCATTTTTCTTTTTACACTGAAACTATTTAGATAAATAATTGCATTATACCCTACTTTGTAAAGTTACACAGAGGTATTACATGCAAATTATAATCATATCAAACAAGGTTTGTTTCGTCCCCAATAAGAAAACTTAAAACTGACGTAGTTTCATTTATCTAGTTCTGGAATTTATAAATGAAGAACCAAAAAAAAAAGATTAATCTTTCAAATGGGTATCGATAGTTTCATTATTACATAAATAAAGGCAACAGTGGTTTACCGCTGTTCAAAACTCATAAATCGATAGAAAAAAACAAATCTGGGTTACAAACTAAAACTGAGGGAAACGCATTAAATATAAGAGAACAACGACACAACATTAAAATGTAACACACACAGAAACGAACTAAGCATTAAACAAAATCCGATGAGAATAACAAATATAACATCAAATATAATACATGAATTTGGGATAGAAAAGTACCGTGACACGTCTTACAATAATGTGAATTCACACTCAAATATAAGAGGAAACGAACGACACAAAAGAAACACAACGTTAAAATGTAATACACACAGAAACGAACTATAATATAACAATAGCCATATTCCTGACTAGGTATAGGACAATTTTCAAAAAGAAAAAAAAATCATACATATAAATGATTATTATGTGATTAGTTGCTAGATATCGATATCAATATTTCAATGGAATTATCTTCCTTATTATTCATAGTATGCCAAAATCTGAGACACCGTTTTAAAAATAATAAGTCAAGAAACAACATGTTTTAAATTCAGGCAATGGGGACCATGTACCAATCTAGGAGCAAATTCAATTCAAAAGTACATTTACATGACAAAAATGTATATGTCACAATTAAATAAATAAATAGTTTTCCTATTTGAACCCAAAAAAGTTCAATATAATTCACACATGTAGCACGGGAATACTTCAGGTTTGGCTTTTAATAAAAAATCAATTAGAAAGACAGCAGTCCACTTCTGCAATTCTAAAAATATAAAGAAAATCAGATCTGATGGGAGAAGTTATATCATTATTAACCTTGTACAGATCTTGAAAGACAAGAATAAGAATTTTTAAGAACCGAAATAGATGAATAAAATTGAAAATGGAAATGGGAAATGTGTCAAAGCGATAACAACCCGACCATAGAGCAGACAACAGCCGAAGGCCACCAATGGGGTTTCAATGTAGCGATAAACTCCCGCATCCGGAGGCGTCCTTCAGCTGTCCTCTAAACAAATATGCATACTAGTTCAGTGATAATGGACGTCATACTAAACTCCGAATTATACACAAGAAACTAACAAAGGCCAGAGGCTCCTGACTTGGGACAGGCGCAAAATTGCTGCGGGGTTAAACATGTTTTTGAGATCTCAACCCTCCCTTATATTTCTAGCCAATGTAAAAATACAAACGCATAACAATACGCACAGTAAAACTCAGTTTAAGAGAAGTCCGAGTCCGATGTCAGAATATGAAACAAAAGTAAATAAACAAAATGACAATAATACATAAATAACAACATATTTCTAGCAGTTACTGACATGCACGCTCCAGACCTCAATTAAACTGATTGAAAGATTATGTCTTCATCATATGAATATCAGGCATAATCCCTTCTGTTAGGGGTTAAGTATTGTACCATCATGAAATATATGAGAAGAACATCAACCGTGTCATGCCAACAACTGGTTTTAGAATAAATGTGTTTAATTCCGATAGAAAGAAAAATTAATCTCTTTTATCATAAATATTTGTATTAAGCTTCCCGTAAATGATATAGATATCAAGATCGAGGAAAGGGCAGTGGTCATTGTTAGTATTAGCTTTATTTAAAGTAAGTTCAACAGGATAAATATCTTTAGTATACATACTGAAGTCATCATTATTTAGAGCCAATATATCATCCAAATATCTAAAAGTATTGTTAAATTTTTGTATCAAATGTTGTTTCGATTGGTCTTTGCTGATTTTAGTCATAAATTGTAACTCATAACAATACAAAACCATGTCATATTATGCCGTTATAAGTGGCGCATAGTTAGTCCCCATTGGAATTTCAATAACTTGACGATATACGGAATCTCCAAAGCGAACAAAAATGTTATCAAGTAAAAATTCAAGCGCAAATATAGTACCAAAGCATGTCCAATTGACATAGTTCCTTTATTTGTTGCTACTTAAACATGACCGAAAAGAGTTTGAACATATGTATTGGCATTCTGACTTTTTAAATACCCAATTAATTAGGGATGTGAATTTTTTCTTAATAAGAATATAAGGCATAGTGGTATATAGGGTAGAAAATTCAAAACTTTGAACAGATTCAAAATCACCAATGTATCCATGCAATTTATCAAGTACTTCCAAAGAGTTTTTGACACCCCAAAAGTAACTATTTCCACTATTTTCAAAGGCCTTATTTGAACAATTTATTATCAGGTTTTTGATTGTACCAAGTGTACTTGTAAGTAGAATAGACAATTTAGTAGTGGAACAATGGCTTGAAGATGAAATACATCTATATTTGTAAGGTGTTTTGTGTAGCTTCGGAAGCAAGTACAGAGTTAAGACTTTCAATGTTTTTGGTTCTGCTTGTAAAGATGTAGCTAAAAGTTTGTGTTTGTTACAGATGTCGTTTTCTGAAAATGAAGTCAGTTGAATGTTGGTGAGTTGGTGATTTCCTTTTACAGAACCTCAATAATGATATTATTAGCAGCTTCATCAGCCGGGACAAAAACAAATACATTTGCTAGATATAGGAAGATGTGGTGTGAGTGCAAATGAGACAACTCTCCATCCAAATAACAATTTATAAAAGTAAACCATTATAGGTCAATGTACGGCCTTCAACACGGTGCTAGTTCATTTAGTTTATGTTTGATACGCGAAATAGCTGTTTGACAAAGAGGACATAAACAAATAGTATAATTCATTATAAGATAACACTTCACTAATTTTAAGGCAAGGGACGAAGGAAATATTTCATGATCTAAGATCTTCTAACAGCATGATAGTCCTCTGCTCTATAAAGTTGTGTCGTCCATAGTGAATTGTTTACTAACTAAGTAGTCTGGAAATGCATAGCAAGAAACACTTACACTGCCAATGCGCAGATTATCAATCCAATTGCATTGGTGTGATTCCTTCAGGTTTCTCTGGGTTTTATAACAGTTAGATTTTACCAATACAGATGCAAAAAGCTTTAAACATCTTAATACTTCTGTTGCTTCTAATTGAGCAACGAATAATAAAGAAAGACATGAATAGAGGTCTTAATTGAGTTAATTGACCGTAATGACATATCTGTTTCACAGATGACGACCGATATGTTCCAATAGATTTAACTACTGTTATGATCCCTTTTCCCGGAATGTGACATACCGAATTAATCTTATCACCAGGGTTTGCTTCCATGAGCCACACAATGGGTGCCGCAAAAGGACCAGGATTTGCTCACCTTTCTGGAGCACTTGAGATCATCCACACGTTTTGGTGGGTTCGTGACTCAGTCTTTATTTCAATGTTGTGTTGTATGTATTGTTGTTTGTCTATTTGTATAGTTATCAAAAGTACCAGGATTATAATTAAGTACGCCAGACGCGCGTTTCGTCTACATAAGACTCATCAGTGACGCTCAAATCGAAATATTTATAAAGCCAAACAAGTACAAAGTTGTAAAGCATTGAGGATCCAAAATTCCAAAAAGTTGTGCCAAATACGGCTAAGGTAATCTATGCCTGGAATAAGAAAATCCTTAGTTTTTCGAAAAATTCAAAGTTTTGTAAACAGGAAATTTATAAAAATGACCACATGATTGATATGTTTCTCTTTTTCTTTTTAAACTATGGCGATGTCGTTTATTTTTTTACTAATGAGTTTGAATTTCCCTTAGGTATTTTTCACTTCTCTTTAATAATACATTACTCGAACAACTTCGACAAGCAATCTATGGTATGTCACAAGGTGTGATTTTTAAAATAGGTTCAGTTTCATACCTCTATACTGTCACTATCTGTCTTGTACAAATCGTTTCAAAGAACTACTCAGAATTATTTTTGTGTGCAGAACAACAAGGTATAGCAAATCATCAAAAACGGTAAATAAATTACGAGTGTTTTAGTAAATCAGTTAAAAACCTGAGGTTTGATTAAATGAAAGAAAGAAAAAAAACATTGACAATGAAAATGTTGGTCAACATTCACTTGTAAATTTAAAGCTGTGACTCGAAACTTGAATAGCAAACTCAAAATCAAAATCAAATAAATGTAACCAAAGAGGTTGAATCGTTTCAAACTATCATACAAGTTACAGGTTTAGCTAGCTATAAAAGCAGCAAAATCCATCACTTTCTACATAGGAAAATGCATGTAACAAATCAAGAATATGACAGTCGTTATCCATTCATTTGATGTGTTTGAGCTTTTGATTTTGCCATTTGATTAGAAACTTTCCGTTTTGAATTTTCTTTGGCGTTCGATATTTTTGTGATTTTACTTTTTTCAAGGAGAATATATTTATTTCAGTACATCAATGGTTAGACAATAAAGCTTAATTGTGTACATTAGTTTTTACACTTTAATTCCAAATCGACTGGAAAATAGTGGAAAATATTCTAAAGTTTCTGTAATAATAGGTGCACAACTTCAACATGTCCTTTAATTTTTAATAATCTTGTTTGAGATTGTGGGAGGATTTAATTACTTAATATTCGAACTACCTTTTAAATATTTAGCTGAAAAAAGTTTGTGATCTGTCAAATGATGCACTAAACTTCTTTTCAAATTGTTTATATAAATGTTATACGCAATCAAAACCAGGTTTCCGAATTATTGTAACAGCGCACCAAACTCATGAAAGTGTTGGTGATGTAATTTCTTTCTATTGACTTATGAATTTTGAATGTCTCATGGTATTTTCCCCTTTTTAATAGATAAAGAAGGTTAAAATCCTTCAAGAACTTAAATTGTCAAACATATCAAAAGCCAATATTTTATAGTAGTAGGTGCACAAACTTAGTATATATGTATTTATGTCACGGATATTTGTTGAAAAGTTAAGTAGATAGTAACACAAAATTGAAACCATCTTTGTAAATGTCGCAGAATAATTTCTGAATAGCAGAGAAAGGTAACAGCGACCATTCATAACAGCACGTGCACAACTATAATATGTGTTCGGAAAATGTTTACTTTATAAGGAATGACAGACAAGAATACAAAAATTACCATAGCATAATAACACAATGACGTGATGTATAATATGTAATAGTTTTCAACAAGGTTTTGGTATCTTCCAATGAACCTTTTTTAGGAAAAGGACGGGACAATCTTTGACATATACTCGTTTCACCAACTTTCTGCTTAGACACTGGTGACGTTTTAAAAAAAGTGTGAGGAACAACTGCATGCTATTGAATACCGAATAAAGTGGGAAATGTATATGCAGGGTAAGTTTGTATATTGGTACTAAGGTGGGGGAAATTGATAATTTCAAGATTAAAACCGTCTCGTTTGTCACAGATTCTGGTACTGAAATGACCGTGTATGTCAAAATCGAGGTATAAGTCTACAAATAAGGCGGAGGAAGCCGTGTCTGTTGTATTTAATTTCTAGAGTATGGTACTGAGACGAACTTGCATGTCAAAAGTTTCAGACAAGTTGATGGTTTAACTAACTATGACACCAAATTTAACCAACTATTTTCTTTGGATAATGTCTGTGCCAAGTCAGTAATATGGCAGTTGTTTTCATTTGTTTCATTGACTGCTAGTGTTTGATTTTACTAATTTTTATGAAATTCCCCTTTTTTAAACTTGCCTTGGAGTTCGGTATTAATTGTATATATTTTTTCGTCAAACAATTAGCGTTTTGTCAACACAGACCCTCGCGGGACTGTCGAATCAAAAATTTAAGAGGTCAGATAAAAGAAGAAAAAGTAAGAAGTTGAAGAGTACTGAGGCCAAAGTTTCAGAAAGATTCAAATGTTTATTATAGAATCATTCATGTAGACTAAATTTAAATGTATATGCTGGATAGAAAAAGAAGGAAGCCCATATGGGCTCAAAAAATGCAAGTAGGATCTTCAACATTTAAAAAGGTTATACATTGAATCTGGTCTCACTCCTTAAGAGTTCATGCGATTCCCTCCTCAGTGTATAACATTGTCGTGTCTTCCGAATCGATTTATCTGACTTGTACATCGGTAACTTACATTTTTCTAAAAAAAATACTCCCAATGTTGATGTCATTATTTCTTAATTAGATAGTTTTGAATATGTTTTGGTAATATATGATACTAATACCTTGTTGGAATCATCTATTACAATCATTCATTTGATTCAATGAATTGTGCCTCTGAAAATGTAACGTACGGAATTAAATGTGTAGGAAAACGGAGCAATATCTGTGTTTGTGTGAGAACACACTATCATGTTCTGTGTGTGACACTCACTCAATTATTCTAGGATTACAATGACTGTTATTTATAGGAATAGAAACGCTTGGTACCTTTTAAAACCTGATCCAACCCACACGTTTCATTCAGAATGTATGAACTTTGTTACCTCACTGAAAGATAATCTCCAATGTCTAACTTGGGTTTTTTAATTTTTCTGATTCATGCATAACCGATGAGCCTTTGTAAAAGAATCGCGCGTCGGTCGTTCAAAATTTAATCCTGGTTTCTTTAATGAGTTCTTCAATAATTTCAATCCAACCACAATATATTGAGTTTATTTTATTTGTTGTTTCACATCCAATCTTAGATGGTAATATTCTTTACAAAGCACAAAAATGTCCGCATTCACCTCAAAAGCTTACCAAACATTTAAACAGACTTAATCAGTAGGGATATAGTTACGATATTGTTGTCAGGTTATTATCATATTTTGGATTTAATATTGATTCACTCATAGGGTCTTTGCATCGGAAATAAACACATTTATTCTAAACCCAGTTGGTGGCTGATACAGGTTATATTTTTCTCATATATTTTTTTATGATATGATACAAAACCCCGAGCGGGAAAGATCGTGCTTGATTTTCATAGGATGAAGACATAATCTTTCAATAAGTTTAATTGAGGTCTGGAGCTGGAATATCAGTAACTGCTAGTAGTCCTTTGTTAATTTATGTATCATTATCATTTTCCTTAGGGTTTTTTATGTTACCTATTATGACATCGGACTCTGACTTCTTGTAAACTGACTTTTACTGTGCGTACTGGTGTGTGTTAGTTTTTTCTACATTGACTAGAGTTATAGGGGTGTATTACAGGTGTAATACCACCCTTGATTTTTCCCTATTAGTCTTTGTTAAATTTGCACTTTTCAAAAAAATGTGTGGAATTTATCTGTGTTTCAAATAAAGAAATACTTGGCATGAGTAAAGTTTTTTCCTGTCCAGTATTATAGAAAAAAATTCAAATAACATTTCATTGCATATAAGAAAATAACCACCACTAGAAGTTAACCAATCAAATTTCTCCCCTCATCTTATCTGTGTACAAGGTTTAGTCACCATGTTACCTTAAGATTTCAAAATATTCTTTAGAAATCCCAAATAAAAAAATAGGGGTGCTTTGAAATACCAAAGACATATCTTTATGACACAGAAATCTTTTACTGAAATAAAATGTAGGAATAATTGCTTGCAACTGTCAAATTCAAGGGAATATTTTTTTCGACCTACTTTCGTATACAACCGGATGTGACGTACCATAATTTGGTGGTATTACACCTAAAGAAGACATTATTGTTTAATTAACTGAATGTGACTTTTTTTCCTTTGTAATACTGGTTGTTTCAAGCATTTCTGTGAAGTTTTGTCATAATCAGTTTAATAGTTTGAGAAACATCTAGTATAATGAAAGACGACATCTACAGCAATTCGAGCAAAATTTCTTCGATAAATCCAAACCAAGCCGCATCAAGATAGAATATAGTGTGGACCAATAATTGATCAAATATTTATCTTATCTGCCTACAAACAGCTGAATATGATACTCAAGATGATTTTAGGAAGATAAATACCACTAATGGACCTCTTTGTCTTCTTTATAAGGTCTCTTTTGGTCAATTTATACCTCTCTTCTCTTCAAAAAATCTACTTTTCAGGCCAATAAGTAAAAATAATGGGGTAACTTTCACTCATTTATGATAGAAATGTTATCAGAAATGAGTAATTGAAATATTTTAACAGAATGAACAATCCATATACAAGTTTACTGTCTCAAAGGAGGTTTCAATAAGTCCTTACGTCAAAATTAAATTTACGCCGCATTCCAGAGAGGGACATAAAAGGCTTTTCCTTTAGGGAATAATTTTTCGTTACAGCATTAAAAATAATTTCATTAACTTATAAATATATATTTATTTAAGTATTTCCTAGGAAAATGTTCTATCATAGCATAATATAAGAAATAAGGAGAAAAGCCTAAAGACTAAAACGATACTTAACATCTTCAAAATTGGACTTTAATGAAACTTTGCCTTTTGTTAAAAATGTATCGATAAATGATGTATGACATGTCCAGATTTGATATTATTTTACAGTTAAACAAAATATGTCTTGTAAAAGTTAAAACGTCATCTATTCTCTCAAATGTTAAATTGAGAGGGATTTTATATTAGAGAGACAAAAAATGAACTGTGTATTGAATGACTCTAGATAGACAGCAAACCATGAAGATTTAACAATCATCAGAGCCAACAACCATTTCCATTGCTGATCTAATGGACGATTTAAAATATTTCCATTGTATTTTCTCCAGAAGAAAGAAGAATTATTCATAAACATTCTCAACCCGGGATTAAATGATATTTTTTTTAATTGCAACGTAACATTTTAAAGACTTTACTCTTTAAAATGACGTCAATCAATTGTTTTATATTACACTTATGTATACAAGTCACATTACCTGTGAAAGCAGTGAAAGTGTTAGTAAAAGTAATGAATTGAAATCGTTATTATTTTTATTTTTTTTACATATACGACGATACATCGCTTTTGTAAGAAACATTGTTGACTGATATCCGAACGTATATATATATAAATGTACCAGTCTTTGCAATTATAATTCAACACACATAGACTTGTAGCTCGAGGTGTTGTACTTTGCTCTTAAAAGAACTGCATGTATTGTATGTATTTTCCGCTTTAGCCATTGGCCTAGTATAAATCACTGTCTACAGAACTATTTGCTATTATAAATGATCATCTGACCGTAATTAAGAGTTAAGTAATTGGTACTCGAAATGATGGTCAAAACGATTTATTCAAAATGACCGTAGTAATATAATCAAAGTCATTTATGGACACATGTGGACACAGGAAAACTTGATTCGATAATGTAATCAAAGTCTTTGTTCTATTGTTATATTTTTTCATTGTATGCTAGACAAGATCGATTGTAACTGCTGATAGACAAGGCTAATCAGCTGTCCATCTCAGGTTATTAACATTCGCAATTTTAAATTTGCAGAAGTCCCTATGGGTATATAGGTTCCTTTAGCGATTGTGTTGATTTTTAGCTTTCTAGTATCTTCTTTAAAAATGTTAATGACAGAAGTGCTTTATCTACTTTATATACGCCTATTGTTTACATGTGTGTAACAGTAGATTAATTATTTTTTATTCATATTGTTAACATTGTATGCATGTAGAGAGCCTTATTGAAAATTGGTTTAATCCAAATGAGCCACTCTCTTTAAATAAAGATATTATTATTATTATTATTATTATTATTATTATTATTATTATTATTATTATTATTATTATTATTATTATTATTATTATTATTATTATTATTATTATCTACACTAAATTTACAGATTGAACAAAGATAAAAAAAAAAAATAACATACATAAGAAATACATATTTTCAGAGGTGACACAAAAAAGGGAAGAAAGATACCAGAGGGACAGTCAAACTCATGGATTGAAAATAAACAGACAACGCCATGGCTAAAAATAAAATGACAGACAAATAATAGTACAAAAGACAAAACATAGAAAACTAAAAAGACTAAGCATCACGAACCCCATTAAAAATGGGGGTGATCTCAGGTGCTCTTGAAGGGTAAGCAGACAATGTATTTTTATATATTACACTGTTCAATTTTTCTAGATAAAATTTGATGCCTTATTTATATATTCAAAATTACCATTTGAAATTGCTAAAAAAATATAAATGGACATAAGGCCATCTCTTTCAGGTATAACAATTGTATAATAAGCATCACTTATTTTCATATGCATCTTACCTACACACCAGCAATTTGTCTGAGACTCATTCCACCAAAAATCTTAGAAAAAAAATTCAAAACATTTCATATAACTTATATAGAACTGTTACCGGGACAACATCGTATAAATTCCGTCTGATAAAATAAGATAAAGTCAAATGAAGCAGCAACAATTAAAAACAATAAAACACCCCAAAAGAAATATCACAATATTGTTTTTGTTACAAGCGCATGTTGCTTAATAAACATGGCAAATAAAGTCAAGAGTAGTATATCGCTGTTCGAAAGTCATAAATAGATTGAGAGAAAACAAATCCGGGTTACAAACTAAAACCGAGGTAAACACATCGACTATAAGAGGATAACAACAAAACAACAAAACACTGAAGTGCAACAAAAGACAAAACGACAAGGCATTACACATATAAACGAACTATAAGATAACAACTGCCATTTTCCTGACTTAGTACAGGACATTTTAAAAATACATGGTGGGTTGAACCTGGTTTTGTGGCTGGCCAAACATCGCGCACTTATGGCAAGGTAAATTATAACACTAAAGTGACAATATCACATGACAGAACTACAGTACAAATAAATGCAAGCACATTCAGGAGAGGAAAATACACAAATAAACAATACAATAGTACATTTCGCATATTCAACAAAGTAAGACATCACGTGACTTTGTTGACGTATAAATAATAATAATAATAAAGTTCAATTTTCTCAATAATCTGACCCGTTTTCGAACATTTGCAAATCAGTCCTTGATATTAACAGCGGTATACTACTCTTGACTTTATTTGCCATGTTTATTAAGCAACATGCGCTTGTAACAAAAACAATATTGTGATATTTTTTTGGGGTGTTTTATTGTTTTTAATCAAATATTCAAATATATTTTTACCAAACAATGTTGGTTCTGACAGTTTAATTTTTGATTAAATTACGTCCCTGGAGATTCGTTAAAGATTGCACTTTTTCTGGTCATTTCCTCGTTGACTCAATATTAAATCTTCCGATACACATAACATCAAATTAAAAAAAAAATCTGTAAATAAAAGTAAAACTTTGCAAATCGATTAAGTATATTTAAACATATATATGGCGAAATATTCTACTTAAAACAGTTTAAGTTTAGAGAAAATGCCGTTCCACATCGATTCAAAAAAGGGATTTTTCAAAATGGCGGATGATTTGGAAATTTATTTTTATCATCGTGTATTTTCATGCAGAATCTGTGCTGTTTCTGTTCATTTCTTTAATTATATTTCGATATGATTGATTTCAAAATTTCTTGATGGAAAATAGATTGTTTCAAGTGTGAATTGTAAGAATAACATGGGAACATTTATTGTGACAGATATCCAAGATATACTGTTCCCAGAAAATAATCAACACTGAAATTTATAATAAAATTATTTGTTAGTCCTTTTTTGATGCATTTTCCCTGTCTTATGTATAACTTATCTTTAATTGGATATATACATATATGTATGTATATATGCATTCCTTTAATACAAAAAAATGTTTTTCGTCCCAAGATAAAAACATGATGCCCAACAATTATTATAGATTAATATTCTATACCTTTAAAAAATAAAACTGCAGGTAGTGTCATACCAAATGCCACCAGATGACATTAACATACTGTGTATACATGTATTTCCACAGTTTTAATTTGTGATATACATTACAAAATTTTTCATAAACGTACTGTCACTACACTTAAACATTTTCTCTTCCCCGTGTACACAACAGAGGAACTATATACCATAAAGAACCTTTTGAAAATATGAATATTGAGAAAAATTCTGTGATTAGTTGATTTTTGCTTAAAAGGATTATCAAAAATCAATGATGTTCACGATAATTGTTTTAAAGAAATACTCTGATTCAAATTTTATATTATTTTTTTTTAATATTTCATAGAAGATTAAACGAGCTTTCATTGCATACTATTTAAATATTTGTCATTTATTTTATTAACACAATATTTTAAGCAAATTGCAGGCACTAAAAAAAATCTAGTGCTATAATGCCTTCTTTAACGTAAGGGTCCCACCTCCTACGGTATATATATATAGGTAATTTTATTAGGACCCCTAAGGTAAAAGATTGCTATGATGCCTTCTATTAATTTAGGGGTCTAACCACCTATATACACCGAATACTGTATTACCATTGAATACACAGGTATATAATAAAACAACATTACAATGCATTCTAAATACACTATTTATTCGCCGAATCTCATACGTTCATCATTTCACTAAAAAAATATGTGAATTATACTCAGTACAGTATGATTTAGATGGTACATGCGTGTTATATTTTCATCTTCATGAAAATCAATGATATCACTGCCAAAGTCCAGACAGATAAAGACTGAAGAAACAATAAATGTTTTTTTAACAATAAATTGTCTTGTCAAATCTTAAGCAAATATATATATCTCCTAAAGTTGTTGTATTATTTTTTTTAAAAATATGATTCAAATGGTTGAGTTATAAAATAGATATGCATGTGTAGTTATAGCGGTTGTTTCGTTATTCGATAATCAATACCAACCGGCTGCTTCAGTTTGATATATTAAAAGAAAATAATCAAAAAAAAATTATATTTGATAACAGTAAATTTTTCCAAATATAAATTCTCATGTAAGTCGCACATTTGTCTATTTATGAAAAAAAAAATGTATATTTGTATGAACACTTTTGTACATGATATTTCTAAAAAGAAAATGCCCACGTTAGTGACATTTAAATATATAAATAAAAAATGAAAAGCCCCAAAAAAAAGGATGTCACTTTTTAGCTAAAAATCTTTGAAAATTCTTCGAAGTATTATGCAGATAATAGCATTTTAATTCAAAGATACAAAGGCAACAGTAGTAAACCGTGGTTCAAAATGACAACAAAAGGAATTTTTTCTTCTGTGTGTTATGCTTTTACTGAGGGTTCAAAGTGGCAGATAATTCTCATGTAATATTATTAGTTACACAATATGCTTGTGACCTAATACGATATATATGAAATGTAGTGCCTCAATATATATCGTATTTGATCACTAGCACAGTATGTAACGAATTTATCTTCTTTAACATGTGGTATTTAGACTAGTGGCCTATCAAAGTGATTATGTCGTCAATTCTTAGTATTAAGAACCTACTTCCATTTGCCTACACAAAAACAAATGCCAACAATAACAGCTTGTGAACTTTGAGTGTTTTATGAATTCATTTCAACTATTCATCATCATCAGTTTATGTATGTTGACACTTTCATATTTTCCCACAACAACTTTGTTTTTATAAAGGGACTTACCTCTGCTACTAATCGTGAATTGAAATAAGCCCCGCCTACTAAGCTAATATGAAATATACACGGTCTCCACGCGGTTGCTTTTAACCAATCAAATTCATAGAAAAGTATAGGCGGTAAGATAATCATATCCAACTATAGCAGCCCTCATGTGACTTTGATGACGTCAAACATCACTTGTATCATCCCCAAGAAAAATGTAGAGAAATGCACAGGGGCGTTCAGGAATCCATTATGTAAATTACTTTCAGTTCGTGATAAAAAAAATTGTGGAAATATATAGTTCTTCCTTATATATTTAGAAATATATTTATGCTATTGAGAAAAGATTTAATTCCGGTCTTGTCCTTTCCAAATGCGTTTTAAAATTTGTCTTGATGTTTCCATAGGTCCACATACTTAAATCCAGCAACTGCGGTAAATATTGGATTCTTTGTCGTTTTACACATAAAATTGCGATTGAAACAAAAAAATGTGGAAATATGTGCTTATCAATATATTCTTAAATATTTGAAATATCGTAATCGCAGTTTCAGAAAAAAAAACCACTTAGATGTATTCTTCTCTGTTTTCAGTTGGATCTGAATGTATCCGATTTATGATGTTCATATGTCTAAGGTACCAGGATTATAATTTAATACGCCAGACGCGCGTTTCGTCTACACAAGACTCATCAGTGACGCTCAGATCAAAATAGTTTTAAAGTCAAACAAGTACAAAGTTGAAGAGCATTGAGGACCAATAATTCCAAAAAGTTGTGCCAAATACGGCTTAGGAAACATACTCCTCGGATCAGAAAATCCTTAGTTTTTCGAAAAATTCAAAGTTTTGTAACAAAATTTTTATTCAAATGACCATATAATTGATATTCATATCAATACCAAAATGCTGACTACTGGGCTGATCAAAAGAAAACAAACATGGCACCTAATCACGATGTTAGTTTTGACAATGCCTATTTATATTAGTGTTCCTCAATGAAATTCATTTACGATATTATTTTATATTTATAAAAGAAGACCTCGAATGGATGTTTACCGATGTGAAATAACTATATTTTGTTCAAATCATTCATCACACGGATAACCAGTAAATATTATATAATTCTAATTAAAATTAGTCATCGAACGTAATTATGACTGGAATAGTTGCATTTGGTTAGTTACACAATTAGATAATAATATGTTTTCAGTTTTATTTTAGGAATTTGTTAAGTTTTTAACATAATATTTTTGAAAATCGAATCTGCTGCTATCGGCCAGTTGTATATTGAATATCGAATAACGAATAACGAACCACCCGCGAACTGCACATGCACGAATCAAAATAACTTCATTTACTGAAGAATAATCTCACTAACTACTCTGTTGAAGACCCGGGGTGTAGGAGTGGACATTATTGTGAAGATGTATGGTCGCTATCACTAGATTATTGAATAGTACACACAAAGTATTACATACACTTATTTTTTAAGATTCAATTTTCACCATTGTATGTTCTCTTAAACATTTTATTTCATTTCATATGTATGTTTCTTAATATAAGAATTAAATCATATGGCAAAATCAAAGGTAAACTTTATTCATATGATTTGCACCGTGTGCCCTTTTGATTACATTACTTTCCGTAGTTAAGAATGAAAATATAAATAATATTTTAAATTTGCGGATAATCCAGTCCTTTATCTTCATGGGTCTAAAAATAATATGTCTTTGAAAACTTCCTTTGGCAGGTATTTACAAAAAGTTGTGTAAGTCTAAGTGCAAATGCTTAAAATTTGACTTTTTACGAAATGGGAAGGTTGAAATCATCATGTTTTTAAAAAAAAAATGGCCTAAAACTTAAGAAAACAGGTAAGTTAAAAGTTATTTAACTTTAAAATTCAACCTACAAGATTTTTCCCTATATGCGAAAAAATCATTAACAATATTGTTTGGCATCTTTATTTCTATTTTGAAACTTGCTTTTTTACGATTTTTGTTATTTGATATAGCAATTGTACTGCGGTTACGCTTCCGATTTTCAAACTTAAAAGGCCGAACGTTTCCAAAGTAAACAATGCTCATTTGTTCGCGAACAGAGCCCTAATACATGTACAATTCACCTATAGGAAGACAAATTATTGATTCAAGTCAGAACTTCGCATTTTTTAAAGGACATATATAATCCTATTGGAATGGCTGCCATCATGATTGGGCAAAATGCAAATTGGCAAAGTACCCTATATTTTGTCATGTTTTACTTTATTTTTCTAGTTGCTTTCTCACAAAGAAACCGAGACAACATTTCTCACATTCGCGGTTAACAAAAAATTGTAAATTGAATGTCTAGCAACATCTGATTTGACAAAATGCCAGGAAGATTGACACAATAATTATCAAGCTTCGAAACTGCAGACAGATAATGGTCACTAACTAATGAACCACCAAAGCTGTTGTTCCAAAAGAAAAATGTCAAACATATTAAATTGAAATATTATATATAATCACGGGCAAAAGTACATTTAGCAAATACAGAAAGCATGCTTTTCTTTCTTTGAAATCAATTAATCTCTAACCAAATTAAAGAAGAGATTGGAATATTATAAACAATGCAGCATCGACTTTACAGGAAAATATGTAATGTCAGATCTTTTAAACATTTTGTTGGCTATATATGTAGACATATTTTTAAAATTATATTACCGTTTTGATTGTTTTAAACTAGTTACGAATTGCAGGGTGTTGTTGTGTTTTCTTGAGGTTGTCATTTCAAACAAAAAGATATTTCAGTAAGGAACATGTTTTGAACAGATGTGGTAGAAAATCAACGTTTGTAAATGTTGTTTTTAAAAAATATAGTGTTTTCAGTCAGAAGTATAGAGAATTTCTTTGAAGGCTGGTGTGAATTCAGGCGCTTTATTATGCGAAATTATTATTCTTTTTTATCATCATACATCTTGTCCGTCATTTGTTTTGCTTTACTTCGGTAAAGGAATATAACCAAAATTAGCGTCTGCATTAAAATGCCATCAAAGAGATTTGCCTCGCTCACTATTGAAAGAATATATTTTAAAAAAGCCACATTAATACGATAAACGTATTACTTGATTGGAGGTTAGTTGTTAATGAATCAGGATCCCAAATTTGAAAGGCATGATATAAACACAATCTCATATATAACTGGATTAAGGAAAAAAGGGGAGAAATTATATAAAGGTCAGGAAGGTACTTGAAGTTCGTGAAACTTGTATCTGAAGTAACCCCTCATTTTTAAGAGACTCTAATTTTATGAAGAATACCGAATTTGCTGTTGAAATGATAATTTTAGGATTTCAATGACAGCAAAAAGAGAAATCGACCATTACTAGTATCCTGAATTTGAAAAAAACATGATTTAGCAAAACTGTACAGCCCTGTTTATTTAGACAGTAACCCCCAATACTCTCACATGTAATACAGCTTAACATAACACTTCACCTCTGTAGGCGAAGAAACGAAATCGGGGAGACCTTGACCAACACTTTTATCGTGAAAAGGTATGCTGATAAAAATAAGAAAAATGTTATTAAAGCAATGAAGAACTCACAGAACTCCCTAAGAAATCATCGTGAATCAGACCGAGAAAAAATATCAGGTCATATTCAACTTGATTCTAGTGCAGTGGAAAACATTAAAAAAAAATATCTCTGCCAAAATTGCATCATAACTGTAATTGTCTTAATAATTCTTTGAATAAGGGGAAACTTGTTGGTAATCATAAAAGGCCGATTTGATGTGATGCATTTTCCAATGTTTTACCTTATCTAAGCATAAAAGATTAACTTTCTAAATCTTACATCAATTATTCTGCTCGTGCAAACGGTGCTTCAGTTTTGGGGAAAGTTTTGTTTTACAGACAAAGGACATGGCGCTGTAATTTAAAAGCTAAGTTTGAGAAAGGAATTAGACGTGATGAGCGACGCTATTCTTTGTTCAATGAATAGCTTTTTGAAATGACAAGTTTCAAATGACGACAAAAATATGATAATATTTTTTTTGAACTTATTAATTTTGAACAAAAATAAAGACTTTTTGGTATTATATTCCTTCTGATTGCACAATAAGTTGAAGAATCAAGTACGTATTACTCATAGATAAAATAAATACTTTAGGTCTCCACATATTATCTCTATTACATCTGATATTCATGTTATTGTGATCATTAAGAGAGATTTACATCAAACGGAAATAAAGGTGAGATGCGATTTTTTTTTATCTAAATCAAAAAGGATTATATTTTGTTGTCAAACGTATTGAAATAAGCATATATGTTACAACCAAATGATATAAAAGATTAATAACTTCAAAGTCATCTTCTGTTCACTGAATAATATACATAAACCATGCTGTTTTTAAAGTAAAGAATCAGATGAAATAATGACGCAATTTTCAGTATTGAAAAGAAATGCGTCTTGAACAAATCATTTTTCATTTATCATTGCGTTTTTACTCCTGTCATAATCTCGATGAGAACGTGGAAAACACGGAGATTTATAGATTATCGGTGATCATCTCAACGAGATTGATTTTCTCGCTTGAGTCGGGACGGCGAAAGCGAGAAATGCAATCGAGTTGAGATGACCAATGATAATCTGTTTATCGCTATTTTACCTATGACAACGTTGTCAATTTCATGTCAATTTCGTTAGCAACGCCACGTGTCTCCTTAGTTTCTAGCGATAATTTTCCCTCTCAAGTGAGTTGCATTATATGAAAAAATATTACGAAAAAAGTTCAAAGTAAAAATGCACAAAATAGCGATAAATATATTTAGTTGCAATTATTCTAAATAATAAATAATGTTTACGTGAGTTTGTTTTATATAACAATTTTAATATTTTCGTAAACATTACTTTAAATGCTACCCACTTTCACTTCATTTGGCATGCTTAGGCGTTGAAAATTTAATTTCAGCGATAAAAGTTGACATTTTGTTTATTTAAATGTTAATTGAGCTAAATTGCTTGATTTTATTCCAACGTATTCTTCACACGTCTTTAAATATAAGAAAATTAACCACTGTAATACATTTGCCGATTATTTCTACAAATTAATGACGAAAGACAGCATAAATGGAGACAAAGCATGCAAAACTATTAGTTCTAATTACTAAAATCTGCTATATATCATTGCACCAACCGAACGTGTCTAGATTTTTCATTGATATCTTGAATCAAAGTAGTTCAACTGTTTAATCCTTTTATGGATGGAGATCATATCATTTCTCCTGAAGACATCAAATATTTTATTAAATTGAAAAAAAAAACCGATTTCAACTGCAAGAGACGACGTTTCGTTTTAATCTCTCTTTGAAGGATCACAATTTCAAAAGAATAATGCTATTTTTGTGAAAACGCGCCATAGGATCAAAGTATTTGTCGTGTTTATCATCTTTTGTTTACATAAAGCGTCATTTTCTGCTAACGGGTACATTTACAATGTAAAAAAAAGAAATTCTGTTTTTCAAATATTATGCACTACCAATAATACTAAAGTAGTTGTTAAATTATGTAATTGGTTAAATTATGTAATTTGTTAAATTACAATAGTGGCATATATATGGAAACCAATAGTGTGTTGCTTCTTTTTCTATGTTTTATAAGGTTTCATGAAAAAAGATCAGTTTCCATGCCATACAAGTTTCAACTTCCGCAAGATAAACGTATAATTTCCTTTGACGAATAACCTCAGTCTAGTCTATATTTAACAAGACTATAACATTGGTCATCTTCTTACATTTTTTAATGTTATACTGTTCTTAATTTCATTGATACATGATGTAATACCAGGAGTTATTATAGAAGAACGTTTGAAGGTAGATTCATGGTATACCGCCATCTTGAATTGTACAATCGCAGAACAAAATCGGTCTAGTTGGTCCGAGACCACAATTGTCGTCCCTTGATTTTCGTTGTTCACGAATATAGTCCCTAGTGTTGACAGTGGGTTACTTGCCGTTAATTTTTATTACCCTTCCAAATTTATTTCTCCATGTTTAATGCCTAAAATTGCAAGTAGGGGGGTAAAATTACACCTGTAAAAAAATTTGGGTCCAGATTTTTAAAGGAAAGTAGTGATTTGGTCCAGCTGAAAAAGGCTAAAAATTACTACTTCGGAACTGTCAAAAGATTTCAAGACGCCCTAAACATAAAATTGTCATACTTTGAGTTAGAGACGATGAAGTTTTCTATAACCTTGATATAATTTGTCCCAAAAGTAGTACAACACACTGTAAAAATTTCTTTGAGAAAGCGCAGGTGGGATTTTTTTTTATTTTCATTTATGTTCTAAAAGAAATGCACTACGAAATAATTGTGGTCTCGGACCAGTTGTTTGCCCAAAGTTGCAAATTTGGAGACATATTTGCAGTTTATTAGTTAGACTACGTATTTATATAAAGAAAACTTGGTGATTTACTGTATTATTCAAGATATTTTAACAAATATCAAATCTAGTGTTTAAAGAATCATTTTTTTTTCTCTCAAATAAACCATTTAAAGGGAGAAAAAAAATATACAGGACTGATCGGGAAATTTTTTATTTTTACTTGTAGCAAAAAACAAGTTCGGTGACAACTTTTTTTCTTTTTATTTTCTTAAATATATTATAAAACTTATCTTCTCACAATTCATTTCAAAATTCTATTGCATTAATTTCTTTTTATGCCCACAAATGTGTTTTTTTCATGAACAATCTCCACAATTTTATGCAATTTTCAACGACTCCTAACTTGAATAATTGCTCGATAACTCGTTCTTCTTATCATATTTTTGAAAAATGCATTGTAAAATCTTCATTTTTGGCAAAAGTATAAGAAAATTCTATCTCAAGAAATATATACTTATGATCTACCTTATCTGTATGCACTCATTATACTTTGTTGTAAACCAATAATTGTTGGTATCCAATAATATGATTACTCGAATGATCTAATTCTTCTTAAGATGATTTTCGTGGTTTTAAGAACTAATGAGAATACCACATTTATGTATTTACTTATTTCAATTCTTACTGAAGTGAATTTCTAGAGGAAATTCTATTACTTAGATATAGGAAGATGTGGTGTGAGTGCCAACGAGACAACTCTCCATACAAATAACAATTTAAAAAGTAAACCATTATAGGTTAAAGTACTACCAAGATAGATTAGTGTTTGCTTTGGACTCCACAAGATGTTTATAAGCAGAAGTTTACAAATGCAATTTAAATAAGATAATTACACACAACAAAACTAATGATTTTCACGTATATAATAAATGCTTTTAAGACGTTCCATTCTAAGCTTAGTCTTCTATATGCATAAAAAGATTGCAAAAATGAAAATCACAAAAAAATGAACTCAGAGGTGTTTCAAAAAAGAAAGTCCCTATCAAATCAATTAACAAAATCAAAAGCTTATACACATCAAACGAATAAATAACAACTATCATATTTCTGAATCGGTACAGGCATTTTCTTGTGTAGAAAATGGTGGATTGAACTTGGTTTTAAAGCTAGCTAACCTCTTACTTGTATGACAGTCGCATCAACATCGAATTCCATTATATTGAAATTGATGCGTGAACAAAACAAACACAATAGGTTAAAATTGCAAAAATAGAAATACAGTAGTCAACATTGTGTTATCAACTTCGTCACTATAAAGGCAACCAAATTTAACAAAGAAGTCGAAAAAAGGTATACATCAAATTTAACAACCTCATTCATTGCTTTTTTTTATAATACGATTTTTTATCTATGTAGAATCCAACCATAAAGGATTGAACGATTTTAAGTACTAGGACCGAATCCTTACCATAACACACATGGTCTGATTAACATTAACTCTAACGTAGAATCGCTTGTTTGACGTCACACATGTAGATATAAAATAATGTTTAATAAGAATTGAAATTTTGTATTTGCGCAAGACGATCGTTTTGTCTACAAAAGACTCATCAGTGACGCTCAAATAACAAAACTGTTTAAAAGGCAAAATAAAGTACGAAGTTGACGAGCATTGATACCAAAACTTACTAAAAGTTTTGCCCAATAAAGCTTATGTAATATAATCCTGAGATAAAGTAGCTTTAGTATTTCAAAAATAGTACTTCAATTAGCTTCAATCTAAATGCTAACCACATATATGTTTCCGCCTTGAGTGCATGAAGTAGAGAATAATTTAACATGTGATCGGTATGACTTTCTTGCTAAGCAGAGAGATAAACTTTAAATGATTAAATAAATAAAAAACCTTGTTTTACGCTGATAATTATAGAGAGTACAACTCAGGGGTATTGAAATCATTTTATGACTTTTATCTTTATAATTTTCTGTTATATTATTCATCACTTTTATTTGAATGTTTGATATTTTTCTTACAGAAACACAAAATAAAGTCGTTGAACTTATTTCAGTAACTCCGAGTACTCCGAGATCGGTACTATTTAAACTTTAAATAAAGCCAATACTAACAATGAACGGCCTTTCCTGGATCTTTATAACTATATCGTTAACGGGAAGCTTCATACAAAAATTTAACATAAAAGAGAGGATTTCTCATTTCCTATTGTTAATTGTCCATTTGTAGATGGTGACGTTCCCTGCACCGTCTTATGATGTTCATATATCTCAACTTGTTCGATTCGCTCGTGTATGTAACAACGTTTTCAAATTTAACGACGTAAAATCTATGTTTTATTGAAAAATTATAACACCAAGGTCTTTGATATCATTAACTAGTGAAATTATTTACTAAATTGTATCATCGGTACAACAACCTTGCCACGTTATGTGTGTGCCTGTCTATGTTCAGGAGCCCGTTATTCAGTGGATGTCGTTAATCGATTGTCGTATCATATTTGTTTTTTATCCATTTTTTTGTACATAAAATAAGGCTGTTGTTTTTCGTTGGACCTGTTATACATTTTTTTCTTGTTGGACCTTTGGAATCTAATTTTACTGTGTGGGTATAGTTCATGGTTGACGTGGCATTGTTACCAATAGTTTCTTATATTTGGGATTTTTTTATCAGCAATATACTTTTAACATAGCTTTTTTTTTAAAACCGACCATCCCTCAAGAGAAATGAATGATAGGAAACGGAAGGGTTGGGATTTAAATTGCCATTGTAGTGATTAAAGAAAAGTGCCCTATTTTGGATTGACTGCAAGTAAAATGTCTGCAAGCAAAATTTCGGAATAATGCTGAATTTCGAAAATGCAAATATTTTAAAAATAGCTTACACTTTTAATAGATTGGACATTTTAATTTCAGACTTTTCAGATTATGCTAACTTCATCAAAATGACCGTATTAGACAAAAAATCATTTACTAGTTAGTGCCATTGGTGAATCTTTTGTAGAAGAAACCGCATCGTGCGAACAAAAATTATCAACCGGTATCTTTGAAGACTATAAGTTTTAGCAACCACTGGGACAATACCACTGCCGATGACGTTTCTTCCCAGATATCATTGCTTAGAAGTCAACACAGCTATCTGACATGAAATGGCATAAATGCACGGTCGTATTTTGAAAATATACAGTACAAAAGGGGTAAAACAATCTGACACATTTGGTCTTTTGCCACACAAGACATCGATGACCTTAGCCAGATTTGTCACAATTTTTACTCTTCAGCTACGTTATTGATTCATCCATTCAACTTTTTTATGACATTATTAGTTTTGCTTCTCACGTAGACAAAAGGCGCAAATAACATGCTGATTGGTGAAAATGGTAATGTTTGGTGACTGTCTAAAAAATTCAGGCGTTCAAACGGAAGTCATAGAAGCGGCTGCAATAAGAATCTAAAGGTTATTGGTGCTAAATCATCTCTTCAAAACAAATATGATGTTGCCCCACCATTGAAAGCCACAAACAATAATGTTTATATTAGCAGAACTATTTAGATTGCCCAAGACTGGGAATTAACGACAAATTTTGAAAACACATTAATACACTTATATCCCTCACAAAACAAGAGAGTTTATGGTAACTAAAATAAATTGGACGATAAGAATTGTCGTATATTGGATACCAAAAAATTGCAAAAAACGTCAATTATCTTACCTTCTATAGATTTCTAGGAATATAATTGGTTAAAAGCAACCGCTTGGAGACCGTGCATATTTTATTTGGGGTTAGTAGGAGTTGTTTATTTCATTACACTTTAAGTAGTGGTGTGTAGTCTAAAGAATAACACATTGTTGAGGAAAAATCTAAAACGTTTCAACAGACGAAGAAATTAATGATGAACGATTAAATAAATAGCTGTACAAATGATCATGAAATTGAGAATGGAAATGGGGAATGTATAAAGAGATAACAACCCGACCACAGAACAGACACCAGCAGAAGGTCACCAATAGGTCTTCAATGCAGCGAGAAATTCTCGCACCCGGAGGCGTCCTTCAGCTAGCCCCTAAACTAATATATATACTAGTTCAGTGATAATGGACACCATACTTAACTCCAAATTATACACGTGAAACTAAAAGTAAAAATGATACTCGACTTACAAAGGCCAGAGGCTCCTGACTTGGGACAGGCACAAAAAACAGCGGCAGTGTTAAACATGTTTATGATATCTCAACCCTCCCCCTATACCTCTAGCCAATGTAGAAAAGTAAACGCATAACAATACGCACATTAAAAGTCAGTTCAAGAGAGGTCTGAGTCCGATGTCAGGAGATGTAACAAAAGAAAATAAACAAAATGACAATACATAAATAAATGATTTATAAATGAGGTATGTATACGAGTGATACTAGAGTATTAGTTGTGAAATGCTAGAACAATTCACACGTTTTCAATTGTCCTTATACTGAATTATGATGATTTTATTTCACTATATTATTTCTCCTTTTAATCAGCCCTAAAATTTTGTTGTATTTTTCCTCCGTTGATCAGCTATAATAATAACAAATAATATTTCAATGTCACGCATACTAACCCGGTTGAAGTCGCAAGAGAATCATATGCAGTCACAACGGTCGTTGAACCAAAAGTTAGTAATGTAGTATGTCCCAGAGGTACGTCTATGTATATTAATTGTTCCTTATGCAGAAGAAGTACTATTCGAATGCTTTATATAATTTTTTTTCATTAATTCCTTACCTAATATTCTTGTCAAGTTGTCTCTTGGGATATAAAGACTATTTGTAATGAAGGCTTCATTAATTCTTATTCACATATATCTATTATAATGAGACATATGAAGTTCGTTATATACTGATGATAAATGTCCTAATCACTGTTTTCTTGATTTGAAAACAAAAATCAATCTTAAAAGAGGAATCCGGAACATCGGATGGCTTGTAGTGTATTTTTGTCTTTTTTTATAATATACATACTTATTTCCTTCCCCTGATTATGCTTTTTTTTCATCTGAGAACAATCAAAGTTTCTTGATAAGTTTTGAGAAAGCTTTATGTAATGGACATGAACTAATAACCGTTTTTATTTTTACAAATCTAATTCTTTTTTTTTTTAATAGACAGAGGAAAAGTCTACCATGACTTTGTAAGAAAGAATTTATATGTCCTATGTTAGTATTTTAATCAGTGTAAATTGTTACTTAGCTAGACTTGTCCTCTCTTTCAGTCCTTACAGTTTATACCTTTGCATGTTAAATCATGGTACCAGGACATACAGTAAATATTGTAATGGAACTGTTGTTATTCGAATATTTTTATCTTTTAGCGATGATGCACTGTCGTGAGATCCCATTAACATGCTTATTTTACTAATGCGTAGATTTCCCCCTACCTTACATGTATTATCAAAAGTATTTGGTATGCTGCTATATCTCTCATTCAAATTTTATTCTTCATTGAAAACATTATCTTCTGGAAAGATACATTTCATAGACTATATTTCAAAACGACGAACTTTTATACTAGTTAATTTTGAAGCTGCATACAATTCATGAGTCAACATTAAGTAGAAGGTCTAGAAATCAAAACTGTTTTGCCTATTCTCCAAATTAAATCTGAAATTGATTTGTAACACAAGATTGTCTATGTATTTCAAATTTGTTTTTGCTTTCAAAAGCTATTAAAAGAAGACTGCCAACTGACCCGTAAGAATCCATACATAAATTCTTATTTCTAAGACAGGTTTGGTCAATTTATCAATTAAATACTAATTTGATGGAATCAAAATTCGTTCAATACTGAAAATTATTGTCGGTGTCGATGATTAAGATAAGTGAAAGAACCAAAAGATATAATTCAAATTTCACACTGCCATCATTCTTGTAAACAATAACACATATCAAGATAACAGTTTGTCTTTTCATTTAAATTAACGTAATAAAGAACCATACCAAATTGGGATAAAATAAATGAGGCCCCTCATGGGGGGGTCCTAGTAATCACATAATCACCATTTTTTTTGCCAATATAATCACATAATCATTAAATATTTGCTTATCTTTAGTAATCAAATAATCATAAACTAAAAAAACAGTCCTAGGTAATCAAATAATCATGAAATATTTGGCTTAATAATCAAATAATCATTAAAAAAACGGCCAAGTAATCACATAATCAAAAACCCCATGAGGGCCCTCATAAATACACACGCATGTTTTATTCCCAATAGCAAGCATGTTTAAAACCGCTACCTAAAATCAAGTTATTTTGGATCACAAAATGAAAAAAAAATGAGAGCCTTAGATCTTTGATTCGTTCTTGCAGTAAAGAAGGAAGATTTATGTTGGTGTAATAAGCAAATAATTTCTGATTGTTTCTGTTTACTTTATTCAAAACTTTTATAGGGTGAAAAGGGGGTATGATAGTTTGACATGTTGTCCTTTGTCGTAGACTGCACCTTCTTAAGACCAATCTAACTACTTTCATTAGGAGCAAATCTTATTGTTACACCATATTCCCTAAAAAATATCGATTTTATGTGGTTATTTATCAAATAAAACTACTAAAAGAAATAGCATGGACTTTACCTTTCCGGAGCACCTGAGATCACCCCTAGTTTTTGGTGGGGTTCGTGTTGCTTATTCTTTAGTTTTCTATGTTGTGTCATGTGTACTATTGTTTGTCTATTTGTCCTTTTCATTTTTAGCCAGTTTATTTACGATTTATGAGTTTGACTGTCCCTCTGGTATCTTTCGTCCATCTTTCAATGACATTTAAGAGCAGCTAAAGAGTTTCAATACACATCTTCTCATATATTCCTGCCATAATCCTGCTGATAAACTGGTTTAATGTGTGTTTTGTTTTGAAAACAATTGGAAAACCCCTTCAGAAACCTCACCAAAAAAAAATTGACATGGGATTCTTGTACCTAGCTATTCATATAATCCAACTTTGAGCAGATCAAACATACTGACCCTGATTATGAATAAGTGCATCTCTTTACATATTTATGGCATAACGTTTAAACAATGCCATTATCTGCTATGATGGTGAAACTCGACTTACTCATTTGCCAAATTAAGTACAAAGTGTATTCACATAATTAAATACAAAGTGTATTCACATAATTAAATACAAAGTGTATTCATATAATTAAATACAAAGTGTATTCACATAATTAAATACAAAGTGTATTCACATTATGAAACTACAAAGTAGATTGTAACAGAAAACTGTTAATTATAAGAAATTGTGCATCTTGTACTGCCAAACAGACGTCTGTGTTTAGCATGCATGCACTATTACTACAGCATACATTTCTATACTGCAGTCAACGATTCAAGGAATCTGAATGTGATGGGAAAGAAAAGGTTAAATATGTGAACGCCGTATTTTCAGTGTAGGATAAAATGGGTTTACTATTTTTAAACATCGGCAAACAACTGTTATCGCTTATGAATATGCGCATTTTCTTTATAGATGATGTTTTCAATAAAGAAAGCGTGTACTAAATAGTCATCATGCACTTTCAATCTGAAATTTAAAAATCAACTTGGCAGTACAGACTAAACATGGCTTTCTTTCTTTTCTTTCTTTGTTTGTTTTTAATTTTCTTTATCTAATTTTTCACTTCAAGAGATAGAATAAACTCAGTCTCCATGGAATCATGTTTGGTAAACGTTTGAAATAGATGATTTTTAAAAGAGAATCGTATTTTAAAGCATGCCACTGTGAATAAATAATTAATTCTAACAGAGATCTAAAACATGTTTACTATTTCCATTTAAGCACAAAGATGGATTCTTATAACTCCGATAGATCATTCCTTAACTCATCATCGAAGAAAGTAAACACAACGGATATTTCAATTGTAAAACAAGGATTTTTCTAATAGCATCTCTCCACGCGGACATAGAAAGAAGGAATTTCGAATCCTTTTGATAATTTCTAAGATTTGTTTACAATTTTCGTATACAACTTTAAAACAGTAAGCAAAATGAAAGACAACGGGTTTTTCTCTCCCATGAAAATATTATCTTAGTTGTATTTGGCAAAACTTTTCGGAAGTTTGGGTACTTACGCCTTTCAACTTCGTACTTTATTTGGCTTTTTGATTTTTTTTTATTCGAGCCACTCTTGAAAATTTACTACTCTAATTAACAAAACTTCAACCCTGGAATATATGATGGGTTTATCAACAATAGCTCCTTTTGCATGATGAGTCAATCTAGCCGATAAAAAATATTAAAAATACATGAGAGTTCCGAGACAAACCCACCCACCCCTAACAACTGACCCTCGGTGCAAGTTTTTAAGCACTCGTATTGAAATCTGGTAATTGTTGCATTGAATTAGTGGACAGTTTTCCCTGCTAACAATGTTGGCTTTTTTTTTTCATCTGAATCCGTTCATGTGTTCTGACTTGGTCTCTTAGTATCTGACGTAGGTATAAACAAACCCCTTTGTAAAAGAGGGACGAAAGATACCAGAGGGACAGTCAAACTCATAAATTGAAAATAAACTGACAACGCCATGCCTAAAAATGAAAAGGAACAGACAAAAAATAGCACACACGACACAACATTGAAACCCACCAAAAATTAGGGGTGATATCAGGTGGTCCGGAAGGGTAAGCAGATCCTGCTCCACAGGTGGCACCAATCGTGTTGATTATGATATATCAAATCCGGTAAATAGTCTTATTCGGTAGGTCACATATGTGAAAGGGAAGGGGATTGTAGTTACGACGTAAGGAACATATCCGATATCATTTGTGAAACGGTTATTCCATAACGGTCAACCAACTCGTGATGGCGTCCGTAAAATTTACGAAGAGATTATTTCATCTTCACCATTTGGAACTCTTGATTTAATTGCTTCCTTGTGAGCAACAACCCTCTATCAAGAAAATTATGATAGGAAATGCAATCACGGGAATATCGTATCAATTGGCAGATATATATACCGTATGCAGATGCTGCTGGAATGTTGCTACTTAGAAATGGAAAGTTTACAATTGGAAAGCTGAAATCATCTCTTTTGTCGTAAAGTTTTGTTTTCAATTGACCCTCATTGTCAATTTCTAGATGTAAGTCAAGATGTGAGGCCGACTTAACTGTATCTGTTGTATCCTTTATCTCTAGTTCAATGGGATAGATGCGTTCGACATAGTCACCAAATTTTGAATTATTTAGTGAAAGAACATCATCTATATAGCGGAAAGTAGAGTTAAAGGATATTGCTAACTTCTTATCTGTCTTCCTGTGAAGTTCCTTTACGAAGTCAGCCTTATAATAATAAAGAAACAAGTCGGCAAGAAGAGGGGCACAATTCGTTGCCATTGGAATACCGATAGTCTGTTGAAAAATACGTCTCTCCTTAAAATCACTTCTGTTTTAAGAGAAGAATAAGGAGGTCATATCTACAAGCTGAAGATATACTGAATGATTATTGAGTTCAATTCTTTGGTTTTCTATATAATTGAACTGTTTTTGTGGACAGTCTTCTAATCGTGATTAATATAATCCTATAATATGTAACGTACAGTACCCAAATTACAACCATTATGCAAACAATTTGTATCTTTATGGTTTGACATTATTCACTTCTTTCAACATAGATATATATATTTGAATATACACATAATGTTCACAGTATATGTCCTGATGAAGTGTTCATTGGGAAAAGTAAAACCTTATGGAAACACAAAGACAACTGTTTAAAATGAGCAATTAAGATAAGTAACAGACATACATTTTTTTTTTAAAATGATAGTAAGCATTGCCTAGTGTCAAATTATTATGAATATTTGAAGACATAAAACAAAACATTAAGTATTTGTTATGGATGTGAATTTAAACATTTATGCAATTTGGGTACTCCTCATTACAGAATCGTGGATTGTTAGGAGGTCGGTCCAAACACATTATGATTACGAATCCCGACAACTTAAAGTGAACAATTCGGTGACCTCACATTTATTACCTTAGCCGTATTTGGCATTTTTTTGGGGAATTTTAGATCCTCAATGCTCTTCAACTTTGTACTTGTTTGGCTTTATAAATATTTTGATATGAGTGTCACTGATGAGTCTTATGTAGACGAAACGCGTGTCTGGCGTACTTAACTATAATCCTGGTACCTTTGATAACTATATACTGCATATTCATTCTTTTAAATTGCTTCATTACTTTTTGGCTTTTTATTCAAAGTTTAGTTTATGTTGAACAGATTTAATCATACTTACATCTTTAGAAGACGTCTGTTCCTGAATGTAAAAAACTCTTTAATTACTGTTTTATGCAAACTCTCTAACTATAGCGATTCAAAACTCAAAACTAATATGCATTAGAATCATGTTTCTAACACAAAATCTGCTATTTAATGGAATTACCAAAAATAAGAGTTTAATGTTACTGCCGTGACAAAGTTAATACCGTCTGCGTTTTATTAGATGCCAAATGTTTTTGATTATATTCGTATTGATCGTCTTTAGTGTTAAGTTCTGTCTCTGCTATGTAGGTTTCTCATCTAACTTTTGTAAATTCGTGATAATATAAAGCAATGCTCTTCCGTTCCTCTGTAATGTTCATAGAGCTGTAAAATTCAATGAATAATTGTTCGCAATCACTGCTTTTTTCTTAGAAATATGTCAATTAGCGATAACTTATTACATCAAAGATTTTAAAACAAATGTAAGCACATAGTATTTTGTAATAAGAAGGGAAAATAACGTCACTCATAAAGTTGCATTTATAACAAATCAATTTGAGGATATAATTAATGCCAAATATGCTGTTCCTTTGTTATCACAGATAGAAGCGGAGTGAAACATGTGATGGTTTATTGATTAACTGTAGGTAAAACGGACATCGGCCACTGATTCAAATTTCCGCAACAGTTACATCAGCATCTATGACATTTCCCACTGTACAGCAAATTCGATAACTAGTATTGCTACATATTTAAATTATTTTCAAAGTTCAGTACTTGTGTAGGAGGATTAGGAAAGGATGTTTTAGTACGTCTTTTTATAGTGGTTCTCACAAAGAAAACAAACTTTGGTTTATTGACAACGTCAAGTCTAAGTCTCGTGACCTAAGTAATACCGAAGAATTTTCAATAAGACTTATGAGAAATATGTTAATATCCAAAAGGTCCAAAATATCTTGAACCTAAATCCATCAATTGGAAACGAAACTTCAAAATAATGATGGAATCAGTCGATGAGTATGACAGGCAGTGGATTAAACACTAAAAAGCAGACTCTTTCCGTGTGGATTAAGGCTGTGAGGTGGTTGAAACAAATCAGAATTAATTAAAACCCATGCTACATCAATTGAAAACGACTCAAATGTTGCAAAACACCTGTTCTAACTCAATGAGTAATATATTGTGGTCCATTCAGATAAAGCCATATTGGTGTAAATCACATTACATAAACTGGTTGATAAATAAATTAGATATTGACAGTTCACTTCTAAACTCACTACAGGTATACTACACTACGACACTTACGATGTAGCTTGTTTTTTTTCTATCTGATTTTCTTTATATAGGGTTACTGCACTTCATGGGGCTATTAAACCAAGAGTGCCAAGTGTTGAAGTTGAAATCATCCCATCATTAATTGAACTAATACCAGGACGAGTTGGTTGATCGTTATGAAATATCTCTTTCACAGATGGCGACGTATATATTCCAATTGTCGTAAGTACAATCCCGTCCCATTTTTCCCGAATGTGACCTACCGAATTAGACTTATTATCGTGTTTGCACTTGTATGAACAATATGAAGGTAGTACATATGGAGTAGGACCTGTTTATCCTTCCGAGCACATCAGATCATCCCCAGTGTTTGTTCGGTTCGTGTTACTCAGTCCTAATGACACAGAGAAAAAATCATATGTCACCATACGGTCTTCAAAAATTAGCAAAACCCATACAGCATAGTCAGCTATAAAATGCTCCGAAATGACAATGTAAAACAATTCAAACGAAAAAAACTAGCAGATTAATCTATGTACGAAATAATGAACGCAAAAAAATGTGTTACACAACAACAAACGTCAACCACAGGATTACAAGTTCCTGACTTTGGACAGGCATATACAGAATGTGGCGGGGTTAAACTAGTTATAAAGGACCAACCCTATCCTTTACCTGGGAAAGCTATGTAACAGTACAACACAAGAAGAAACTATACTAGTTAGTTTAATTACGACTTATGAGTTTAAAAGTTAATGCAAAAAATAAAATAAAAATTGCAATTTTCGCTTTCCTTATTTCTATACTTTTTAGGAGAATTTATTTATTTTAAACAAATATTGCACAGCATTTAAGAATCACGATCTCAAAAATATGTTTCAAGTTGTTGTTGGGTATTTATTTTTTTGGCACTTAAGTTTTTTTTTTGTTCCTGATGCATTATAAAATGAAGCAATATCTTGAAATGTTAATCTTAATTTCCTACCGCTAATGTTTATTCAACTTATTTTTAATACTTCTGTTTGTTATATCTCATCATAAATTTTGGCAACTTTTCCATATTTTGGTTTTGAGTAAAATGAGTAAAAGCCAAAAGATACCAAGTGAACAATCACAAACCATATAACATATTGACTGATAATAGAGATGCCATGACAAAAAAAAAGACAAAAAGACTTACTACATTAATTTGAAAAATCACTATGCAAAAAGCTATAGATTTAACAACACAAAGGTTCTCCGGTAATGATAACCATTCCTGATAATCTAGTGAGTTAACGTCGCACAACTCGTGTGAAAATACTTGTACTGACAAATTCGTGATAAGATTTCATAACTTGGTTATTGGTTTGTCTGGCACATCAAAATACCAAAAAAAAAATGTGATTTAACTTTACCGACGATCATGCTGACATTGTATTTGAAACTTCATACAATTCAAATCTGTGCCTATTTACTTAATTGTTTAAAGGTACAAAACAAATTGAAATAGAAACACATGAAAATAACATGTCAAGTGTGCTTAAGTTCTTTTTTCTATTGTTTACAGAAACACATTCTGATAAATTATATATGTACTTATAAAATCTAAAAGACGTTTCTTTCAAATGTACTTGTGGAACAATCCCTCATATGGAACCTTAATTTTAGATTGAATAAAAAAGACAATTTTATATTTCATAACTATGTTAAGATTGACTGAAAGCTCTATTGTTCTGTATCAATACAGAGGCGTATATCTGAATGTCTTGAATGTTGTTTAGTACTTAAATTTCAAGGCAGGTGATATCACAATCGTTGTTTCAGAAACAAAGAAACTGTTTTTTAAACTCAACAACTGACACTTTATCCATTATTGTAATATGCAGACCAATAATTGAATTAGGAGCACATTTTAAAGAAAATCAGAGTACGTAGAAATAATGGCAGAGTTATTAAATGAATAAGAAGCACATTCCAAAGAAAATCACAGTACGTAGAAATAATGGCAGAGTTATTATAATTGATAAGCCAGAAATATGCCTGCCGAATTTGTTTAATTAGATGTACAAATGTATACAACTAAAAAATGTAATTAGCTCAACATCGTTTTTATAACATTGTTGCTTTCGTCCGTCTTGCAACTCATCAAGGCTATATTTCTATATGTCTCTAATTGGATGGCATTTTCTACCCTTTCTAGACTGATTGTTAAAACAAAAAAAGGCTAATGGAAGATTTGGTGCATTGATTTCAAATGGTATGCTTTCAAAATCAGGAATGAGAAAGGCATTCGAAAGGAATATTTTGTTTTACAAAATGAAAATAAATCTGATAATCTTCAGAGAGACCGATACTTACAAAAGTGAAAATAAATCAGATAATCGTCAGAGAAACCGATACTTACAAAAATGAAAATACATCAGATGATCGTCAGATAAACCGATACTTACCAAGCTATTCAAATTACCATTAAAGATTTAATGGGTGGGACTGAAGCCTAATCAGAGGGGGAAACATTACAGACACTGTTCTTTGTTAATCATTTAGACATTGGTCACATGCAGTTACATATAGCGACGACACATCCATTGTGTATTATCATAATTCAGTCGCAATGATTACCGTCTTTTTATTTTTCAAATAATTCTTTTAAAATTCTGACAACTTTTCAAAATAATGAGTTTAGCTCTTGAATATGTCTTTTAAAACTAATTTCAATTTTAAAGTGTAATCATTTAAATAGGCAATAATTGTTGTAACAGTGTACAGAGATTGCTTTCGTGACGTTGACAAAAAATTTATTCGCGATTCATTTGCTTCAGTCGTGTTGGAAATGATTATGATTTTGTCAATTATATTAAGTATGTTTTCGTAATACAGACACCCTACACCAAGCCTATCATGACAGTTAAATAATAAATAAAGGGTTATCTCAAGGTTAATATAAATTCATTGATATTTATAATATCTATTGATTGATTGATTGATTGATTGATGAATGGTGTTTAACGTCACTATCAACAATTTTTCGGTATTTCGAGGCAGTCAGTTTTTATTTGTAGAGAAAGCCGGAGTGCCCGGAGAGGACCACCGACATTCGGTAGAAAAACTGATAATCTTAGTCAATTAAGATAAGAGTCGGGTGCGCTTACTCCGTGAAAGATTCGAACTTACACACTCAGTGTTGACTGGCTAGTAGACCTTTTGGCAACCGAGGCTCTCGACATTTATAATTTAAACCATACCGACTGTCGGTTTAGTATGTTATATATACTGTATGAAGGAGTTTTTTCTTTCAGTCTTGTTCCACAGTTGACAGTCTGTTAATTCTAATGTAATTTTGCGGAAAAGAAATGTAAACTTAAAATAGTAGAGCTTCCCACAAGAACAGGAAAGTGTAAAACATGATTAGATGAAACATAACTTAATATAGATGCTGTGATACTTTATACAGAAGAAAAAGTGATGTTGATGAAAAAAAATGCCTGCACAGAGCTCATTTATTAAAAATGATTTGTAACGTGGTTGTCTCGGCAGCTTCTTTCACTAATCATACCTATACACATTATTTCGTTAGATGTCTATTTGATTTCCTTCATTTCTTTTCATTTACCTTGTTAGGTCTGAAGCAAGGTTGTCAATAAATAGCATAATATTTATGCTTTACATACGCAAGAGCTTCTAGTAAATAATGGTGATTAAATCGTCATCGGGAAACAAATAATAAAAAAGTAGAAATCGAAGAGATACCGTATTTAAAATATGTATATTATTTCAAAAACAAAATAAACCATTTTCAAATTTTCAAAGCCCTAATTTCTTCTGAATATATTTAGTAACAAAACGTTTTTGTTACTAAATTTTTACGAAAATTTGAATCAAAAATACAATCAATATTCATTTAGAAAAAAATGGAAGTTACACTATTGTTTCAGGTAAGGGTGAAGGTTGGTACATATTAAAACGTTTATTCATGTGTTTGAATCTGTCCTGTGTCAGGAATCTGCTGTTCGGTGATTTTCGTTTCTTGATGTGGTTCATACGTGTTTCTCGTTTTTAATATAGGTTATACCGTAGGTTTTCCCGTTCGAATGCATTTACACTAGTCATTTTTGGAGCCTTTTATTATTTGCTGTTCGATGGGAGCCAAGGTTCCGTGTTGACCGTACTATTGACCTATAATGATTTACTTTTACAAATTGCTACTTGGATGGATAGTTGTTTCATTGATACTATAAATACCACATCTTCTCATATCTATTTATATACGCTCCAGCTTTACTTTAAAAGTGTCTGTATAAACAACTTTCCGAACATCTAATGTTAATAACATTTCATATAAAAACTAAAGCCAGTAAGGCTTTACAGGGAATGAGGGTAAATGGGTTGTTATGGTCATGTATGTTCAACGTGAAGTATATAAATAGTATGTATGCTTCCTTAATACAAGGGTATACAAAACTATGGAACGGCGGAACTGCCTTACGTTAAAACCTTTCATTATATGATGGTACTTTGGCATTATACGATGGTACTTTGACATTATACGATGGTACTTTGACATTATACGATGGTACTTTAACATTATACGATGGTACTTTGACATTAAACGATGGTACTTTGACATTATACGATGGTACACTTACATTATATGATGGTACTTTGACATTATATGATGGTACTTTGACATTATACGATGGTACTTTGACATTATATGATGATACTTTGACATTATATGATGGTACTTTGACATTATACGATGGTACTTTGACATTAAATGATGGTACTTTGACATTATATGATGGTACTTTGACATTATACAATGGTACTTTGACATTATACAATGGTACTTTGACATTATATGATGGTACTTTGATATTATATGATGGTACTTTGACATTATACGATTGTATTTTGACATTATATTATATGATGGTACTTTGACATTATACAATGGTACTTTGATGATGGTACTTTGACATTATATGATGGTACTTCGACATTATACGATGGTACTTTAACATTATACTTTGCTTTGTCAATTTCGAGTAGCTCGGGTGTCCTCTGCAATTTTGATTTTACATTTTTATGTCACCAGATCAACATCAAAATTGGTATACAAGCATATACAAGAATGAAGGTCATTTATAACTTTTTTTTACATTAATCAGTACAAATGCAATATCATTGATAAATAGTTATCATTAATGTAAACGGGAAACACTTATATAAAAAAGAAGATGTGGTATGATTGCCAATGAGACAACTATCCACAAAACACCAAAAGGACACAGACATTAACAACTATAGGTCACCGTACGGCCTTCAACGATGAGCAAAGCCCATACCGCATTGTCAGCTATAAAAGGCCCCATTAAGACAATATAAAACAATTCAAACGAGAAAACTAACGGCCTTATTTATGTAAAAAAAAATGAACGAAAAACAAATATGTAACACATAAACAAACGACAACTACTGAATTACAGGCTCCTGAATACCCTGTTATGATTTTTAATATATCTTTTTAACCTAAAATGTGATAAAAAAAATCCATAGTAAATGAACTTTTAGAAGGATTTCCAAATATCATTCTTCCAAAAAACTAATTTTCAGTCAGCGTTTACTGTTGTCAATAGCCATTTGAAAATAACATTCATATTTTCATTCTTTTTCCCCTATGTTTCTATTGTGGATAATGTAACTTTGACTAAGAGTTGATGCTTTAAAAAATCATAAAAATTCCAATTCCGCCGCAGTTAAATAGATCGACATAATAGAAAGCTTGACTTTATAATAGTTTCTCTTTTGCCCACTTTCATTATTTAGATATAAAAAGTGGTAATTTTTATTGAAAGTTCTATCGACAATAGAATAACACAAATACATTCAAAACCAATGTTATGACAATTTACCAAAATTATGAAGACTTTATTTAAATACACATACGAGATATCATGTGTCATAATACAAATATATATCGGTGAGCAATTTAAAACTACACAAATGTATCAGAGTTTTTATAAAATTTCTTAAACAATTAACTTGGGTTATCTCGCTTGGAAATGTCCAATATTGTTGAACTTGTTTCCCATGAAAATACGAATACGAATACGAAAATTTATTTTGATTTTAGAATACAAACATAAGCTCTTAAGAGCTTTTTACCGAATATAAATAACATAACACAAAAACACAACATTTAAACACACAAACATGCAGACAGGATATATCACAGCATATGCACATTGAAAATTATGTCAAGCACTACTAAAATACATATCTAAACCTACCAAAGCTGAAGCACAACTAAAATTAAGCACAACTAAATATGTAGCACACATGAAAACATTTAAGGCATACTAGCATGTTAGAGTAACTTCTAAAATATGAAAAAGCTTACCTACATGCAGAACAACAACATTTTGAACACAAAAAAGGAAGAACGTATTGAATTTCAAGACCAGAGTTCAATGGTCATAAATAGACTTAAAATTTTATAGGAAGAACCTACATGCAATATAGGGTCAACAAACGCATCTATTTTACACTATTTAGAATTAGTTTGCTGAACCCAGTTGAATATCATCAGGTCAGTGATGTAGTTACCTCATAGTATTATGGACACAAATTGAAGGTTTGTGTATAGTCATCTCATGGAAGTGCCCTTATTTGTTCATGTTGTTGGGGAGCACATAGATGTATGGCACATGAGTGTAGTGCCAGACTGTGTGTCGTGACCGTCAGGTCAAATTACCGTTTTAGTGTTAACTTGTCTCAAGCATGTTTCTATCTTTTTACCTAGGCTTCAGATATTTGACTTTTACACATATGGTGGATAATAATTGTTGTAACTTTGACAAATTTCTTCCATCATAGATAGTGGCAGGAGATGATTTCGTTTAATGGAAATGCAAACAAACAACTTTTGAGTTGATTGATATAAACCAAAAAATTATGTATGAACCTAAACTTTCTGTACAATGGTGTATATAGATATAGGAAGATGTGGTGTGAGTGCCAATGAGACAACTCTCCATCCAAACAAAAATTTATAAAAGTAAACCATTATAGGTCAATGTACGGCCTTCAACACGGAGCCTTGGCTCAAACCGAACAACAAGCTATTAAGGGCCCCAAAATTACTAGTGTCACATGAAAACCATTCAAACGGGAAAACCAACGTTCTAATCAATATAAAAAACGAGAAACACGTATAAATTACATAAACAAACGACAACTACTGTATATCAGATTCCTGACTTAGGACAGGTGCAAACATCTGCAGCGGGATTAAACGTTTTAATGGTACCAAACCTTCTCCTTTTTCTGAAACAATGTAGTTCACTTTTTAATATGAGTGCTGTAATCGTAGAAGACTCAGTAAACACAGTGTTGTACATGTATCTATATGCTTTCATGTGCTTTACATTATGCTCATAAATGAGCACGAGTGTGTACATAGAGTGAATCCATACTCTGATTTTGTCAGTCAATTTTGAGGTAAAAACCATCTATGTTAGCGATATTGTGGAAAATATCTTTAACAATAAAATAAAATGTTATAGAAGTGTTCATAGCAAGGTTCTGACCAAGTGCATCCTGGCCAAGACAGGCTATTACTAACTATACGATGCTGAAATTTTAATGATCAACTTGTGTTTACTTATTAATTTATCAACAAATAACTTCTTGTAATAATTTCCAAAAACTTGAAACAGTCATTTATTTCAAAGTTTTCATGAGATCCTATGACCAGCCCATGCTGATTTCCACCGTTGAAGCCTTCTGTTTATCTCCCCTATATATATGAAATGTAGAGCTGCTACAAAAATGAAAATAAATCTGATAATCTCTTCAGAGAGACCAATATTTACAAAATGAAAATAAATCTGATAATCGTCAGAGAAACCGATACTTACAAAAAGAAAATAAATCTGATAATCGTCAGAGAAACCGATACTTAACAAAGTTATTCAAATTACCATAAACGATTTAATTGATGGGACTGAAGCCTAATCAGAGGGGGAAAACATTACTGACACTGTTCTTTGTTAATCATTTAGACATTGGTCACATGCAGTTACATATAGCGATGACACATCCATTGTGTATTATCATAATTCAGTTGCCATGATTACCGTCTTTTATATTTTTCAAATAATTCTTTTAAAATTCTAACAATTTTTCAAAATAATGACTTTAGCTCTTGAATATGTCTTTTAAAACTAATTCCAATTTTAAACTGTTATTATTAAAATAGTCAATTATTGTTGTAACAGTGGACAGAGATTGCTTTCGTGAAGTTGACAAAAATTTTATTCGCGATTCATTTGCTTCAGTTGTGTTGGAAATTATTATAATAATCTGATTTTGTCAATTATATTAAGTATTTTTTCGTAATACAGACACCCTACACCAAGCCTATCATGACAGTTAAATAATAAATAAAGGGTTATCTCAAGGTTAATATAAATTCACTGATATTTATAATATCGATTGATTGATTGATTGATTGATTGATTGATGAATGATGTTTAACGTCACTATCAACAATTTTTCGGTATTTCGAGGCAGTCAGTTTTTATTTGTAGAGAAAGCCGGAGTGCCCGGAGACGACCACCGACATTCGGTATAAAAACTGACAATCCTAGTCAATTAAGATAAGAGTCAAGTGCGCCTACTCCGTGAAGGATTCGAACTCACACACTCAACTACAGTGTTGACTGGCTAGTAGACCTCTCGCGGCAACCGAGATTCCCGACATTTATAATTTAAACCATACCACCGACTGTCGGTTTAGTATATTAAATATACTGTATGAAGATAAAATTGAGAATGGAAATGGGGAATGTGTCAAAGAGACAACAACCCGACCAAATAAAATAACAACAGCAGAGGGTCACCAACAGGTCTTCAATGTAGCGAGAATTCCCGCACCCGGAGGCGTCCTTCAGCTGGCCCCTTAACAAATATATACTAGTCCAGTGATAATGAACGCCATACTTATTTCCAAATTGTACACAAGAAACAAAAATTAAAATAATACAAGACTAACAAAGGCCAGAGGCTCCTGACTTGGGACAGGCGCAAAAATGCGGCGGGGTTAAACATGTTTGTGAAATCTCAACCCTCCCCCTATACCTCTAACCAATGTAGAAAAGTAAACGCATAACAATACGCACATTAAAATTCAGTTCAAGAGAAGTCCGAGTCTGATGTCAGAAGATGTAACCAAAGAAAATAAACAAAATGACAATTATACATAAATAACAACAGACTACTAGCAGTTAACTGACATGCCAGCTCCAGACTTCAATTAAACTGTATGAAAGATTATGATTTCATCATACGAACATCAGGCACAATTCTTCCCGTTAGGGGTTTAGTATCATACCATCATAACATATATGAGAAGAACATAACCCGTGTCATGCCAACAACTGTTTTTAGAATAAATGTGTTTAGTTCCGATGCAAAGACCTTATCAGTGACTCAATATTAACGCCAAAATATGCAATCTTTAATGACTTGACAACAGTATCGTAATTATATCCCTTCTTAATAAGTATATTCAAAGGTTTTGTAAGTTTCTGAGGTGAATACTGACACCTTTGTGCTTTATAAAGAATATTTCCATAAAAAATTGGATGTGAAATACCTGAACGTATTAGAAGTCTGCATGTTGAGCTATATTTACGAATGATGTCTTTATACCGATGATGAAGAAGTTATTTCTTTCAGTGTCTTGTTCCACAGTTGACAGTCTGTTAATTCTAATGTAATTTTGCGGAAACGAAATTTACACTTAAAATAGTAGAGCTTCCCACAAGAACAGGAAAGTGTAAAACATGATTAGATGAAACATTACTTAATATAGATGCTGTGATACTTTATACAGAAGAACAGGTGATGTTGAAAAAAATGCCTGCACAATTTATTGACCTATAATGATTTACTTCAACAAATTGCGACTTGGATGGATAGTTGTCTCATTGATACTATAAATACCACATCTTCTCATATCTATTTTTATACTCTCCAGCTTTACTTTAAAAGTGTCTGTATAAACAACTTCCTTATAAAAACTAAAGCCAGTAAGGTTTTACAGGGAATGAGGGTAAATGGGTTGTTATGGTCATGTATGTTCAATGTGAAGTATATAAATAGTATGTATGCTTCCTTAATACAAGGGTATGCAAAATATATTTATAATAGTCATGTTCATTACCAATCCCAGCAAAACATATTAATACCTTTGTCAATAAGTGACTTATATATTGCTTCCGGTATAGACTTTTTTTTAAACAAATATATTGCGTAAATTATACATTTATTTTGTAGTTATTTTCATCGTCACCTGATTTGACTTTTCTTATGGAAAATAATTACTGTTAGAAAGGTGTATGTCTGTTATAAGCTGAGGTTATAAGATTATAATGATGTGTGGTAATCAAGTAGAAGTATTCGATGTCCAGTGATGTAAAAATTATTAAGCTGCACCTGGTGTTTCGGAAATCATTTAGGTCATTTTTGACCAAGGCCGTAAATCCTCATCCGGTACCCTAGCATTGTATTATTATAAATACTATTTGATTACAATTTGATTAGTTCTTGCTCTGGTAACATATCAAATGTAGTGTTATTTTTAGGGCACGACACCTAGTAAATCTGCAATATCATTTTAACAATGTTTTTAATGAATATGTTTTGAGAAAAACAAAAGGATTGTGAATAAAAATCCATAGATTTTTTTATCTTTAAAGTAGAAATATTAAAACAGAATTGTTTATACTGTCTAAGGATGTCAAGTCTATGCTTTTTATCTTAATTTGGGGTTATTGTCATGTGTATTAAAGTGTCCAAAAAAATATCCATTTCAAGTTGGAATGTAAATGGTTTGTTTAGAAGGTTAAGTGGGGGTCTTAGGACTTCTAAACTAGATGATGAAAACTTTAAAAATTGTATGTCCTCTGATATTATAGGACTGTCAGAAACTCATGCTTCTTCTAAAGTTATTTTGGCATTAGACGGATACAAATGTCATGTCAATTGTAGATCTGATTCAAATAAAAGTAGGGGTGGATTGGCAGTATTTATTAGAAAAGAAATTTTGACAGAAATTAAATTGATTGATAATTCTGTTAATGATATCATGTGGCTGAAGCTTGATAAAAATTATTTTGGTCTGACAAGTGATTTATTTGTTTGTTTTTTTATATATTTCACCAGCAAACTCATCTTATACTGTTCGTACCAATTGCGACAAACAGCTATTTGACAAATTATACAATGATGTAGCCAAGTATGGTACTTCATGGGAGATAATGCTATTAGGAGACTTAAATGCGCATGTAAAATGTGATGAATTAGATTTTATTACAAATGAAGTTGACGATACTTTAGATGATTTTCTACCCGTCAACTATGAAGCTGACTGTATTCATAAACTTAGAAATACAGAAATTCCACAAAGTACTAACAATTATGGTAAATCAGAAATTGAGATATGTACAGAGTCCCAGCTAAGAATTCTAAATGGGAGAACACTGGGAGATTCTAAAGGGAAAATAACTTTTTACAATCATATGGGTGTGTCTATTGTTGACTATTGCATCTGCAGTGCATCATTTCTATCTAATATTAACAATTTTACAGTTGGACAATACTGCCCTACACTTTCTGATCATTGTCCAATATCAGTGCAGATTTTATCTCAGTCAGCACAAGAGACCGTATTCAATTTACAGAAAAATAACTTGAAAAGAATTAACATAAATGGAGCTCGGGAAGAAGTATTTAAAGCTAATATTTTATGCTATGATTTTAGTCTTATTATAAAAGAAATAGACACACTGGTATTGGATAATGATAATAATAATAATGATCATTTATTGGATCCCACTTTTAAAAGGGGTAAATGAAACTGTTTCAAAAGTATCCTCTATGCTTTATAATGCAGCGTTTGTGGGTAATGCAAAGAGTAAAGGTAAAAAAGGAATGAAACGTAGACAAATAAAGAAACCATATTATGATGGGGAGTGTGAAACTATGTACAGAAATGTTAAATGTTTAAGTAGAAGGTTGTGTGAGACACCTTAGGATAAAACTTTGAGATTATATGTATTACAACAGAAAAAGGAGTATAATAAGCTAGTAAGAAAGAAATATAGAAATTTTCGTCAAAAAGTTCTGGATAATATTTTGGAGGCAGAAAAACGCAATCCTCAAGAATTTTGGAAAGCCATAAATACTTTGAAATCCAATACAAATTCTGATCCTAGTTCAAATATAACTCATCAGGAATGGTTTGAATACTTTAAAAAGCTTATGAATGTAAATCAGAACGACAATTTTTCTAATGATAATAAGTTTATTGATCAATTTAACTCTGATATTCTCAATTATGACATGACAACTGAGGAGGTGATACTTGCATTAAAATCATTAAAGAATAATAAAGCTTGTGGAGCTGATGGTGTTACAAATGAGATGATAAAAATATCATGTTTAGTTAATACAGATATATATGTTAAGTTATTTAATCTTATATTTAAGTCTGGGATTTATCCAGCTGGTTGGAGAGAAAATTTTATTAAACCAATTTTTAAAGGAGGGTGCTTCAATGATCCCTCAAATTATAGAGGAGTAGCCCTATCAAGCTGTTTAGGGAAATTTTTTAGCAGAATTTTACAGAATAGATTAGAAAAGTTTTTTGGAGAAGAATAATATAGTTTGCAATGAACAAATTGGATTTAGAAGTGGTTGCAGAACAAGTGATCATATTTTAACACTTAAGACTATTATTGACAAAGCTTTCAAATCATCAAAGAAATTTTTTGTCTGTTTTGTAGACTTTAAAAAGGCTTTTGACACAATAAATAGAAATGCACTTTTTCACAAACTGTGTTGTTATAATATAAATGGATCATTTTTTAAAATTTTACAAAACATGTAAAGAGAGGTTCAATTTTCAGTAAAGTTCAGTGAAGGGTTAACACAATCCTTCAGCTCCACTGTTGGTGTAAAGCAAGGGTGAATTTTAAGCCCTACATTGTTCTCTCTTTATATAAATGACTTAGTTAACGTATTTGACAGCTCTTGTGACCCTACTGTATTAAATGATAAAAATGTATATTGTTTGTTATATGCAGATGACCTAGTATTAATATCTGAATCAGAGTCTGGCTTACAACAATGTTTAGACAAACTAAACACTTACTGCGATAAGTGGAATTTAACTGTAAATCTAAACAAAACTAATGTTATGATATTTAATAAATCAGGTAAAGTCCTGAAAAATTATAACTTTAAATTTAATGAACACACAGTTGATTTGACTAATGAATATAAATATTTGGGTATTTTATTTAAGCCCTCAGGAATTTTCACTTATGCTGTCAATCATCTGTGCAAAAAGGCTTCCAAGGCAATGTTTTGCATTAGAAAGCTCTTATTTTCAGATAAACTTAATATTCACCCACATTTAAAACTGTTTGAAAGTTGTTTAAAACCTATACTACTTTATTGCAGTGAAATATGGGCACTTAATATGTTAGTTAAAGATAATAATTCAAGTCTTGAATGTAGATATTTGTCTTTTTTACCATCAAAATTTCAAATAAAATTTGCTAAATATCTAGTTGGTGTAAATAAAGCTGCAGTAAACACAGCAGTTTTAGCAGAAATAGGTATGTTACCTATTGCTATTGATGCTGTTAAGGCTTCTGTTGGCTATTGGTGCCATTTGATAAATGCAAAAAAAGATAGTTATGCTTCAAATGCCTATAAATGTAGTTTAAATTTAAATAATGGTTTTGCAGTCAAATTAAAAAATGCTCTTTCAAAAATAGGGTTTAATCATGTATGGGAAAATCAAAGTACGTTCTTTAAAAAATGCCTTATAAATGCTGTAGGTAAAAAATTAGCTGAAAGGTATACAGATTTTTGGAAAGACAGTCTTTTTAACGACCAAAATAACCCTAATGAAAACAAATTAAGAACATACAGAAAATTAAAAAAAGAATACATATTAGAAATTTTTTTATTAATAGATTTAGATAGATACATGATATCAAATTTTATAAAAATAAGAATAAGTAATAGTTATATAAATATTGAACAGGGTAGGCACCGTAAATTACCGTTGGCAAAAAGATTATGTCTTCTCTGTAAAAAGGATGTAGAAGATGAATATCATTTTACTTTAAAATGTCAAATTTTAGAAAAATGTAGACAAAATCTTTTTCAAGAAGTAGAGAATATAGTTCCAGATTTCACCAAAATGTCTGATGAGGAAAAATTTGTATTTTTGTTTACTTTTAATGAGTATGACGTAACTAAAATTATTGTCAAGGGAGTTAATGACTTATATGTATTAAGGAACAGCCTAGCTGATAAGAAAAACTAGTGGATGTAAAAAAAAAAAAAAAAAAAAAATATGTGACTATTTTATATTTTCTTATAGTACTTGTAATGATATATTTTATAACAATTGCATTAATATGATTGTTTGTACTTGTACTTTCAAATTTGCAAAGGTATCACCTCCCCCAAAACATTTGAATATATAGTCTTATAAGAATATGAATGTTGTTTAAGATATTATATGTTTGTAATGATTGTCATGTTTGTCTTGGTAACAATCCAATATTTGGATTTAACACCAATAAAATGATTTGATTTGATTTGATTTGATTTGCAATATCATTATTATTCTTATGTCCTTTCTTATCTAATTATTATTTAACTAGAACACACCCGTTATATCGCGGGTCTGTGACTGAATTAAAGAATATAACTTTGCGTAAGCCTTATTTTAGTATTGGTTTTGTCATCTGATAAAGTCATGCCGATTATAAGATGCACAGTTTTCTCTGCTTTCAACATCTTTATGTTTGAACCCGTCGACCTGGAACTTATCAATTATCGGTATTATTAATTTTAATTGGAAAACAAAAGGGCCTGGAAAGGAGTATTATTTAATCAATAGCATTGTGTCCTTTATGAATTATTAATAAAGTTGAATTCTTTGATTCGCTGTCAGTTTAGGTCATTCCGGCTAACAAATGAAAACTGTACATGCTGTACCTAGACGCCTTATTTTAAGTCCAGATTTTTTTTATTCGTATTGTCATCTTAGAAAGTCATACTGATTGAAATACTACAATCGGGAACAATGTGACAATGATTGAATTTAGTAGTGTCAACACTGTGATTACGACCCGTGTATATAGCAAAATCCTAAATACATCGTTTGGTGGTGCGCCTGTCAGATGCGGAACGTACATATAAGTTAATAGGTAACAGGTGAATATACTATTGATATCGGTATCGGATTCGACCCTGAACTTCTTAATTATTGGCAATATTAATTATGAGGAAAACAAAAGGGTCTGAAGTGGAGCAATTTTTAATCAACAGCATTGTACTATATTAGTTATATATAAAGTTGAATTCTTTGATTCATCGTTTTTACGTGATGACGGCTGACAAATTGGACCTCGTTATTTTAGTATTATAGATTGTTTACAGTGATTATAATTTTGCCGAGGTCAAATAATCCTACACGTTCTTATGTTTACGATAAGCAATCATAGGTGGTCTGGGAAATAAATTCTTAGCAGTTATATCATTTTCTATTAACTGCCAATGTTTTCTTATTCGTCTTCCCAATTGTTTAAAGAGTGGATTAAATTTAGTTGCTAGAACTAGTGGTGAACAGTTTTGTTTATTATTTTTTTTATAACATAATGTATACAATCTGTTTTTTCTCAATGCTTTATCTATTTGTGGATTAATTTCATTTTCCGAGTATCCTCTTAGTGTAAGTTTTTGTTTGAATATTTCTATCTGTTTGTCGAGGTCATCTCTTTTACAACACGATCTAATGAACCTTGTAATTTCCCCAATTATAAATCCTTTGAATACAGATGCTGGGTGAGCAGACGATTTTCTAAATATTGGTAATTATCTGTAGATTTGCGATATAATTTGACATCTAATATCTTTTCTGTTTCAAATCGGGTTCCTTTAAATATTGTTACATCCAAAAATTGTATTTGATTATTAGAGATTTCATGTGTAAATTTTAATAGTGGGTGAATACTATTTGCAATTTGGTAAAATTCCTTAAGAGACTGTTCGCTTCCTTTGAATAATAAAAATCCATCATCTCTGTAGACAGAAAGAAGAGAAATGTCAGACGAGTATGGGAACCGTTTCAATATTTCAGAAACGATTTCATATATTCTTATATCTGTTAAACTTGGCGACATTGGCGATCCCATTGGAATAATAATATGACCAATTAAATGACAATGTACACTATGAAAGAATTAACGAATCTCATACAACAGAAGTACTAGACAGTATCAACACTTTTATTCATCGTCTACACAATGAATCCTACATTGATGAAGTTACATTTACGTTTCTAATAAATGACCAGGGAAAAAGATTAAGGAGACTATACTTCCTACCAAAACTTCATAAAATCAATCAATCGGATAGAGAAAAGATTAAAACTGATATCAATCATTTACAGAATGTAAACGTTCCAGGAAGACCAATCGTATCCTTATGTAATAGCCCATTGGAAAAAATTGCACAATATATCGATTATTTTATCAAACCAGTTGTCAATAAATTTTGGACATACACACAAGATACAACTTCCTTCATACACAAATTGGAAAAAATAAGAGCACCAGCGGACATATTAATGAGCTCATTTGATATTTCAAGCATGTACACCAATCTACATCATACTGAAATTATTAAGATCTATTAATGCAATCGACAGAGCGTTGCCACTAATAATGCAGTGTAAATTTGACATCCCAGTGCCACCAAGATAAGCTTTACTGGAATTACTAAGAATTTCCCTTGCAAATAATGAATTTGAATTCAATGGGCAAATTTTCAAACAGAAAGTTGGGGTTCCAATGGGATCCCCAATGTCGCCAAGTTATATATGAAATCGTTTCTGAAATATTGAAACGGTTCCCATACTCGTCTGACATTTCTCTTCTTTCTGTCTACAGAGATGATGGATTCTTATTATTCAAAGGAAGCGAACAGTCTCTTAAGGAATTTTACCAAATTGCAAATAGTATTTACCCACTATTAAAATTTACACATGAAATCTCTAATAATCAAATACAATTTTTGGATGTAACAATATTTAAAGGAACCCGATTTGAAACAGAAAAGATATTAGATGTCAAATTATATCGCAAACCTACAGATAATTACCAATATTTAGAAAAATCGTCTGCTCACCCAGCATCTGTATTCAAAGGATTTATAATTAGGGAAATTACAAGGTTCATTAGATCGTGTTGTAACAGAGATGACCTCGACAAACAGATAGAAATATTCAAACAAAAACTTACACTAAGAGGATACTCGGAAAATGAAATTAATCCACAAATAGATAAAGCATTGAGAAAAAACAGATTGAATACATTATGTTATAAAAAAAGAAATAAACAAAACTGTCCACCACTAGTTCTAGCAACTAAATTTAATCCACTCTTTAAACAATTGGGAAGACGAATAAGAAAACATTGGCAGTTAATAGAAAATGATATAACTGCTAAGAATTTATTTCCCAGACCACCTATTATTGCTTATCGTAAACATAAGAACGTGAAGGAGTATTTGACCTCGGCAAAATTATAATCACTGTAAACAATTAAATAATAATTAGATAAGAAAGGACATAAGAATAATAATGATATTGCAGATTCACCAGATGTCGTGCCCTAAAAATAACACTACATTTGATATGTTACCAGAGCAAGAACTAATCAAATTGTAATTAAATAGTATTTATAATAATACAAGGCTAGGGTACCTGATGGGGATTTACGGCCTTGGTCAAAAATGACCTAAATGATATCCGAAACACCAGGTGCAGCTTAATCATTTTTACATCACTGGACATCGAATACTTCTACTTGATTACCACACATCACTATAATATTATAACCTCAGCTTATAACAGACATACACCTTTCTAACAGTAATTATTTTACATAAGAAAGGTCAAATCAGGTGACGATGAAAATAACTACAAATAAATGTATAATTTACGCAATATATTTGTTTAAAAAAAAGTCTATACCGAAAGCAATATATAAGTCACTTATTGACAAAGGTATTAATATGTTTTGCTGGGATTGGTAATGAACACGACTATTAATAAATTGTACCATCGTATAATGTCAAATAACCATCTTATAATGTCAAAGTACCATCGTATAATGTCAAAGTACCATCTTATAATGTCAAAGTACCATTATATGATGTCAAAGTACCATCGTATAATGTCAAAGTACCATCATATAATGTCAAAGTACCATCGTATACTGTCAAAGTATCATCATATAATGTTTAAGTACCATCGTATAATGTCAAAGTACCATCTGATTCATATTATGAAAGTTTTTAACATAAGGTAGTTACGGCGTTCCATACAAAACGATATCAAATTCTCAAGATTGTAAAGAATCTTTGTCATTAGGAACTATTTTCCATTTCGCAAGCTTTATTTCACCTTTAAGTCTACCAACGGCATTGAGAATATTGTGTCTCCAATTCAGTACATTATAACTCGATTTCGGTACGATTATGTCAGTTTCGTTAAATAGACTACCCCGAATTTTCCAGGCGTTCATATAAATAGTATTCTATATGCATTTACATATAAGAATAAGATGTGGTATAATTACCAATGAAACAACTCTCCAACAGAAATTAAGTGACATAAAAGTTAACAAATATAGGTCATCGTTCAACCTTCAACAATTAGCAAAGCCACAAAGGAAGAACATGAAGAGTTCCTACCACGAAACTGTGCCCTATATGCAACCATGTTTGCTACACTGTAAACAAAAAAAAGAGTTGTGTTTGTAGAAATTTTATCAATTTCATTTACTGTTGTTTTTTTTTTAATTTCAGAGAGTAAAACACTTTTGAATTATGCCTCAGAGATTTCAAATTATAAAAGGCCTGCAACTTTAGGGTCAATTTTCAGAGATGTATATTTGACTGTCATACAAGTGAGAGGTTTAGCTAGCTATAAAACCAGGATCAGTCCATAATTTTCTACATAAGAAAATGCCTGTACCGAGTCAATAATATGACAGTTGTTATCCATTCGTTTGATGTGTTTGAGCTTTTGATTTTGCCCTTTGATTATGTAATTTCTTTTTTGATTTTCCTTGGAGTTAAATATTTTGTGATTTTACTTTTTTTTTTTGGAACGTCCTGATGACGCAAAGAGATGACCGTAGCTGACATGACCCCAATACAGGCTAGATGAGCTAAAAGTGAAAAAAAATAAAGAGATTTGGATTAAGGACTGCACTAAATTATATCTTTAGTGCAAACTAGGGATTTACTTAACAATTTCACAGTGAAAACCAAAGGACTTTGGATTATAGATTGCACATGATGATATTGATGAAAATCTAGGAATGTAATTAAGAACGGCTTATTTTGAATTTTAAGAAAATAGACATAAAATGTTCTTTTTTCACGTCATAAATATTTCAAACTTTTAGAAGGTAAAAATATTTAAATCACCGAAGAAGAAAACAACATTGTAAATCAATAATACATATTGTAGATTTATGTTAATAGCATATGCATGTCAAGAAAATATGATAATCCTAATAGTGACAAACACTATAACAGTGTCTGTTGAATTCTAAAGATTGAAACGCAACTCACGTATTATATAAAAAATGATGCCTTTCCTTCAAACTTTTGTCAGTCTCTTGTGTGATATTATATATGTGATGCTTTTATGTCAGATAATGTGTCATGATAAGTTAGTTCTTACTACCAAAGTTGGTAGTAGTAGGTGCGATGTATAAAAAATAATGTCCAAAAATGTACCTCAAAATGTCAGGAGTGTAACGCTTTTAGTGTGACTTTTAAAAGAAAGCATGAGCATTCATTGATATTATAAAGTAAATAAGGACAGATACACCACCAAACAATATTTTTCCTCAAACTATTATATCTTGACTATGATTTCTTGTTTAAATCTTCCACCTATATACATTTTTACGAACAGGATTAGGAAAGTCAAATAAGTTTGTGAAAAAAATGAAGTGTTACAAAAAGTCAATATGTTGCCAGAAAATGGCTTTGTAGGTGAAATTACATGCTTCTGCACATCTTGCATGGTTTATATATTTTGTTTAGTAGCATAGCTTGACACAGGTGCATTAATATGACCCTGAAGTTCCATTGCTTGAACACTATGATTACAATAAGAAGACTACCCAAGTTTGTCAGGAGTGTAACAATTGAGTTAAGATGTTATTTTTTTAAAAACAATGTTGTCATAGTTACACCAAGAAACCAAGCTTTTCTTGATGCATCCTGTAATATTCCACCGATTGCCCTGGTTAGCAATCAGCTGCTGGTATATATGTATATATTATAATAATATGTATAAATTTCTTGAAATATAATTATACAACATTTTAATACATTATGTTTTATTCTATCAATCGTCTAAACTTCTTTTTAGTGACTTTAGTAATGGATTAAGTTTCATTGTTCTGTTTTCGTTGTATCTTTTTATGTATTCTCGAACAAAAATTTGATAAACATTTACCTTTGTCAATTTCTGATTAGATACATAATATGATTTGTATATGGAAAAATGTGTTACAATCCTTACGTACAAGTAATGAGCATACAAAAGCAATGAAGGCAATAGTAATGGCATGTTTGTTACTGGTGATCTGCAACAGGTTGTGTTCACACTCAAATTCAAAAAAAGAAAAATAGCAATAACAACATTGTTTTTATAAAAAATTACATGAATGTCACACTAAAAGCGTTACACTCCTGACATTTTTGGGTACAATTTTTTACAATATTTTTTATACAGAGCACATACTATTACCATCTTTGGTAGTAAGAACCAAATTATCATAATACATTATCTGACATAAAAACAGCATATATTATAGTATCAAACAAGAGACTGATTAAGGTTTAAAGGACAGTCGTTTTTTTTAAATAGACCATCAGCAAAATTGGTCAATATGTAAGAAATATATAAAAATTTTAAACCTGTTCTCAATGTGCTCTAACATTATATGTTTAATATAAAGACTCTACATGATTTCAGGTCAGTTTTAGGTTAAATATGGTAGCAATAAATTCTTGTCAGGATTGTAACATTTGCTACACTCCTGACATTGAGTTTCTAATGTAGCTTATCTAAATAAAAACAAAATTCAACATAATTCCTTATAACAATAATTGTGACATCTTTACAATGTAATGAGAAAGTCAAAGAATAGTCAATCTGTCTTGCAAAGTATCTTTTTCTTGACACTTTTTATCTTAGATTCTTAAAAAATTAGTGTTATACACGTTAAGCATGTTAAAAGTTTTCTTTTCGCTTAAAAATTAAAAAAATGTGCAATCAAGAGACTATAATAAAAGGTTTATTTTTTTTGTGAGATTGTAAATTTAAAATTGATATCACTGCAGATTTTCTATACATTTCATTTTAAACAGTCTTATAGTTACTGAAAAAAATATGTCAGGAGTGTAACAAAAGGATCAAAAACATGTTTATATTTTTTTAAATGAAGATAGCTTAAAATTGACTGAAGCAATTGGTGTGAAATTTTCAGAGGATGTAATGAGATCATATAGCCAATAATAGGTTTGATTTCTTGTAATTTTTATATAAAGCTTAAGCTTTTGCAAAGAGATATGAAAACTTTTGTTAGTAAATATTAAAGAATACACTAAAAATTGGTGAAATTTAAGAATTTAAAAAAAAATCCCTGTATATTAGGGGAAAAAATGGCAGAAAATTTATCTATTACCTTTAATGCATCTAACAAACAAAAATACACTTACATATTTTTACTTATTACTGTTTGTAAGTTGATGATAGTATGTTGTAGTTTCTTTTGAAAAAATGATAAATTCTTGCGAGTAAAATATTGTTAATTTTTTTGTTTTTATTTTTTTGCATTAACCCATGGTAGTTTTGTAAACTTAAATATCTCTAAATTAAATTAGAATGATAGAAAATAGATTTACAATGACTGTTTTTTTATCATGATTGTCACACTTTGGCATCATTTTTTTTAAATAGCCCATATATATAAAGACATATGACTATTACTTCACACATATGCAATTTAAATCAAATCATGCCTACTATTATTCCGAATGAAAAAGTAGAAAAATGAAATTGATGATTATTATAACAAACGCGCACATATGCTTCGACGTGAATCTTTTGAATCACTGAAGAGATAATTTTTGTCGAAATGCGCATCTGTTGCTGTAAAATTATTACTACTGCTTGGTCTTTGCCTCCGCTGGTGGATTGCAAGTCTTCGAGTGTATCACCAGTCCACTGTTGCCAGTATGTGCATGAAAATACGGCTATTGTGCTACAACAACATTTTTGAAATTAATTCAATTCAAGGTCTATCATTCAATGTCCTCATGCGGAGCTCTGATTTCTTGCATGACTTCGGCAATACTTTAACCTTTTTGTATTTTTATTTTAAAAAGTTGTGCCTCGAAGATCTCGAAATTAATAACTTTAGGTCACATTACGACCTTCAACAATGAGCAAAGCCTTTTATAGCTGACTATGCGGTATGGAATTTGTGCATTGTTGAAGGCCGTACGGTGACCTATAGTTGTTAATTTCTGTGTCATTTTGATCTCTTGTGGAGAGTTATCTCATTGGAAATCATACCACATCAGCTATAAAAGGCCCCGTAATGACTAATAAAAACAATTCAAGCGAGAAAACTATCTGCCTAATTTATGTATAAAATAATTGATCGAAAAAAAAAACAAATATGTTACACAGCAACGACAACCTCTGAATTAAAGGCTCATCCACCTGCTTCTGAATTGGTACAGGCACATACAGAATGCTGGCTCCATACTCTCCCTTAACATGGAACAATGGTGGTACGACACAATACATAAACTATGCTAACAAAAATATATGGTTGTATTTCATTTTGTTAACGAGTAGTTAAAAATCAGGTTCATTGCCATTCAACAATGTCCTAGTTATAGACCACATCCATCGTATTTTCGTAGAATGACGACTAATATCCTTTACCATTTCGTTAACAATTTTATTGACCTCGAATGTCCAGCTCCCTCTGGATGGCCATTCCATCACGGGTGTCATTCGGTTTATCGAGGGAAATGATCGTGAAAGAATATCTAACGGCGGTCAAGTATTGAGGGACGATCGTGAAAGTTCTGGTAACGGATCGTGAAAGACATTTAATGTACATTCTAGTTCAGAATCTTTGAAAAAATCGCTTAATTTTCAAAACACGGAAAAAATCCAAACAAAAAATTATGTCTGTCAAAATGGTTTAACTTCCTCAACATAACTGTGAAAGAAGATAAAGAAAATATGAAGTACTTTTTGAAAAAATTCAAAAGGCGCAATTCGTGTCTATGAAATTAATTACAAATAACACGCTTTTTGTACCTATAATGGTCATATTTCAGAATATCATGATATATTTGAAATTTGTTCTTTGGTGTATCTGATAGTACAGTAAAATTAAAGTATGTTCTTTCCTTAAAAGCGTTAATTTGTTTATGAAAACCTTGAATTTGTTGAATTTCCATCAAACTTGATCGTGAAAGATCAGGCAACGTATTATTTTGATCGTGAAAGAAAATGCGTGACCAGACTTAATACTAGTAATCAGAAATCAGTATTTCTTTTACCATTTGATAAACCTGCAACTGGTTGAAGCCTGTAACTATTTTGATAAGGATGAACATTAAAAAATTTTTTTTTTTCTATTCAACACTTTACCTCGAAAGTTAAAAATAAACAACAACTAAAAACGTGTCTAAATAAGTGTGAAAGATTCAGCTCTGTGAATCGGTCTAGTGCAATTCAGGCAGGCCGACACTATTTAGCCAATAATAAGGATATGCAACGTTTAAACCAAAATGTTATCCATCAAACAAAAAATTACAGCAAAAACGGCATCTTTCATGTGTAACTTGAGATTGAACGATAACCAACATTTTGTGCAACAGTACTTTCTTAAGTTCTTTATATACAACGCAGATGTGGATTGCTTTAACTATATACTACAGACTGTAGAATACCAGATCGCAAATGCTGTAATGTCTGCTTTACTTATGATAGTATATTTGTTTAACGTCTATACTATCAAGGGTTTTACTAGAAGTGTCAAATGCGCCTAAGATTGTCATTGGTTAATAAAAAGAGGTCAAGGTCAGATGAACCATGCCATACAGATCTCTAGAAATATCCCGTACACCAAATAAATGTGTTCCGATCCTTACAGTGCCTTAGAAACTGACAAACGTAAAAGTTATGCTTGGTCAATTAATTCGGAACATAAGGTCAAAAGTATATGAACCCTGACCGACAGCCAGACATAGACATCTTACCAGCATTCAATATATCAAATACAATTGACATCACCATTGTCATATATGAAACACTTAGATAGTCATGTTTACCATACACGAAATACCTTGGCGCTATAGCATTCAGGTATATATCCAAAAGGACAAACAACATAAAACAAACATTGCCGAATGATGCATGATAATGAGTTCGATGTTAGTTGAAACCTTGCAGAAGTCGAAAATGTACACCTCACAATCATAACAACAACACTGGATTGTTTTTTCGGCGTTTTGTCACCCATTGTTTTTTTTTATTATTGCCGTATTGTTATTTCTTTTTCTTTTCATTTTCTAAATATTAATACTTTGAAATGCTTAAACCTATTGAGGATGTTGACCTATCTAGCTTTTCTCAATACCAATAACAAATATTAATTATCATATAATTGAAGAATAATTTGAACGTCTTCGTAGCATCAGATCTTTCACGATAATTTTCACGATCTTCAAAAATGCGGTACGTCATCTTTCACGATCCGAAAAATCAATTATGTGTAAATAGTTCTTTATTTACCAAGTTTCAGATTATATTTATACAAAATAACTATGAGAACCATTTGATTAATTCAAATAGAATGCCCTTACTCGGATAAAAGTAGTTTATCTAGTCGAATTTGTGAAAAAAATCGTGTTTGTTTACATTTTTTATGTCATTGAAATGTCGAGAAGCAATCTGCCTTTTGTTGTTTTGTAAAAACTATGTACTTTGAAAGTGGATATTCTCACATACTGATCATAATGTTAAACCATTTTGACAGACAGTTTTATTTTGTCGTAAATTTGTCTGTGTAATTAATTAAATTAGAATATTTACTGATCTTTCATATGTCTTCTCGATTAAATGTCTTTCACGATCCGTTACCAGAACTTTCACGATCGTCTCTCAATACTTGACCGCCGTTAGATATTCTTTCACGACCATTTCTCTCGATAAACCGAATGACACCCGTGTCCATATTCGACTAAAGAGACAATCCTCGTCAAGTCTATAAGAGATAAGATTAAGATATATTTTATTTCCAATAGTGGACCCTTTACAGGCATAATCAGTACATTGATTTTTTTATCACACAATTGCAATCGACAATAAACAAAAGTAAAAATAGAAAAACGTGAAATATAAATTGAGTTAATAATACATGTAGTCACATATCAAAACCTGTATGTTTAGTGATTATTGACCATGCACCAGAAGCAGCATCCCATCCATTATAGAAAAAAAAACTTTGAGTTAAGTCCTTCCTCGTGGCTGATGCATATGAGCAAATAGTATTGTTGTTTATATGCAGGAGTCACCAAGGGCAGGTGCTTTAAGGACACTCAAGCCTATTCACAGAAATCTGAGAAATTTAAAACATTTTACAACACAAGCATAAACTAATACTTAAAAAAGAATTACTATATTATAGTCTTCCTTGTGGCTGAAGCACATAAAAAGATTATATGCACCGTTTATCAAACTCTTCAGCGTTCGTTCGAAACGCTAGATGTTCATCGAGGCACACATCGAGATAATTGTGGAAATCTGTTAATTGTATCGACAAGAAAGTGTTTCTCGAAACTTCCATTGTAGAAGATCAGAAATGAATAACTTTGGTTTTATCAACATTGAAGGTAAATCATCATCTGTTGCAAACATATTTCATCAGGAGCAAGCGAGTCTTCGACATATTATAAAATACTGAGGATAAAGTTATCCATTGTCAAGATTGTTAATTTTGTTCGTTTGGCAGTAAATGTAGATTGAAAACAATAAATGATACAATGTACATCCCTGCGTTACATCATACTACATGGTATTAAAGAGATAACAAGACACTTTAAATTCACTACGGATGCCCAACACTTGCCCTTGTTACAGTGTAATGTCCGGCCTATCGTGTCAAACGCTTTTTTTTTGTCTTCGAAACACGCGATGTTTTAAAGTCAAAACTAAAGATTTGATATGTTCTTCACATTAAAAATATAGTGTAAAATAAAATTGAGAATGGAAATGGGGAATGTGTCATTTGATTTATTAGACTTAGTATAGTTATTCAAAAGTCAAATTTATATGAGCCTGTGCCTAAAAATTGAGATTTTTCAATGAAGGGGGGCCTTACATGAAGATGTGATATTTTCCAGCAATTTTAAATTTGTGAAGCTTTTTGGTTAAAAATAATTCTTACATATGTATTAAATGTACTTTAAATGGTAAGAAAAGTTACAAATAACATATCATATTAGTTTAAAAGGGTCTTAGGCCAAGTAAGACTGGAAATAATTTAGGGTCTATTAAGGCCGTGCCACATATTTACATAAAAAAATGCATATTGAGGCTATAAGAAATAAAAATGTGTGTCTTTTTTATCATTTCTATACTCATGTGACATTATACAACAAATCTGAGCACTAAAAGACTCTTGCAATCAACTTTTCTTACAGACAGTATGGTCTGATGCAAAGATTTTTGCCTTTAAAGGGAAAAACTTGCATGCAATTTATTCTCAACAGGCCTAGGCTTATATTTAAACCACTTGCTATCCTACAGAAGAACAGAAAGATATTATGTGAAATGGAACAGGTACAATAGACATTGTAAAGTGCTTTTGATACAAATTTAGTGAGGTCTTTATTATGGACTTCAAATTTTATGTACCAAGCTCCCCACTTTTGACTTCATCCAAACAGGGCGTTAGACAAGGGTCATTTATACAACACATTTTGCACATATTGTCTGAGATAATCTTCTTTTCTGTAGATTCAGAGTTCATAAATAAGTAAAAGAACTAGATAAAAGCATAGAAACACAAATATTGACACATGAAAACCTGTCAGATAGAAAATCAGGATGCCATTTATGTATCAATATTGAAAAATCTAAAAAATTCCTATTTTGACCATAAAATGCCAAAATTGGTAATTTTTGCAGAAATTCTATAAAATAAAAGTTTAAATCCTTTAGTTTCATGCTATTTGACAAATTGACACCATCAAATCATTTAGGGGAGTTGCCAAAGTACAGATTCTATATTTACAGATTTCACCTCTTAGGTCCGGGACCACAATTATTTCGTAGTGCATTTCTTTTAGAACATAAATGAAAATCAAAAAAATCCCACCTGCGCTTTCTCAAAGAAATTTTTACAGTGTGTTGTACTACTTTTGGGACAAATTATATCAAAATTATAGAAAACTTCATCGGCTCTAACTCAAAATATGGACAATTTTATGTTTAGGGCGTCTTGAAATCTTTTGACAGCTTCCGAAGTGCTAATTTTTAACCTTTTTCAGCTGGACCAAATCACTACTTTCCTTTAAAATTCTAGACCCAAATTTTTTTACAGTGTAATTTCACCCCCCTACTTGCAATTTGAGGCATTAAACATGGAGAAATAAATTTGGAAGGGATATAAAAATTAATGGCAAATAACCCACTGTCAACACTAGGGACTATATTCAATCAAGGGACGACAATTGAGGTCTCGGACCAACTGTGTATGTAGATTCTTAATTTTTGGTCCTGTTTTCAAATTGGTCTATATTAAGGTCCAAAGGGTCCAAAATTGAACTTAGTTTGATTTTAACAAAAATTGAATTCTTGGGGTTCTTTGATATGCTAAATCTAACAATGTACTTAGAGTTTTGATTATTGGCCCAGTTTTCAAGTTGGTCTTAATCGGGGTCCAAAATTAAACTTTGTTTGATTTCATCAAAAATTGAATAATTGGGGTTCTTTGATATGCCAAATCTAACTGTATGTAGATTCTTAATTTTTGGTCCTGTTTTCAAATTGGTCTACATTAAAGTCCAAAGGGTCCAAAATTAAACTAAGTTTGATTTTAACAAAAATTGCATTCTTGGTTTTTTTTTATATGCTGAATCTTAACATGTACTTAGATTTTTGATTATGGGCCCAGTTTTTAAGTTGGTTCAAATCAGGATCCAAAATTATTATATTAAGTATTGTGCAATAGCAAGAAATTTTCAATTGCACAGTATTCAGCAATAGCAATAAATCTTCAATTGCACAGTATTGTGCAATAGCAAGAATTTTCAATTGCACAATATTGCGCAATAACCAGAAATTTTCAACTGCACAGTATTGTGCAATAACAAATATTTTCAATTGCACAGTATTGCGCAATAGCAAGAAATATCTAATTGCACAATGTTGTGCAATAGCAAGAAATTTTCAATTGGAGTTATCTTTCTTTGTCCAAAATAGTAGTTGAATCAACTTAAATCATTGTTTTATACAATATACAATGTATATTCACTTTTACTACCAACCAATCTTTACCATTCAGTGAAAACAAGCACTTTATTTTACATTTTAATATTTTATGATGTATTTAAATGAGTAGTTATTGTTGCAAACTCCATTAGAAATTTGAATTGAGATCAGTTTTGGAAAAAGGGAAAAGGGGAATGGGAAAAAAGGGGGGTTAAATTTTTCTCATTTCAGATTTCATAAATAAAAAGAAAATGTCTTCAAACATTTTTTTGAGAGTATTAATATTCAACAGCATAGTGAATTGCTCTAAGGCAAAAAAAATTTTTAAGTTCATTAGGCCACATTCATTCTGTGTCAGAAACCTATGCTGTGTCAACTATTTAATCACAATCCAAATTTAGAGCTGAATCCAGCTTGAATGTTGTGTCCATACTTGCCCCAACGTTCAGGGTTCAACCTCTGCGGTCGTATAAAGCTGCGCCCTGCAGAGCATCTGGTTGAAGGCTGTATGGTTGCCGATATTTGCTTTGTCATTTGAACATTTGTGGGTAGTTGTCTTATTGGCAATCTTATTACATATTTTAATTTTTAAACGTATCCATCCTTCAGAAAAGTTGTTCAAAATGTAATGAATCCCCTCCAGACTTGTCTTCATCTTCCTTTATCTTCATTGGAACAAATTTTTTTTGTGGGGGAGGGTTCCAAACCTGTTGTTTATAAGTTGCAAATCAGGCCATAATTCTTAATTTAATTGTTGCTTACTTAACATGTCTAGACTGGTTTTTTTCTCACTTTTTAAGGCTGTATTAGGTTGCCTATAATTACTTTGTTATTTTAACCTCTGGAAAGCTGTTTTATTTGAAATTATACCACATATATACAGATTTTTATATGGATTGTAGACCTGAAAAAGATGTTCAAAGTTGAATATGCTGCAAACTTCAAACAACCTACTTCTTATTTACCATGCATGTTTATCATGAAACTTTTGATCAGAAATATATATAAGTGATTTCACCATTTCTTCATATGTGTACCACTATCAATCAACAGAACAAAATTGCGAATAATTTTTTTAATATTTGCATATGGTTTCCTTTAATTTCTCCCATCTATTTTATTTGAATTTAGGGAAATAAGTATTATTTATATAAACAAATCTCATGTCGATATATAACATGTACAACAATCAAACATCAACCCACACCAAACTGGCTTTAAGTGAAAAACATCAAAAGGGAAAATACAGTGAAATTTGGAGAATTAAGAAATAATTCTATCCTGCCATGCTCTATGCTCATTTTAACATGGGTAGGCATTATATTTGTTAATATCTTAATACCGAGCGTTAGCGAGAACGCTCGGTATTAAATGTTTACAAATATAATGCCTACCCATGTTAAAATGAGCATAGAGCATGGCAGGATAGAATTATTTCGAATCTAAAAGGAATATTTGAACTTTTTCACTTCAAGTGGACCTATAGTAGACGCTCGGAATGTCGCCATTTTGATTTCATGAACCAAAAACGTTATAGAAAATCAGCAGTTCATCAATAAAAAAGAACAGAAACATTTAAACTTACTTTTAGAATGTTTTTATTTAATTTCGTAGCGAGCAACACCAACAAAAATGTCCATTTTGATCTCTGGCGTTGTTCAAATTTCATCTGACGTTGCAATTTCAATTGTGACGTCAATCACGTGCAGCCCATGTTCTATTTGAATTAAAACATGGCTTTGTACCCAAAGCTTAAGAAGAACGTCATATTAGAATGTATATTATCACATGTACATGCATTTGAAATATTTAAAATATTTTTTTCATTTTTTTTAGTTTTAGGTTCCACCTAGCTACCATACAAGAAAACTGGGATTTAAAAGCTAGTCTATTAGAGGGATATTTCCATTGTCGAATCCAGAAATTTTCAGAAGTGGGGTCCCACTGACTGCCTAAGAGAGGGCCCACTCCGGTCATGCTCCAGTGGTTCTCTAAATAATCAACCATTTTTTTCCAGACAAGGGGGGGGGGGGGCTCTTAATTCGCTTTTGATTTCATAGGTTGTTTAATTTTGGAATTTTATTTTATCATGTATCATATTTGAATACTACTTGGGGAATGAAGGTAAAGACCGAATGTCAGTTTAAGTCTTACATTGTATATATGTACTTTAATTTTAGTCTTACATGTATATATGTGTACATATATCACTGATTCAGTGGCGATGGTGAATAGCTATATAGAGACACTGACAAGTCTTAGATACCATTTTATAGTTTTGAATGTTTCTTCATCAGTTGACTAAAATTAGATGGAGGTATGTTTTTATTTCCAACAGAGGGGCACTGAGACATGCTCAACCTATATCAATTTGTGCATGAAGCGATTGATAGTTGCCAGACACTGAATGATTATACCAAAAATTTGTGAAAGTTTTAACCTATGCATATATACTATAAATACGATAAAAAAAAAATCATGTCTTTTTCAGGACTTCTGATCCAACCATGTAGTATGGCATGTTATTGAGATATGGTTCTGGTTGATGGATGTTTATGAAGGACCTGTAGTACAAAGTATATCACTGGATTGAGCTCTCTGTCTAAGTGTATTATTAAAGTGCTTTGCTTTGAGCTCGGTTCATTGTTATGCAATTCATTCTTTGTGAAATAAAGATTTTACAGACAACTCTCATGTGCAAGGATGTCTCAAAGTATTATCATTTCTATGTACAATGTAAGTAACAGGGCGATAAAAGCATTTTATTTTTTGTTTGAACCAAACATTATTTGTCCATAGACCAAATTTTAAAAGATAAAGAACAAATTTACACAACAATGCTACTACCGCTACTTGCAAAATGATGCTAGGTTGTATTAATACATCTGTAATGCCTACTGATGACTCGGTCCTGAGTGTAAATGGTCATTCAATTATGTTAAAAATTAGACCAAAATTTCAACATTATTACTCGTTTGTTTATTTTGTGTGAATTAACATTGTAACAGTAAATGTTAATTACAACAGCAACACTTTCATACCACAACAAATACTGTATTGGTATCACTTATATTTGTATCCACATATTAACAAAAAAATGAAAAGAGAATAATTTTTCAATACCATTTTCATATTGAATACTATTTAGATATTTGGACATATTAAGTAAATGTTTATAATATCCACTTGACATGCTTGAAATTCTTTCAGATAACTTTTGGAGCAGTTATGAGTCTTTAATGCATGCTCACGAAGGTTCAGAAGCTTACTTTCTAGCTCATCAGGCCCAAGCATCATGTTAGGCATTGTCATTACTAAAAACCAATAAATGTCTTCTTATCTGAGGATCAATTCAACATTTTAAAGTGTTTTACTAATGATACTGACAAGCCACCACAAAGATATATAAATAGAACCATACAAATAGTTAGCAAATACATATAAAAAAAGATGTGATATGATTGCCAATGAGACAATTCTCCACAACAGACCAAAATGACATAGAAATTAACAATTACAGGTCACCGCACAACCTTCAACAATGAGCAAAGCTAATACAGCAGAGTCGGCTATAAAAGGTCTCGAAATGATAATGTATAACAATTCAAAGGAGAAAAATAACAGGCTTATTTATGTACAAAAAATAAAGAAAAAACGAATATGTAACACATAAACAAACGACAACCACCGAATTACAGTCTCCTTATATCATGTTCTCAGATATCATCTCTCAATTTAAAAATATCACGAAAAATTGAACCTATTATGTGTTGCCCTCCTAGCTATCAAATGTATCCAAAATCAAAGATGTGGAACATATTCTATCCTAATCATTTGGTAACTAATGCAATTAGTGTCTCTTCCATGCCCATTTGGAACATAAAAACTAAACTAAATACAAAATAAACAACACTCCTAATGCTCAGGTTGGTTGTCATCGTGCAACACAGTTAATAACACATATAGGAAAATCATAGAACTACATTTATCATAAAACACTGTCAAACATCCAAACATACTATCCACACTCATCTGTGTCCACACTTGTATATTATTAAAAAATATATATAAAATATGAGATTTTTTAGCCTAAGAATGATTTTTTCTTCATTTTTTTTTTTGCTCTGTGATCTTTGTTTTGTGTTCAGTACTTAAGAGCAATGCTCTGTAACCACCAACCATTTTATATAGGGGTGCCGGCACGCATAGTCACCGATTTTCATGAAACTTAGCCAAAACATGTGATCATGTAAAAGAGTAAGAAAAATGCCCACCCAAATGCTGCTAGGTCATGGTTGCCATGGCAACCAAGTGAATGAGATTTCCCGCAAATTTTGAGGAATTTAGCATCGAAAAAAAACAACTACTTTGCAGTCATTCGTAATCAAAACTAGGTTTTATTTAATGACATTTGTAAATATTTTTTTAGAAACATGAAACTTAACAAACAAAATAGCAATGTCATATATAAAATAAAAGTAAGATTAGATTTTTTTTTGTCAATAGTGATACTTTTGTGTCATTAGAGTTACTGAAGGGTCAGTGGTGTTACTATGTAAAAATACAATATTTTTTTTATTTTTTAGTAACAAATGAAAGTGTTTTCATGTTGTATACGGAGGATAGGCTTTTTCTAATCATTCAGTCTTCAGCATTTTACATAGATTCAGTTTAAGGGTGTTTTTTTTAATAAGAACAGAAAAAAAAAATGAACGACGAGGATCTATTACACACAACAAAAAGCTCCGTCTCATTGACAAATCTCTTCATGAATAAAAGTGAAACTGAAATTTTCCTATCCAATTCGCATTTTAATAAACGATTAAAAATCTTTAAATTACTTTCAAATGATTTACATTACATTAACTAAATGTCAGTTGCACATTTTAACATGCTATGCTCAATAAATAATACAGAAAATTTAATCCGGGTATATTTTTCAGTCTTATTTTTCACCTGTCATTCAGCCAAAACTCTAATTGAAAATCCTTTGTTGTTGGTTACCTTTGATCTCATCTATCCAACTCTTTATTTTACCTGTACTGCCTATAATTTTAAAAAGTTGGATCAATGAGAATGAACCCTCTGATTTACTGGTTGGATCTTTAATGAACAAAACGCGCATATTGCATAAAAAAAAACTTGATGAGTGTTTTAACCGAACTAAATAGAAATATTTTAGTCAATTTGAGTGGTTAACGTTCTTGTCAAATGGATGATAATTTTAATCAGCTGGTAGAAAAAAAGACAAACGAATCTATATAAATCATGCATAGTTTAGATTTAGGCTCAAAATGAAGTATTGTTATTGTTGTAGAGGAAAAACAAATAGATTTCGAAAATTGTTTTGAACTTTTTATGGCATCTATTTCAGTGAAAATGTCAACATTTGGGGACATATTATGTGGCATATGTAACGGACAAAACTTAACTAAACCTGTCGAACACTGGAGTGCGGAATGTGAAGAAGCACTGTGTTCTTATTGTCTTCCTCATCATAGCATATCTAAGTTCACCAGAAATCCTGAGGCCATCGGTATAAACAATTATAAAAAATTGCCACAAACAATCTGATTTAACCCAACAGTGCAAATACCATACTAAGCAGTGCCAGTTATACTGCCAGTATCATGAAATACTCTGTTGTGTTAGCTGTATAATAACAAAAAAAGTATGCACAGGATTGGTGGCAATTAGAATACTTGTAAAAGTATTAGAACCAAGTGTTTATCAATGAAATGGAAGGTGCTGTTAACACAATATATATATATATGTATTTTATAAAATTGGCAACTGAAGACCAAAACTCAATTTAAAGAAAGTCCAGGAAGAAAAACACTAAAGAAGTAAAAAAAATATGCGTGCCAAGTGAATGCGAATTTAATTCATTTTACTAAACTGGGAGATTATGAGAGAGACATTAAGTCGCAAATAGAAAAAAGCCGTAGAAATGCTTGAGGGAAACATATCAGCAATGAAGACATACGGAACGGAATTACAGTGTTTTAGGAATTGAAACACTGAAGACGGAAATTGAAAACATAATGAGTACATTAGTTGTCTTTCTAGAGATGGAAGTCTGAAACAGATTCATTTAAAATGTAAAAATGATGATACAATTGTCGCTGTCCTATGCAGTGTCAGAAGAGAAAACAAGCTAGCGCACTGTACTACTATCTGACTAAAAGAAACAACAAGCACAACTGATGACTTTTGTTGAGAGACAACCGAAGCAAATAGATGAACTAGCACTACATCTAATTTACAAAAAAAAACTCGAAGAAATGGGCGATATTACATTGTATGGTTGCATGAATATGCCAAATGCAAACATGATTCAAAACCATTGAATGTACTACAGTTCTTTATGATGTGAACATGTAGTAATTACAAAAGAACAAAAAGTAGACATTATCTACATAAAAATGAAGACAGTAAAAAAACGTTTCGAACTTTCTTCTTGACCTGCTGGTATGATATGCTTTGATAGAATATTAATGTGGTCACAACAAAGAAAAGGAAGCGTGCAGACTTAGAAAAGAGTGGTCTACAAACAATAATAAGTGAAAATCACACTAAGGCCTGGACCTATCTCACAACAAATAGAAAATATATCTATTATGCTAATTTCCATAAAAGTGTCGTTACCTGCTGCGAACTGAATGGAAAACAAGTTTGGAGTACGAAAATCTCAAAAATAAAGCGTTCATATGGTATAGCAATTGACAATGATTCCAATATTTACATTGCATCATGTGAAACCAGTAGCATTGAAGTACTCTCACCACACGGGAAATTAAATAGACGGCTTCTCTGTTCTAAAGATGGAATTAATACACCCAGAGGAATATATTTTGACAAAAGTAGAAATCATTTGTTGGTAGCAAATGAAAAAGGAACTATATTTCTTTATGAAATTTCAAGATTTGCAATTACGTGATTATTTAGGTGCACTCGTTTTCATGGAAAATTCAAAGCCGATCATGTGCTTTTTTTCTATGAAAAACATTATCAAAAGTTAAGTTACTCACCAGAATTATAACTATCATGATCAGATTTACCAGGTATATTTTACAAATCATGCGATTGTGTTTTAACCCTGATGTGTATTCTTAATCTATTTACGACCTTTAACCATTGGTAAACTTCTGTTGCCTATATGAACGAAAGTTTTTTACTCAATGAATGCCTACAATGTCAGATATGTCGAGAAAGGTCCAGGTAATTTTTTTTCTTCGCCAAAAGAAATGTTTCATATTAATATTAAGTGTTGTCACAAAAGAAGAGTAATCATGCAGATGAGCTAAGTTTATTTTATAACTTTTCAATGTTATTTTTTCCTATCATCGTTCTGTGTATTTTGAATAAATTATTATCGTTGAAGGGATTAAAAATTACTTTGCATTTAAAAGAAAGGAGCTGTGGTGCTTGCCATGGAGACGACTATCGAGCAGAGACAAAGAACATAGATATAAACAACTGTAGGGCCTTCTACAACAATGTGTACGAGCAAAACCCATACGTTTTTGCAATCTTATAAAGTCCCAGGTATTCGTTTGCCTTTCATGCTCTTATTTTTGAATTTGAGAATAGAATAATGTGACAATTTAAAGAAAACAAAATTTGCGAAAAAAAAAACAGAAAATAATGGGGTGCAGTTATCTAAAATGATCAGATAAAAATGGGCAAAACTATAATGGAAAACACAGAAAGTACAGTAGAGGAGAAAAACCTTACATGGCCTCATTTCTAAATCATTTCTAAATCATTCTTTTAAAATTGATTTTTTGAATGTAATAACCACTGAGCACTGAAACTTGACAGAAAGTAGATAAATTGATATTTGTATAAACCTTACGTTTAAGATAAGGTAAATTGATTGGATCATGATTATTTTACTTTCTGTTTTGAGAACATCTTCGTCTGGGTAATAGACTACTTGCCTTTAGAAGACGGTCTGTGATGAGAAGACAAACTGACAAGGTAAAATATTCACATGTTTAATATTGACCGGTATATTTAGTGTACATTTTGTTTTGAATTTTATTAAAAAAAGGTGGAAAACCCACACGTTATATATGTTTGACTGGTACATTATTAAGACAGGGATTTAGCTTCCATAGTTAACTAAAAACTAAAAATTGTCATAGATAAAAAGATAAGAATGGAAGTTTGGCTGTATCTGTATGATATTTATAACAAACTGAATATTACGTCCAAATTTTTGCAGTAGTGCTACTCGTAGTGGCCGATAAAAGGAAGGTTTACGCATGGATAAAATTGACACTAAGATTCAAAAGTTTTTTTAATCAGGCAAAAAACACTACAAATTTTACAGAAAAAGTCTTTACTATTAATACAAAATATCTTCTTTTTTTTTTTACATCTCATAATAAAAATTAGAAAGTTATTACCCCTTACTCATGCACAAATTGTGCTGTAACGATACTGTTTGTCTATTCATCTCATAATTTATATAAGTTGTTAGCAAAATTTACTTATGCCGCCATAACTTGTTCCACATTCTTTTTTGTGTGTAAATGTATTCAATACAACCTTGACACTTTTTGGTTTCAGAATATATATTGGATCGTCGCGTTTTGGCCTTTAATGTAAAATTTAATGTAAAAAATGAACGCAATAATTGTATTTTGACAATATCTGTAAAATGCGCAACTTTGGAGCCTGTTAAAGAGGGGCGAAAGATACCAGAGGAACATTCAAACTCATAGATCGAACATAAATTGACAACGCTATGGCTAAAAAAGAATATTAAGACAAACAGACAAATAATAGTGCAGAAGACAAAACAAAGAAAACTAAAGACTAAGCAAGACAAAACCCACCTAAGCTTTGGATGATACCAGGTGCTCCGGAAGGGTAGACAAATCCTGCTCCACATTTGGCATCCGTCGTGTTGCTCATGTTATTACAAGTCTGGTAAATAGTCTTATCCGGTAGGTCACATTCGTGTTAAAGGAACGGGATGGTAGTTACGACTTACGGGAGTTACCATTTGATTTTAATGAGTGGGGAGGGGGGTCGGGTCATAAACATATATCTTTGGTATTTCAAAGCACCATTGTGTTTTATTTGGGGTTTTCTATAGAATATTTTGGAAACTTGAGGTTACATTGTTACTAAAGCTTTTACACAGGTTTAATAAGGGGGGAAATTTGATTGGTTAACTTCCAGTGATGGTTAATTTCTTATATGCAATAAAATTTTATGTGCAGTTTTTTTTTTCTATAGTACTACTGAACAAGATAAAACTGTACTTATGCCAAGTATTTCTTTATTTGAAACAAAGATAAATTCTGCACAATATTTTGTAGACTAATGGGGGGAAATCAATGGTGGTATTACACCTAATAAGACACATTATAAAATATCAATTGAAATGGCTTAACTCAATCAAAAAACATATGAAAACAAACCATTGAATATATATAGATACAATATGTCTAGATACAAGTGAAATTCGTGTTGTTGTTGGAGAATTGTGCTTTACAATATAAATGCTGATAAACCATTCGGATTATTTTATGCTGTGATACGATATTTTGTGTCCAGCATTTTGTGTCAAGAAAATGTGTTAGTATAACGTGTATTATATCTCTAACAAAACGCAAAAACAAAAACATTGTATACTTTTGGTGCTAACATTAATGAGATAGAATTTGCTGTAGAAGAAAACGATGATTTTTTTGGTTATGCCGGAAGGTGTGGATTGTCACGACTTTTTTTGAAACGACAAACATCCATGAATATAACATTTACGTTAAGTCTGTAGTCCATTGTATGTCATTTTATTCAATTTGTTATAGACAATCCTTTATAAATTGCTTAATGATTCCGATATATTTATTGTAACTGAACACTGGTTAAATAGAACAAATAAATCTTTTTTTATATTCGATAGATACCCAACGATTGTAGAGTATTTTCTTTTTATGGCTCTTGTTCAGTAAATTCAAATTGAGGCTTTAGAAAAGCAGCCATTCTTGTCAAGCAGAAATTTTGGCTTGTAGATATGCATGCATTGATAATGACACAACTTGTGCTTTCCAATTTATGTACCATCAACAAATAATTAATTTCAAGAATATTTACAATATTTACAAATTGTGTGTAGTATTTGTCAGTTGAATTTCTAACAGTAATCGATATTGACTGTATACAGATATGGCATTTAATAGTTTACTTAGTGAATCAAAAATGTGGATTCATTACAAAACTTTATCATTCTTCTGTCTTAGTGATTTCTGAATGTAAAGGTCCTATCTTTAGATGTAGGTCTGTAGATATGACACGTAAAACTATGATTGATTATTATTGCATTTTACATGTTTTATCATTCTTTAATAGTGGTTTTACAAGTTTAAATCTAAGAAATAGTTGTACATTTCATTTTTTTAAATAGTTAGCCTGTAATAATTTCGTTAGATATGCATTTGCTATGTAATAAATTTCATTTTGATCGTAAAGTCCTGATGTGGTCTAATTGGGATGAATTCGTGAATAATTATCATGAAACAGAACTTGATGATTTGCTTAAACTTGAAATTTTAACTTCGAAATCAGGAAAAATAAAAAGAACAACATAGAACAAATGCTCTCACATATAGTTAGTGCTGTACAATTTGTATGTTTTTAGTGAAAAATTAAGGCATAACTCAAATACTGAATATGTAATAAATTATCTCACTATCATAATGAGTAACGAGAAGGTAGATAATGTGGCTTTTGATAATGCATATACGAATAATTGACACAGTTTTTTATAACAGTAGAACAAGAACACTTCTAAAAGACACAAAAGACAAACAAAGCGATTGTGAGAATCTGGAATATTTGCTTGTATGTAAAAAGCAGTCACTGAACATATAACATGGACAACAAAAATCAACAGCAAAATGTTTGGACGCCGATCGATGGTAATACAGCTTCTAATAACGGGGATGTTTGCAAGTTGTGGAGTACTTATTTTTATGATTGTTTCCTATCTTTTTTATCATTCATTTCATCGTGATGTAACAGAACAAAATATTGAACATAGCAGGCAAATTATTAAGTATGTTAACCCATGTTTTCGATATACATTACACTGAGGGTGAAAATAATTTACGCAAATAGCGGGAATGTGAAATGTGGAAAGGCTCACGGACAGTCTTACATCGATTACATGAAATACTGACTGACTGTTTCTCATCCGTTACAGTTTGGTATGTTTCTTGAAAATAAAAAATCAGTAAGTTTTTCGAATGATACAATTCATATGGTCCATTAATTCGAAATTTTAAAAAGACAAGTTTAAAAAGACTAAAATTGTTGCCATGAATTCACGCTCATCGTACAGCGTTTGGTGACTGCATGTCGAAAGGCCTTACAATGATTGCAAACATGTCAATACGGAAATGTATCATTCTTCCTATAGTACAAATATCTAGTTAATAGGCAGTAGGCTACCACATTCTCAACATCTTAAAGAAAACAGAGATTAACGACCCATAATAAACATTGCATGGATAAATATCCATCAACGTATACAACTACAAGTCACCCTTATCATGAGTACTCAAAGCTGTAGTCGACTCATTTATAATGTAATATTTTTGGCTATTAAGCAGTGGTCAATCTGGTCCAATAAATAAAAAAAAAAACAGTTTGACATTTTTATCAGTCAGTTTATTCTGGATGTAAAGAACGAAAAATCAATAACTTTTAGACTTAATAAAACTCATGTCATATTAGACCTTCTTTCTTTCCTTGAAACTTATAATAATAAAGATTGCATACAAAACAATTTCTGTGTTTAAAATTGTCCGTCGGTTAAACACATGGTAAACATGTTTTGATATGTAACACAGATTTATTGGCCAAACTTTAGTTGGTGTTGCTCAAACATTGTTGTCAATATAATGGAATTCTGTGCGAGTTTCATATAAGTGAGAGGTTTTTTTTAAGTAAAACATTTTTATTCCATTTGTTTTTATACATAAGGAAAAGCCTGTTCAAAGTTAGGAATATGACACATATTTTTCCATTCATTTGATGTGTTTGAGCTTTTGATTTTGCATTATGAATAAGGACTTTTACTTTGAATTTTCCTTTAAATTTCGTATTTTGTGTTTTATTTTACTTTCCATTCTCGAACAGTTTTCATCAACAAATATATTTGATCAATAATAGCTATTGGAATTGTCATGTTAATTCTTACGCTAAATACATGCGGCATATTTTACTCAACGATACGTGCTATACTCTGCAGAAATGCATGCAGTTGATCAAAGTTTGTATCACCTTATTGACCCCAGTTTTGCGTCGAAAAATAACTATTATCATGTTTTTTCTTCTCTAAATATACTCATTCACCAATTCAATCTTTGTCAATAGCATTACGTAATTTCCAAATCGAAGAAGGGATTAGTTGTAGCATCATAGACTAGTGTAAGCTCTGACCAGGAGTAAATATTATGCTTCAAACCAAAAATCTTCTTCGAACCACCTCAAGCAGATTAAACTTGTCACTATGAAGTTTGTACAGATAAACTTATATGTTTGTCTTCATGTCCAATCAGTTCTTGTCGAAACACAAGTATTTTTATACCAATATTTTACTTTAATTGTAGTTCAGTCTAGGTGGCCGAGTAGTCTATAGCGCTGAACACAGTTTGTGTAGGCGGTGTTGTCTCGATATCCTAATAGCATGCGTTCGGATCCCGGTCAGGGAAGAACGAAAATATGTTGTGCTGTTATTTAGAGTTGTTATGAACAGAATGAATATAATATGTGTTTTCAGACGCGTCTCATCTTCAGTGGTGATCCAGAAGATGGATCTTTCGTAGAGTTGTCACCAAGGATAGGGTAATTGAAAATGTAATGGTAATTAAGTGTAATGCATTACAATTTTCTATGTAATTGAATGTCATGTGTAATTAAGCATTTTTTTAAATTACATGTAATGGTAATTTAATTAATTACATTGAAAAAAGCATGTAATGCTCAATTACTTTTGAATTACATTTCAGTTACATGTACTTTTGATAGTATTAAAGATAAGGATTTGTGTTCAATAATATAAATAGTAAAATCATATTTATTTTTCAAATATTGATATCACATACTTTTTTAATATATGAAGTGTGTAATTTATTCTGAAGTTTTTATATTATTTATTTGACCTATAGAAATTTTTTTGAATAGTCGTATAATTTTTAAAAAATGTGAGGATCATATATTAATGTTGTTCAGTTTTTAAGAAAGATCTTTTAACTAAATAGATTGATAAGTAATTAATCACCTTGTTAAACAAGAACAAAAAATTGTGTCACCGTGAAAAATTTATCTTAGACAGTTCGTTCAGATATAACTGTATAATCACTGCACACAATCATTTTGTCAAATTAGTATTCACAAAAGGATTATAGAAATAAAAATGAACAGCTGTAAAAACAAACAGCAATTTATCAGATTAAAATGTCCAGGGGCAATGCCATTATTACATGTATTTTATCTCATTAGCAAAATATTGCTAATATTTAAACATTATATAAATTGTTTGTACTAAAAATTATTTTCAATATTGTGACAAGCACACTTTTTAATATTTCTAAAGTAAAAAAAATAAATTTCTTTTTAATTTAAATGACTTCATTTCTGAGATGTCAAAATACCCCTTGGTGTATTGGCAAGTAAAAATGAACAAATTCCGTCTCCTATCACTAGAAGCCCGATTTCAGTCTGAAACGGTCATTTTGGTCTGATCACATCTTGATTGACTGGATTGACCGCTAGAGAAATTCGTCAAGATATTTCAGATCGTTAAGTCGCCGTTCAGATCGATAGCCTCATCAGGTAAATCAGTTCGTTAAGGCGTATCAAGACGGAAAAGACTGAATCGTCTAGCGGGTTGTTTGGTCCCGTTAAGACCATGTCAGACCAAAACAGACCATGGATACAAAGTTCCGTCAAGATGTTGTCAGACCGTGTCCAGTCGTGTTCAGATTTTAATCATTTGGACACAAAACGAGTGAAACTTGCCCATTGTTTATCAGGGGTTGCTCCCCTTTTAAAAATAAAATAAAAGTTAGAAAGAAGACGGTTTATGTTAACTGAAAGTCTACCACGTCCCTTTAATCATGTTAATTAAATAAAAAAAATATTCAATTTGAATTCTTACTACATCCTATTTTACATGTTTTGTATATTTTAAAAAGTAGCTCAAAGTCATACTGCTGAACAAACCGCCGCGAAATGACTAAAAAAAATTCAACAGATTGCCGACATAACATTTATTCATTGAATGTAAGCACCTGAACCTTTATATTAAAGGTTTACAAGTGATTACAATACATGTTTTTGCAATTACAGACTGTCTTGAGTGGTGAACAATTTGTCATGTTGACGCAATAGATCATTTTTACACCCTTATTAAATAATTACGGATGTCGGCCGTGAACACTTGAAAACGCGTGATCTTAATAATTATGTTTAATTAAATTTAAGATGTAACATTTTTTAATATTGTAAATGAATGCATTCATTTAACTTTTAATGTTGGCTATATAAATTGCATTTGAGTGAGGCAGGGAAAAAATATATATATATATAACTAGAATCTATGTCTTTTCTCGTTTTCCGTTTACTGTCATGCCATTGTCCGTTCATTTTTGCCAGACTCATGCGTTTGACTTTCAATCTTTATTTTTCAATTAGTCTATAATTCGAGAGCCTTTTATAAAAAAAATATTACACACCAGAAGACTTTGTTAAAAGATAAAGTTTGAATATTATAGCAGAAAAAGGCCAGTGCACCTGAAGTACATTTGAAGACCAGGTTATATATATTACATGAATACAGCATAATAAAGCTGGTTTAATTTGAATTACTATCCATTGGGGACATTTTCCGACGATAATTAATCAAATCTGACAAGTTTGATTAAAAACGGAAAATACGCCCGTAACGATTTAACGTTACCGTACCCTCTTTACTTGTCGCATGTCAAATGGCAAATTCATTTTACACAAAATCGTTGACATGCCATGATGGTAGATGGACACTACAGCACAATATAAGCTGAGCTGGAAATTACAATTGGTGAGTAGAAATGAATAATATTTTAAAACATGCCTATCAGACATGAGAATAATCATTGATCCGGCCAAGAGTTTGAAGGAAAGATGTTTACATTTGTTACATTTGTGCATACAGGTATGAATTGACTTTCTAATACACCACATTCTTGTACAGTAACTTGTTCAAAGGCAAAGTAAGAATTTGGGCTTGTAAAAAAAATTGTTCCTGTGATTGGACCCCCTCCCCTTTTTGGAAGATCAATGTATGATTTGAAAAAGGTACATATAAACTATGGTTTAAATCCCCCCTTTTAAAAAGGGCTGGATACACACCTGTTTATTGCCTAAACCATTGTGTGTATTCACAATGGTTTGGTTGTGGGGGGGGGCCTATTACCAGACCTAACCCCCTGGTGGAGTAACCCTAGTCCAAATAATTATGACGTCTGGCAAGGCTATTTTTTTTTCTTTCTGGGAAGCCTTCCTACGACGTTGTAGGAAGGCGTCCCAGAATTTTTTTTAAATAGCCTTGCCAAACGTCATAATTATTTGGACTAGAGTAACCCTACATATTCATATGTATTGTATGTTTAATAATGTATTGATAACTGTCACGACCTAAAATTTGCATGAAGTATTTGTCACTGAATGCTAAAATTTGCATGAAATATTTGTCACTGATGCTGTTGGTAAATTTATTAAAGTGAATATGAGTTAGTAATTGTATTGTTACTGTATGTAAAATAATGTTTGTATTTATGTATCTATCAAATTAATACTCTTTTTCCTTATTCATGTATGCTCTGTATGCCCCTTGTGGGCCCTTAATTGGAAATAAAATATGTTCTGTTCTGTTCTATATAGCCACTGGTGGGTGATGTACAATAATTATAATTTATCACATATTTGTTATGAATACCTTCAAGGCTTGGGTTTGCATATGCAATAACCTCTAAATTGCCTGGGGCAAAAAAAAGAGTATATTGATATTGTGCCCTGATTCCAAATGATGTGACAGCATTGCGTCCTTAACGACAATTATTTACACTTTTGTGATAAGAAATTTAAGATAATTTTCCAGGCATGTTTCATTAAATTGCAGGCGCGGATCCAGAGGGGGGTTCCAGGGGTTGGAACCCTTTCTCTTTTTGAGGATCAATGCATTTGAATTGAGACATGTAATTGGAACCCCCCTTTGTCCTGGTTTTCAAAATGGCTGGACTCGCCCCTGAATTGTTATCAATGATTTGTTTTGCTCTAAATTTTGTAGAACTTAAATATAACATGTTATAATCTATGCATACCATTGCTTTGTCATGTATGTAGTAATATTCTACAAATTCTATTTTGAAATAAAAAAAGTATTATTAAAAGAATTTGTTGAATTATTATTACTACAAATATCACAAATCAAATACATGTAGTTACTGTAAATTCAGAAATTATTGCTTGCATTTATTATTGCGAGTTTTTCATTTTAGACTTAAATGCGATTTTAATTTTTACGATTTTGTGAAAAATCCTGTTTAGTTCATATAAAATATCACAAAATGCGCGTTTAAATTATTGCGTTTACAACTCAGTCGCATTTTTCGCAATAATAAAAATCTCACATTAATTTCTGAATTGACAGTAGTATATAAAATAGTATTAATGCTATTGACTTATTTAATTTTATACATGTTATAGAAGTCGCATGTAATACAAGTTAATTCTTAATGTATATTTTTTTTGTAGATAAGATATTACATTGGTTTGAGCATGATTCCCAGCAAGATTATGAAGGGGCATATATATCATATATACATAGGAAATATATAGTGTCACTAAATTACTCTCATAAGGTACCTCACCTCTGTAGCTGTAAATTGCGAAACGGTGGATTCATTCATAATTTTTAGTTACTTATTGCAATTGGAAATAACGTTGATAAAGCTAACAGCATTATGCCATGATGTTGATGGGATGTTCTGATTGGACAAAAAGGAAATTGTGAATTGAACAAATAGCAAACTTGAAATTCATAGGAAAAAAAGTAGGACATTGGAATAATGAAAATTCATAGTTTCAGTGATTATCTTACAATCATCATGATCATTGTCAATACTACAAGTGCATCATCATGATCATATATATCTGAATTCACCTTGGATAATTATTCATTTAAAATAAGAATTTGGATATAATAAGAATTTCTATGCTGGCGTTGATACTGTTGGCTTCATGTACCACCTGCAGGGAGTGTTAAACCTTTTTGACCTTTCGTGAGGGTCTGTCACGGTCCGTCACTATTGGTTAGTGTCATATATGCATGATTATGGAAGTTTCACCAACCTAGACAAGCTTTACAGCCCTGGGACGGTTGTTGGTTGGACTTAGAGTCAAATGAAAGCTTGCTGTATACATTTGTAGTTCAAATAGTTTGAATGAATCTACATATATGTTGACAATCTTCTAAATTACTGTTCATTCTGAAACTGGCATTTTATACTAGTACATGTAGTAGTCGAACATATTAAACAATACATGTACTTCAAAGTATCATTTTATTTTGTCTCGCCTTACATGAAAGTCATGAAAGTTTGTTGTATATATGCAAGAAATATGTATTACAGTCTTGAGGTGATGATGTAAGCTATTTTTAATAGAGCTTTACATTTATAAAAGCTAAAAGAGCTGGATGTGTGGTTCAGTGAATGAGTGTAAAATATACTGTTACATTTTATTACATGTAATTGGATACATTTTATTGTATATGAGTACCTTGCAAGGTCTACTTGTCTATCAGGTTAGGTTGACCTGACCTTAATTTTATTTCATGGATAATTTAAGTGATTTAGGTTATTTCAGTTCAATACAATGTTAACATGGTTAGGTTTGTTTCTTAGATACTTCGTAATGAAATTAGAGACTGGAAATGGGGAATGTGCCAACAAGACAACAACCCGACTACAAAGCAGACAACAGCAGAAGGTCATCAATGTTTGAATTGTTTCTCAGAAGCTGTAAGCTACATTGAACATGTTGGAAACAAACATAATTTTTTTTTGCCTAAGGAGATATGGTATCAGGGGTGAATCCAGCCATTTAAAAAAGGGGGGGGGGGGGGTTCCCAACCCAAGACAAAAGGGGGGGGGGCTCCAACTATATGTCCCCATTCCATGATCGTCCAAAAAAGGGGGGTTCCAACCCCCTGAACCCTCCCCCTGGATCCACCACTGGGTATGAATTTTGATGAGACGACTTTCATAACTTAAACTATAAACCATGTAGACCAAGTGATTTTCTTTTTAGTCACTATATAATAGGTCACTGCATACCCTTCAGCAAAGACCAAAAACCTTAAACTTCATAATGAGCACCCTATAAATGGCTCTGCTTGGAAAGAGCTAGGCGTCTACACAAAAGGTGACTGGGGTATAGAAATATGGTCACTTGGTCTTCTCCCGACTGGCAGTAAAACGCTTGCCCAGTGGGGCGTCCGTTTGGATGTTCTAACAGAGTTAATGTAAAAAATTCAGACGAGAAACCCAACAGTGATGACAACTTGATTTATACTAGTATACATGAGCTACAAACAAACAAATATGTGATAAACAGCAATCAACAAAAACACTACAGACAAAAAATTAAGGGGAGACTATTTAAATATAAAAAAGAAGATGTGGTATGATTGCCAATGAGACAACTCTCCACAAAAGACCAAAATGACACAAACATTAACAATTATAGGTCACCGTACAGCTTTCAACAATGAGCAAAGCCCATACCGCCTAGTCAGCTATAAAAGGCTCCGATAAGAAAAAGTAAAACGATTCAAACGAGAAAACTGACGGCCTTATTTATGAAAATAAATGAACAAAAACAAATATGTAACCAAGGATTTGTATAGTGTCTCACTATACAAATCCTTGATGTAACACATAAACAAACGACAACCACTGAATAACAGGTTCCTGAATTGGGTTTATTTACTTTAATGTAAAGTAAATAAAATTAACTAATGTCTTGTACAAGTATTACCCCTGACGTTCCGTGAAAATTGTTTTCAAAAATCTAATTTGTCCATAATTCTTTTATGTAATAAACTTATTTAAATAAATTCAGACCTTCCCTTGTCTGATCACCAGCATGGCTAAAGGTATTACTCCCAGATGTATTGGCAGGTGACACCTCCAGGTATTCATGCGATTTCCTGTCGGACTTGCAAGTTCATGCATCATTTCACTTCTGTCAGTGTACACGACCGAAAACTTGAATCTTTCCACTTTAAACTTTCAGGTGCATAGGTAAACATTTGATAATATACATCTCTGTCCTGCGTGTCCGATAGTGATACACTAGTCATTACTGTTTATGAATAACATTTCTGGTGTAAAGAATATTATTCATAAAAATTTAAATAATTCCAAAAAAGAGATTTGATAAAATAAAAATTTGCTTACACATTTTTTCCAATGGTAAATTTGGGGAAATGTAAGTACTCGTTGTCAAAAGTGAAGGCCAGTTTGAAACATACAAGAAAAATTGATTTAACAAAAATATACGCACTTAACGACCATTCTTTTATACGCCTTGATAGAAAGTTACGGAACTATAGATAGTTGCAATTTAAAATTATATACATTTTTACATTGAACATAAGAAAGAAATAAAATTGAGAATGGAAATGGGGAATGTATCGAAGAGGAAGCGGAAGGTCACCAACAGGTCTTCAATGCAATGTAACGAGAAATTCCCGCTCCTGGAGGTGTCCTTTAGCTGGCCCCTAAACAAATATATACAAGTTCAGTGATAATGAACACCATACTAATTTCCAAATTGTACACAAGAAACTAAAATTTAATAATACAAGACTAACAAAGACCAGAGGCTTCTGACTTGGGACAGGCGCAAAAAATGCGGCGGGGTTAAACATGTTTATGAGATCTCAACCCTCCCCCTATACCTCTAGCCAATGTAGTAAAGTAAACGCATAACAATGCGTACATTTAAAATTCAATTCAAGAAAAGTCCGAGTCTGATGTCAGAAGATGTAACTAAAAAAAATAAGCAAAATGACAATTAAACATAAATAAACATGCATTTTGCCCCCTCCCTTTTTGGGAAAAAAAAATGGTTGCTTATATAGGGAATCACTGAACCGTGACTGGAGCGGGCCCCCTCTTAGGTCAGTCAGTGGGCCATCACTTACGAAAATTCCTGGATCCGCCACTGAGCATGTTATCATGGGATGTCGATGGAATATTGTATACCAAAAGAAGAAGAAGAGAACCAATTTGAATTAAAAACAGGTCGATATTTAACCTGAAGTAATGGACAAAGTAAAATCACAGATTTCTATTTAAATAAAATTGTTCTCGAACAAAGGAAGGAATTCGTCATCACAATTGTTGGGTATTATGTATTATAATGTGAACATCGTCCGACATGCATGTTACCAAGAGATGTGAATATTTTCTTGGAAAAGTATTCAGTAACAAGTTTCAAATTAATATCGGGATTTATTTTCTTTCTTGGTATATTCAGTAACAGCAAAAAGAATAACTTGACTGCTTGTCCGCTAAATTGGGCTGTTCTTGCCAGATAAAAGACTTATAGTTATATAACTCGAAAAACTTTTAATTTGTATTTTTTATTTTTTTTATTTTCATCACTAGATAGCTGAAATTTATTGGGAATCTTGCATTTCGGGCATATTCTTTGCTTCTTAGCTCGAATTAAAGAGTTTTATAAACTTTTTCAAATGTTGAATACGCAACCAAATCTCCAAGTATTATTTATGTTTCTGGTAAAGGCGTTTGATTGGGTATTAGTTTGAGGTAGGCGTGTTTTCGGAAACATTTCTCCATCAGACCTATTTGACATACATGTGTGCGCTGATGCGTGTACACTGGCTATTGTAACGGCACGTGTGACTGTCTCATATCGAAATCTGTCGAGCGTGACCAATGTTTATTGTAGAATTTTTTGTCATGTGGTCAAATTATTTGACATACAAGTTTTAAAGGCTAAAACTTAAATTTGCATTTTGAAAGATTATTTTCGGAAGTGGTCCCTATATACTATTCTAAAGTGTTAGAGAAAAAAAAGACTTTAAAGGAAAGATACATATCAACGGAGAATATAACCTGAGAAAACTATACTAGTCTACTAGCATAATAGTCAAAGATATAAAACATGTATTATATGGCTCTGATATTAAATTTAACGTGTTCTGGAAAAAAATATATGGGTGCGATTATTTGAATTACCTGATAAAGGCATCTCGATCACTTTTGACAAAATATAATTGCACGAATTTTTAATCGATCGCTGACCTTTAATTCTAGAAGTGACTTGTGACTGTTATAAACATGCAGAGACAATTCTATGCATTATGGTTTAAGTTTACAATGAACGGAACACACTATAGTTATACATTTTCCTTTTAAATATCAAATAGACAATCACCTTTCGGACAGACTTGCTTTTTCTTTCTTTTCGTAAAAATTATCATTCGTTCATTCAGAGACATAAATTACAAGTTATATATGTCTCTGGTTTATTATATTTGATTACTTCAAAAATGCTTCAAAATACTATGAGCCTGTATTGGGGTCCCAACCGAGCACAAAAAAAGGGGCGAGTTCCAACTATATGTCCCCGTTCAAATGCATTGATCGTCTTAAAAGTTTATGACTCAACGGTTTCCTCCAACAATATGGTTTGATAAATTTCTTTCGAAGTTCATTATACTTTTCACATACTAAAATAAAATGATATTCATCTTCAATTACTTGTTTATAACACATATTACAAAATCTCGGATATGTCTCAATATTATAAAATCGACAAGTTTCTATATTCAAACAGTGAGCAGATATATGCGGTATTTACAAATGAATGGTTTTATAAATATAATTTACAGCATGATCTAAATAAAATTGTTGGGGTCAAATACATCTATGCAACATACATTTAGGCGAGTCTTAAAAAATAGTACATTTCACTATTAAAGCTATCGTTTAATCTATCTTTGAATTCAAATTAAAACAAATTCACTTTTTTTACACCCTGATGTAACCGTATTTTTAAAGCGTTGTCATCCGTATCAATAAATTGTTTAATAAAATTGAAGTGCATGAGTATTATTAACGTCTAGGATAAGTGTGAGATTTCTTTGTTGATGGGAATAAACAAAATTTAGCTGAATTTGTATTATTTAAATTAATGAAAAGGCAAGCTAGTGTGTGTTTGAAATGATATTGTTGAAATGGATTTATAGCATGAAAAATGTGTGTAACTGATTTTACGTTGACTTGGACTGCGAATTTGAAAGTAATATATTTGTGAAATCACAATCTACAAGATGACATATTTTGTAAGTACGTTATACTCTATAACCTTTCATTCTAATTATAGTATCTTTGAAATGCATTTTATAGCGGACTATGCGGTATGGGCTTTGCTCATTGTTGACGGCCGTACGGTGACATATAGTTGTTAATGTCTGTGTAATTTTGGTTTCTTTTGGACAGTTGTCTCATTCGCAATCATACCACATCTTCTCTTTTATATTTATATAGCTATTACTTGCAACTGCCATGTGTACATGTTCCAGACTCGTGTCGCTGAAAGAGTTCTCCTTTCAAGTTTGAAAATAGGTGGGAAAAAGCCACACCCACTTATAAGATATATACATGCTCTGACTGTTGCATTTTGAACAAACGAGTGAAAGTCCAGCGCCATGTAGAACAAAATAGTTTCAACATTCATTTATCATTATCATGATCTTGACCTGCATGGATATATGCATTTCTCTAATTCTATGGAAATTTATACCTTTTCGAACCCATTGTATAAAAAAAATTAATCAACGTGTGGTTGCTGGTGATCTCAGAAGATCATTGGATGATTTTAAAGGTCATGACCTTTTTGGCTGACTAGATGAACCAAAATATGATAACAGGTGTTAATGAAATTGACAACTTCGTGCAATGTGAAAGGCACTCGAAGGGGATTTTCTGTAAAGAAAAAAAGAAAATGTCTGTTTAATCATTAGAGAAACAGATTCTTTCATCCTCACTCGTGGATTATCGGATTTATCCAATCTCGATAGTTAAATTATAAATTTTAAAGTACTCGCCGAGGCGGCTCGAACTTTAAAATTGATAATTTAACTATCTCGATTGGATAAATCCGATAATCCACTGGTATCAATGTACAAATCTATATTTAACTTGCAATTGTACGGTTAAACAAACCGGTTATTGATGGCTGCACAAAAATCTTTAACCTCAGACAAAACATGAAATTAACTGTTCAGGAAAAACGAAGTCCATCTAGTAGTAAAATACGGAAAAATGAAAATAAATATATGCAAAATTTTCCCCTGGATACTGTGTTTTGGACATAAAGAAGCCAATGTCCCAATTTCCCGAAGTTCCATTATGTTTGACAACGATTTTGATGTAAAACAAAACTTTAACCACAGACTGAACCTAAATGCTGAATTAGTCGGCGTGAATGCTGACGACGGAACCTTCATTTTTTACCATGTGGTAATTAACATAATTTGGAACGAAAAAAAAAAAATAAAAGTTTTAAAGAGCAAAAAATTGATAAAATTAAATACAGTTGGGTACGAATCAATTTGCGCCAATTGCAGTTTTGAAAAGGTATTAATTGCGCCACTCTCTTTTAATTTGATGGTATTAATTGCGCCAATTAATTAAATGAAATTGCGCCATATTTAACTGTAAATATTTTTTTACCTATAGCAAAAGAAAAGCAAATGATATGTTGTCAGAGCTACCTTAAAAAAATAATAAATCCAGAGCTCTTCAAAATTGAAGAAGAAAATTAAGAAAAGAAAGATTTAAAATATGTGCGTCAGTAAATGTATATAGAGAGAAGAAAACTTCACCGGCTCAACTTAAATTCCAGCAGAATTTCACTGAATAGTGGATGCTATTGGTGTTGTTACAAACAAAGATGATGACTTTGTATTGTGTAACGATCCAGAAAGCGGGATCATTTTATTAGGATGCGAAGCTAATTTAAAATTTAAAATTTCTGTGTACAATTTCAGAGGAAGTTTTTGCTGATATCTATAAAATTTGTCCAAAATATTTCAAACAACTTTATACTATACATGCATAGCTTCAAGATAGGACATTATATATGTGTCTATTCTCAACTACAAATACCAGCCTTTAGTTCAGTGATGTACAGAGACATTTTAAGGTGTAACTGTGTATATATATATACAAGTGAACGTTTTAATTCAGCATACTTTTTGTTATTAAAATGACTTTAACTCCGCTAGTCGGTAAACTGCCGATCCCAAGTCCGGATAAAGAAGGAGGGAAGTCAATCATTTAGTTATTTTATATAAATTAAAAAAAAAATTGGCGCAATTAGATGATTATTTTATTAGTTTAAACCCTTTCAAACTATTCTAGTAATCTCTCCATGCCGTATGGCATAGGTTATGATTAGCCCTCGGGGAAAAACAGTCAAATGAATGGATAATTATTACAAGTACGTGTATTCCCGACAAACAATGACAATTACCAAATTCGTTCATTACGTGTAAATGAATGCATTTTGTAAAAACATTAAATCTGTATTTATTTAACTGTACAAATCACGCATGCAGAAACATATATACACATGGAAAAAAGTATTGCAACACCTTGATTTTTTAAAACATGAAAAATTAGTCTCTTATTTTGGATGGAATATGATAAAATATTTGTAAAATAATATTGAAACGTAGTTAATGATGACATTGGCTTTAAATCGAACAAAAAATGTATGAAAAAAAAGGTTTTATCGAACCAAAATTTGTATAACAAAATGAAGTGTTTTTTGTACAAAAAAATGCATTTTACAAGTTTTACTGTAGTCGAACTTTACAATGTCAGACATTTCAAAATTAATCTTTAGAAGATTGTTCACATCATAGTTGGTCGTTATACGCCAAAGAATTAGTACTTTGTGCGCAGCTTCCATTCAATACGACGAAAGCAAGCAATCCATGGTAAAAAAGACATTTAAAGGGCACATATTTATCTTTCGTCTGACAGCACGTATACACCGCAGTTATCGTAAATTATATAAACATATAAAAAAATTAAAAAAATAACATTATTTTTTTAAGACAAAACAGAGAAAAGAACTGATAAGTGCGGGTATTCCATGCGCCTTGCCTCCTTTATGTTTCGATATTTTAGAAATTAATTATTCTTTTATCTATTATAACACGTGAAAACTACACCGGTGAGTTCCATATATGTCTTCAACTTACAGCTGGTCCTGAAAATGCATGAAATATTTGCCACTGGACTTTTAACAACCAAAAATCATCACACTACAACTTAAAGTATATATAGTAGTGAAATACAAAATGAATATTATAATGATACAATTAGCAAAATAAATAGAATACAAATACACACTACTTTATTTAACTGACACAATTTAAAGGAATACTCTCTAAACTATATAAGAAGAGAAGCGAAAAGTTTCTTTTGAATACTTAACAAACTTCCGAACAGTTCATGTTTTTTTGCTCAATTTAAAAACTTGAAAATATAAGCATGTATATTAAAAACTGACGATCAGACATCACTAATACGTATATACACAAATTCATTAATTCTTTATTAACGTTAAGCCCTACGGCACCTTTCTATTAAGAATGATGATGAGAGTAATTGTAATATATAATAGACATGTACTTTCTTACGTTACGGATCATTGATTTTGTTACCTGTTGACCCGGTTGATTACTAGCACGTGCCATCGAACTCGACCATTTTAACTAAAATAGATTTTGTTTAAGTTAACGCCATATGTATACTAAGTACAATATACCTATCATATGGATTAGAAAAAAAATATTATACGGTGATACTTTAACACTGTCCCGACAGAGACTGAATGAATGCAGTATGATGATCAGGTTTCGGGATCCGAGAAGTCTTATTTCGAATTTCCGGATGTCGGGAATATTTTTTTCCAACTTAAATAGAGTAAATCGCACTAAATTAATAAACATGCAAACAAAAAGCAACAGCTTCAACGGTTAACTAGGACATATATCAACAGAAAACGAATTAAAGCAAATGTCATACATAAAACAAAAAGATACATGCGTAAATTTGCCTCCGGTGCATTTCTGTGGATCCTTAACTTTTTTAGGTTACGTTTTGGATTTTCCGTTACTAATCTTCAAATACGAAAAACATTTTCACCGGTGTTCACAACATTTTAAGGTTTATGGCATACATTCTGGTGTGTATACAATTAACATACGTCCTTGCATTTAATTACCAATATATATTTATATAAACTAACATTTATTAAAAAAATAAACAACATATATAGACGAATAATTTATTAGTTCCTCGACAAAACAAGAAAAGAAATAAAGAATCAACAGAAGATTTAATTTTTCTTTTTAATTAATCAAAATATACTTCAAACAAATCCTAATATAAAAAAAAAACATATATACAAATTAATCTAAAATGCATTATCGAGTAGAAGGGGCGCAACTCGTGTTATCAAACCGGTATACTGAACGGATCTAAACAGGGTCTGAACATGTTGAATGTAATTTTGTATCCATGGTCTGTTTTGGTCTGACACGGTCTTAACGGGTCTAAACAACCCGCTAGACGATTCAGTCTTTTCCGTCTTGACATGTCTTAACGAACTGATTTACCTGATGAGGCTATCGATCTGAACGGCGACTTAACGATCTGAAATATCTTGACGAATTTCTCTAGCGGTAAATCCAGTCAATCAAGATGTGATCAGACCAAAATGACCGTTTCAGACTGAAATCGTGCTACTAGTGTATCAATATGATGATATTATCATATGCAACGCTTAAACTATACTTACATGAATATTTTTACATATGCATATATATACATGTATAATATTGTTAAAAGATATTATGATGAAATGTAATGTGTAATTTAATTAATAACTTTAGTAAAGTAATTTAATTAATTACATTTCAAAAACTGTGTAATGTGTAATAAGTGTAATTGATCAATTTTGCAATGTAATGTGTAATTCAATTAATTACATTCCAATATAATTGACCCCAAGTCTGGTTGTCACTTGTTAAGACGTATTTATTTATACATATATATATATATATATATATATAAACAAAGCTGAAAAAAGCTGAAGCAAATTCATGCATCAATCCATAGCTCACATTTGTTAAAGTGACCATGTATACCAAACAAATTATATAATCAAAAGTTCTATAAAATCTTTCTGAACTAGATTGATGCTCTAAATTTTCCAGTCATAATTTAAGGTTATATCCAGTTCAAATTGTTTATCCTGGTATCTATGATGGCCCTATTTTTATTTTCTATTTCTGCTTACTGCTGTTAATTTTTTTTAACTAGATCGTTTACAATCATAATCAGCTTAATTGGTTAAGGTAATATTATTTTCAAATGTCATCGTCATGCTATTGTCATGAATATATAATTTATTCAAATTTGACTTTGTTACAAAGAGCAATACCAATCCTTCGTGGTAATATCACTTGTGTGAAATCTGTTTGTAGTTAAATTACAGAACATACCTAGCTAAAAAGTAATTTTGAAATGATTTGTTTTAAATGATCGATAAATAGGGAGTTCCCTACGGAAGTTATGTATTTTTCCCGTCTTTTAGTTAGAAATTACTGAGGTAGCAGTACACAGTTAGAAGTTTAGTTTCGCATTATGGCCATGGTGAATGTTTTAGATATGAAAGGTTTTGTACAATAAAATTGCTTTTTAGATAATTGAAGAATAATATAGCCTTCTTAGTGGGTTTATATGAACATTTAGATTGTTTTTAGCATGTTTTATATGCCATTTTTCTGTTTGACAGTCCATATTTTCCTTTCCGTACCGCCCATAGGTCCATAAATTATTGTAGTGTTTATCAACAAAGATTTGACGCTCGATCTTTCAATTCAATTTTATGGAAAAACGAGCAGAAATGCATATGATTTTTTTTAACTTCTTGAAAGATATATGTCTATGGTTTCAGGAAAGGTATCACTGTAATAAATTGAAAATTTTCTTTGGACCAAATTTTGGAGACTTTTGTGACATGTTCACCCCTCCCCCCCCCCCCCCCCCTTTGCAATATTTTGTATCAAATAAATGCAGATTGTTTCCATGGTTACACCAAAAAAGAGATTATATTTCACCATTATAACCTTTAGAAATCTATGGAAATAAACTCATCATAGATACCAGGACTAAATTTTGTATATACGCCAGACGCGCGTTTCGTCTAGAAAAAGACTCATCAGTGACGCTCGAATCAAAAAAAGTAAAAAAGGCCAAATAAAGTACAAAGTTGAAGAGCATTGAGGACCAAAATTCCTAAAAGTTTTGCCAAATCCAGCTAAGGTTATCTTTCTCTTTCTATAAATATACAAATGCATAACACAAATATTAAGCCTTATTTGTTAGAAAGGAAGGGAAAGAGGGTGTTTAAAAATTAGGAGTGTCAATTTTAAGTTTTTTTCCTGACTGTGTATTGCTACCTGAGTCATGAAATATATAATAAAATAAAACTAGCTGGTCACTTTAATTATTTTTTTGCTTTCATTTTTCAAATATTTAAAAGCTATCGTGATACACAAAGATACACCAATGTTTGAGAAAAAAAAAGTTTTGATCAATGATGTAGATATTTAGCTGAAGAAGTTGTTTTAATCTTTTATTTCAGTAAAGATATGGCAAACAACGATGCAATGATCTGTGAAATATGTAGCGGACAACACGTAACAAAACCTGCTGAACACTGGTGTCCAGAATGTGAAGAAGCACTATGTACCGAATGTCTTACACATCATAGTACATCTAAGTACACACGAAATCATAAGGTTATTAGTGTTGATTACTATAAACAGTTGCCACCAACTATATGTAAGATTACTCAACACTGCGACGAACACAAAAAACAATTTCAGTTATACTGTCCGTGTCATGAAAGCTTTTGTTGTGTCAACTGTATAATAACAAGTCATGAAGAATGTAGAGGATTGATGGCTCTTGACGAATTCGTGAAAATATCGAAAAATTCAGTTTCTATCTGGGACATAGAAGATGATGTAAACAATATAAGAAAGAATATTCAATTAGTAGTGGAAGACCGACAACGAAATTTAAAGGATATCCAAGACGAAAAACAGCGTTTTGATGAAGACGTAAAATCTATGCGCTCCAAAATGAATGCACATTTGAACCAAATTGAAGAAAATGTAAATACTAGACTGGAAGATTCTGAGAAAGAAATCAAATCGCAAATAGGAAAACTGCTACTTACTTTATCAGAGAGATTGAACGGTGTAAAAATCTTAGAGGGATATGTGTTAGCAATCAAGAATTACACGACAGACATACAAACTATTATAGGAATTCAAACACTGAAAAAAGAGATCAAAAAGCAGAAAGAGTTCATAGGTTCGTTTGCTGTAGATGGAAGTCTGCAACAGACTCATTTGAAATATAAAACTGATTACTTAATATTTTCATTTCTATCAAGCAAAACGTTCGGAACAGTTTCAGTGGAGAAAACAAGCCCGAGAGTCATAATGCGAACGAAAAATCAAAATCAAACAGGTATAATGTGTTCTGTTCAAATGCAATCAAAGCAAATAAATGAAATAACGCTGCATTTACTTTCGAAAATTGACTTTGAGGAAATGAGGGATGTAAAACTGTTTGCTTGCACAATTGTACCAAATGGAAACATGATATTCGCAAATTATCTACAAAAAGAGCTTATCATCTTGAATGGAAACGGAAAGCTAGTCAAAATCATCGATTCTAACACTAATTTTTTAGATGTGTCATGTATATCCAATGAATTTGTAGCAGTTACAAAATATAGAACTGTAGAAGTAATAAACACAGAAAATGAAAGGGTGGATAAATGTTATCATACATCATCCAGTCCGTGTGGTCTAATTTACTTTGACACGACGCTAACGTGGTCCGTACAAGGAAAAGGAATTCAGCGTGCTAACTTAGAGAACAATGAAATAACAACTGTAGTAGAGCACGAGAGAATGCCGACCTATACTTATCTTACAACAGATGGAAAGCATATCTATCACGCAAATAACCAGAACGATACTGTTACATGCTATCAGTTGAATGGAGAAATAAGTTGGGAATTTAAAGATGAATCAAAAATACAAAGTCCATCTGGGATAACAACTGATAATGACTCAAATATTTACATTGCATCAAAACGCAATAACAGCATTGTAGTACTCTCATCCGACGGTATATTTGATAGAAAGGTTCTGGGTTTTAAAGATGGAATAAAACAACCACGTGGAATTTCTTTCGACAAAAAAAGTAGTCATTTATTGGTTGCAAATGAAAAGAACACGGCTTTCCTGTATAATGTTTCATAATTTGACAAATAAGCATTTTATATAAACCATTGTAAATCAACATTTGCAACAACAAAAAATGAGTTTGCAGATGAAAGGTTCGTTCAAAGTGGAGATATAAATTGTTTCAACGAGACATTGTTGATGTATCATTTACATGAGGCGAAAGATAACGAATTGACTCATATTGTGGACTCATTTATTTTAGTATGTACCAATTTTCGTGAATTGAGAAAAACTTGCATTTTATTCATAGTTTATCAGTACCCACGAAATCCACAAAAATTAATATCCCACGAAAAAAAAATGATTCCACAATATGTCGAAAGTAAACTGACAACGTCATGATTAAAACAGAAAAAAGACCAACAATCAAACAATAGTGCTCAAAATGCAACATAGAAAACTAAAGACTGAGCAATACGAACCCCACCAACAACTGGGGGATGATCTCAGGTGCCCACATGCATGTGGCTGTAATTTCCTTTGAACAAATTTATGTAGTATATTTACTTAAAATGACAAATGTGTAATCAGATTCGACATTGAAATATTCAAATTGCATTATAAATGTAACAACTATTATTGAGAAAGTGCGACCATAAGCGGAAGTGAAAATTTTCAAGAGAATAAATTTGGCGTAACATATGAATTACAAAGTGATTACATAGTTATTTCAACTTGGATTTATCAGTAGATTAATGCCGAGAAGTAGAAGAAGTAAACCAAATAAACCAAATAAAAAATAGACAAAATCGGTCCTCTGGAAGTTCTTCTTCAAATCAGTTCAGTTCACCTGCCTTTTCAAACCAAGAAAAATGTCAACACAACAAGGAGCCAAAGGTACTGGTATCTTATACAATGATTGCAGCATTGTCATGTTAAAAAGACAATTACAATTCACAACTTAACATTGATAATCAGCTCATCATGAATCAATCGATTAACCCAGGGTGCCAATACACAAGTACACCACAACAATCTAGTATGACAATTTTGTGCCAGCCGTTTTAATAGTTCCACAAGTACCCGCAGTCACATATCTTCCTATCCGCACCGCCTCTCCCACCAGTGTCGCCCGGATTTGAATCTCTGTTGGACGAAGTAAACAATAGACTTAAAGTAGCATGTTTCTCTATTGTCATAAAAATTCATAATATCTAATAAGATTATTAGATTTAGCTAACAATGTCCTTATATTTCAATAAGGTAACTTTTTTTGTTAATGGAATTGTTTTAATGTTAATTAGGCTTAAATTAAAAATTGTTTGCTTTCCCCCTCTCTGTGGTTAAAGTAAGATAACTCTGGTCAATTTTCCTAACATTGAATCATTATGGGAATATGATATAGTTCTGTTTTCATTTATAGTCTTTTTCAGAAAAGTTCTAATTGTTTTGGGTAGGTCCCAATTACAATTTTACACTCTAGCATTCGGCATCAGTTAGAAGCTTCTGGAATAAAATGGTGGCTATGGTGTACTGTTTTGTGTTTGTGTTAGGCGTTATTACACTTCTTTCAGGTATTTGTCTTAAGGGATCGAGTACAGCAGATAAGTTACATCAGCTTTCTGCTTCATTTGAGTTCTGGCATAATGGTATACACCATACCGAAACAAATGCCTTTACGAGTAGAAGGACGAATGCTGTTGGACAGTTTTTGATGCATACCACAACTTGAAAACACTTTATTGACCATAGAAATAGAAAAGATAGTAAAATTGGATAATCCTTTAAAAATTATTTTAATCAAGTACTAGTAATAAATGAGTAAGGTGATGTTATCTGGATACTCTAGTACCACGAGTGCATAACATTGAATTGTGATGTGACTGTCACTTTGAATTCATAATTTTGTTAAAATAGACGTTGTTTTTTTATTATCTGAAGTATATTTACACATAGATTTTGGTAAATTAGCTATGAGTCAAATTTAAGCTTTACCAATAAAGACATTTTACCTAAATTGATATATTTGTATTATACAGTATTGAGCTAAATATCTTTCTATGTAAAACTTTGCCTTATATCAAAATGGGATATATTTTTAAATTTTAACACTTCTGAATAACAAGCTAGTATTGTTTCAGACTTGTGTTTTAAGAATATATAAAGGGTACTATTTAATAAATGTATGTTTTTAAACAGAACCGTATATTATTATGATCAACATCTCAACTGCACACAATTTAAAGGTTTATAGTGCAAGAACAATAACTCTAATTGTTTCAAAGGCAGAAGTTAAAGATACCCAAATGAAAACGAACCCTCTCCGTCTTAAATATTCAGATGTGGGTATAAAAATACATAGAAAGAAAGAACATGTCAAATGTACATGCATGGTCCGTGTAACACTTATCAATTCAAAGTTTTAAAAAGTTTTGAAAATTTCGATTTTTGGAATTTTGATCAAAGTTTTAAAATATCAAAATTCCAAGTTGTGTGAAAGTTTTGAAATTTTGAAATTTTAACCAAATAATTAAAATATTAAAATTCTAAATATTGTTTTTAAATTTGATAGTTTAAAAATTTTATCAAACTTTTAAAATACTTAACCTAACGTGCAATTTTGATTATTTCGCTTTTTGAAAGTTTTATCTTTTTAATTTTTGATTAAAATATCAAAAATAGAAAAGGGGCGAAAAGAGGGGTACCTGTAAACATGGCTCTGATTATAATCATTCTTAGTTAGGTATAAATAGCACGAAATATATGAAATCATTGTAATTACAAAATGAATAATTAGAAGAATATATTTTATAAAACATATTTATATGCATCTATTAAAAAAATATTTAAACCTATTTAACCGGTATCAAATAAGTTGATTTGAATCTCTAATATAAGGTTAGCGTTTGAGATCAATAATGCAGAGCTATTTGGTGTCCCCAGTGCCCAACATTTAGAAGTAACAGTGAAAATTGACCAACTAGTAGTATTCGACATTTAGACGTTCCTGATGAAGGTAGATCCAGAAAAAGCGCTTCGGTCACATGCAACTTTGAACATTTTCTTTTCCTTTTTATCGATTGCATGACGATAATATATTGCCTTGTTTCTTATATTTACTTGAATTTCAAATATTCAGTTTTCAGCGTTCTGTAGGTGAATCTTTTCTTAAAATTCAGCGTTTTACATTGATTTGAAATTGTACTGGTTTTTCGAGAGCAACATTGATGTATGGCCAAAAATGGAAAAATCCATCATGCAGCTGTTAGTGTGATACTCTCTTCACACACCCCATTCTGACTGGACGTACCTGTGTTCTTTTACTTTGCTCAAAGTTGATTGTCGTACGGTAACTTAAAAATGCACAAATAACTAATACGGAACAATGCTCTTTTCCTTTTATTTGCTATTTAAAAACAGTGGTTGTTGTAAGGGCCCATAATGGAGCTACATATATTATAAATACATCTACTTGTTACAAGCATCAGTCTAAGGGAGCAATCATTTAACTTCAAAAGTGAGAGGAATATGGTTGTTTTGTCGAAGGGGGGGGGGGAATTCACGCTAAGCGCATAAAATTTTATCAAGTTTTTCATTGCTATTAATCAAATTATTTGGTTTAAAATTTAACACTATAAGGCATGGGGAAAATCTAGATTCAGAATATTTTTTTGTTTTCTGCTTGCACAGAATTTTTTTTCTCATTGGGGATCAGAAAATTTTATGTACCATTATTAAAGCCCCTCATGGAAATATCCAAGTAAAAAAAGTGTCACCTATAAAGTGACAATATTTATGTATCAGATTCCCAAAAAGATTAACATTTATTGCTGATATAAATTTTTGAAAATAATTTTCAGTTTTCAAAATGCCGACACCTACAAATGGATAGGTGGACGCTTAATGTACATCGGCAACTATTACATAAATATGAAGGTTGAAAAAAATGTTTATGATATACGTTGATATGATACGAATGTGTTCACTTTTTACTGGTGTTGTTTTATTCAGAAGGAGTAAGTTTTAATGCTTTAAAATACTGACTGTATTTAACAGGTAATAAATAATTCATTGTTATAACAACACCTATTGTATTTTGTTTGTTGGTATAGGTTGAATATATATTTTGCAAATGTTGGCCATAGGTTGTAGGCACCCTTTTACAAAACCAGAACGATAAATTGAATGTTAATGCTTACTTTATTTGGCCTTTTTAAATTTATTTGACTTTATTGGCTCTTTTAACTTAATTTGATTCGAGCGTCACTGATAAGTCTTTTGTAGACGAAACGCGCGACCGGCGTAAATAAAAAAAATTACATCAGGTATCTATCTACCTATGAAGAGTTTCTGTAGATACCTTATAACTGTAGTCTGGCTCCAAACCTCTAATATTTGATCTTACTCTTAATTTCAGCGTAAAAAATATATCAAAAACTTCCCACATTCCAAACTAGCACACGTTCATTGCGACACCATGCATTCTATAATCCTACCGTACCAATACTTAGTACTGAAATCATTGATACAAGGCAATATTTTTTTTTCAGGAACGCTCAAAGCTGAATATTTTAGGCCAACAATTTATAAAGAACAGAAAAAGTTGATTAAAACGTTAAAGTTGATCGTTCAAAATGTACATGGAATGATATATTCATCTGCCGACAATGATTGCAGAAAGTGAGAAGTCGTAGAGCAAAACAGAAAAATTTGAAATAAAATGAGATAATACAAATGGGTGCTGGGACAACTAGCAAGTAAAATGGTCATTATCAGAGCCGTGCATCTTGTTTTAAAATGAATTCTCTTCTTTTGAGAAATATTTATTTTGTCATCCAATTTTTCACGGCCTACAACTGTCTGCCTGTGGTTTTATTTTATACATTAACTTTTAAGTATCAGTATTTTTTTTATTCCATTTTGTTTCGTTTCGTTCCGCTTTTATTTTGTTTCGAAGTTTTTGAGATTTATTTCGCTCCTTTTCTATTTTTGATATCTTAATCAAAAATTTTAAAAAATCAAACTTTCAAAAAGTGAAATAATCAAAATTGCACGTTATTATATAGGTATAGTATTTTTAAAGTTTGATCCTAACCTATCAAATTTAAAAACGGCATTTCGAATTTGAATATTTTGATTATTTGTTTGAAATTTCAAAATTTCAAACCTTTAACACAATTTGGAATTTTGATATTTTAAAACTTGATCAAAATTCCAATGATCCAAAATTTGCAAACTTTTTAAAACTGAATTGATAAGTGTTACACGGACCATGCACGAAATATTAAAGGTAAAAAGACTTAAACTTAAAATATTAACAGTTAAAATATTTGGTTCAAGGGACTTTTTGTATTTTAAAATAGATTCTGCAAAGTGATACGGACGTGGATATTGACACTATAAAGGGTTCCTTTTATTCTACTAAGAAAACATATACGTTACTCTTAGTGTCACTTCAGTACAAAGTAAGATTATTAATTCCATCTTCTAGAGAACTATACCCAAAGGCCAAGTGTTTCTTTGTTTTACTAACCAACAAACAAATGAATATGACTGTATGTGTGCGTTAAATGAAGTAGGTATAGAGATTTTTCCACTGCATCGAGTGTGAAACGATATTTTTCCACTCGAGATAGTTAAATTTTTAAATATTCAAAACGCGAGGCTTGCCGAGCATTTTAAATATTTAAAAATTCAATTGTCGAGATTCAATAAAAATAATCAACCGGTCAGGAAAGGGATGAATCGAGTAAGAATTAAAGATAAATTTGTCTTGAATTAAGAAAAAAGAATTAATATTCCTATTTAAGCTAGGCAGGTATAATTAATTCAAAATAACACGGAATGTAGCAGATTAGGATGTCGATTAATATGTCGATAGCGAAGAAGTAATATCACGAAATAGGAAATATTGAGACGCTTTGGGACTCAAACTAATTTCACTTCTTGAAACTTAGAAAATTACACGAATATATAATTAGTTTTCACATCATATTTTGACAACGTATTTTATCCCATAAATGAAGTAAACACTGGTATAGGGTAATTAGCTTATTTGATTAACGGAAAACAACTGTCCTAGGACATATGGATTCTTACATGGTCAGATAATTAAATAAATATAATTAAATTGTTTAGTCTATGGGTAATTCATCAAAACAAAATAATTAATAAACCGGCTTCCTATAGTCTGGACAGGTCAATATCAAGAAGTGCAATATCGGACAGGCTAATATCAATGCCAAGGTTTTTTACACCAACAGATGGACATCTACTTGACAAACTTGATAAAACTTTGTGCACAATGTTAAAATAAGACCAAAAATGAGTGATGTCACACATAAAATATAATACAAATTTATTATCATCAATGAACAGGTATTCCGTGTGAATAAACTCATCATAGATAACAGGACTAAATTATATACGCCAGACGCGCGTTTCGTCTGCAAAAGACTCCTCACGTGCAGTGACACTCGAATCCAAAAAAGTTAAAAAAGGCCAAATAAAGTATGAAGTTGAGGAGCATTGAGGACCAAAATTCCTAAAAGTTTTGCCAAATTCAGCTAATTGATAACACTTTATTGTCTACCTTGTGTACGAAAATTATTTCAATTTTGGTGCTATGCAGTTTTTCATTCTCATACCCCTGCCGGAAAAGTGTAAAACCGAGAAACATCACAATGTTTTAAGAGAAACTGACTCAAGGCTAGCAACATAATATTAACAATATACAATATAATGTTGTTTCATGCGACGTGTGCATGATCATTAACACTGATTATAAAAGAACAAACTATTTTCTTTTTTTCTGAAATTCATTTCAAATTTAAACAAAATCAATATCTTAGACAAGTACGAAAATCATCGTGTATCATAATTTGTAATTGAATGTTGAATTTATGGCCCTACGAAATGTAAATTATATTGAAATAATATATCAAAAGGATAACAAAATATTAAAAATATATTATAACACAGCCAACCAACCACCAATACCTTTTTTTTAGGAAGCAAGATCCTTGCACTTGGTTGCTGTTACAGAGAGCTCACTAAATACATGTAGGAACTGCTGATGATTAAAAACTACTGCTAGAAATCTGAAACGGCGCCCCATGTAGGTGTTTTTAAGTGCCAAAATTGAATTGAAATAGATAGATATTTACACAAGTTACACAAGTTTATACTTTACAAAGTAATATAGGAAATGACTTTCCAACTCCGGCAGTTAGATTCTAACACGCAATCTCATCGCCCTGGAATAGTTCAACATACCCTGCGCCACAGGCATCGTCCTGAATGATGTGAAATCTAAGTACTTATGTCTACTACTCCAGAAATGAAAAAAATATATAAAGATCCTCACCCAGTCCGTTTTCTTTTAGAAATTATGTGTTTTAATACATGATAATTTTTTATTGCCAAAAGCATGATTTTAACGCAAATATAGGAGGAATCCACTCTTTAGTTTGCCATTTTTACAATTGAAATATACTACATGGTCCTTTATCAAAACAAAAGTGTTTTCAACTTTATCAGACTCCAACACTTACGAAACCATGTTACATTTGTTGTTTTTATAGTGATTAAGATGATACCACAATGTTGACTGCTGTACCCCTATTTTGACATTTTTACCTATTGTGTCTTTTGTTTTGTCCACGCATCGGTGACAATATAATGGAATTTGATGCGACTGGCATACAAGTGAGAGGTTTAGCTAGCTAGAAAACCAGATTCAATCCACCATTTTCTACATTAGAAAATGCCTGTACCAAGTCAGGAATATGACATTTGTTATCCATTCGTTTGATGTGTTTGAACTTTTGATTTTGTCATTTGACTGGGGACTTTCCTTTTTGAAATTTCCTTGGAGTTCAGTATTTTTGTGATGTTACTCTTTGTTACATATACAATATTAGTTTACTGTCAGTAAAATATAAACTTTTTTGTATGAGACTGAGAAACTAGAAAAGGGCGAAGTTCTACCGTAAATTTTCTTTAAAATTCGAAGAAAAATAAATGGTTTTTACAGAAAAATTACACATCAGTAAGGGGCGACTAGACTATATACTGAAATTGATATAGAGGTTTGCTACACATTTATTATATTTATCAAAATTGTACATATATCGATGCTAGTTTGTCATGTTTGGCAAGAAACATGTGTTAAAGGGAAACTTCGCAAAAAAATCAAAAATTGATATTATGTCCATTCTGTATAAAAATGCTCAAATTTATAGATATTAAAGTTTTATTCCGCTAAATAAGAGATCACCATCGATTTTAAATTTTGAGTATCAGTTCTCTACTCTCCGCCATCTTGTCACCTTCTCCGATGAAAAATCCCGATATGTCAATAAACCACAAAGGAACAAAACTACAGTAAACGATGTAGTCGTAATTGCGTGTCGATATCTTGTCAATCGTACGGTTGTTTTATCTGACTGACTAACTTGATACGGAAAATGGTCTTATATTTTTAAATAACCATATAGTCTGTTATTTTTAAACTGATAATATTGTAATTAGTTAAAAAGTCAAAGTTCAAATCATAAAATGATAAATAAGTGTTCCGTGGAAATTGTTTTCGAAAATCTAATTCGTTCATAATTCTTTCAAGTAATAAACTTTATTTAAATAAATTCGGATCTTCCCTTATCTGATCACCAGCATGGCTAAAGGTATTACTCCCAAAGGTATTGGAAGGGGTGTAAGGTGACACGTCCAGGTATTCAATCGATTTCCTGTCCGGCGGGCTTGCAAGTTCATGCATCGTTTCACTTCTGTAGGTATTGGTCAGTGTACACGACCGTTACTTATAACTTTCCATTTTGAACTATCAGGTGCATGTATAATTTACATTTTTGTCTTGCGTGTCCGAAAGTGATATAATATACTAGTCATTACTGAACTCATACGCTTGTTTATAAATAACATTTCTGGTGTAAAGAATATTATTTATAAAAAAAAAATAATACAAAAAAAAAATAATTGAAGAAATACAAATCTATTTACATATTTTTCCAAGGGTTAATTTGGGAAAATGTAATACTAAAGTATATACTCGTTGTCAATAGTTTAGGACAGATTGGAACATACCAGAATTATTGATCTAAAAAAATGTGCGCACTTGTCGACGATTCGTGTATACATACGCCTGGTAGAAAGTTACGGAACTATAGTCAGTAGCGCAATTTAAAATATGTATACATGTATACATTGAACATAAGAAAGAAACATACATTTTGTGTAAATTGTGGTAAAAGTTGTAAATAGACTAGTCCATGTATGCCAACAGTATGTAATCAACGAATTCGATAGACTATTGTATACCAAAAGAAGAAGAAGAAAAAAAAGAAACAATTTGATTTAAATACAGGTCAATTTATAACTTACTTTGGTTCATCGAAGTTAAGAACATAGTAAACTCACAGATTTATATATCAATTAAATTGTTCTCGAATAAAGGACGAAATTCGTCATCATCACAATTGTTCCAACATTCATGTAAAATATATGCAACTGGACGTACACTAATAATCCCCAGGGAATGTGAATATTTTCTAGGAAAACTATTGAGTATCAATTTCGGGATTTATTTTCTTTCTTGATATTCAATGACAACAATTTAAAGAATAAACTGCTTGTCGGATATTTGTCCTCTTTAGGGGTATTCTTGCAAGTTGAACAGACTTATAATAACATTCAAAAATAGGGAAAGATAACATTAAATTCGTTGTCTTTTAATTTTAAACATCGTTGATCAAATAGTTATTTAAGTATATATATACGTTGGGAGACGACGATTATTATAGTTGTCTCAGATTTTAATAAGGACGTTCCCCATTATGAATAAATTTGGTTGACGTTTATCACACTTGAAAAGAATATCTATTCGTAATTTTTCGATTCCATTACAAAAATATTTTTTTCTTTATTCGTACATATTATATTCCGCTTCGGTAGAGTTATCTTCAGATAGTTTCATATATTAATTAATACATGGCTTTCAAAAGTCTAAATATAAGTGTTCTCGTACATTTTTTCGTCTAATAAAGACAAATAAAAATGATTTAGTAAAGCTATTTCTAATTTCTAAGTCCCCCTTTTTTATGAGACATAAATCAAGGACAAGACTTGTATATCATTTCATTCTGACATATGAATTAAGTTTCCCGTCTTTAACCGAAAATTGTGTATTTCTTAGTAAATTAACTTATTTGAATTCAAATAAATAATAGCACCAAATATAATTAAATAATTCCACGGCGACCAATTTTTATTTGTCACCAACTTGAATATGTATTTTTAATGTGTGTATTAAATGCTACCACTGATCCGAATAGACAGTCACACCTGGCAAGGTGTGCCCTAGAGGCGTGGTTAAATACCGAAGTGCAAATAACAATTTACCTTTCAACAAGCCATCTACGAGTATTGCCACAGAACCGTGAATACACACATCGTATAAACCTAGCCATAGCAGAGATAGTAAAAGGTCAATAATAGTACACCAACATATTGTCTTTACAGATTATTGTACTTTAATTTGTTCACCTTATCAGTCCCAAAATGCATTTATTAAAAATAAATTTATAACTTTTTGTGTTGTCTACAAAAATAATTCGAATAGATACGTTTAACATAGATAATTTATCTCACGAATGAGTACAATTGAACGTCTGTGCGTTTTATCTTCTTATTATCGGATGGTTATTAGATAAAGCATAAGTCATCGGCGCGCTTACGATTACGTTAAAATATGATTAAAAACCAAGACTTTTAATGATTGTATTTTAAATCCCGGCATGCAAAAATCAGGAGAAAACGTCACGACCTACAGGAAGTAGTTGATATTTTTTCATTAATTATTGAATTTCTCCTTTATTACTGCACATATAGCGATAAAACTTTGTGAATATATATATTATGTCATAATGAACATATTTAAACCATAAGTAAAAAATCGTGAATTTTCCCTTTAATGCTATTAAAAAAAGGTCTGTTTGATTGGATATATAAAGTATTCGGGAAGAATTTACACGGGTGGTTTGAAAGCAGTTAAAGTCATTAGAGTCCTCTAGATGCTTTTTTCCAAATAAATAATTATAAAAATTAGTTATTTACAGGTTGATAGTCCAAGAGGAGTCGCAAATATTGATGTCGCAGTGCTAGTTAGAGATAGACAATTTTCATGATTCTCATTGATATAGAATGAATTACGTGTATTTTATTTTATTACCTAAACAAATGCACTTGACTTTTGCAAGTGGCTACTCCCATGTGAGATTTTTGTATTATATTGATAAATGTTTTATATTCGGTTGAGGTTACGAATTAGAACATAAATCACATTGCTGGTTATCTGAGGATTAATTTAAGTTAAGTTACTATATATATAGGAAATTATTTTTCCAACTCCTGCAGTGGGATTCGAACACGCGATCTCATCACCCTGGGGTAGTTCAACTTACCCCTGTGCCACTGGCATCGTCCCTAATGAAGTGAAATTTAAGTACTTAAGTCTACTACTCCAGAAATGAAAAAAAAATATAACTATAACGATCCTAACCCAGTTCGTTTTCTTTTAGAAATTATGTGTTTACATGATAATTTTTTGTTGCCAAATGCATGATTTTTACGCAAATATAAAAGGAAATGAACTCATCATAGATACCAGGACTAAATTTTGAATATACGCCAGTCGCACGTTTCGTCTAAAAAAAAGACTCATCAGTAACGCTCGAATCCAAAAAAAGTTAAAAAGGCCAAATAAAGTACGAAGTTGAAGAGTATTTAGGACCAAAAATTCCTAAAAGTTTTGCCAAATGCAGCTAAGGTAATTTATGCCTGAGGTAGAAAAGCCTTTGTATTTCAAAAATTCAAAATTTTGTTAACAGGTAATTTATAAATATAACCATATCAATGATAATTCATGTCAGCACAAAAAAGTGCTGACTTCTAGGCTAGTGATACCCTCGGGGAAATAAATCTCCACCAACAGTGGCATCGACCCAGTGGTTGCAAATAAACTCATCATAGATACCCCAGGACAAAATTTTGTATATACGCCAGACGCGCGTTTCGTCTACAAAAGACTCATCAGTTACGCTCGAATCCAAAAAAGTTAAAAGGACAAATAAAGTACGAAGTTGAAGAGCATTGAGGACCAAAATT